>NW_026555006.1:4375000-5000000 GCF_021234165.1 Pteronotus mesoamericanus | reverse complement strand
GTGGAGGAGTGCGTTCAGACAGTACTAGTGTGTAAAATGTTAACATTTTCTTGGAGAGGTGATTTAACATGCAGTCCAAGTTCTCTTTCAATGATTGATTCCTGTTTGGCAATCCAAGGGGATAGCAGCCTTTTCATTTGCAACCATTATCTTTGGGAAGTCGCCATGGTTGCTTTAACTCAATAGTTTTTCAACAATTATAGGGGAAAAAATGTCTTAACAGGAATTAATGTTAGATAATTTCATGTCTTTAGATTGTATCTTCTTTGATTCCGTGGAGATTATCCAAGCATCATTACTGAATAGCCTACTAGTGAGGTTTTAAGGTCAGCACAGCTATATAGGATAGGGAACAAAGTAAAATTCTGCTACACAGTATTCATCTCAATAGAAATCGTGCACCTATTGAATAGATGAAGGACTCATTCGATATTTCCTGTTCATGTCCATTACAGGTAGAAAATTTATTAAAGGTTAAATTGTGACTTACAGTGTCTGATAGCTTAGAATGCATTTATTGTTTTCAAAGAGGCATGACATGAGAAGATCAGCATTTTCTCATTTTGCTTTGTCCAATTCTCTTCCTGATGTTGCTGGTTAGGACATAGCTCTCCCCAGGAAGTGCTACAATTGGATCAATGTGGAAGACCAAAATGAGATGAAGGGCAGGCTTCGGGAATAAGTATGTAAAGAAAAGCCTCTGTTCTCTATTATGTCTTCTGTATAACTCAGCTTTCAACAGCCATACATCCAAAGAAGATCATACCACCCTGACATTGAAACACACACATACAACCCTACAAATTCCAACAATTCTTTGTTGAATATTAAAGAATGAATTTGGTGACTTTGGAAAGAAAACCTTACTTACAATGTAACAAATGCCATTCATTTAATTTGGTAGATGTTTCAGTGATCTTTTATAGTAATTGAGGTTCATAAAATTTTTTGAAGTTAGTTATAAGGCACATTTTCAGTTTTCTGTAGTCTTCACATCTCTGGGGAAGTTATAAAATAAGTGAAGTTCTGTGAATTTAAGATGATTGTAAAATGTGAATAAGAAATAAACATAATTATATTTGAAATAAATTACCAAAATGTTATGTGATTGCCTTAATAATTTGTGTTAAAGACTATAAACTTAGAATATGTTAATGTTTTAACTACATGATCAATTGTTTAATGGTTAACAGAAGTTAAAAAGTATCTAGATTTAGGTGTGTTTGAACTGTCTTGGTTGGGTAATAAAGGGCTTGGAGGGAAAAATGTCAGAACTTGTGAATGATATGGAATTAAATGTATATTTAGTCCTATTTTGTCAGTTATTGGAGAGAATGCAGGAGGAGGGTCATTATCAATTATTAAGACACTTTAACTTTCCTTAGGTGTTTAGGGTCCAGGTTTTTTGAAAATAATACTTCTCAGTGAAGAAGAATGATAAACATTTCAAGGAACTAAATTATACAGGTTCATTTTTGTAAGACTTTAAAACAAATATCTTTCCATCTAGTGTTGTCTTTTAATATGTAGGGAGCTTCTTTGGTCAACAATTCATTAAGTGAAATATTTTCTATCAGTAATATAATTTAGGGAATTATTGCAAAATCTGTGGACTTTGAAAGTAGTAAGAGACCACTTGGCTCTAGTGTGTGGTATTTCATGATTGTTCTGTTGACTATTCCAGGTAATTTCTCTAACATACACTGCTTATGTTTAGAGAAGTATAATGTAAGGAGAACTGTTTGCCGTGATTCTGACTGTCATGGACATGGTAGAGAAAATGGGTTTACTTAATTTGTGTCAGCAGTTTTTATATTTAGTCCCTAGATTTCTGTTCACCATTTTTTGTCAGTGGTAGATTACAAATGTTCATCTCAATAAATAGGTCCCAGTATAGCTAACAATGAAGAATAAAAGATAATTTAAGCAAAGAAAACATAAGCTCAGGATCATTAGGGATTTTCTCCTAGTTATTATTCTTTTGGGACAATTTAAATTTCAGTGTTTTACCTGTTTATAATAATTACTCTGTGAAATCATGCACCTCTATTAAAATTAGAAAAGTCAATAGTACACAGCTGGTATTGTTAGACATTTTATATATATTTTCTCATGATCTCAGTCCTTGGCAGTAGTCCATTTTCATATACTTAGAGGCTAGGTAACTTGCTCAAAGTGATACAGCTAAGTGATACAGTCTGAATCAGAGTTCACATTGTCTTCATTACTCTAATCCAGCCTCTTGACATAACCCATGACTATCCTTTCCATAAATTTACTTTTATAGTACCTCCAAATTATTTTTTAAAATTTTCTATTTGTATATATACATTTTCCTAACCTTTCACTAATGGAAAGTTTGTACTATGTGTCTCAATTGTGGTGGAAAAAAAAAAACCAACCTATGGCATAATTTCTTAGAAGTAATCAAACTGCAAAATACTTAAATGCATTATTTAATTCAATATTTAATTCAATATTTAAATTATTTTCTACACCAGGTTCAGTGCCTCAATACTAACTTGAAGGAACTGATGATCATAAACACAGTGCTTTTTAACTTTTTATAAAAGTTGTGGTACTGCAACTTTTAACAAGAGGCTTTATTCTATCACATTTTCTAATTTTTTCCTATAATCTTTAGTTTCTACAGCTAAAAATGCTGGCTTAAGCTATTTATTTATTCCCCAAGGTGGTGATTAAAGTAGCTTTTTCAAGTATATGAAATTAATTTTATGATAGGGTACTGTAATCTTATCCATTGATCTGTCCTTTGAGAAGTGAATAAAGAGAGTAGGTAAAAGCTTCAAAAACAAAGTTCTTACTTACATGATAGCACCACATTGATAAAGATTAAAAACAAGATATTGATGCTATGCGTATTTTTTCTTGCTGTACAAACATGTCTTTAGAAAGGATTTCTTTTGAGCCTTTCAAAGGCAAAAATAATCACAGAGGTCAGGTGATCACATTTTGATAAGCAGCCATCCAATATAATATGTTTGTTTTATGTGGTCTTAAAGATCAATTATTTTTTAAAATCATGAGCAAATAACTGTTTGAAAGGAAATTTAAATTTCAATATTATTTAGAAGGCTTTGTCTTGGATTTTTAAATGCTACTAATACTTAGGTGAATGGGTGGGTAAGTAGGGAGGGTACTAACAATGTGATTATAACAAAAGTTTGTGTGTATGTGTGTGTCCATTTGTTTACCATATTTCTGAGACTTTCAGTGATGAGTATCTAAAATTTTAGAGGCATTTTGGTAACTATGCCCAATATCCATATATGACACTACAGATCAACACCTACCATATACCCCACATTGTGCTAGGTAGAAGGGCATTTGTGATGAGCATAATATAGTTGACCCTTGAACAACATGAGAGTTAAGTGCTGACCCCTACGCAGTCAAAAATCGACATAAAATTTTGACTCCCCCAAAACTTAACCACTAATAGCCTGCTGTTGACCACAAGCCTTACTGATTATATAAGCTATTAACACATTTTGTATGTAATGTGTATTATGTACTATATTCTTACAGTAAAGTAAGCTAAAGAGAAGATGTTATTAAGAAACCATAAGATAAAGGAAATACATTTACACAGTATTTATTGGGAAAAAGTCCATGTATAAGTGGACCCATGCAGTTCAAACCTATGGAGCTCACATACTAGTAGGAAAAATAAACTACAATTATGCAAAGTGCTGCAAAGAAGTACAGGGTGTTTAAGATTACATCCAAGTGATGTTCGAGATGAGACCTAGAGGATAAGCAGGAGTTAGTCTGGCCTAGTTCCTTTTGGCTGGAGCCATTCAGCTTCAGAAAGAGTGGTATGAAGTGAAGTGTAAAAGGTAAACAGGAATAGAATCACTCCAGTCTTTGTAGTTCAGTTTGTTTAGTTTGAGTTAAGACTAGACTGCGAAAGTAAACATCTGGCTGTGACATTGTCATGTTAAATTCCATACAAATAAGTAGGAAAAATCTACCAGGTTGTAAAGTCTAGAAATTGCTTCTAAGGAATGAAAGTTCTCTTAATCTTTAGATTCAGAGATCTCTAAATTTGGGAGCTCCCAATCATCAACTCTGCACAATGTGAGGAGTTGAGCTACCAACAATTTTACCCTTTCTTGTAAAAGAAAGGGGAAAAGATAGACTTTGAGAAAAGCAGGTGTGTGTACATAGCATACAAAAAAAATCTCAGTTAACCAAAATGTTTGAGAAATGGTAGTTTTATTTAATTAACTGCAAGGTAACCAGAAATCCCCTTTTGTTTTCAATTCTTGATGAATTTTTGTCTGTATGTCTGATTACTTGTCTTTTATAATATGCTGAATATGATTAATAATTCAGGGATTTAAGAAGCCATGTGGCCATCAGTTAAGAAAATCAATGCTTGTTGTATAGTAACATAGCCATAGAGGGCATAGGGCTTTTGGATGGGTGTATATGGATGGATGTGAGTATATGTATGTGTTTAATCTTCAGTGTTAGTTGGAAATGTCATTTGCATCTTTGCTAAAACATAAAGTGAAGAAAAAAAACCCTAATTTAAGGTTATTTATTGAGTAGTTCTGTATATATTACCTCTATTATGCGAGGTACTTTCATATGTTATTTTACTGTATTGTTACTCTGTGTCATAGTAGGTTTTTTTCAAAAACTGATGATTTCATCTGTACACTATATGTAGTCCTGTGAATTTACCACAGTGCTCCAAAATGGGAGGCTATATCTAAGAAAATGATATTCCTAAATTGATATATATTTTTAATATATATCAGCATATCTATCTTTCCTGCCATAAGGAAATAAAGCATGTTTTTCGAAGATACTAGTGAAATTTGTTATTTTAGAAAGATATTCTGTGGGTTGAAAGAATTCTGCCCTTTTGCAAGGCTGGTAATTCACATACACGTAATTGTTAGTCTTCAGACATGAATTGGAGCTGCTGACAGGGTGATTGTCTGTTTGTAAGAGGGTGGATGGAAACCTGGCAAAGAATCACAGTCCTTTCATCTCCCAATGGCATTTGTATTCTGGCTGTAGTTACATCTTACTCTCAGATATGAGGATTTGTTGCTGTAATCATTGTCTTACACCTTAGTGTCTCCCTCCATCCTTACAAAGACTATAAAGCTTTTTTGTCATGTCGAATCAGTACCACTCATCTTATTTATCTGATATGTTTTGAAACTTTTGATCTTTTAGATTATTACCTATGTTTGATAAATGTTACCAATATTTCTAACAACCATGTACTGTGCCAGGTATTGTGTTGAGTATTTTACATACAATATATCATTGAATTACAATCATCTTGTGAGGTGATATTTGTATGTGTTAGGATTGTTTTTTGGCTGCAAACAACACAAGACCCAATACACAACAGGTTAAACCATAATGACATTTGTTGTTAACAAGAAATCTGGAGATAGGTGGCCCAAGGTTGTTAATAGATCAGTGTTGTACCCAGGAACCTGGGCTCCTTCAGTCCTTCTACTCTGTCATCTTTAGTGCTTCAGTGATGACTCCTCCCACATTCAAGAGACAGCTGCCATAACATCAAACTTCCTGTCTCAACAACGGCATCCAGATCAGGGAGCAGGATGGCGAAGGCAGATGGGCTTTCTTTTTATGTGTCTTAGCAGAGAAGAAAATCTTTTCTCAGAAGCTTCTGGAAGATTTCCCCTTTGGCCTTAATGGCCAGAATTAGGTCACATGCTGTAGACCCTGTAAACCAATCACTGACAACAGGCATGGAGGATTTAGATCAATGCAATGTGTTGGCTGGAATTAGGCACATTTGGACATGAACAAAATTAGAGTTTGTTGTTGTAGCTGTTAGCAAGGAAGAAAAAGGTAACGGCTGTTGGATAGGCAATCAGGGTCTGCCCTGATATTCTTTTTCTTGTTTTACAGATGAGGAAACTGAGGGTCAGAGAGATTAAGTAAGGTAAAACTGGAATGACAGAACCAGGGTTCAAAACAGATCTGTCTGCCTCCAAAACAGTTTCCTGTCACATACCTGGAGCTTGGTATGAGGAAAAGCTGCTATACATCATATCAAAAGGGATTTACTATTAAAAGTGTTGGGAAAACTGCTTTCTAACAGAGACAAATAATAAAGCCTTAAAGCCAGGAATCTCTGGACAATGGCGATACATGGATAATGAGATATGATTAGATAGAAATTTTGCTATTGTGTCCTGAAAAAGAGAAACTGGGTGAGGAAAAAAGAAAACACACAGAAAGAAACATCTTGAAAGAAAGCAAATGTTTCTAATCTTTTCCTGCAGTCATCCTCAGCTTTTTCATTGTGCACTCTTTTCCCCATTGACTTTCCAGAAATGGCTGATTTCTTTCAAATGCTATATACTGGAATAATCCAAAGGGTTCATCAAGTGAACAAATTTCAAAGATCTACTACCAATTTTTCTTCTTAAATACATCAAGCATCTGATTTGCTGCTGATAAATTCTCTGTAAGTAGCATTATAATTAAGCACACACAAAACCATTCTGTGTTTCCAAGAATACAGCTGGGCTGGCACTGAATTGGTGATAGCGCATGGGCACCAAGTGGGAGGGTTCCATTGCATCGCAACTACCATGTACCTTCTTTGTGCAGCAACCAATCTGTCTCTCTCCCCTGACACTCTCTGAATCACAGGCCATTGCCCATTCACCCCATGTCTGTCACTGAGCTAGTTTATTGGGCACCTTCCCTGAGCCTGGAGAATGGCTGCTTCCAGGCTCTGATCAGAAAAAAAGTCAGTAAACCAAATGGTACACCTCTCCTAGCATGATTCCCCACCACCAAGGGTAGACTCAGCCCTTGGTATGAAGGAATGGTATTTGACAAAACTGGGGAACAGGAGAGGAAGTGGGGGGCAGCGAGGCAGGGTGCAGGAAGACACTGGTTTCCAAACCAGGCTTCCCCGCTGCTGGCATGACGGTGTCGGCAAGCTACCTTACCTCCCCAAGCCTCAGTTTCCTCATATGTAAAACAGGGAGTCATAGCACCTTCCTTAAAGATTGTGAGAATTAACAATAACTTATGTAAAAACACATGATATTAAAAAAAGCCTCAATATTATAACACTTACATTACCAGTCCCTTAGTAAAAAGTTGAAGGCTGTTAATGTGGAAAGATTTAGCCTGTGTTAATATTGTTATGGTTGTTCTTGAATATAAACCAGGTGTATTTGCTTTAATTTTTAATGCATCATAAAGTACAGAACCCTTTGTGGGAAACAGAGCACATAGGAAATGAAAAGCAAGTAGCCTGGGCATGTTGTGTGTATGGAAGCCAACAGTGGCAACCCCATCTCTCCCTGGCTTCTATGCAAACAGTTTCTTTTACAAGTGTGTTTTTGGTATGCAAATCACTCTATGCAGATTTCTGTGTGCAAAATACAGCATAGAAAATGGCCCTTTTGCCAAGGAAGATAGAAGATGTTGGCTGCCATAAAATGAATTAGCAACAAATTTTAGATTTCTTTTCCTAACAATGTATGGGGTGAGCATATTTTTGGCACACTAAACTGAACAATTTTGGCTTAAGAATGTGTGTTCTTGTGATAAAAGGGTGCTTATTGAAGCCTGTAACTACTTTTTGAAGCCATAATAATGTTTAGTGGTGTTTAATTTAGCATTTCACAACAGTGTACCACCTCCAGTTAGTAAAAATGCATGTTTGAAAGTCACAGATGGCTTCCCGTCTAAGGTTAGGCTGCTAGCCTCCATATACTTCCTACTTTTCTGTGAAGATTTGTGTGTATTAACAGATTTAAGTTTATAGTTTTGGAAATGTTTCCTCCCTAATTAATGTATGTCTTATTAAGTGAAAGGAATACATTTGATGTTAAAATCATCCTTTTCTTTGGGTGAGCATGGGAAGCTAGCGCTTAAATTCACAAGACCATATTTTATCATCAGGGAAGAACTAATAATATGTCCCTTTCATGGCATTCCTTACCATTTTCAAAGTGTTTTTCTATTGGCTCCTTAATGTTAGGTGGCTAAGTAAAATTTTTTGCTGAGGTTACTTGCGACAGAGGATGCCAACCCTGGGTGTTTCATTTTTCCTGATCACACTCAGGAAAAAACAGCAACTGCAGGCCAATGGCCCCATCATGCTTCCCCTCTCCTCTTTTTTTCCTGTCCTTTCTGCCCCAATTTTTTTTTTCTTGTTTGGGGTGTTTCAAACTGGCTAAATGAAACACTCATTAATTTTACAGGAACAAAGCTTAAGTTGAAAGTATGTTCCAAAACAAAGTACCTCACCTGAGAGAGAACAAGTGTAACTTACTTCTTTTGGACCTCACAAATAGCTAGAAAAGAGGGAAGAGACTAGTGTCGTCAATCATCTACTCATTCATACATACATTTATTCAACATCCTGCTTCGGACGTGTCAGGCATTGCCCTAGACAAAAGAACGCAAAGATAAGAATAGCCTCAACCATTAAGGAGTTCACTCTCTACCAGGGGAGGCAGATGTGTAAACAAACTACACTGACCCTGCTGTCCCAACAGAGGTATACGCACAAGGTATATTCAGGGTCAAGGGTGGGTCATTAACTCCATCGTGCTTGTAGAGAGGAAAGACTCTTTGGAGGAGTTACATCTGTGCAAGGTTTTGAAGTGTGTATGAGAGTTCTCCAGATATGTCGGGTGTGGGGAGGCAAGAGCACCTGAGGCAGAGGGACTATAAGTACAGAGGCACAGAGAGGCCTGAGCCAGCAAAGGAGGGGGAAGTTTTTCAATGGAGAAATTTCTTTGGCCTAAGAACAGAGAAGGAAACAGATATGGGAAATATTCTCAACATCTCATGCATCTGTTTCCCCTTTTTAATTTCTATTCCATTATCCAGGGTAGGTCACCTTATGGTTTCTCAAATGATTGCCATAGCCTGTAACCAGTCTTGTTGCCTCCAGTTTCTCCGCCCACTAACACGGAAGAATACCTCAAAGGCCCCTGCAGAATTCATCCTCCCTGACATCCACTGTGGACAAAATAAAGTGTGAGCACCTTGCCCCAGGGCATCTGAGGTCACTTATGACTCAGTCCCTCCTGGCCACTGGCATGGATCGTTTCCTTCTTCACTTCCTACAGCTCGCACTGTCCCCCGGGTCCCAGACCCCACACCGGGCCTGCTTCCTTCCATCTCCCATCCTTTGCCCATGTCAGTCCCACTGACCAGGCTGGCCAGCCCTCACCGATCTTCCCTTCAGTCCTCCAAGCTTTCAGCTGGGACACCCTTTCTCTTGCTGGAATTGGTTCCGTCTTCCTGTCTGTCAACATTGTGTCAGGGACTAAAGGAAGGTTTTCAAGTCACAAGATATGGGTTCTAATCCTGGTTCTGGCTTTAGTAATATTCATTTATTCATCTATTTACTCATTTAACACTTACTAAATTCCCAACATTTGGTGTATCCTAACTTCAGTATTATAACCCAAGGAGGATACAAAATGAATCTGAAACACCCCTGAAGAGTACAGGCCTATGGGAGAATGAGGCAGGAAGGTAGTCAAGTCTGAATCCATGTGGGGAACTCTGGAACCAAGTAGGGTGCTGTGGAATAAGGAAAGGCTGAGTGCTCAGGGATGAATTTGAGATGAACAGCCCTGTGCTTGCATCTGGAAGGATGTGACCAGGTGGGGACATGGGGAGCAGGTGCAAGGACCTGGGTTAACCAGGGGGTGTGAGTCTGGGGCTGTGGGTTAGAGGGAAGGATCGTGGGGGTGAGGAGGGCAGATCTGGGGAGACTGTGGCAAGACAAGAAGTTGGAGAGGTAGACTGGGCCTGAGGATGAAGGTTCTCAGTGCCAGAGCGCCTGGGAGGTGATAAGTGTTCTATGGCCCCAGCTGGGCCGAAAGCTCCTTGGAGGCAGAGAAGGTTTCCAATCGTCTCTTATTCCCCACAAATTCTTGAAGCAGGCAGGGCACATTGCTGCACAGAGAGTCTGGAGGGCAGATCATGAGGGGAAGTTCGAGAGTGCAGCAAGGAGAGCCACCCCAGCCACCACCACGCTGTGCCTCTGTGTCCCCAGAATCCTCCCTGGTGGCACCGAGGAGAGGAGGTAGTGCGTTTTTGCCAAGGAACTGCAATATCCATAATGTAATAAAGAAGTCAACAGGAAACTAAGGCTTATGTTACAAAATTTTGCTGAGTAAATTTTGTTGAAATGCGTGTAGTTACAAACTGAAAGATAGTCAGTCAGTCTGCCAAGAAGCTTTACAGTGCAGGAGATGCTTCCCTGTAATGATGACCCCTTTCACAGCCCTTTAGGGTCTATGGGACAAGGCCAAAAGCCTTGTAGGTGTCAAAATAAAAATTAACCTCTTGATCATAAAATGGGCTCTAGGGTGCTGATTTTATTTTTCCGTATGTCAAGGAATAGACACTTAGAACAGAAATGCACTCTATCCAAACACTGGAAATCTAGTCAGGCCTGGGACTATGTTACTACCACCCTCTGAAGTAAGGTTTTAAAAATAAACGCTTGAAAGTCTGCCCAAATTGTTGTAATCTTATTAATCTAACAAAGAGACTCAGTGACTGCCTCAACCAGGGGGATCCGTGTTTACCATGTAATTTGCAACAAGCTGATAAACACACCCTTGCCCTGCTTGCAGAAAAACCTCATGTTCCCTGCAAGGAAGCCACTGACAAAGAACAGTAATTGAGGATTAGAGACCGAAACACTGTGGTGTAGGTCCTGGGTAAATGTTTGCTCATCTCCCCTATCCCCTGGCCTCCCAGCCACCTGCCATCTCCAAGTTCAGAGGTATGGTGTGTGGTTTCTCCCAGTCTTGTCCTCCATGGCCATGGTCATGTTGCTTCTGGCATTCTGGGCAGTCTCCCAAGGTCTCCCTGTGCAGGATTTCTGCACTGGGGTCTTGCTGGGAGGCTCTGAGGTTATCTCGGATTGTGGGGTGGATTTTAGGGCTGTGTTCTCTCCCTAGTCTGAGGGTATTCTAGAGGGCTCTGCTCCCTTGTGCCTGGTCTCTAGGGGGCAGTGGTGTTCAACACCACCACTCAACATGGCTTCTCTTCAAGTTCCTGGTTGCAAACCACAGGACTGCCTTTGCCTAACTCAGCAGGAAAGGAATTTAATTCAAGAGCAGGAGCAAGAGCCAGGGAGGTTAGGCAGCCAGGGTTATGCCAGGTTACCAGAGGGACAGTCTGGCTACCTCACCACACTGACTCAGCCACCCCTTCCCCACAGCCACCAGCTCTACAAATCGTCGCTAAGAATGGCCTGGCTCCTTTGTCTCACTTCCTCAGGAGTGTCTGGCCTAAGAACAGAGAAGGAAACAGGTATGGGAAATATTCCATATCCCAGTTCCACATCGCAGGAGGGGGGCCATGTATTTGGCTCCCACAGGCCTGCCTTCCTCTTTCTTTGGGCAATGTAAGCCTTGCCTCACACAGAACCCACACAAGAGGAAGAGATTTGGGTGTTGGGTGGTCAAAAATGGAAAATAGCCACTTCACCCCCCCTGAATAATAGCTAACATTTTCCAAACATTGTGCCAAGCACTTTAAATGGATGAACTCACTGAGTCCTTACAACAGGTCTGTAAGAAAGGGCTCCATTTTACAGATGAGAACTGAAGCGCAAGAAACTGAGTAACATGTTCATGGTCACACAGCCAGAAAGCTACAGGACTGTGAATCAAGGTTCACTGTGGAGGTTTGGACAGAGATCAGACAGTGTCCATAGAGGCCCTGGAAGCTACATGTTCCCGCCTCCAGCCTCCTCTCCTTCCTGTGTGCCCAGTGTTGCCACGCTTCTAGGCCAGCTGACTCCCTTGCCCATGTCGTCCATCCAGGCTCTTGCCCCGAACTTCTCACCCCCATCTGTCTGTGCGGGGCCCCTCCCTTAATTAACTCTGGTTCACAAGGATATGTGGTCTGAATCAGAAATGCACCACAATGCCAAATGCCAGGATTGACTCTACATGATAAATTCCTCCATTATATTTTAAAAACTGTGTGCCCTTATGAGGATCTGTTCCAAGATCTGAATCACTAAGTAAAAAATCATATTAACCTTTATAAATCTAATCTATTTAATTTAAAAATGCATGTTATCAATCAGTAATAGTAACAGGGTAGCAATAGAATTTGACATTAAGAAATTTCTATTACTTTAAAAAATAGGCATGCTTGGAGTCTGCTGCATGGCACCTGATCAATATTTGCCGCATTAAGGAATGACAACCAGAGGCCTGTCATTCTGGTGATTGCAGCCTTTCTTGAAAGATTGACATTCTTTCTGTGAGCATGTTACAAACAAAGCCTCATTTCCGGTCTTAAAATGTCCTAATTTTTCAGCCCTTTATTTATTTCCCCATTTCTTACCTCCTTTTAGATTACCGATTACCTCCACTGGCACGGTTGGGAAAAGGCTTTTTTCTTTAGAAGTAATTTTAGTGACGTCCCACCCACCCACCCACACAACATGAGAGCGTCCTTCCTGTTCCACACCATTACTGAAATCTAAGTATGACTATTTAGATTCTGAAGTACCAGGCAGGGATGTGTGTGTCAGTTTGCCGCCTTCTGCATAGCCCATATCCCACTGTGATTTCTCAGCAAGACATAATAATTATCCGCAATTGTAGTGGGCGTGACAGTAAGATAGTCTGAACATTAAACCCATCCTTCCATAAACAAAATAGAGCTGTGCGCTATGTCATTTGCCTTCACAAATTGTGGTTAGAAGTTACCTGACCAGGTCCTTACACTCAACTCTGAGTCAAATTTCTAAAATGACAACGGGCCAACACTTCAGACATAAATTTGTTTTGAATAAAAATTTAGGATTTAAGATTCCAATGGTATTACAAAAGGGAAAGGAAAGGCCCCAAAACACCTTTTCCTAAATTGGAGTGATTGAATTTGTTTCCAGCGGTTTGATCCTTTCCTGCAGGCGGCGAGCAGGAGTGCATCCAGGCACCCTCAAACACCTTCAAACACCTCATCAATCTCCTGCCACAAAAATGAATCAACGCCACATCCAGACCCTAATCCTACTTCTCCTCAGCCAGAGCACCTGCCAGGCTGCGTTAGCAATGATTGATGCTGGCACAGATGGACGTCCACGTGCTCCAGCCCTGGGGGGCCCATGGGAGGAGAGGAGGCGCCGCGCCCCCAGCCAAACTCTGCCTCTCCTCCCAGACACATCGTGCTCACACTCCCTCCGGCGTGGATCTATCATACCCCGTTGTCAGCAGCAGAGTGAGCAGGCAGATGTGTAGGGGACAGACGGCTGAGATGCTGCCGCAATGGGGGGGGCTGCTGGGGCGGGTTTCTGCAGAGCGCGACAGTCTATCAGCAGCTGTGAAGATGACCTTGATGCTGGTTGTTTAGAGGACTCACCTCTCCCAAGGGTCTAAACCCCATAAAAGCAGTTTCCCCAAAACTTCTCTAAGGCTGCTTCTCACACTGTGACTTCCCTGAGGGTAGCTGGCTGGCCCATCAGGGTGAATTTAGCGTCGGGTGCAACCATCGGAACCTCTGTGGCACAGCAGCAGCAGCAGTCTTTCTTCTGCCTGGACAGGTTGACCAGAGTCTCCTGAGGTCCCTGGGCCTCCCTGTGGGACAAACAGATCTGGGGGCAGACAGCACAGCCATCCGGCAGTTCTCTAACTTCTCTGAGCTTCGATTTCCTTAGAGGAAGATACTACTACTCACCTCCAGTGGCACACACGGACAGCACCCAGCATGGCACCTGGCCCCCCCAGGTGTCCTATGTACAGGGCACTATTGTCAAGATCTTTAAGAAAGCCACTTGTGTGGTGTTTCAGAGACTGTACTGAGATCAGAAACAGGTGGCCATGAGGAAGAAAGGCCTTCCTGACCCCCAAGTGCACAAGGACCTCTCCTTTCACTGGGCTCTCCAACAGTTTGAAACTCCCAGCCAGGTGCTAGCACATGGGCCTCACCTCCCTTGTGGGTTTACTTAGCGTGCCCTGGGAGAGAGCTTGCAATCTACACAATGGCTGCTTCTCTTAAAATCCCTCCCCTTTTATGTGTGCACCTTTCATGGTTGGCATTAATGGCAAAGAGCCAGAAGGGACCATATGGATCATCTGGGTCCCAAATGGGGTAATGATGGCCGTGGCAGACTCTGTGAGAGATCCCTGGACTCCTGGTCCAGTGCTGCTCCTGTCCTCACGCTGCCCTGGGCATGCGTGACCCGAAGTGTGTTTGCCGGGGGAAACGCTGTTCAGACATGCGGCTCCCACTGCCCCAGCAACACTGCCAGCCTTGGGCAGAAAGGCAGGTGGGCAGCAAACGCTGTGCTTAGAGCAGCTGTTCTGGGGGCCTGCCCCTGTTGATGGGGGAGCCCCCTAGAAGGTTGAACAGGAGTTGTCTTAGTTATAGTCTGGAGACTTACATGACATGGGTGTCATGTCTGGCTTTCTTCAGATCCTGCAACGTTTGTAGCCTGCGAGCGTACCCTGGCGTGCCTCTCTCCTCACCAGGCCCAGGCTCCACCTGCTCCCCTGGGCCCAGACCTTCCAGTCACCCACCTGGGAAACCCGACCCAAGGTCACTCCAAAGATTCCATGCCCACCGGGCTGCTGAGCGCTGCTGGCTTCTCAGCACCGCTGGGCTGTTCGGAACTGTCATTCGCCTGTTCCACCTAAACTCCAGCACAACCCGCTCTCCCCTCCCCCATCCTCAGGGTCCCTGGGAAATCTCAGCCTCTGTGTGCTCTCTCTCCTAAGCAGGTTTGACAGGCTACCTTCTCTTGGTTCTCGTGTCATTATCACCCTGGTTCGGAACACAGTCATCTTTGGTCCTGGTTCCTACACCAGCTTGCGCGGACACTCTGACCCCAGCCTGACCCTGTCACCCATCCTCCTCCTACATTGAATGGGTTATTTGTCCAAGTCAGATGTCCCTTCCTCAGGGCTCCTCTGTCCCCCTGGGTGGACGTTCACCCTGACTTTGGCAATACATCCATCACCTTCTGTGATCTGGTCTCTACCAACAACCCTGGTCGGCCCTCTCTACCCCCCTGACCTCCTGGGGCCATCCCCACGCAGTTGCCCTGGCTGGCAGGCCTGCCCCGCCTCCCAGGTGCCCCTAGGCTGGCTGACTCCTTGCCATCCGTCCACACCCAGCTCCTGCATCAGCACCTCCCAGAGCCATCTGCAACCTCTAGGGTTAAGGACACAGCTCCCGATTGTCTCTCAGTCCAGCCTGGATCACCAGGTGCTACTGTCACCTGTTTACACATCTGTCTCCAACATATCTGGAGTGTTCTTCCATGGCAGGGGCACGTGGTGGGCGGTCAGTAGCTAATTTGTGATGGAGCTCAGGCTGGAATGGGAATACCCAGTACCCATGCCTCTGGGCTGGCCAGAAAGAATAAACTTTATCCCGAATTCATCTCCTGCTCCTCTTCAACTCGGATGGCAGGAGCAGAGCTCCAGGGTCAGAGAGTCTCAGTCCAAATATTGACCCGATGACTTACTGGTTTTGGGACTTTGGGCAAGACACTAACCTCTATGAGCCTTAGTTTATCTGCATGTGAAATGGAGATTACAATGTCTCTCTCATATGGTTCTGGTAAAAATTAAATGAAGTGATTCAAATAAGGACCTGGTTGTTCTACCCACTGGAGACACTTAAAAGTGGGAACTATTATTCCGGTGAACTTTTTAGCAAACATATATTAAACAGAACAGGACTGAGTCTGATAAGATGTATTATTACATTAGCTGTAGGGACAAAAGGGGTAATGGAGTGCGCACTGGGATAGAAACAAAGAGACCTATCTGTCACCAAACCAATGTCCTCACTGGTTTACAGGGGGAAGGTTTGGTTTCAGTGGTGACAAGGTTTGCTCCTAGCTCACAAAGATCTATCTGATCCTAAGAGTCTTTGATTCAACAATTTCATGAACTACAGTATGTAGCCTGAGGCTCTACTGAGGTTGTTGAAGGGAATGTTTCCAAAACTTAATTCCATTGAAGGGCAAAAGACCTATACCGGAGGCCAGGTCAGGGGGCAAGGCTTTACTTGCAGATATTTTCACCCATGTGAGAAGGTGACTTTCTTTCTGAAGGGTTTAGAGGCAACAATGCTCAAAATGACCATTTTGTGAATCCTGACGATGCTCAGCATTTTGGCAGTCCCTGTGAATGGCTGGCAGAAGCTTATGTTTGCAAAATGTAACCTTCTAGATGAAATTTGCAGGGAAATAGAGCCTTTAGACATTACAGTGTTTTCAAATATCATTATTACTGTTCTATAAATACCCCACGCCCACAGTGTATCAGGTGCCACATGGGAAATACTGGATTCAGTTGGAGTTTTTCTTAAAAGACACATGACAATACCATATGCCAGTCATCTTGGATAATATTTATGTACACGCTGCAGAAGCAAAGATTAGCTATGTCAATATGTATAGAAAAAAACCCACAAAAGAAAGTCTGTGGGATGTGTATTACCTGCACTTATGATCAAAAGCACTTGCCTAATTCTTCACTTCTTTAAGAGCTTTCTCAAGCATAACCTATAGCAAGGTTAGACGAGTGAGGAGTTAATACACTAATAATCAGGGGGAAATTATCAGAGATCCTTGGGGTCTCCTACTGGGAGGAGTTCAGAGTCTCTGCAGCTAAAAAGGGCAGTTCCAGTGCTGTGGCTGGCAATTAACTCTTCTGGTGGCTTTTAACTAACGAGAATCAAACATTCTTCATTCCTTTGCAAGTGTCCTCACCAGCATACCCAAGGGGAAATAGCTTGGAGGAAAAAAGAGTTTTGAATGGGAAACATGCCAGCGGAAAACTAATCCCACAAATATGATCACAGTGACAATAACCAGCCATACCTTTAGTAGATGGGTGGTACGGACTGGATTGCATTTCCTCCCAAATTCATATGTTGAAGCCCTGCCCCTCAACATGATGGTGTTTGGAGTGGGGCCTTTGGGAGGTAGTTAGGTTTATGTGAGGTGATGAGGGTGGAGTCCTTGTGGTGGGATTAGTATCCTTTTGAGATGAGACCAGAGAACTTGCTTCCCCTCCCTCTGCTGTGAGGACACAGTGAGAAGGCAGCCATCTGCAAGCCAGGAAGAGAGCCCTCGTGAGAAATGACCATGCTGGCAACCTGATCTCAGACTTCCAGCCTCCAGTGCTGTGTCTGCCCCTCGTCCATGGGGTTTTGCTATGGTAGCCTGAGCAGACTAATGCAACGGGGTTCTCACACCCTGAGCTTTCTCATCTTAGTCATTGATGAGGTCGGAATTTGGGATTACATTAAGCAAAAACACACATTCAAGTGGCCATGTAGGCAGTAGGAATACTGCCTTTGACCAGGCTAGCATCACTGTCTCCCCATTTTCTTGTAGAGCTGGTTGTTATGGACTGAAAGTTCAAGTGACTGTGCCTTAGGGAATCAATCCTGAGCTTAAAATATGAAATTTTCCAATAATTTGGAGACCAGAGTAACACTAACCAGCCTAGTGCCAACAAATAGTTTGAAATTGAGAAGCAATATTGTGGAGCCCAGGTGGTGAAGGGCAAGACAGGGAACAACTTTGTTTATTGTGAATCGCATCTCTCCTTACTGCACAGTTTTATTTTTAATTGTGAAGTGTCTCGTTGAGCAGTTATTACTGAAATTTATTTTTGTAATAAAATCTCTATGTTAAATCACAGTTTTATTAACAGTGGCATGAACTGGATTTTTCTATAATAAATAAGATGCTGAAGTGCTTTTAAAATTGGGGGAAAAATAACTCTGCAGCTCATCTCAAATCTTAATATGACTGTTAGGCAGAAAAAAACAGTGACCTAATGGGATTGTCTGAGAACTCACAAGGTACTTATGTTAAGCATGCTGAGGGCTTAGCTGGCTTCGGGGGACTGGTATTCTGTCTTCAATTAGACCCCAAATAGCTGCATGACCTGGAGCAAGTCACTTCCCTTCTCTGGGCCTTAATTTCCTCATCTGTTTAAAACAAACAAGAATAGAAGGAGCCTGAATCTTTCGGCACCTACATTCTTTGCAGCAATATGGCTTCACCCAAAAGTGGACAGCTCTGAATGACAATTTCCCAGACCTGGCAGAAAATGAAAGGTTAGGGACAGACTTGAAACACAAAAGCTATTTACCCAGGTGTGGAAACCCCAGTTTGTCATCATTATTACCCTGCCCTTTGGTGGCACACCAGCTCCAGCCTTCATGTTGGTGGCCAAGTGTTTTCCAAAGCCATGTGTGAGAAGCTCCAGGTCACGGGAGGAAGGGCCCGGGCTGAGGCACTGCAGGGCGCCTGGCATGGGAGTGGCCTGGAGAAGCAGGCCATTCAGTATCCTGGACTGATTTCCTGGGCTCTGGAGGAGGACCCTGTGCTCCGGGAACGGCTGGGCAGGCACCAAGTGGAGTCCACAGGCCTGCACCCTGACTTTTCCCACCCCAACTTAAGCGAGCTCTTGGAAGCCACTGAGGTCCACCCCAAGAAGCAGACAGAGCTCCAGGTGCCCTCCTACCCAGCAGGGCTGGTGAATGTTGGGGTTTTGGGGGAGGTGAATTAATCTGCTAGGGCTGCTATAACAAGGCACCACACACTGGGTGGCTTAAACAACAGAAATTTATTTGAAATCCAAGATCAAGGTGTCAGTCAGCAGGTATGGTTTCTTCTAAGGCCTCTCTCGGCTTGCAGATGGCTACCTTCTGTTTTCACATGGTACAAATGTGTACAAATTTCCTCTTATAAGGTGGATTAGGGTTCACTCCAATGACCCCATCTTAATCAGAACACTTCATTAAAGGCCGTATCTCCAAATGCAGTCATATCCTGAGGTCCTGGGGTTAGGACTTCAACATATGAACTACACCAACATATGAATTTAGGGGGAAACACAATTCAGCCTATAAAAGGGGCCTGCTAGAGCTTTATTTTGATAAGGACCCTGCATTAGTTTCCTAGGGCTGCCATAATAAATGACCACACACTGAGTAGCTTAAAACAACCAAACGTGATGTGGGCCACAGCTCTAGAGGCTAGAAGTCCAATACCAAGGTGTTGGCAGGGCCATACTCTCTCTCGGGGAGGTTCCTTCATTGTCTCTCCCAGGTTTTCTGGAAATGCTTAGCGTTCCTTGACTTGCAGACACATCATTCCAATCTCTGCATCCACCTTCACATGTGTTCTATGTGCATCTGTGTGTGAACTTCCTTCTTATAAGACCCCCCTAATCCAACATGACCTCACTTAACTTGATTACATCTGCATAGACCCATTTCCAAATAAAATCACACTGCCAGGTACTGGGATTTTGAACTTGAACATTCTTTTAGGAGACACAGTTCAACCCACAGGAGACCCCTTCTCCCTGTTCCCCTGCCCTCCTGCCCTCAGAGCACCTCAGGTATCATTGTTTTGCTTAAAGATTGAGACAGGGTGGTAGCTGGTTTTCCTTGTTGGATGCTCTTTTAAATGACTAACAACTTTCTGTTTCTTGTCCCTTTTCTCTCCCTTTGTCTTTTTTCTTTTTTTCTCCTCTGTCTCCTCCCTGGACCTCTCTTGTTTTTGCCCCCCTGCTCTGCCTCTCACTCCCCTCTGTCCCCACTCCCCCATCCCAGCCCTCCTCCTGCCTGCCTCCCTCTCCTTGCTTAGGTATCCGCCCAGAGGACACCATTTTTTCTCAGATGGATGACCAGGAAGAACCAGAAAAGCCCTGAGCCTCTGCTGTGCTCCAGCGACCACACGATGGCTTTCTTTCCCAGCTTGGATAGGGTTTTATTTTTTCAAGCATTTTATAATGATTATTTGACTTTTTCACTCTTCCTGATTCTCTCTAGAATTAAGAATCTTAAGGAAAAAAAAAGCCTGGTTGTTTCCTCTTTCGAAGGAAGCCCCAAACTGACACGGGTTGGTTAGTTCACCATGAGTCTGCCCCGTGCCCTGTGGGGGAGACGGTTGCTGGTCCCTCCCTAATAGAGGCCTGCCACGGGCCACGCGTGGGCTTTGCGCTGGGACCACAGTATCACGCAGTTGCACCATTTCCTAAATGTTTGTTGTCAGTGCCTGAAGCCTCCACCAGGTTTTCTCTAGGCTGCTCCTTGTGGTCTGGTTGGTCTATTCTGGATTTAAATCTTGGTTCATTGCCCTCGCTAAGGAATGTAGATGCTTAAGTCCTAGGTAATCAGTTAGCAAACCAGATCTAGCAGAGTATTAGAAGACTAATAGGCCACGACCAAGTAAGGCTTATCACAGACATCAAGGAAGATCCCAAGAAATGAACCCTTGATACATACCACACCACAGATAAATCTCAAAATCATTATTCTGAGTGAAAGAAGCCAGATGAAACAAGAAAACCTATAAAACTCTAGAAAGTGCAAGCCAATCAATACTGACAGAAAGCAGACTGGTGGTTGCCTGGAGGAGAGGGGTGCTGGGGAGGGGCCAGGAGGAATTGGTTTCAAAGGAACAGCAGGAAACTTCTGGGGATGATAGATATGTTCTCTCTCTTGGTAATGGGGGTGGTTTCACAGAGGGTACGCATATGCCAAACATCAAAGTACACACAAAAAAAGATCACAGAAGATTCCACGTTTAAGAAGCCATTAATGCAGTTGAGTGTACAAAACTTGGTACAAGGGGTCAAGACGTAAAATGGAAAGGCACGTGGCAGGTGGGGAGAGCTGGCGCTGGCCCCGTCACTCATTCCCACACAGATTTATTCAGGGACAGTGGATTCTGGAATCCGAAACTCCCCTGGGTCCTTACCCTGTCTGTGCCGGTGGTTGCAACTGGGTGACTTGAGTTTGGGCTTTAAGCCTGTTTTCTGAAAAATGAGGATAATAACTATGAAATGAGGGTAGTAACACCCATGACTGTATTTGTGAGGGTGACAGGCAATAAGTGTGAAGTGTCCACGGCAAAGTAGAGCCTCCATGGATGGTCACAATGAGAAAAGGGTTATTCCTCACACCTTTTCTGAGACACTTCTGCATGCCAGGTATTACTCAGCAGCCAGATCCTGAGAGGAAAGACATGGTTCCTGCAAATGTGTCATTCTCACGTTTTGTGTGCAGGAAAAAATGAGGCCTCCACTGGGTCCACCCCAGTGCTCGGCACATTGACTTTTCAGGTCTCTTCTTCATGAGTCCAGCCCAAGATCCATCCTTCTCCCCTTCCCAGAAGTTGTTCTGGGATCTGCCAAGGGAGGGAAGTCTTTTCTCAAGAACAAATTTTAACCATCTGAAAAGCATTTTGAATATATACTTTGAAAGCTGGGCGGAATAATAAACACAGTAGAATAAAATACATATCGGAAAGGAAATTCAGATATTCATTTGAAAAGAAAGGAAGTCATACTTTTGACCCAGAACAACGGACAGAATGATGTTGAGGGAGTAAAACATTTACAACATGTTTTGCTAGTTGAGTTTTTACCTTTTAGAACACATACCGAAGTTCCCTTGATTGCGGAGGGCCTGGTTCATAATCTGCACCTGCCATTCCCCGTGGAGGCAGAGACTGGTGATGTGGTATGAGAAGGTGCTCTCAGAGGTTGCCCTGGGCAGGCGGAGGGGGTCCAACAGGTGTCGGTATAGTTGTATGATGGCTGGTGGTGAGTCCTCTAGTCGTTCCTGGTAGTCCAGGTATAAGCCCCATGTTGGATCTGGTTGGGTTGCTGCAGGACAAACCCATTACCAGCACCCCCATCACAGTAACAAGCTTCTATTGAGTACTTACCTTGTGTTAGTTGATGTCTGAAACACTTCCTATCTTTCATGTATACTTTGTTTAATCCTCACAACAGCCCTCCGAAGATTAGTACTGTTTATGAGAGTTATAATAAAATCCCTATTTTACAGATGAGAAAACTGAGGTATTGAGGGTTAAGTAGCTTGTTCGAAGTCCTACATAGAAATTTGGGGAAAAGGGAAGAGGGTTGAGATGCTGACAAGAAGAATTAATAGAGAGGTATTTGAAAGGAAAATGCCAGTGCCATTCGCTATCATGCCATCGTTTGCCAAGCAGACCTATGCCCTTGTTAAACATGACTGCTATTTTACTCTTCTGAGCTTCTGTCCCCAGGACTGGAAAATTATTGGAAAGTGAAGAGAGAATGTGACTAACTGCTCCCCACAGCTGTCTGCAAAAGATAACAGGGAGCAAACTGCAGCTTACGCAAAACCAACCGAAACCTCCTGTATTGCAACACCCCAATGGCCCAGTGGCCACACAATAGCAACCCCCCACCCGCCCTTTATAATCCAATAAAAGCTCAGAACCCCAGCCCCTCAGGGCCAACGTAACTCTCCATGCCTGGCCCCTATCCTGTCTTGGAAAGTGAATAAAACTTTGCTCTCAGCATTTTCCTCTCTTTGTGAATTCTTTCACAGCCGTCATCAATGGCCACCCTAACAGTATTGTTCTTAATGGGCCATTAATCTAAAATATCAATTTTAAGGTTATTCACTCCCTAATCTCTGGAAGGATACAGGCCTGGGAGCACTCAATCAGTGTGTGTTGTGAGATGCACATCATTACCATTTTAATGATGTTCAGAAAAGAGAAGTAAGGAGCGGGGCCCATGATTCCCAGACCACACGGGGCATGGGATAACTCCCCAGTTTTTCTCCTCTCAGAACATCTGAGTGACCTCATACTTTACAGATGAAGAAACTGAGTTGAGAGGAGCTAAACAACTTGGCCAGGTCCCCACAGCAAGTACAAGCTGGGACTTGAACTCAGGTCTTCCACTTGCTACCTTTGCCCATGATTAAGAACTGTGAGAGTCCCTTCTTACTCAGGCCCCAAGAACCAAAGCCTTCAAGAAGTAAAGACTCTTTTGAGGACACCACTGACCAGAGCTACAGCCAGAGCTCCATGTCTCTCTGTCTCTCTGATTCTGTTCCTTTGTCTTATCCACAGGGACCCAACTGCCACAGCGCCAGGAATCGTGACTGTGGATGAAGGGCTGTTTCACCACAGCTGCGCTGCTGGGTAAAGACTCAGACCCTGCTCTGGCTGGATGGCTCCATTGGTTGGAGCATCATCCCATAGGCCAAAAGGTTGCAGGTTTGATTCCCAATCAGGGTGCACACCTAGGTTGTGGGTTCGGTTCCCAGTCAGGACGCTTATGGTAGGCAACCCATCAATGTTTCTCTCTCACATTGCTGCTTGTCTCTCTCTCTCTCTCTCTCTCTCTCTCTCCCTTCTCCTCTCTCTAAAATCACTAGAAACATATTTTCAGATGAGGATTAATTTTTTTAAAAAGACACAGACCCTGGCAGGCACCTCCCATTTGAACAAGCAGTGTCTTCAGGTGCCAGCTGACGCTCTGCTTTCTCTGCCTGGTAGGAGGGGCAGGCATGATCAGGAGAGTGGATGTGGCTTTTAAATAACCTTTACTACCTGCCCATTGAAAAAAGGAACATCCACAAAGAGAAAATTAAACTAATGTGCTGCTCAAAAAACCTCGATTGGGAAAGCCTCTTGATTAGATCTGGGAATGCAGCCAGAAAAGAAATCGTTTCCACAGCCCTATTGGGATTGGAGACAATGACTCGGTTAGAGAGGCCTCCAGGAGGGGCCTGTCCTGACTGTCCCCTCTGGAAGAGGCCCTTCCACCCCTTTTCTCTCAGAACCACATTATGCACACAGTTCTTTAGAATCTTTGATTTTTTTTCTCTTAAGGAAGCGGGGGTGGTCTCTCAGCTAGGGACGGGATTAAACTAGCTGTGGTACATCCTTACTATGGGATACTACTCAGCAATAAAAAGGAGTGAACTACCGACACATGCAGCAACATTGATGAATCTCAAAAACAATCTACGAAATCAAAGAAGCCAACCTCAGAAGGAAACATACTGTGTGATTCCATTTCTATGGCATTCTGGAAAAGGCAAAACTATAGTGATAGAAAATTAGAGGAACCAGTGCGGCCAGGGCTGGGGCTGGGTGAGCATCAGCTGCCAGGGGCCCCCGGGGAACTTCCGGCGATGATGGTTATGCTTTGTCAGAACTACTCCGACTGCGTTAAATAGTAAATTTTATTGCTTGTGAATTATACTTTAATATAGCTCATTGAAGAACACTGAAAAAGGAAGGATGGAAGGAAAGAAATGTAGCAGCCACCAGCTGTTGCTGGGACCCAGTCCCTGCCTTCATGGTCGTGCAAGAAGGGCCCCTTCAGTGCCGTTCTGGGGAGGGGCAGCCCTGTGGGAAGAAGCCCTGGCAGGCGCAGTGTCCACTGGCACTCACACTGACGAGTGAGTGAGTGAATCCAGAGACAGCTCCACCAGGAGGGGCTCCTTGACCACAGGTCCCGCAGGAAAGGTGGGTGGCAGGTCCCTGGCCTTCGCCCAAGAGGCTGCTGGCAGACTGTCCTGCCTGGGTTCCTGAGGACTGCCTGTTTCCTCCACCCCCAGCCCCCAGCGAGCCCCTCCTGGGTGCCAGGCCCTGTGCAGGTCCTGGGGACAAGGCCCTCTCCTGGAGGGGCTCACATGCTGGTCGGGTGGCAGAGTCAGCTGCAGACAACTATGACAGGTGGGACAGAGGGACCCACTGACAGTGGACCCTGGGTGGGGCCAACTCTGATGGGAGGTCAGAGAGGCTTCCTGGCAGAGGCGACATTCGGGCTAAGCTGGGACAGGAATGAAGAGGGGTTAGCCAGTAAGAGGCCAGGAGAACGTCATGAAGGAGGGCAGGTAGGGGGTGGGGAGCAGCTTGGCAGTCAGGGAGAGAAGTTAGCAGAGGTGGGGGTGGGGTTCTCACTGGAAAACAACAGACAAGGCGCGGGGAGGGTCAGGGCCCTCTTGGGTCTTGAAGGGGCAGGAGCCTCTTGGACTCTGGGCTCTCCTGAGTGAGGCCTCTGGGGAGCACCATCATCAGATTTTCATTGTAGAAAAATCCCTGTGGTAGAAGATTTACATGAGCCACAGCCAACACATTTAAGACGTTACAGTTCCAACAGGACATTTGGGTGAGCACTGCCTGAAGTGGCAAACAACACAGAAGCACTTTGTGAATTATGTACAATTATGATGGTCTACCTCAGACAATCCTGTGAAGCTGGCGGGTGTTTGAACCTCTTCTCACTGACAGTGGAGAGATTTGCCCAGAGTCCCAGTCACTTGCGGTGGGCCAAGGCTGGAATCTGGCATGTCCCTCTCCATCCTGTCTGCTAAAGAGGCAAAAGAGATAATGTCATTCACACACTTCTGTGTTGAGGAGTTTGGTGCCCGCTCCTCTAGGGTGCTGTCTGCGCATGCCCAGGAGGACTGCTTCGCCGACCTGCACCCGCCCTTTGAGCCTTTGTCCAAACAGGAAAGGCCTGCGCTTGACAAGACGCCATTTTGCCTATGGCCAGCAGGGGGCGCCGCAGGACAGACGACTTCTTCAGGCTCCACCGCAAGGATCACCCAGGAATTGTACGCTTGGTACATTCCAAACCAGTATCCTTGCTCTTCCTCTTCTCAAAGCCCAGGTGGTTCGATGTCTTCAATAAATCATGTTTAGGCTTTCTTCACCTGATACCCTTGACCAGGCCCAGCCCTTGGGAGTGGGAGGTCCTTGAAAAGCCTCCACCAGCAGCTTTTTCCAAAATAGCCTTTCCCGTTTATCAAGGAAAGGGAACAGATCACCTTAGGGAGAGCTTGGGGAATGCTGATCAAAAGAGATTCCCAGGGGGCCTATTAGCATTCACCAGAGCCATTTCTTGGAGCCCACTCAGCCTGTTCCCTCATTAAGCCCCTCACTCTCAGGGGATCTGCCTGCCAGGAGGAATGTCAGAATCTTTGGACCTAACACCCATGATAGTTCCAAAACTGCCCTGGGGTGGCAGAAGGTGCTGCGGGCCCTGGAGAGAGGCCCTCTCCAGTTATTTTAGGGTGAGAGCAGATATGCTCAGGACTGTGCAATGGGCTGAGCAGATAAGTGTCACATGAGCAGAGTTCAGCTCTGTAATTAAATACTACATACAACAAAGTTAATCCCACACCTACTTAAAGACACGTGTGATGGCGATTGTGCGGCATGATAGTTGGGCAGAAATAGAAAGTGCGTCGTGTAAATGACTGTAATTAACACTGCTTTGTTCAGCCAACATTTTTGCAGCTTTCTGTTCTCTGCTAGTGCTTTCCCGTGTAAGGCACGGTTAATGGTTTCTCCTGACACCAATCTCACGTCCATCCTACCCACCCTGACAGAGGCATTGATTTTCTTCGAAGAACTTCCCTTACCCTAGTTGCAGTCTGTGTGGTTTATATGGTGCTGACCCCATGACAACGTCAGACATGTACAGTTAGTACACTGCACACACCTGTGCCCTGGTGACTCGGGATGGGCATGCAACCTAGTCACAGTAGATGAAACTCAGCTCTAGGCTCTGGTTAGATCTGTACGGAAGAAAGGAATCTCTTTCTGGTGGCCAATCCAAGTTACTCTGATTGGGCGAGGGGTGGGGGGTGGACAAACCAGAGAGACCAGGTACCATTGAGATCTTTCGGTCTCCTGGATTCAGTTATGCCTGAAGCCACTTCTGAACTTTTTAGTTATGTGAGCCAATAAATTCAAGTTTTTGCTTAAACCAATTTGAGCTGGGTTTGTGTCACTTGCAACTAAACATCTCATGCCTGCTGCATAATAGGGAAGATTAAGGGGGAAAAAAAACAGGTGAGGAATGAGAACAGGTCAGATATGAGGGCCTGAACTTGAACAGGTACTAGGGAGACAGAGAAATCAACAGCCCCAAGGACTTAGCAGGCATCATCCATGGGACTCTTTTTAAATGGCTGAATTTGTTGAGAGATGGAAGGAGAGGAGTGAGGATGAGCCAAGGGCCAGGGTCAGGCTGTTCACTAAGGCAGAGAGTGCAAGGGAGAGAGAGGCACAGGCTGCCACCACCAGCTTCCACTCCGCTAACCGTGCGGTTTGGGTGTCTGTGGGCATCTGGGCACTCCTGTGGTGGACTGCTGGCCATGTGGGTCTGAGGGTCAAGGCGCCCTGGAGAACTCCTCTCCAGAGAGGAGAGAGGGACAGAGGAGCCAGGGCTTCGGTGAATTTGGAGGCGACAGCGCCAGAGAGCACTGCCAGAGTCATTGCCAGTCCCCACGTTGACCTGGCTGCACCAGCCCATGTGAGGGCAGGGACCGTGTCTGAGTCATTCCCTCAGCCCCAGTCTGCACCTGGCACGTGATGGGAGCTCGTAACTGTTGGCGGGTTGAATGAGTGGATGAAAAAGGAAAAAGCAGTGGAGCTGGTGGACTACAGATATGAATTTGGCCCAACTTCTTAAAAAAAAAAATCAGATTGGGACATTAGGACACCAGGTTGGCTTGTTCCTTGGGGTAGGCACTTTTGTCTGACACCTCTGAGAGGGACTGTCTCCTCCAACCACAGGGCCACGGTCCTCCCCCTCGCTCCCCTCGCTCCCTTATGCCGCCTCAAGTCACAGCCAGGAAGGAGCTGGCAGAGAAACAGGCCACTCGTTTTCATTTTCCTTTCCAAGAACTTGGTCCTCCCTTAATGTAGGTGCCCCTCAGAGCCTGGCCCCAGCTCCTCTGTGCCCCTCTCCACTCTCTCGGAAAATGTCTCTTCTCAAGGCTTCCAGATGATGCTCCCCTCTGACCACCACTGCGTTGCCTGCTCAGACCCACACAGCCAGTGGCCCACTGGACAAATGTCCAGATACCCACGGGCCCCCAAACCACCCGCTCCTCCCCGCACTCTGCCTGGGTGAATAGAACAACCCTGGCCACCCGCCCCCCCGCCCCCGCCCTGCTCATTATCATACCGCTCTCTGCCTCGCCCCCACCCAAATTAAATTTCTCCTCCAGTCCCTTTAAAGCTGCCTGCTAAGTTCTCCGATCTGCCCACTTCAGTCTTCCTTAGTTCCTGTCCAACTCCAGGCCCTTGAATCTGGCTGGTTTATGCTCACTCTTTACCCTCCCTCTTCTTCTGGTCCCCAGGCTCCCCTGATGACACTGCAGGTGGGAAGAGGGGACCAGCCTCACCCCAATTCCCATCCCGGTACCTGGACTCCCTGGACCCACAGGGTCTGCTGCTGTCATTCACCAAAGTCGCCTTTGTTATTTCATCTCCTTTCTGACCTTTGCCTGGGCCTCAGACACTCCACCCAAACAAATTAAGTGAACTACTGCTAATGGCAGGGGGGTACTTGGGATGACAGGCTGGACGCCATAGGTGGAGGAGAGCAGCAGACGGACTCCTTCAACCCTCCAGGAGCTGGCGAGCCCAGCTGATTGCCCTGCCTGGGAATGAACATAACGATACCCAAATTGGGGCCGCCCTAGCAGGTGTGATATCTCCTTGTGTCTTTAACGTGCATGTCCCTGATAACTGGTGAACTTAAGCATCTTTGCATGTACTCATTTGCCCTTTGGATGTCTTCTTGTGTGAAGTGTCTGTTCAAACATTTTGCTCAATTTTTAAAAGTGAGGGTTTTTTTCATCTTAAGTTGCAAGAGTTCTTTATGTATTCGAGATACAAGCCCTTTGTTGGATATGTGTTGTGTTTGGGCACAGCTTTATTGTGGCATAATTCACAGGCCATAAAGTTCACCCATTTAAAATGTATAATTCAGTGGCTTTTAGTGTGTTCACAAAGTTATATGTTGATCATCATGTTAGATATATGTTTGCAATTATTTTCTTCCAAGGTCTGGTTTGTTTTTTCATTTTCTTAACATTTCTTTGGAAGAACAAACCGTTATCATTTTAATGAAGTCTAACTTACTGAGTTTTTATTTTGTAATTTATAGTTTTTGTGTTATATTTAACAAATCTTTGCAAAACCCAAGGTCATGAAGATTTTTCCCCTGTGTTTTCTTTTAGAAGTTTTATAGTTTTTGCTCTTATATTCATGTCTATGATATTCTTAAGGTTGATTTTTATAGAGGGTATGAGGTAAGAACCAAGGTTCATTTTTTTTTCTTTGTCATTTTGGTCTTATAATTGTTCCAGTGCCATTTGCGGAAAAGAGCATCCTTTCACCTGTGTTGAAAATCAATTGACCATAAATGTATGGGTCTTTTTCTGGACTCTCTGTTCTGTTTCATTGATTTGCCTATTTTTATGTCAATACAATGCTGTCTTGATTACTGTAGTTTTATAATATGTCTTGAAACCAGGTAGTATACATTAAGTTTGTTCTCTTTCAAATTTTTTGATTCTTCCAAATCCTCTGCATTTGCACACAAACTTTGGGCTCATCTTGTCAATTTACACATAATTGCAAAAAGAAAAAAAAATCCTGCTGGGTGTTGATTGGGATTGCATGGAACATATAGGTCAATTTGGGAGGAATTGACATCTTAACGATATAGAATAGTCTTATGATCCATGAACATGGTCTATTTCTCCTTTTATTTTAGTCTTGATTTCTCTCAGCAATGTTTTGTAATTTTGATTGTTTGAATCTTGAATATCTCTTGACAAATTTATCCTTAAGTGTTTCATATTTTTCTCTTAATTTTTTATTTATTGATATGAGAGAGAGAGAGATTTGTTGTTCTACTTATTTATGCATTCATTGGTTGTTTCTTGTATGTGCCCTGACTGGATATTGAACCTGCAACCTTGGTGTATTGGGATGACTCTCTAACCAACTGGGCTACCTGGCCAGGACTTGTATTTTTGATGCTATGGTATCGATATTATGTTTAAAATATAAATTTCCAACTGTTTATAGCATATAGAAATATAATTGATTCTTGTATACTGACTTTGTTTACTGAAACCTTGCTAAACTCTCTTATTTCTAATAGCTTTTTTGTAAGAGGTATAAGATTGTCCACATAAATGATCTGGGTATCTGTAAATAAATAAATTTTCTTCACCCCCCCCCTTTCTAATCTATAAGCATTATATTTTGTTTTCTTGCTTTATTGCACTGGCTAGAGCCTCCAGATTACAAGATGGGGAGAAGTGATAGAGAGGATATCCTTATCTTGTGCCTGATCTTAGAAGGCATTGGGCTTTTCTTAGAAACATTTTAGTATAGTCATTAAAGGTTCTTTTTGTAGATTCCTTATATCAGATTGAGAAAATTCCCTTCTATCCTTAGTTTAATTTGAGCAATTTTTTAACATGAACAGAGACCACATTTTGTTGAAACATTTGTCTTTTATTAAGATGATCATCTGTTATTTTTTTAATCTGTTACTATGGTAAATTACACTGCCTGTTTTTAAAATATTAAAATAACTTTACATTCCTAGGATAAGCTCTGCTTAGTCATGATGTGTTATCCTTTTTATATACTGTTGGATTCCATTTGGGAAATTTTTGTTAAGAATTTTACATCTACCTTCGGTAAGGAACACCAATGATTTCCTATCCTGTGTGAGCTCTGGGCGTTGTGTCCCCTGCTCCTTTGGAGTGGCTCTTTCCCCAGCCTTAAGTAGTCTCCTCACTACACAGCCTGGTCAGTTCTCAGCTGAGGAATGAGGGGGCAGATCTCCAGAGCTCTCCCCCTGGACAGCTCTCTCTTCTTTGGTACTCTGTCTGCAAACTCTAGTTGTCTTGATTCTGTGGATTTTCACCTCTGTCACCTCAACTCAGAGGCCAGGCTCCACCTGGGACTCCTCCCTGCACAGCAGCCTGAAAACTCTCTCCAGGTAGAAAGCTGGGACAATACAAGACTCTTTCCTCAAGGGTATCTCCTCTCTCAGGGTCACTGTCTGTGCTGCTTGTTGTTCAATATCCGAAACCCACCGTTTCATATATTTTGTCTAGTGTTTTAATTGTTTCAGCTGGAGGGTGAATCTGGTCCCTGCTACTCCGTCTTGGATGGAAGCGAAGTTCCAGTTTGTTTGTTTTTTAAGTGAGAAACTTAGTCAGTTTTTAGGTAGTCGGGATCATCTGTTTTTCTCACTCAACATTTTAGCCCAAGTGTCTTCACAGGACTGTAAATTTTCCACAGATGTTCTTGTGAGGGATTCAAAATACACAGTCAAGGGCATTGACCTTGCTCTTCAGTCTGGACACCCCCATCCCAGCCAAGGAAAACGGGGTGCGGCCCTTCCCATGTTAGAACTCTGCTTTCCCTGCTCAGACTTTGCCCATCGCTTTGATGCACTTCCTCAAAGAGAGATTCTGTGCGCCACAGGCTTCAATGAGGTGGTGATTAAGGGCGGCAGAAGAAGCGGTTTTCAATTTAAACCTTCTTCTCTTTTTTCCTGAATGGAGCAGGTGTCTGGAAGTCACAGTTACAGCAATGAAAGGATCACATTATTCACAATTTTTCTGTAATTAAACTCAGCCACTTTCTGAATGGAGCCATGTGCCCAAAAGAATAACTATAGCTCCCACTTGGGGAGCTTTTGCTGTCTGTGCACCAGGCACCCTCTTGGGCACCAGACTCAGTCTGTGGTTTGCTCCAGATACCGGCAAACCCCAAGAAGGCCTCTCCTGGGACCTTGGTCTGTTGTTAGCTGAACCCCTGCTCTGACCAAACTTCCTTTTCTCTTGTGTTGGCAGAGACCTGGGGGAGGAGATAAATGGAGAAAGGGATTGATGATATAAATTCAGCAACAACATAATACTAATTACGAACATCTATTAAGACTCGGTGCTAAGTGCTTAGTCCTCACAAAGACGCTGCGAGGGATAGACTGGGAATTATAGCTCAGAGAGGTAAATCAACTTGCTCAAGGTCACACAGTGAGTTGGTGATGTTACTGGGATTCTAATCTGGACACTCTAACTCCAAAAGCATTTCTTTTAACCACTGTGATTTCTTTGGCTAATAGAAGCCTTCTCCCCCCAACTCCCATCCACCGTCCCCCCCATAGAAAACACAGTGGAGCTTGGGTGGGTGGGGCAGTCTAGGAAGTGCTGAGCCCCCCAAAAGACTGCAGCCCTGGAAACGGCGCACGGAGTGGCCTGAGTACACCTACAGCGAAGGGCCCCGCGGCAGCCATGCTTCCTTCCTGGAAGCAGCAGAGGAGGCTCCCTGCCCAGCCCAGGTCTCTCCTGCCCCCAAGTTCCAGGGCCCTTTCCCTTCCCTGAGCTCAGAAAGCACCAGAAAATTCCTTAGTGAAGTCCATCATTGTCCTGCCGAGCAGCACTCCTGGTTGGTGCTCTGCAGTGTTCTCTTTTGGAATTCTCTGGGTATTAGTACTCCAACCTCACTGATGAGGAAACCCAGTCTGGGGTGGGGGGAAGGGTGATTTGTCTAAAGAAAGTGAAGGAAACAGGATGTGAAGTGAGGTCTACTAAGGATTCCTGTCAAACTCCGCTGAAATATGACGCCACCGGTGGTGAAATCCTTCATCAATGATCAAGAGCCTTCGCGTCCCTTGTCTCATTTGTGAATCTATATGTACTTATTGAGCGAGTGGCAAGCAGAAGGCGCTCTGTTTCTCCCAGGGGGCGAGTGGAGGACCAGGCAGATAACGGATATTACACTCTTAATCCAAGGCAGCCCCAACCACACACATTGATTTGGAAAGCTCCCTCTAAACCTTTCTGCAGATTAATTACGGCATGTACCTGGCAGGGTCCTTGGTTAAGGACAACAAAAATGGACTTAAACAACTTGAGCAGAAAGGGGTTTGTTGAAAGGATAGCGGTTTGAGCCAAAGGTGGCCACGCCGCTGAGGATGGCCGCAGCCGTCACCACGCCACCTGGCGTCCCTGCACCACTATCGGGAGTCCCACGGAAGACGCACCCCCATTGGCAGGACCCTGAAGTCACCACCATCAGAAATAACAGCAAGAGTTGACCTTTGCTGAGCCCTCCAGGTCTGGGCACATGCCAAATGCTTTACCGGTACTAACTCCTTTTATAGGTGAGAAAACTGAGGCACAGAAAGGTGAAGCAATTTGCCCAAGAAGCAAGTTTACAGCCAGTAAATGTAAGAGTCAGGATTCCATCCGGCTGGCTTATTCTGGAACCCACATTCTCAGTCACCATGGTGCTGTCATCTCTGATGGTCCTTTCAGCTTTGTGTCCCTCCTTCAGGATCTAAGGACCTAGCATAGTTCTGAGCTAAGCCCACGTGTCAGCTTTCAGGGAGAGGAGACCATCTGTCCTACCGCGGTTTCCAAAGTGAGAGGCATAGCCCTGCATCTCAACTCTCTTGAGATTCCAGTACATGTGGAAGGGGACATAGATGCTGGGTAACCCTTAAATGTTAATGGCCCTGCAGGGCTGAGGTGATTCCTAACAAGGGCTGTCTGCCACGTCCAATCCTCAAAATCTTAGATCCCCAGATAGGAATCTAGATACACAGATTTTGGGATCTTGAGCAAATAGGCTTAGTCCTGGGTTCCAGGGTAAAATAGGTAACTTATGGCATGGCTAGTGGTCCTTCATGGGGACAGCTGGGCTGGGGCCCCCTTGATGTTCAGGGGCTGTTTTCCTACAGGCCAGAAGTCACATTTTTCCCAGGATGGTGTAGCCTCCCTCACCCCATTTTCCTGAGAGACGGTGGTGGCTCCCTGGAGTCACATCTCACGGAAAATAAAGCTGCTGTCTTTGTTTGGCATTTTTCAGTGTCAGCAGCAGAGAAGCAAAATCAGCCCAAAGGACTGTTTAATTGCAATATAAAAAAATCATGATTTTTCAAGGGAAAAAAGAAGAGCTCTCTACCCCTTCGGTTTCCAGTGCAATACCGTGTCTGCTGATTCAGTCCCATTCAAACCCAAACAAGCACATTTATCATCACAAAAATTGCCATTTAAGCGAAGAATGCTCTCCACAGGCCTGTATTTCACCTCAAATGTTCCCAAACCCAGTTAACCCTGGTGCAAGCTACTGAACCCCAGCAGTGCAGAGGGGAGATGCTGAGGTGGCACCCCGGAAAATGCCATCTGGCCTCTCTGATTCCCCCCAGGGCAGAAGGACAGTTAGCAGGAGCCCTGGACTGAGTCAAAAGTCCTGCTCATGCACCAGCATGGACCTGGGGCACATCCTTTCCCCTCTCTGGGGCTTAGTTTCCTGTCTGTAAAATCAGAAGTCAGGCCGGATCAGTGATGGCAAGTATGTGAAACTTGCACCCTCATTCCCCCCTCCCTTGCACATGCCAACCTCTCTAATTACTCAAGGCTTTATTTGCTGAGCCCAGGTTCGGTCTCAAAATCCTTCTCAACACAGCACTTTAGGCAACTGGCGAGGAAGTATGGTGCCACCCCCTGGGCTACAACAGTCTACTGAGTCCCTTCCAGGACATGCACTTCAACTTTGAGAGTCTCAGCCACAACCCACAGATTCTTGCTATGTGCTTTTTGTGGGTGAGAAGCATGTTGAGTGCTCGGCCCCATGAATACTTACTGAATCCATTCAACGACCTGTTGCTAATGGCCCCATTTTATGGGGGAGGCACAACTGAGGTAAGCAGAGGAGTTGGAATTCAGACTCAGGTCATCAGGTTCCAGACTCAGAGCTCATAACCCCTCACTAGGATATAGGTCAGCCAACAAAGAACCTACATTTAGATAGAGGCAGAGGCCCTACCTCGGGCCTCTTTATGGTCCCAGCATTCTGCGCTCAATAAATGTTTGTTGAATAAGTGAATGAATGAATGAATGAAGTGAAAACTAGAAAAACACTAGAAGCAACACAATAATAATTACACTAATGATGGCTGCCATTTCTTAAGTGCCTACTGTGAGCCCGATGTGACCCCAACACCACCACTTGGAGAAGCTCAACAAATATTTGTTGAAAAATGAGGGTAGTAGTACTTGTTTCATCCAACCTCCCCGCATCGTTCTTGAGGTAAGAAGCGCTTGGCTTCATTTTATTGAGAGGAGAATGGACCAAGTTTCCTCTGTTAGCAATGTGTAGAGCCAGGCTCTGTGCCCAAGCCTGACTCAAATACTGCCCTTCGGGCTTGACCTAAGGGCTATGGGAGGACCTGGGGAGGGAGTAGCTAGGAACCTGGAGCAGGGAAGTGTGTCCTGGTTAAGCTGTCCAGGGAGCCCCCTCACGCTGCTGGAAAAGAGAAGGGTGCGAGGCCAGCCTGGGGCAGCCTCTGGGTTTCTTCCATCCATGTCCAGTGCTTTCTCTGGCTGGCTGCTCAGTGACCAGAGGAGCAGCCTCGGGCGGCATACGGAGTGCATCGGGGCCCTTGACATCCCCCAACCTCTGCTCCTGCCCCATCACCAAGAGCCAGCCACCAGGGAAGGGAACGGCCTGGCCGTGCTCAGGCGGAGGCTTCTAAATCTTTCTGACTGTGACCAGAGGAAGAAATCTTTTCATACACGCTCCAAAACAACAGTCCCTCTAAACAACCCTTGCCATTTCGAACCTCAAAATATTATGATAGCTTTCTATTCTAGCCTATCAAAGGAAAACGCCAGTGATGACGCACTGAGTTGATTCCATGGCCCACGAGAAGGTTGTGTGATTTGAAATACCTCACGCTAACATCAAGCATTAACAGTAGCTAATATGACTTGAGCACTCGCTACGAACTGTGCAGATAGGAGCCCATTGGACTCACGCAACAGCCTGATTAAGCAGGTCATGACTCTCCCTATTTTTCAGATGACGGAACTGAGACTTAGAGAGTTTCAGTAACTCAGCAGTGCATTCCTCATGTACTGGTTATGGCTGCAGAACAAGCAACCTCAAAATCTCAAAGGAACAAAACAATAAGCACTTACTTGTCACTCACAGTTTGTGGGTTGGCTGGAGCGGCTGTGCTCCGTATGTCTCCTCCTCGTGCGGGGACAGCAGGCCAGCCGGGACCGCTCTTTTCCTATCAGTGGCAAGGGCACGTGAGCCCCGCTGCAGAGCACGCTTCAAGCCCCTGCTTGCATCGCATCTGCCAGCTCCCAATTCCTGGATAAGCACTGCTGCACTTTCAATTACGGCTTTGGACTCATCAGAATAAGAGAAAAGGGACAGACCTATGCATATCAGCACAGCGGCAGTGCACGCTCCATTCAGGCTGCTTGTTGGGTACGGAGTCAAACGCAGCACTTAAAAATCATCCCTTTTCATACTTGATGGCAAGGCTTTTATTCTTTGTTTCTGTGCTTCCAGGAATTCATTCTTATAAGAAGGAAAGAAGTGGGGGGGGGGGGGAAATGGATGGAAGGGAGGAAGGGAGGGAGGGAGGGAGGTATTGAGGGAAGCGGGGGAGGGAGAAAGAACCCAGAGGGAAGGCATGCGGGCAAATGGCCTAACACCTTTGAGCTGAAATGTCTTCACCTTTAAAATGATGACACAGGTGAATATGTTTTAACATGCTGTCGAGTGACAAAATTAGGTTACAGCACAGCAGGTAGAGTAGTGTCTCATTTTTGCAGCTTTGTATTCATATTTAGTATATACGCATGTGTGTATGTATTTAGGTTCATAAAGTGATGTCTGCAAAAGCTTCACCTAAATCTCACCAGTGACTATCTCACAGTGGTCAGATTGGGAGTGGTTTTTTGTTTTTGTTTTTTTTCTGTGTATTTCTCTGTTCTGCATAAATGTTTTATCAAGAGAACCTATTACATAGATCATCAGAGAAAGCTACAAGCGCAATCATATTTTGCTAAACAAAACCTGAATCATCAGAGGCTGTGTCCCCTCCCAGTGCCCTGTGATGCAGGCAGCCCCCGCCCCTGGCCGGCCGCTGTTAGAGTCTGGGCCTACTTATCTCCCAGACGGGGCTCAGGCCCACGCACACTCCCTCCGCGTTCTGGTCTTGTCCTTGTTTCTCCTGCTCGCCGCTCAGAACACTCTGGACCTCTTATCTTTTGCATTCCCTTTCTCTTCCCTGTTCCCATGACCCTTAACAACATGGAGTAAATCTTCACTAACACCCTGTGAGGTTGGAATTCATTCATTCTTTTTTCCATATATTCACTCATCTATTCATTCATTTATCAAATATTCACTGGTGCCCCCTCTATACCAAGTTCTATGCCAGATGCCAGGGACCAAGAAATAAATCAGATGCCAGCCCTCAAATTACCCCTAGTCTAACATGTGGCATGTATCCGCTAAAACAGTGGCACGTCCAAAATGATAACAAGAGCACAGAGGAAAACTGATTTTCCTGGTCCAACCCTCAAGTATATAAGTAGAGAAATAGGATCACCTCCATTACACAGAGAAGCATGGAAGAGGCCCTAGTGTCAGACCTGGAAGGCCCTTAGAGGCATTCTTTGTATTAGGAATGATAAATACACGGCGTGTGTAGCATCACTCCTCCTAGCTCATGACTATGGTGGACACTGCTGATCAAACGGGCATCTTTCCCCATGAGCGCGGGCACGTCTGCTCTCCACCCCAGGGAGTCTCACCGGGGAACTGGAGTTGGCATGGGTGTCGTCAAGTCCAATCCCAGATGAGGGAGTGGAGACTCAGGCTCAGAGGCGCTGAAGATCATTTAACAAGTTAATCTCCTGACTGCTTGTTCTTCTTAGTCACAGAGGAAACTGGCCGCAGAGCGGGGTTGTGTCAGGATCTAGTGGGTGCTGCTCCGACCTGCCCCCTGCACTGCTAGCAGGTGAGCTCCGGGCTTTCTCTGTTCTCTGCCTTGTGGCAGGCAAGGAGGAGAAGTGATCCTCGGCTGAAAAACTCCAGCAGGTGAAGTTGCGGCAGCGTGGCTTTTTGGCATGCCCATATAATTGCCAAGTGGATTAGGAAGGATAAGCAAACCAAAAGATGCCAGGCCCACACACGTTAATGGGTAAGCTTGGACATATTTCATTTCTAATCACACTGGAATGGGGCAAGAATTATGGACAAATGCAAAAACCTAAGCAGCTGTGCCTGATAATTTACACTCCTCACTGTTATTTTTAATGTACCGTGGCTGCCTCTCGCCAACCCGGGAAACACTAAATCTGGCTGTTTGAAGAACCACTTCATTCTACAGTGTGTCAAGAGTCTTTCTCAAAGACTTGGCTTGGTTACAGTGGAAGCTCTCGCACATACTGGGAGCCCGGGGCACCCACCTTGTGGCCTTCGTGTGGGGACTAAATGAGAGAAGACATTTTACAGTGGGGTACTTGACACGTGGCCCATACCTCACACATCAAACACACAGACCCGTGGCCGTACTGCACCCCTTCTCTCCAAAGCCCCACCACATGTTACACATTAGGATGAGCTGGGAACATAGGCTTCAGGGTCCCATGGACTTGGATTCAGGTTCTAACCTCAACGCCTGTGAATGGTGTGATTTTAGATAAGGCACTTAATCTATCAGGCTCAATGCCCTCATTTGCAAATGGGCTAATGAGATCTATTTTCATGGGGTTGCTCTGGGGAATCCATGTTGGAAATATGTGTCTGAGCCTAGCACAATTCATGGCACCCAGTTAATTCTTCAAGCACCACAGTTATTATCATGGTTATTGTCCAGACACAGATTGATGGACCTGCCCCCAAATCCTGTCTGAGATGCCCTCCAGGCTGAGCTTCACAGAGCCCTCAGCTGGACATATTGGATGGATGGAGGGATGAATGGATGTCTGAATAGGTTCTATTTTTGGCACAGACAACATCAGGACGGATTTGAGAAGGTCCAAGTTTGGCTTCCCTGATGTCAATCTCAAAGGTAACATTTTCTGCTTCCCTCAGTAACCCATCACTCATCCGCTGTTAGAGAATTTCCCTGAACTCTTCCCAACTCTATCCAGATCCTCAGTAGGACTACATAGAGTCCGCCTTCCCCACCATCTTCTGCCTCATGAAGTCCAAAATCCTTAGTACCTAACTTAGCCACTACAGTCAGGTCTGTCCATTCACACCCTGAGCGGAGGTGGGGCGGGGCGGCGGAGGGGAGCTGTGTGGAGGCAGGAATGGCTCTGGGAGGTTCCAGGAGCCCTGCTCTTGGCTCAGCAGTTAGCAGCTGGGGGAGGAGGCCCCGCTGGCAAGTGTGACTGAGATGGTCCCTTTCAAAGTCTGCAGAACTGTTCAAGGCCTCTGCTTCTCTGCTCAGCTGGGCCCGTGGGCACCATTCTTTCCCAGCTTTAATCAAAAGTGCAGAGCCCCCCTGCTTGGCAGCCTCCATCTCAGCCAGATGCCCAAGGCAGCGCGGGGCGGCGCCTTCCTCTTATCTCCTGCCGTTGGTTGACACGTCCGTAAATTGCTTCTTATGAACTGAGGCAGGAGGCAGCCTAGGGGGAGCCACTGCCTCATGACAAGTGACATCCGTAAGGTGCAGTCTTCATTCTGTGCTGGCAGAACTGGGGCTGCCTGGCACAGAGAGCCCGCAGCAGCAGTGGGCTGCTGTACCGTGGCCCAGGCCAAGTGCATCAGCCAGTGGGCTCCACTGGGGGCAGAGACACAGGTGGAGGAGGGCGAGGCGCCCTGAAGGGACCAGTGCCAGCTGCTCGCTGCTGTTCCAGAGCTTTGGCTTCCTCTACTTTAAAATGAGTGCAATGGCCACTCCCACTTCATTCTGTTATTCTGAGGATCAAACAAACGGCCGTCATTAGAATCATAACAATGCTTGCATTTGCACGGCTTCCTACAGTTAACAAAGGCCCTTTCCTTGCCGGCACTATGATCCGGTAAATATTCTCCCCTCATATAAGAACTGCTGCTTAAAATTCGATTATGAGAGTCAAGTTCCTTATCCTACATCTTTATTGCTCCCTTCCAGTCCCTTCCCAGAATAGAATGTTCAGGAGCAGAAGCAGCAGCTGTCTGCACCCCAGCCCCGGTGTTCTCCTCTACATCCTGCTGGCCTCCTTCTGTCTTTGAGTGGGCAGGTTTAGGGAGGAGCAGGACCGTGCGGAGGCAGGGCAGGGGGGCTCTCCCTATGTGTGTGTGGGGGGCTGCGGGGGGAGGATGTGCCAGGACAGGGGGTCTAGGTTGCCACAGAAGAGGCATCTTCTACCCTGGAGAGGAGAGAAGGGAAGGGGAATGTTACCCACAGCACTGGCTGTTCCCAGATGTGGGTTGGGTGTTTCACAAGCTGTTTTGTGTTGCTCCCAACAACCGCTGCTGGGTAGATACGTATTAAAACCACCATTTTACAGGGCGTGTGTCCCAGCTACAGGGCAAGCAGGTAGCCAGGCCAACTATTCAGATCTGTTCTGTTTGAGGTGGGGCTGGGTAGATGAGAAAACAGAAGACAATTAGGCGAGTTTTGTCTGCGTGGATAAAGAGACAGGTGAGCAAGGAATGGAAGGATGGTGGATAGTGAAGGGATGGAATCTGGGGGATGCAGGTTAAGGCACAAGTTAATAGCAGAAGACTGAGTCAGGCTTCATCCCTCCAGCTCAGTATTCTCCTGGACTCCTCCGATCTGGCTTCCCCTGGGCCTCCAGTCAAGGGCAGGAGAGGCCTTTACCTGGGTCCAGTGTGCCCAGGGAGGTGGTAGGGTGGGGACAAGAGCAGCAGAGGAGATCAACTTCCTCCCCCTCCTCCTACCCAGTCCCCAGAGGTGTGAGGGCACAGGCTGTGGGACCATCTGGTAGAAAAGCCAGAAAAGCTGTAGAGGGAAGTCCCGCCTGGGTAGAAGTTGTATTAGGGAGGCTCTAGGCTTCTAAAATAGTCACAACATTGCTCTGCTGAAACAGGGGAAGCCCACCCGGGAGGAAAGGGTCCCCTGGGAGTCCCGGAGTGGCCCAGCACAGAACTGTTCCCACCCCGGATGCCAAGAGCTTCTCCCCATCAAAGGCTCAGCCTCCGGCATTATTCTGCAGGCCCTGGGTACTCCCCCAGATCCACACACGCCCAGGGCCACTCCTCGCCTGGCTCCTTTCACCCCGGAGCCTTGCATACCAAATGGCTTCTTTCTCTGTTGCTCTGTTTTATTTTTAAATAAGCTAGTTTCCTTCCTCACCTCCTATTCCATCTGGAGGGACAGCTCTCCCTCCCAGTTGCCCAGGCCAGAAGCCTTGGGATCATCCTGGGAGACTCTCTGTCACTCCCAGTCACCACATTCAGTCTCTCAGCTCTGTGGGCTCCTCCTTCAGGTTCTAGTATCTTCCACACCCTTACCCTGGCCTGAGCCCCCACCCAGGCCCCAATACTGACAGTGGCTGCCCATTGATCTCCCTGCTTCTCCCCTGCAGTCTCTTCTCAGCTCAGTGTTGAGAATGAGCTTGATCAAATCCAGGTCAGATTACAGCGCCCCCCGCCCCGCGCCCCAGGCACCCTGGTCTTAGAACCCTGCATGGCTCCCAACTCCCCTGACCAGCTCCCGTCCTCTCCCTGGTTCCACCACTGATTCTCTCACCTCACCCGCCTCCTGTCTGTTTCTGGTGCCCTCCAGGCTGATTATTCCCACCCCAGGATCTTTGCCCTGGCTGTTCCCTCTGCCTGGAACCCCCGCCTCCCTTTTCAGTCCTGCAGCCTGCTTCCCGCAATGAAGCAGGCCCAGTCTGCTTCACTTCCTCTCCGTCTTCCCCAAACGCCCATAGTACCTTCTCACAGCTACATAATTCCTTATTTATTTTATCTATTGTTCATTGTTCTCTTGATTAGGCAAGACAGAGACAGAGATTTTTGTCTTTTTTTCATCCATGTATCTCAAAGCCTAGAACAGTGCTTGGCACATTGTAGGCCCTCAATAAACATTTGCTGGGTGAGCAAAATAAAAGTCATTAGAAATGTTCTCAGTGCATAAGTGGTCTACTGTGATATAAAAAAATGGAAAACAGAAAAAGAAGATGAAATTTTAATTGCTCATGGTTTTACCCTTAAACATAGCTCATCATGGGATAGTATCTTCTAGTCTCTTTTGTTAAAATGTGTATAGCAAGAACCATGAATTGTTTGTCCTAGGCCATTTCCAAATATTATCCTTTTCTTTTTCACAACAAGTCTTGTGGTAGATATTATATTGGTTTTTCATATGAAGAAACAGAGGCCCAGAGGGATGAAGAAATTTGCCCAAATTTAAACAATCGTCTTTATTACTGTGTTAACTGAATGCACCATTTTTTTTTATTCTGCCCTTTTTACTTAACTATATCATGATCATGTCCCCAAGACACTAAAACTATTTGTAAACATGATTTTTAATGGCTACAGAATATTCTGCCCAGAGGCTATGTTTAAAATTTCAGATATTTCTAATTTTTATTATTATAAGTAATAAACAAATATTCTTAAACATAAAGCTTTCCCCATACTTTTTAATTGTTATTTCCTTCATCTAGACTTCAAGGAAAACCCAGGGGGTAAAGTTGTACAAATTTAAAAAGTCTCTAGATGGCCATTACCAAATGCCGTGTTGACGTCTGTGGTGGAATGGTTCTGAGTGTGTGAGTTCACGTGTGGGGGGCTCATCTCAGGTGTTTTCCTATGGTGTCTGTGTCCTATTCATGGGCCAGAGCAGCTCACATTTCTCTAGGTGAGGCCCTCGTTCATTATTGAAGCCCCAACGCTTAGCCTGGCTGCAGCCAAGGGCTTTGGCCCGCGACATTAATATTGCAGTCAGGACACCTGAGGCCCTAAATATTTGATCAGAGTGTGTGCCAGGCTGTCAGTGAGCCATAATATTCAGAACAAATGAGACCTTGTTCGCCTTCTGCAGGACCCAAAGTGGCTTGAGGCCTGGCCACCATCAGATAATGTGGTCAGTTGTCTGTGTAGAGCAAATAACTGTGGGGAAGACAGATTAAAACAATAGTGACATACATTACAGCAGCCTCAGCATTCATTCTTTATATCTCACATCTGACAGCCTGCAACGGCATCCTGCCATTGGCGGTGGGGAGGGATAGGCAGGGTTTATGATACCTAGCTCAATGCCTGACACATGGTAGGTCCCCTTGCATGTTTGTCTGTGAGTGGATGACTTGTCCTTGAAAAGTGAGAATATTCATTCAGTTCATTTGCTCACACTTATTAGGCACTTACTGAGTACTATGCTCTAAGCTATGCATTTTGCAGTAATTATTTTAATTGCACTTAAAACAGTGCCTAGCACATAGTGTTTTAAAAGGGTTCGCTATTATAATAACAAATAAATGTTATTATTTATTCATTATCTCAATTCTCTATGGCAGGTATGATCATTATTGGCATTTTATAGATGAGGAGACAGTGGCTCGGAGACTCAACTAAAGAGTCAGGAGGCTGACCACAGACCTTGGCATTTCAGATCTAGAACTAGATTTGGATGTCATGGCTCTGGCTCAGGCTCTGGGGCTGCCTGGGACTCCCTCTATCCAGGCTCTTCCCGCCCTGACTCAAGGACCAGGTCTCCAATGCCTGCTCCTTGCCCAGCCTCAGCTATAGGGAGAGAGGAACAGACAAACTGCTGGGGCCAGTGGATCTGCCTCACCTGACAGGCATGGCCCTGAGGAGAGAAGACCCTGGTTCTCTCAGTGGAAGCCCCACCTCAAGCTGGAGAATAGTGCCTCACCTATTATGGAGTTCTAAGGCCTCGTGACAAGCTCCTGGAAGGAGAACAGGAATGAGCTTAGGGGTGACTGGGGGATGACAGAGTGCAGAAGATGGTGACAGAGGAGGCCCAAGGCTGACAGGTGACCCTTAGGGACACATTAGGCCATGTGACACTAATCCAGAGCTGGCACCTCAAGAGGAGGCCATCTGGAGCAGCCACGTCCTGGGCCCCAGTGAAGAGCAAAGATCTGCCCTGCACAGGAGCCAAAGGGAGGGGCCAGGGCTCGCCTGTCTGTCTAAAAGTCACCCACTTCTGGCTTTGGGCAGACTTCAGACAGATGCGTCTTGCTCCTCATGCTCTCCCAGCTCTGTCTGTGATAGCATGTCCTCTCATGTCCCCAAAATCTTATTTATTACTTCTACAAATGCATTCTTGGAAAATAATCAAAGAGATGCATCGATTTAGTCACGATGGTGTTCATCTGGGTGGCGATAGCAATAATGCTTCATCCATGACTGGACCCATTCACACACTGATTCTCTCTCTCCTTCATTTATTCATTCATTCATCAGACATACTAAGAGGTGGGGACTACCAGTCCTCTACCTTAAATCCTCCATGACTTCCCTTCACTCTTAGAACAAAAAAATAAAACTCCTTACCTGGCCTACAACGCCCTACACAATCCTCCCTGGCCTGTCTGATGTCTTTCTATTTCTCCATTAACATCTGCCATTCCCTTTGTCTAAAACTCCCTCACATCTTCCCATCATCTTTCAGTCTCAGCTCAGCCTCCCCTTCTTGGCAGGCATGGCAGCTGGGGTGACCTCTCTACCAGAGTAACTCTACCCCACCACCCTGTTTTAGTTACTCGATAAGTTATCTTACTTAGTAATTTACTTGTTTGTTGTCCACCCCATGAGAACAGGAGCTTGTCTTGTTCACTGCTGTACCCAGAGTGTGCACACTCATGCCTGGCGTTGCTGAAGGGAGGAAGAAAGGGAGGGAGGAAGAGAGACCAAGCAGGCTGTCTGTGCTGTCTAGGAGCCGGTTGGGGGTGTCCAGCTAGCAGACTGTGGGAAGCGCGGGTAGGGCGCTGAAAGTACCAGGACGCACTGTGCCCTGGCCTGTGGGGGTCTCTTTATCTCTTCATCTCATGAGAGGAACATGTTGGACGGGTGTGACATGGCCCATTTTGCAGATGAGCGTCAGAGGAGACTGACTCCTTGGAATCAGAGGTCCCTCTCTTCCCCTCCCTTGCATTCTGCACCGCCCCGCACCTCCTTCCTCCGCGGCCAGGTGCGTGGCTCCCAGTCGGAGGAGCCTGCCCGCCCTGCTTGTCATTCCGACCCCGGCTTCCTTCGCCCTCGTGCTTCCCACCGCGCCCGGAGTGGGTTTGTGATAACGTCCGAATAAATTATTCAAGCGACTTTCCGCGAGGCGGAGATGAAACTGCATGCTGATAACTGAGTAGGTGCTGGAGAAGAGGCTCAGGCCCGCCCCCTCCGGCTCCCGGCTGTTTGTGACCGGTTCCTGCGGGCCCCCTGCAGGTGGGTGCGCGCTAATTACACCGGGCAGGGCCGGCTGTGAGGACAGTGCGGGTGGTGCGGGGAGGCAGCTTGGCATTCTCCTCACTCTTGGCCTCAAAGACCCGCAGGCAAACCACGGGCAGGAAAAGCAGGCCGAGGTCACAGGCTAAGAGGTCCAGAGGGAACGCCCCTCCCACGGGAACGCCCCTCCCACCCCGACCAGAAGCCCCCGTCCAAGGGGAAGGGTTCCTGATAGAGGCAGGGCTGCCCATCAGCATGGCTGGCTCCTGAAGAACTGGGGTGGGGAGTCCTGTGGAGTGGAGTGGAGAGCAGAGAGGGGTAGGTGGGGATCCCCGAGGAGATAAGGTGGAGGGAGGTGTGGGGTGGGAAGGGGGAGCCTCTGTGGAGAGTGGAGGACCTCCTACAGGGATGTGGTTTGTGCCTGAAGAAAAACCTCTGAATTAGGGGCTGATCAAGACCCAAGTGTGTCTGTGGAATGACTGGGCAGGGGGCTTCAGGCAGATGAATTGCTCTCTCCTAGAGGATCACAGCACCGCCCCCTCAAGTCACCAAGCATGGGGAGGTGAGGTAAAGCACCCTGGTGACCACCTAGAGGACCTGGGTGGGGTCAAGCACACCTCCGCAAGTGTGAGTAGTACCTTCCTATTTTTTTCTAAGAAGCAATTTAATCTGCTCAAGGTGGTGGAAAGGGCCTTGCGGTGCAGGCTAAAGCCCAGATTAGATCACACTAGTCACTGCCCAGTCCTACTGTCCCCAGCCCCTGGGACTGTCAGGCCTCGTGGCTCTGAGGCCTCAGGCTTGGACCACATGGGTCATCCAAGTCTCTGGAGGGGTTGGAAACATGAGACCTTTTCTGCCTGAGGCCCTGTTGTTTCAGGGCGCTTGTATCCTCCACGCCCCACCCTCCGCCATGCTGTCTTATGCCTCTCCCCACGCGTGCTTCAGAGGGCCCCCTTTCCCCAAGCTTTGCTCAGAGGACCCCCTCACAAGCATAAAGAGATTTTGAAATCCAAACCTGGAAGTGTCTAGCAGGCAACTTCTGCTTTGTGCCCTGCTACAAACCTTCCCTGAGCCAGGAGAACAGATTCCTTATTTGAAAGAGGCAAGAGAGGGGAAAACAATATAAACCGTTATCTCCATGATATCCCTGCTCTCCGTAATCATCAGTAGCAGCAGCGTTCATAAGGGGCTCCAGAGACTATTCTTCGTCCGCTGTAGGGTGGGTGCAAGGAGAGGGGCAGGGCCTTGTAGCCCCGGGCAGGAGTAATGGAGGGAGGAGGAAGATTCTCGGCTGGGGAATGGGCACTTGGGCCTTGGGCTTCTTTCTAAGTCTCAGAGAAAGTGCGTGCCTAGTTGGTGGGCTCTGATCGGGGTGTCCTTGAAAAGCGTCTGTTTGGTGGCAAAGGACTCAAGTGAAGTGGGTTCAAGGTCTGTCTGCCATGTGCCAGCTGTGTGACCTTGGACCAGTATTCTGAGCTCCACCATCTCATCTGTGACTTTAATTAAAGTGCCCCCTCCTTACATTCCCCCTCCCATGGCCTTACACTGGTCCAGTCTCGGGGTGGTGTTAGTCCCTCCAGCACTCGGCACATAGGGTGCTGGGGATGGAGGCAGGGCAGCCTACAGACAGCCTGCTCTTGAGTCCAAGAGGACTGTGAGGTAGAGCGCTGGTGTGGCAGTTGATGGGCTGGTCTAGGAAGTGAGGAGGCCAGGAGTGAGGTCCAGCCACAGTTTGTGGTACTTTGTGATCTTAGGAAACTGTGTCTCCTTCCTTGCTGGACCTCAGCTTCCCTACCATCAGTGGGAATCACAGTCCTTGCCCGGTCCACTCACAGGATACAGATAAAAATAATAACAGCTCATTCTTATGGAGAGCTGCCTGGGGCTCTGCTGCCCTAAAAGCCATACACATATTCTCATTTAGTCCACACAACAGCCCTGTGAGGTAGGTACTATTATCCTACTTTACAAATGAGGACACAGATGTACAGAGGGTTAAATAACTTGCCCAAAGACACAGTCAATTGTGGCTAACAGTGGCTAAGGGTGGCTCTAGAATCAACACCCTTAATCTCCACTAGGGTGGGATGGGAAATGGAGAAGATTTGCTTTCAAGTTCTTGGGTCGTCAAAGCTGGCCCTGGCTACCTGCAGAGGCCCAGGCACTGGAAGGGCTTGTCAAGGCCCCGGAGCCTGGTGGTAAGCTCTGCTCCTTCAAAGTGGGCCTGAAGGAGGCTGAACCCGAGGACTGAGGCTGTGGGGCTGGGGGTGGGACTGCCTGAGGACGAGGAGGAGGAGGAGGAGGAGAGGAGGTCTGGGAGGAGGGTAGGAATGGGGAGGACAGGCTGTCTGCAGGCTGCCCTGCCTCCATCCCCAGTCCAGGCACGATCTGCGTCACTGTCACTGGGGCCGCCTCCTGCCCTCTGCCAGAGCACTCCTGGGGAAAGGGCAGCTGCTGGCTGGGGGGGATGCTGGCGGTCGATGCCACGTGAGAGGTCAAGGTGTCAAGGCCTCCTGGCTCCTACTTGGAACGGTGAAAAGAAGGAAGCAGCTCTCCCACAAAACCTCTGCTGGGCCAGGCCCCAGAAAGCACTGCCTCATTTCGCCTTCACCACGATCTGTGTCCTTGTTGCGGCAGCGCACTTGACAGAACAGGAACTGAGAGCTAGAGTGTGGGAATAATACGTACAGTTGAAAGCCAAGGGGACAGCTGAGCATGGAGAGTTTGCCAGCTTTGGGCGAAGTACTGCAGGAGATGCAAGTTGCCTCCAGGCTAGAGGTTCAGAGCCAGCATTTACTGAGCACCTACTTTGTGCCTGGCAACATGCTGGGGCCTTTAACTCCATTTTACAGATAAGTGAACTGAGGTTCAGAGAAGAGGAGGTGGCCGGCCCCAGGTCACACAGCTGGCTGTGTCAGAACTAACTGGAAGCTCTGCCCTCCTGGAAGTTTTAGTCAGTTGGGAGAAAGAGATTCATACCAGACCCAAAGGAGCTTTGATGGAGAAATAAACTGATTCCTTTAGGAGACAGATGGGAGGGAGAATGCCAACTACAGGTATCTCATGACGAAGGAGAAGAAAGTGTCTGACTAGGATGTCTGGGCTCCTGTGCATGTGTTAAAAAGGCCAGATGAGGGGCAAGGGTTCCAGGCACAGGAATGGCGGGAGCAAAGGCAGGGAGGCAGAATGGGTCCGGGCCGTGCCCAGAGAACTGTGAGGTGCCCTGGGAGGCTGGGGCATCAGCCATGACCATAGGGAGGGGAGGGAGACAAGGCAGCGCCCTGGGAGTCCCACAGGATCTGGAGAGCCTTTCTGAGGTTTGGAGTCGAGAGAGACTAATGGGAAATGGCTGGGAGGGAGATAAACAGGGCCAGGCCAGAGAAACCAGAGGAGAAATGTGGGGTGAGGAGGGAGGCACCATGGGGTTCATGAGTCCCGCTGGGCCAGTTGTCTTGGGCTTAGACTCTGGCATCAGGCACATCTGGGTTTGAGCCTTCGCCCTGCCCCTACTTGCTGAGTGGCCACGGGAAGGGCTGGTTTCCCTCTGTGTAAAGAACTGCTTCCTGGAGTCATCGTAGATGGCATCTATGAGCCCAGAGCTTTTCATTGAACCCTTCTAGCCTAGGAGGGAGGAGCTATCATTCCCCCCATTTCGCAGAAGGGTAAACCGGTGACTGACCGTGGCTAGGATGTAAATGTCCAGGCATTTTGATCCACTACAGGATAACTTAGATAGGCCATTGTAGGCTCCAGAGGTGCCTGAAGCTCTGTTGGACTGGGGTGTTGGGCCGCCCCCAGTCCTTCAGGGTCACTGGGGTGGCTGCTGTGTGACTCATGGAATCTGTGGATGGGGCCAGGCTCTATGAAGGCGGCCAAGGGAGGTCTTGAGCCACCCATTATTCCCACAGAAGGGGAGACCTTTAGAGAGAGATTGGCTTTCTGTGGAGGGATCAGCTGTGGGAGAGGCAGGGAGGGGCACTGTCTCACAGCCTGTAGGGGACTGGAGTCCCTCCAGGATGGCACCCAAGTCCTCATGGTGGGGGAACTCAAGAGTTAAAAATGTTTAGCTTTAGTTATATAGTTGATAGGCTTCATGATTAATGCATATAGAAAGCCGTTTTTCCAGAACTCGAATGTATGACTGGACCTACCCTGACTCCAGGAGGCCCACAAGCAATTCCAGCTTCGTGCCCCAGGAGGACTGAAGCAGTCAAGATGGTATCTGAGCCATTGTGCTCCAGGAAAAAAGTGTCCAGACACAGATAAAGAATCTCTGGGATGCTAGGGAAATCACCTGACTTAAACTTTTATCTGACTAACCTTTATTGCTGAATTCCAAACCCCTTACCTACCCTTTTCTTCTCCTTATAGGAAAGGTCAGCTTGGGATGAGATGTTAAAATGGTTTTTTAGGATACATAACCCGCCATCTCTCAGACCACTGGCCATCTGAATAAAGTGCCCATAAAGATTTGATCCTTGTCTCTACTTATTGGTTCCAGTAGTGACAGGCAGCACAAATGCTGACTTTTCCAGTTTCACTCAGAGGAATGAAGACTCCTGAACCATGCACACTGAGTGTTTGCAGGGAGAATTGGGAACCCATTGGTACTGTTAGCAAATACAGGATTAATCAGATTAGCTCCCAAGATGTCCCAGGAAGATAGAGTGAGGAAGGAATAGGTGGACAAAAAAAGGCCTCCACTCTGAACTCTCCTAGTCTTTCCCACAACCTTTTTCTAAATATTTTACATCTTATCATCTAATTGCCCTCCTTGCTGTTCATATGGGGAAACTGACCCAGAGGGGGAAAGGGGCTTAGCGCCACATAGTGTCAAGGATAAGTTGTGACCCCAATCCTGCCTTTCTTCTGTTATTTTCCCTGCCCCTTTGGTGACAGTCTCATCCCCACCCCATGTAGAGCTGGTATGTAATTGGCAGTACCCAGTGCAAAATGAAAATGTACCCCCTTTCCTATTGAAACATTATTAAAGGTTTTAAGATGGTGACTGAGGAGCACTACGCCCCTCTGATAGCCTGCGTGTGAGTGCACAGACTTCGGGAAGCTGGCTGGCCTGACCCCACACCCTGCTCAGCGCTGCTCAGCGCTGTTCCTCCTCCTCCCCTTCACCGGGTGACATCCCCTGACCCTGTCATCCCCTAGGTCCCAGCTCCCACCTGCCCTGGGAAGGGGGAACCTTTCTGGGTGGTGGGTGGGTCAGGGGCTCGCCCAGACACAGCACCTCCCTCCAGGCTCCCCCAAGTTCACTCGGGGCCCAAGACCAGGCCTCAGAGCGGGATGGCCCCAAGAAGGAAGGGGTATAAATATTAGAAAGAAAGAACCAAAAGACAAAAGTATTATTATTTGAAAAACCCAGGAAAATAGAATAATTATTACAAATAAGATAATTTGGTAAGGTAGCTGGTACAAAATTAAAATATAAAAATTAATAACTTCCCTATACATGAACAATGAGTTATAAAAGATAATTAAAGAAAAACCCTATCTAAAAATAGCAAAAAAAAACAAAATATAGAACAGAAAATATTTAGCAACATATTTAATAATAAAAATGTAAGATCTATATAAAAAAATTAAATACTACTGAACACCTAAAACACACGCACGCGCACGCTCGCGCGCACACACGCACACAAAAGAAGTGAATAGAAAACCCAGAATTAGACCTCACTTATATGGTCATCTAAGTTTCAACCAAGACACCAAATAATTCATTGGAGAGAAACTTCTTTTTTTAACAGAGGTATTGGACAATTAGATATCCATATGAGAAAATGTTAAACTCAGTCCTTACTTCACTCTACACACAAACATCAATTTGATATGGAGCATAGACCTAAATGAAAATGCCCAAATCATAAAGCTTCTAGAAGAAAACAGGAGAGTATTTTGGGGACTTTAGAGGAAAGCAAAGATTTCTGGGACAGAACATAAACTAACCATCAAAAATTGATAAATTAGACTTGGAAACTGAAAGTTTCTGTCATCAAATGATACATCAAAAGTCACAGATTGGTAGAAAACACCTGCAAAACACAGAGTTGGTATCTAGGATGTATAAAGAACTCCTACAGCTCAATAATAAAAAGATAACTCAACTTTCAAAATAAGCAAAAGATTTTAAACAGACGTTTCACAAAAGAGAGGCAAATGGCTAAAAAGCAAATGAAGTGTTTCACACTGTAAGTTTTCATGGAAAACCACAACAAGATACAACTACACACCCATCAGAATAGTTAACTTTTTAAAAAAATTGACAACAGCAATTATTAACAAGGTTGTGGAGCAACTGGAATTCTTATGTATTTGTGGGAATATAAAATGGTCCAACTATTTGGGGGGAAAAAAAAAGCCTGATAGCTTCTTACAATACTAACCTCACAGCTGATTTTCAACAGAGCAAATCCCATCCAAGAGTATGGAAAAATATGTTTATGCAAAGATCTGCATTAAAATCTTCATAACAGTTCCATTCACAGGAGTCCCAAATCGGAAACAGGCCTGGTATCCATTGACAGGAGACTGGCTAAACGAACTGGAATGTTCGTATCATGGAATATTGTGCAGCAATAAAAAGGAACAAACTATTGATACACACAACTTGGATGAGTTTCAAAAACATTGTGCTGAGTAAAAGGAGACTGGCATAAACGTGCATACTGTATGATTCCATTTCTATTAAACTTTAGAACTAGCAAAACAAACCTATTATGCAAAAATTAAAAGTTTTGCCTCTGGGATGGTGGGGGTGGGGATTGACTGGAAAGGAACATGACAGAATCTTCTGGGATGATGGAAATTTCTGTCTCGTTTTGAGTGGTGGTTATGTATGTATACAATTGGTAAAATTTACTGAACTGAACACTTAAAATCTGTATATTTTATTACATGTAAATTACAAAAAAAAAGAATAGCTGGAAAGATGATAAGAAGAATCTAGAATTAGACACAAACACATACGAGATTTTAATTTGAAAAAGGTGTCATTCAAATGAGTTGAGATACTTGGAAAAAAGCAGGTTGGAACCCCATGTCATTGCTTACACCAGCGTTCATTTTGGATGGATCAAAAATTTAAAGGTAAATAAACAAAAACATGAATGCGCTGATGCAAACATGGATAATTCTTTTGTGATTCTTAGCCTGGAAAGGGGAAAGACTTTCTCAAAATGATTCATGCCAAGAAAATATTTCTCCGTATAATTCACAGCCATTCACATGGAAGAAAATATGAATATGACCACTAAAACTGAACATGTCTGATTGAAAAAATATCACAAATAAAATCTTAAAAAATTAAGAAACTATCTCATAGATATGAGAGACCACATGTCAATTTGTAATAAAGATTGATAACCCGAAAGAAAAATGGGCACAGGCCACAGGGGCAGATGATTCACAGAAAGTCCATGAAAGTGGTTTCTAAACATATGACAAGGTATCCACGCTCTGTTACAGTAAGAGAAATGCTAATATAAACTACACCAAGTTACTATTTCCCCTATCAGATGGCATAGACCAAAATTTTGATAGTGTCCTGTGTTGGTGAGAGTGTAGGACACTAGCTCTCTCATGCATTATTGATGGGAGTATAAATTGTTACAATTCTTAGGACGACAATCTGGAGATATCTATCCAATATAAAACTGCCTCTACCCCATGACCCAGGCACTCAACTCCTAGGAGCGGATTCAGCAGATACACTTCCACATGTCCAGAAAGATGAATGGCGGAGATACCCAGTCAGCCTTGTTCACAGTGGAAAAAAATAGCCACGAAGAGGAGGCTGGTGAAGTAAATGACCGTGTCCAGATATAATGAAATTCCATGAAACCGCCTGAAGTGCACCAGATGGATTAATGTGGTCCCTCACACAGGCACTTGAGCCAGAATGCCTGGGTCCTAACCCTAGTTCTGACACTTACTGGCTTTGTGACCTTGGCCTAGTTGCCTAACCTAAAGTCTCTGAGCATCAGTTTTCTTACCTCCAAAGTGGGATTAGTAGCAGTAGTAATAATGCCACCTACATTTAAATGTGCTGAGAAGTAAGTGAGGAAAAAAAAACTCATCTTAAGGCATCTAGACCACTGTCAGGCACATGGTAAGTATGATGTATGCAGAGACGATAATTATTACCGATCTGAAGCAGTCTCCAAAATACATTAAGGACAAAAAAACACAAAGCAAAAACAAAATGCAGTTCCAGTTGCATAAAACCAGGGTGTGCAGCAGAGCCCTACATAAGTACACTCACATATACATAAAATATCTCTAGAAGGAGGCACCAGAGAGATTGCATCTGAGGAGTGATCGGGAGTGGGAAACGGTCCTCACTGAGTAGCTTTTATCCTTTTAAATGTTTTTTACAAAGTATATAGATATATAAAATCTATTTTACTGTATGATAATTTTTTAAATAAAAATTCAAAACAGAAAGTCCCTTTGGAGGACAGGAGGCCAGTGAGGAGGTGATTTTGTTTTAGAGGAAAAGAAATTCTTAGAGCCCCAGGGAAGGAACCATAGCTGTTGCTTATTCCTGCACCTGACTCAGCGGCTCAGTCTGCTGTACGGTGACCAGCCACGGGGTTTGCCGAGGACTGCCCCAGGTACAGCACTGGAAGCTACCCATCCCAGGAAACCCCTCAATCCTGGGCCAACTAAAACAGTTGGCCACCCTAGTTGACAGGCTGCGGCATCTAGGCTGGCCTGAGCTAGGCTGGCTGGCGCCTCTCTCCAGGGCACCTCCCGCCCTCCTGCCGGCTAGCCCAGGTTGTTCTCACGGCAGCCGCGACAGGGGTCCAAGAGCAAGCAGAAGCATGCAAGACATCTTAAGGTTGAGGCAGAACTGGCCCATCATCACTTCTACCACATTCTATTGATCAAAGCAAGTCATAAAACCAAGCCAGATTAATGGGGTAGGAAAACAGCCTCCCCTCTTGATGGGTAGAATTGTAAAATCACACTATAAAGGGCATGGATATGAGCACCAAGGGTGGAGAACTGGGACCGATTTTGTAATTTATCTGTCATAGAAGGAAAGCCCTGACTCAGGGGTAGCAGTAAGCCCAGCAGATCTGTAAATGCTTATTGTTTTAAACCAACACTGAATTTTGGCAGTTGCTTGTTACACAGCAAAATCAAATGGATACACCTTCTCCAGCTCATGGGGTGTATTTAAAGAGCGGCAGGAAGTTCATTGTCGCTGGAGCATGGAGGGGCCATCAGAAAGTGCGGAGAGGGAGAGGAATGGCTGGGTCTGAGTGTTTCCTCATCTCCTGAACGGGCAGGATGAAGACAACAGGAGAGGGGCCATTTTTCCTTTTTACGGGTGAGAAAGACTGGGGCCCAGAGAGGGCAGGCATGTGCCAAAGGCCAGATGGCCGGTCACCATGGGCAGGAATTAGAACCAGGGCTTTCCTTGCCGGGCCCAGAAAGGCCAGGGGAGGAAAGGGAGTTTGAAGGTACCTTTGCAATCTCTTTACTTAAGACCAACAGGCCATCAAGTACCCATAAAAGAATGGGGAGGGATGGCCTGATGGGGGAAATTATAAAACTCTCCTTGGCACCTACATTCGTGCAGGACTGAGCTTATTTTTTCTTTTCATTTGAATGATTGTGGTTTTCCTTCAAAAATTCCCTGGAGTTCCCTCTATATCATTAGTAGCAAATGGATTTGCAGGTGTTAGTTAGACTGGAAATTTATAGACAGCCAGAAACCTTGACCGGGATTCCCTGCCTAATGGGGGCACTCCCCAGGCCAGGAAATCGGGCCAGTTCGGGTAAAAGGCCTCCCTGCTCATGTTCTGGCCAACCAGGCCCCTTTAAATCCACCGACCTGTCACTGACGTGTTGTGTGTCTTCGGACTATCTGCTCTCCTCTCTGGGTCTCTCTCATGGCCTCCACAGTGAAGAGGTGGACCAGGGGAGAAGCTGTGTGGTGGGATTTGAGACAGCCAGGAGGCCTGGTGTGAGCAAACCAGTGGAGTAGAACCAACCATGGGTTGTGCAGAGAGCGTTACAAGGCCCAGAGTGGCTGTGAGTAGCCCTCTGGGCCTGTGGAGCAGGGAGTAGCAGGGAGGGGCTCCGTCCTCTCTTAGAAAGGGTAGACGATAGATACTCTGGTTTGACCAGCAAGCCTGCCTACTGCGCCCGGTTATGCATGGTCAGCACTGATCCACTTCAGCTTCTTAGCACTCCTGGAAGGAGTGTCTGCTCCCCCAGCGGCAGATGAGGAAGTGGCTGTCCTGTGTGATGCAGTAGGCGTGAGTTGGTGTGATGCTTGGCAGTCTGACTTTAGCTTCCAGGCTCCGTCCACAATCTGCTGAATGTCTGCAGCAGCCCTCCCAGCCCCAACCGCCCAGGACTGGACTAGTATTCTCCATGCATCCCTGCAGGTACATACTCGGTCCTTCTCTCTATACCACCCACTGAATCATGCTGAATCACATGAGCTCCCCTGGCCCTCTGGCTTCTGGTTGATTCAGCTAGTGGGAAGCTGCAGCTTGGAGGATGAAAGGAGAGAGAGGCTGGGGGTTTGTTGCTTGGCTCCCCCGCTGCGGGGTCAGGTTGCGTTCCTCCAGGAAAGGCTGCAGCGCCTGCCAGGTGGTCCTCTCCCAGAACCTCTGCCCCCCCGAGACACCCTCACGGGCTGCCTGGCTAGCCCTTCAGGTACTTACTTTTCCCCACTGCTGCTAGTCTCAAGGTGTTTCACTACCCCTTAACTTGTCATTAGACACAACTCTGAGAGGGACTCTGGCAGAGACACCCACCCATAGGCTGCTCCTGTCTCCCAGAGCTCTGTGCTGTACCGCCCATAATTTCCCCTCTCCTCTCCCTGTCCCTGCACACTCTTCTCCTGTGAACTCAGTGGACCACGGTTGGCAGGAAAGCCGGCCAGACAAACTAGTTCCCAGCAAAGCTGTGTTCCCCACCCATCAGCCCCTGCAAATGGGCTTTTAATTAAATGTTTTTAAATTTTAGAACACTTTTGGATTTATATATATATTATGAAAGTAATTGAGAAATCAACTCACTTCTTAAACTTTATTTTAAAAGGAAAGTTTTCATTATTCCTGCATATAAAAACCAGCATGATATGCCTCAAATAGACTTTAATCTTCAAAATGAACAGTGAAAACAAAACAATGTTATTAAATTTTAAAAACTGAAATAAGAAATTAACAGCCCACTAGAAGTACTAATAAATCTGATTGATTTATTAAAATACATTTTGTGCAGAATTGGCTGGGATTTGTGTGTATGTGTGCGTGTGTTCATAGGCAAAAGAGGAGGTAGGATGGGAAGCCCTTCACAGTGCAGGGTCATTGCCGGCACCCAGGGGTTCCCCACCGTGACCCACATACATGACCCTGCCAAGAATTCTCCAAGGAGTGGGCCAACCATGGCACAGCTGGTGTCTTTGGAGCACCCGCAGCTGGTAGGGCACCATCCCGGTGACTTAATCTATTACCTCATCAGAGCCTCAGGACAACCTGATGAGGTGGTAGGTGCTGTTATCATCTCAATTTTGATGGAGAAACTGAGGCAGGTTAAGTAACTGATTCAAGGCCGCAGCTCAGAGATACGCAGAAGTGGCCAGGTCCCATGCCTGCGCTTGTAAACCACTGTTTTCTGCTACAGAGAAAACAGGACTATGTGTAGGAGGAAATTCAAGCGAGAACCACTCAGTTTTATTTCCCCCCACCAACTTTGTGCTCTGAAATCCTTTAATTACACAGAAAGGGTGAAAAGACTAGGAAAAAAACACCTTATTTCCTTCTCTAAGATTCAACAACTGTTAACCTTCTCTTTCTCCATGTGTGTATTCTATTTTGAATTGAAATAAACAAAGCCTCTCTCTATTTGTCCTTGGCTATAATACCAGGTTTGATGCACTTGTTATTTTTTTCCAAATACATTTTAAAATAAATACATGACTGTAAAAGTAAGGAGATGCTTGTCTGTGTACCTCCTGCACACACCCTGTGCCTCCCTACTGGTATGACCACTACATACTGGGGAAATCAGGCCCTAAATTAGGGGGATCTCCATGGACCTCTGTGGTTATTTTCAACAAGAATGCCACCTAGACCCACCAGCTCCCTCTGGTGGCAGGGCTGGGGGCTGTGTGGAAAATACACTGTAGAGCCGGGGTGGGGAAGACAGAGGTGTCCTGGGGTCAATCACCCAGACTGAGGAGGCCATAGTGCAGTGATGATATGGCTTTGCATTGGTTGGTCCCTGTGCTTGGCACTCTTCCTGAATTGGAGGCACCTTCCCTCCCTTTTCTTGGGTATCTGCTCAGATGTCCCTCAAAGAGGTTTTGCTGACCACCTGGCTACAATGCCCCCCATGCCACTTAATGTGCTTCATTTTTCATCAAAGCATTTTAAACCATGACATTGTTTCCTATACTCATCCTAAGGGGAGAGACACGCCTCTACTCAGTGCTACACCCACGTGCCTGGCACAGAGCCTGACCCTAACACATGCTAAATAAAGGGCTGTTGAATGAGCCCTGGCTGGGTGGCTCAGCTGGTTGGCACGTGGTCCCACACACCAAAAAGTTGCAGGTTTGATCGGAGTGCATATGGCAGGCAACCAGTCCTTCTCACGTTGATGTTTTTTCTCTCAGTCCTTTCCTCTCTCTCTAAAATCAATAAACGTATCCTTGGATGAAGTTTTTTTTTTAAATAATTGTCTAATGAGAAGATGAATGAATAGATCGGTGGCATGGGGTTCAGATTCAGTCTCTAGGCCTGATGCCATCGCTATGGGCAATCTAGTCTCTGTTTGTATGTGCTCTGTGACGAGGACCTCAGTTCCTGTATTCCTGAAAGAGGATAACATTTGGGGAGTTTCTGTCTAGACTTTTCCATAGATATGATATTTTATATCCCTCCAAAACCTGAAATTTATGATTATTTCAAGCAATGATGTAACTCCCTGAGGAAATGAGAGGGAGTTTGTGCCCAACACAGGGTACCTTCTGGGGACTTAGTGAGAGCAAGGATCCTTTGCTTTCTCTGAACCTGCATTATACATATTTCTAAGCAAAAGCCCAGGTTCCCATCAGGCTCTGGACCCATGGAGTCCTCACTTCCCAGCCCCCTCCATTTTACTCCTCTCACCACCCATTCCTGTTGGTGAGGAGATGGGAACATCCTTATCTCGCCTGGGAGGCCTTGTGACAAAATCCTGAGCTGGATAGGAAGTGGAAAGTGTTCCCGCTGAGATGCCTCCGTGCTGAGTTCTCTGCCTTGGACTCACTGTGTAACCTTGGGCCTCACCTTCCATGCCTATAAAATGGGGAAGGTGAACTTGTTCTGAGCCAGGGATAAGAAACTATACTAGGTTAGATTTCCAAACCCCAAGGGCCTCTGCAAACAGAAACTAAACCACCTGATCTCCAGAGGCCTCAGGCACAAATCAACAGCATGGAAACGCCTGCAGGCCCAGTTCACCTAAGCACAGGCAGAACTCTGGAGGGAACTCTGGGCAGGTGAGGGGCCCTGCAGCCGTCTCATTCTGAGCTGTCAGCGTAATGCACTAGACAAAATAGTTCATACATCAGAGTGGGCTGCGGCCTCAAGCTGCGCTCCTTGGCCACTTTGGCTGGGGGCTGGCAGAGTGGCTCCTTGGAAGGCCCAGCCCACTGTCCGCCATGCCCATCTCCCTGCCCCTAGGGCCTGCAGAGTCTGGGCACCAGTCCTTGGCTTAGACCATGCGCCTACCTGATGTGCTTCCCCCAATTCACTCAGCCCCACATTTCCTGATCCAGAAAAATTAGGTGTGGTGGGAGTTGAGGAGCTCCTGGGGGTGAGGTATCTGGGCCAGTAGTCTGAGTTCAAGACCCAGTCTTGGAGTAAGAGCTGGCCCATGCCTGGCATCCAATGAATTAGGAGTGAATGAACTCCCAGACTCCATCAAGAATCCTCCTATTGGGACTCTCACACCCTCCATTGTAACTACCCATCCTTCAAGGTCAGTCTCAGGACACTTCATCCAGGAAGCCCTTCTGCAATGGCCCAGATTTAGCCCCTGGCTCTCACGCACATGTGTTTCTCCCAAGGTGGGAAGGTCCTGGGCTGGGCCCGGCCCGATCTTTCCTAATCACCCTGTGTCAAACCCCACCATCCTTCTTGCTGCAGCGCTTCCCGTCCCAATCCCTGCTTTCTTTCTGAGCACAGTCCTTATTGCCATCTGATGTACTTTAAGTTTGCTTATGTGTTTATTTACTGGCTCTCTCACTAATTTAGGCTCCATGAGGGGAGGGCATGTTCTTTTCATTTGCTTTTGTATCTCTGTGCCTAAGAAGTGCCTGTGAACAGTAGTCACAAATATTAATTAAACCAAGAATGAATAGAAGAGTGGGTACACAGCATATGCAAAGGCTCAGAGATGTGAAAGGGCGTGGAAGAAGGTGCCAAAGAATGTAGGCTCCCTAGGAGGAGAGCCTTGAGAAGTAAGCATGGGGGAGGACTAGCAGTAAGGTCCAAGCTGAGAAAGGTCTTGAATGTGACTGAGGGTTAGAGGGTAGCAGGGGCCATGGGAGGCAGAGTACTAGATGGTCAAGCAACAGGCCACATCCAGGTTTAAAAAGACTCTTCTGGCTAGGTGTAAGGGCTGCAGGGGGAAGGAGTGGAAGCAGAGAATGGTGAGGAGGCCACACAATTAGTCAGGCAAAGTGGGCTGGGCACCTGGCACAGAGTGGGCAACATGGTGGGGGGCGGTGGGGAGAGCCCTGGGCTGGGCTGGGGACTGATTGGCTCTGGGGAGTGAGAGGGGCTGCCTAGCGAGGGAGGGGTAGCCTGTCCCAGGATGTATGACTAGAGGCCAGGTGAAGCTTGTCAGCATCTCTGTGGAGGTGGAGGGGAAGGAGGGTGGAGGTGAGCTGTCTTTGGGTTCCCTTCCAGCGAGGCATCTCACAGCGTGGGAAGGCCTGAGCTGAGGGGCACCTTTGCCCCTTCCCTGGCCCCCCAAAACCCCCTTCCCAGGAGCAGAGCCCCCTTCCCCAGGCTGGGCATGATACTCTGCAGAGCCGTGAGCCTGCCACATCTGCTCTCTGTCTCATAGTCCTGGAGCCATCAATACTGCGACAGAGAGAGTAACTGGGACTGGCCCAAGTCACATCTGTCACGTTGGAGGATTGGAACACATTGTTCAGTGGTGCCCAAACGCTTCGACTGTTGTCTAATCAGCTTGGCTTAGCCCTGCCCTGGCCACCATGGTTGCCCGGCTGCTGGACACACACCTGCCAGCCCAAGTTTCTCAGGGACCCAGGAAGCTGGAATTCCTGCACACTCCTGCACCGCCGAGCCAGCCAGAAGTGTGGGCGGGGCCATAGCATCTTATTCTCAGTGTGACTGGAGACCTGCCTGTCCTTCCCCGCTGCCTGGCATTCCACCATTAACGCAGCATCCCTTTCAGTCTCAGTGGTGCCTCTTAGGCGGCTGATCCCCACTGGAGAGCTAATGACCTATGTCCACCAATTCTGCACGTTTTGGACCTGGTGAAAGGGGGCACAGACTCAAGAGTCTTGCGTCAGAATCCTAGCCGTGTCCCCAGTCTTGTGACTTTGGGCAGTTTCCCTCACATTTCCCAGAGGGTTCAAATACTCCATGGATAGGACACAGCCTGTACAGTAGTTTGTTTGTTTTAATCAAATTAGTTGCCAACATTTCAAAGATAAAAGGTCATGAAATTTCACATAAAAATCTAGATTTTCAGCTTTTCTTGAAAAATCAGAAGATCTGCCCTCACTCAGCCTTCACCCCTGCCAGGTAAAAATCTACTGGATTGAATCACATCCTCCAGTCCCTACAGGCCGTGTGGTTCCTGGAAGCTGCTGGCTCTTCTGCCCCTGAGTCAAATTGGGAGCCGTCAGCCTCTTGCCTAAGGGTCCCTAGAACTCCTGGCCCAGGCCTGGTCATTGGATGAGTACTGTCTGGGTTGATGAATGAATGAATGAATGAAGCAAAAATGATAGTAATAATGCCTTTTCACCACAACCCACTTTCCCAGAAGAGCACAAGGAGGTTCTGGCATTTTGTAAAATTTGAAGTTCTGAGAATGATAACAACAACAAATGTGTATATAGCACTTAAATCAAGTGCCCAGCCTTATTCAAAGATGTTTTCTTCTATTATCTTATTTGTCCCCCCCTATGGCCCTATGAGGTCAGACCTTTTCCATCCTGGGAGGAGAAGATAATGAGGAACAGTATGCCACTTACAGGGTTGGTGGGAAGATTAACTTAATAAATGCAGGTAAGTTACTGGAAAAAGAACCTCAGTAAGCCCTAGGCATCAACATGCGCATCAGGCGCTTTCACCGGCAGTGAGCTAATGGGGCGAACAGGTGAGCCCGCCAAAGCTGGAAGAGGTTGAGACTTACTTGCCCAAGGTGACAGGGCAAGCGGCTTGGAGATGATCCTTGAGCAGAGAGAATTCTAGACATGGGGGAGGGCAGGACAGGAGAGTGTCTCTAGGTAAGAGCAGAGAGAAACCAGAAGAGCAGAGGACTGGGGCTGGAGCAACATAATTCTCGTCCTGGTTTGAGCTGTGGCGCTCTGGGCGTCTCTGCCATTCCCTCCCAGGCTCGCAGCTGGTGTCAGGAGACTGCCACCCCGCAGCCTGCACTCAGTGCCCTCCATCCCTATCGACCCGCCCAGCAGACCCTCTCAGTCCAGCCCCTCACCTTACAGATGGGGAAGCCACGGCCCGGAGGACAGGCAGCCTGGGAGGGTGGAGGTGCCTGGGTTGCCGACCAGACCCATTACACGTGGCCCAGTCCTGCCACTTGCCAGCTCTGAGACCCTGGCCAAGGCTTTTTAACAGCTCCGATTCTCTATTTTCTCACCTTTTATGACCCATCGTAACTGTTTACCCTGCACCAGGCAGTGGGCTAGGAGCCTTGCGTGGACCATTCCATTTATTCAGCCTCACTTCTGTCCCAAGGTCACACAGCCGGAGGTGGACTCAAAGTCAGAATTCAGACTTGGGCCTGGGCGATTCCAAAGCCTGCACTCTTGAAATTAAGAAAATAATGCAGACCCCTTTTGGGATAATAAAAATAAAGTAGTAGTTAACGCTTCCGTAGCTGTTAATTGCCAGGCTAGGAGCTGTCCTAAGTATTTTACCTTACGGAGTCATTTGCCCCATGCATCAACACTGTCAGCAGGCATCAGCGCTACTGTTAACACCTCCCTGTTATAGATCAGGAAACTGAGGCATAGAGACGTTAAGCGACATACTCAAGGTCACAAACCAGTTACCTTGGTAGATTTGAATCCAGGCTTTGGCTCTGGAGCCCTTGCTGTTATTCACTACTCTGTGAACACAGAGCATTGTGCACGGGGGCCACGTGCTGGACCCTAAATCCACATGAGCTCATCTCCATCCTTAGTATGTCGGCAGCAGAGCCAGCAGTCAGGCTGTAGTTCCCAGGGATTCCTGTCCCAAACTACCCCCCATCACCCCTGCCCAAGCCAGCGTCTGGTCGGGTGCAAAGGACATAACCACGGGATAGAGAATTCACAGGTTGAGAGCAATGCAGGAGCTGCACCATCCATCTTGCTTGAAATCTGAGACAGGCCCGGCCCAGCAGATGTGGGGAAGGAGGCATTTGTTGGCTGTTCTCTGTCCCCGCCCGGGGCTCCCTTCCTCTGAGTTCCCTGAGCCCAGACCTGGGACCTTACAGCAGGCCCCACGGGGGGCCGTGGCGATGCTTTTTGCCTTCTCCTGTCCTATATCTGGCCCTTCTAAGTCCCCTTAATGAGGACACTTTTACAACGTTGTCCCAATGTACACTTTCCAGCTTCTGAGCCTTTGCTGGGACTATTCCCTCTGCCTGAAGTCTCTCCCATGCCCTGCTGGAAAAACTCTCTTTTCCCTGAAAGCAAAGTTTGTCCCACCTTCCTCCATTGTTCCTAAGGCTCTTGTCACACCCCCCTCACACATTATTGGGATGGGGTATATGTCTGTCTCAGCTCTGGCTTGTGCACCTAACAGTTGTAGTGAACACACAGCAGCACACTCAGAAGCATGCACCCGCACAGAAGGCGCCACTGCCCTCTTCTCTCAGTGGCTGTGAAGCCGGTGACATCCTGACCTCGCTGAAGATGTCCAGTCTCATAGTTCTCCCAGCCCTTCAACTCTCCCCGGAAAGCCCCCGATAAAATGGTTTGGCCCCCCTAATATATACAACTGCTACACAAGGGCACTTGCACATACATGTGACCCCCTAACCAAGACACCATGTACATGCTTACAATCAAGCCAACAAACAAGGTAACATCTGTGAGTTTACACACTCACACACACACACCATACATCCCAGCACACAGAGATACAGCTACCCGCACAGAATCTCATACTTGCAGACATAGTCAGCCTTCTACGCTCCAGAACACACATAAATATACAATCACGCAGAAACACGCCACATCACCCAACAGTAGGATATACACAAAGGTGCCGAACTGCACACATGTCCCCTCAGTAGGCTGGCTGGCTCTGACCTGAGGCTGGGAGGACTTCTCCTTGTCTCCCCCCACCTCCTGCCGGAGCTTACGTGTGGAGGGGAAGATAAATGATCTGTCTATTGGGCTCTGGGATGGAGGGTTCTGGGGCTCTTGGGCTGATTTCTGGCTCCTGATTCCTTCTTGCCACTTGTGCTTTCCGACTCCCTTGGGCCCAGCAAGCCCCTGCCTGTTCCAGTGGGCCCCTGGGCTCCTGAAATCCCTGACCTAAAGGAGCTGGGTGTCTCAGGCTATTCTGGGCACAGCCAGACAACAGCTGGAGTGGGTACAAAGGGTTTAAGAGATTAGGACAGGAAAAGCTGATGACTAAGAAACTTCTGCGCCAGGCTGATCTCCTTTAAGGATTCAGCAAGACCAACAGGAGCAGCAGAATTTAGGTTTAGAGGAAGAGCGAGACCGCTCCTGGGCCCTGGGTTCCCCCCACCTCTCCCCAGGACCCTGAGGAACACTCGTCCTGGGACTCGCGGAGTGGGGTCGGACAAATCCCGCCCAGCCCTGGACCTCAGCCTCCCTGGCTACTACCTTAAGTGGAGATTTTCAAACTGTGTTCCCCATTTGGGGTGTTGCGCTTGGGTGGAATGCTGCCAGCTATGGGGCTCCAGGATCCACCTCCAACCTTCAGCAGGAGCATTCACTGTGGCTACAGGCTCACCAGTCTTATTTCTTCTTCCCTAGCCCACAATAAGTCTGCATTTCTCACCTAACTTGCAGAAGTGACAAAGGCTGTTAACTGGGTTCTTTGGAAGGCATAGGCGGAAGTGATGTATACTGTCCCCAGGGCCAGCTTTAAAAATCCCTAGTCTGACATTCGGTTCTTTTCTTTGCCTCCCACAGTGACAATGTACTGAAATCACATTATATAGTGACACTATAAGATGGAAGGAACTTGAATCCCTGAGTCGTCACATAGAAGAGAGATGCTCAGGAGAGCCACTGACCCATTTTGTGTTTATGTGAACAAGAAATAAACTTTTATTGCGTTACCCAGCCGGGATTTCAGGGTTTATTTGTTACCTCAGCAGAGCCAGGCCTAGCATCGCTGATATAGTCCTCTTTGATGGATTTTATATCATGAGGTTTCACATAGATGTGTATTGAAGAAAGAACGTTGTGACTAAAATCCCACATCTCAAATGTCCTCTCTCGAGGTCTCCCAGGCCTGCAGTCCTGAGACGCCCTAGTCAGGCTGCTGCGGGGCAGTGGAAGCCAGGAGTCTTGAGCTCGGTCCTATATCCTGGCTCTGTGATGCTGGCAGACTTCACATTTTTTGAGCCTCAGTGTCCTCACCTATAAAGAAGAGGCCGCGACGCTTCACCGGCAGGGCTGCTGTGAGACCCAGAGATAGGCAGGATTTGTCCGACCCCACTCAGCGAGTCCCGGTGTAAGTGTTCCTCAGGGTCCTGGGGAGGTGGGGGGAACAAGGAACTGCAAACTGCGAAGGGGGGAGATTGTGCTTCAGGGATACACTGTCATTACATCATTATGCACATCCTACCCAAGACACCTATTCCAGGCAAGGACAGATGAGAGGCTTCAAGGGGGGTACCTGGAAGTCATGAAATTTCATTCATTCATTCATTCACTAAGCAAAAATGTATTGTCACTTCTCTACTTGCACAAGTCCAGCATCAACACACCGAAGTCCTTGCATCAGAATGCCGATACCGGTGGGGAGCACATCCTGCCCTGTGCTGGGTCCTGGGCCATGAAGATAGTCAATAAAGTCAAACCTTCTCTTCTCAGCCATTGTGTCCCCTGTCTTGAAAAAGAAGGAGTAATGTCTTCCCCAATAACAATGATGGTTCACACTCATTGGTAATTTATTATATTCTAGGCCCATTATGATTTAATTAATCTTCAGTGGGGTAGGTTATTATATATGTAATATATAATATTATAATATATAGATGTATATATCTCCTTTATTCAGAGGGTGAAACTGGAGGGACAGTGGAACTGAGCCACTTGTCCAAGGTTACACAGGTAGGACACGTGGCAAGGCTGGGATTTGAACTCAGGAAGTCCTACACCAGTGCCTGCACATGCGCCCACAGAGCTATTCAGATCTTGTGTGTATGTGAAGGTGTGTGGGTAGCGGGTGCAGGATTGAGGAGGGGAGGCTGGCAGGAAAGTGGGCTTCTAAGATTAAGCAGAATAGTAAAATTTCTATCTCTTGGAGCGTCTCTTCCCAACTTCCCTCTGAACCTCATCTGATAGAACTCTTCTCCTTGCCTTGCTTTAATTCTTTAGTCCCAACTTCCCTCTGAACCTCATCTGATAGGACTCTTCTCTTTGCCTTGCTTTAATTCTTTAGTGCCTCCTCACTGCCCTCAGGATATAGCCCAAGATCTTAGGCTTAGCATGCAAGGCCCTCAGGAGGCTCCCTTCTCGGACTTGCTTCCTGCTGCTGTGCTGCCCTGTGCTGTGCTCTGCTTAGACTGCACTGCGTGAGCTGCTCTCCCTGAGCCCGGCTGGCTCCTCCTCAGCCCCCGGCTCTCTACGTGCTGTTCTCTCTGCCTGAGGCACTGTCCCCCTCCTTCCCCACCCAGCTCCAGGCAGCCTTCCCTGGACCTAGGATTGGGCCATGTTCTCTCCACTGCCCTGCCCTTCTGGGGAGTGGATTGTCACAGTCTGTCTCCACCTGACCCTGACAGCTTCCCAAGAGCAGGGCCCAGATGGGGTTCCTAACTTTCCCAACTCAAAGCCTCGCATAGAGGGGACATCAATGAACCTGTATGGATTTGGATTATAGACAAGGTTTCAGGGACCCCTAGAGGATGGTCCCACACAGAGTGACAGGTGGAGAGGAGGGCAGGGTGGGACCTAGGGTAGGTATGTTGTGAAGACTAGGGAACAAGGAGGTCAGAAGGGCCAGGCGCTCATCTGAGGCCCCAAGAACACTTACCCAGGCCGGGTCAGAAGAATGGCGGGGCCAAACCGCAAACATCCTATTTAACCATGGCCTAAGCCACGGCCCTGGCATTAAAAAAAACATATTCCAAATAGATGTATGTTGCATTTTTATAAGAAATAAAGAGACAAGTGATATAATTTATTGTCCGTATCAGGAGCTTTCTGAGAAAGAAAGAAGTTGCAAAGAATAATTTTGTTGGGATAACAGGTGAAAATCAGGACCATCCTAGGAACACTGGATGTGTGGCCCCCTTGGATATGAAGCATAATAACTAATACCTTTAACCCGACTTAAACATGAGAGTGTGACTAATGCTGTGGGTTTCTTCCTTGTCTCATTCCCCCTTCCCTACAGAGCACTCACTATTTCAAATTTTGTGTGAACCATTTCCTCGGTAAGAAAAAAACAAACAAACTTGTGTCACATATGTATGGAAACCTAAACACTATTACTTATTTTGCTTGTCTTTGAGACTAATAAATGTTAGATTATATTGTATGTAGTCTCCTGCAGCAGGCTTTTGTCACTCAGCATTATATTTCTAAGATTGATTCTTATAGTTGGTTGCAGCTATATTGATTCATTTCCACTGTTGTATAGGATTGCACTATCTGGAGAGAGCATAATTTATTAATTCATTTTCCTATTAAGGACATTAGCTTGGTTTCCAGATTTTTGCCATTACAAACAGCGCTACTGTGAACTCACTTGTATAGGTCTCCTGGTGCTTTTATACAAGAGTTTCTCTGGCATTTACACTTAGGAATGAAATCACAAGTTTCAGAGTGATTGTAACAATTTTCAATGCTGTAGGAGCATAGAAGAATTCCTGTTGCTTCTTATCCTCACCAATACTTGTCACCATCAGATTCCCTTTCTGTGAAAAATCTCATTGTGGTATTAATTTGCATTTTCCTGATTACTATAAGGTTGAGCATGTTTTCTTTAGGTTTATTTTCCATTCATGGCTAATACCCTTTGCTATTTTAATTGAGTTTTTGTCTTCTTATTGATTTGTACAAGTTCTTTATATATTCTGGGTAGTAATGTTTTGTTCATTATTTGTGCTGTAATAGAGCTTTCCAATTTGTGGCTAATCTTTTCAACAATCAGAAAAAAAAAAGAACTTGTAGGAAACAGAAACTATGTGTGGTGAGAAACACTTAAACAAAAACAATGACAAAACATTATTAACATCCTCAAAGAAATGAGGAAAAATTACATCCATGAAAAGAGAAGAAGATACTATAAAAAGGAAAAATCAGCAAACAAACACAGAGTTCTTGGAAATATGATAAGGGAAAGAAGAAAATTGTAAAGGGTTGAAGAAATTTTCTAGAATGGAGAACAAAGAGAGGTGAAAAAAATAGAAGACCAATTGAGGGGAGTCAGTATTGGAATTATTAAGGAGATCCAGGAAGGAAAAAAAGGGGGAAAAAATGGAGGTGAGAAGGTACCTTGGGAGCAAGTGATCCCAGTCCTAGTTCTAGAAAATGTTCTCCAAACTGAAGATGAGTTTTAGAATGAGAGGACCCAGCCCATGCCCATCACAATGAGTGAAAATAGATTTACTCTAAGACACACTCAGGAGTCTAAAACCTTCCAGAGAGAAAGAACAGGGTTTCTAGAAAAGATCAGGAAACAAAACAGTATTGGACTTCTCAACAGAAACTAGAAAACAATGGAGTAAGTCTTCAAAATTCAGAAAAAATAAATATTTCCAACTTAGAATTCTATACCTAATAAAACTATCAATTAAATATGAGGCACTTTTAAAAATGCAAGGTCCCTCAAAATTTACCTCAAATATCCACTTTTAGAAAGCTGTAGTTAGATGTTCCCCCAAATAAGGCAGTGAGTATAGAAAGGAAAGACATGGAATCTAGGAAGGAAAATATTCAACAAAGAAGAATCTACAGAGAAGCTTATAGATGATGGTAAAGGGAGAGCCTACAATGGGAGTTGGAAAGCTGGCCTTGCCATCAGCCTGGCCAAGATGGAGCAGTCAGAAATCTGCAGGGACTTCTAGACAAGTAAATCAGTAGAATACTTAATATGAGTGATTGTATTAAGGGGAGCTATACATAAATGAAGGAGAGTTTAGAAATAAGGGATATAGAAAACTAGCAAAAAAATATAACAAAAACCAATTATTAATTCTAGGAAAAGCATAAAGTTGAGCAGAAAAAATTTTAATCACAGCACACTGTGAAGAGCATTTATTTTTCTCTAATCACATAAAAATCCTTTCAAGAATTCTGGTCAAGACGGAGGCATAGTAGACACCCTTTGCTCCTAGCACAACCACAAGAAAAATCACAACTAACATCAAAACCAAAAACACCCAGAACTGCCAGAAATCAAACTGTATTGAAGCCCAACAACCAAGGATTTAAAGAAGCCACATTCATCCAGATGGGTAAGAGGGGTGGAGACAGAGAGCCACGGTGGAGAGGAGGCAGCAGCAGCAGAGTGGGCTGTCCCGCATTCAGGTGTGGTAGATAAAAATTGGGAGAGAGACCTTGGGAGCAAGAGATCCCAGCCCCAAGCCAGACTGTGCAGCCCAGGGTTCCAGCGCAGGGAAGATAAAGCCTCAGAGCTTCTTGCTATAAAAACCAGTGGGGGTTGGGGCAGTGGAAGAAACTGCCAGTTTCTCAGGAGAGTCTATTTAAAGGGCCTGCATAGTCCTAGAACACATCCAAACCCTCCCACCCTGGGAATCATCACCAAGGCAGCAGCTAGTAGGGGACCAGTTGCATATAGGAAGTGGGTGAAGTGATTGGAAATGGGGCGACTGCCAGGCAAATCTGCAGAGGCCAGGCAGTGGCATTGTCCCCTCTCTGACCCCTCTCCCCGCCAGGACCACAAAGAGGTGAAGCATATTGCCCCGCCCTGGAGAATACCCAAGGCTCTGTCCCTTAGAACTTCACTGGTGCACTAAGACAGGGAGTCGAAACAACTCTACCTAATACGCAGAAACAAACACAGGGAGGCTGCCATGTTGAGGTGACAAAAAAATATGGCCCAAATGGAAGAACAGAACAAAACCCCAGAAAAAAAACTAAGCAAAATGGAGATAGCCAACTTATCAGATGCAGAGTTCAAAACTCTGGTGATAAAGATGCTCAGAGAAATCATTGAGTATGGCAAAAACATAAGGGAAGAAATGAAGGCTACACTAAGAAAAATCTACAGGGAACCAATAGTGCAGGGAAGGAAGCCAGGATTGAAATCAACAGTTTTGAACATTAGGAAGAAATAAACATTCAACCAGAACAGAATAAAGAAGCAAGAATTTTTAAAAAAACACCACAATTAAAATATAAGAAGACTCTCCAAAAGTACCAACATCCAATCATAAGGGTGCCAGAAGAAGAAGAGGAAGAGCAAGAAATTGAAAACTTACTTGAAAAAGTAATGAAAGAAAACTCCCTTAATTTGGCGAAGGAAATAGACAGACCAGTCCAGGAAACACAGAGAATCCCAAACAAGTTGGACCCAAAGAGGACCACACGAAGACACATCATACTTAAAATGCCAAAGATTAAAGATAACGAGAGAATCTTAAAAGCAAAAGAGAAAAGCCGAGAGCTACTTACAAAGGAATTCCCATAAGACTATCAGCTGATTTCTCAAAAGAAACTTTGCAGGCAAAAAGAGACTGGCAAGAAATAGTCAAAGTAATGAAAGCTGGGACTCACAACCAAGATTACTCTATCCAGCAAAGCTCTCATTTAGAATGGAAGGGCAGATAAAGTGTTTCCCTAACCAGGTAAAGCTAAATGAATTCATCATCATCGAGCCATTAATACCTGAAATGCTGAAGGGGCTTACTTAAGAAAAAGAAGATGCAAACTATGAACGTTAAAATGACAACAAACTTACAACTATCAACAACTGAAACTAAAAAATAAAAACAATCTAAGCAAACAACTAGAACAGGAACAAAATCATAGACATGAAAATCATTTGGAAGGCTATCAGCTGGGAGGGGGAAGGGGAAGAATAGGGTAAAAGATACAGGGATTAAGAAACATAATTGGTAGATACAAAATAGACAGGGGGATGTTAAGAATAGTATAGGAAATGGAGAAGCCAAAGAACTTATATGCACGACCCATGGACATGAAGGGATTGCTAGAGGGAAGGGGGGTACCGGGCAGAGGTGGGCAAAGGTAGAAAAACTGGGACAACTGTAATAGCATAATCAATAAAATATACTTTAAAAAATCCTTTCAAAATATGATACCAAAGCATAGGCAACAGAAGAAAAAAGGTAAATTGGACTACATCAAAAATAAAACCTGTATACCAAAGAACACAATCAAATGAGTGAAGAAGCTACCCACAGAATGGGAGAAAATATTTTCAAGTCACATATATGATAAGGGGTTAATATCCAGAATATATAAAGAATTCCTATAACTCAACAATAACAAAAACCCAAAACAACTCAATTAAAAAATGGGCAATTCTTTATTCATTTATTGATTAAAGGTTTGTAGAACTTTTTTCCCTAAAAAAAATATTAACTATATTTTAGATGTGTTGCAAATACTTTCCTATTCTATTCCTTGTCCTTTAACTTTTTTTATATGTATATTACTATATAGTCTTACATGTTTAATATAGTCATATTGTCAATATTTACTTTATAGCTTCTGGGGTTGAATATTTTACTTCAGGCCATGAAAAATATTAGTTCTATTTTCTTCTGAAACTCCTTAGATTCTACATATTGATTTTTAACTCACCTGAATATTTCTTGTATAATGTGTGAAATAGGGCTCTGTATTTGTTGTATTTCAAGTAATAGTGATCTATGCACCTTATTTGTTGAATAAGCCTAATTTTCCCCATTGATTTGAAATATCAACTTAGTCATATACTATCTTGTTAGACATATATATGTTTGTCTCAAAAAAAACAAAAAAAAAATAATAAAAAATGGGCGAAGGAGTTAACAGGTATTTCTCCTAAGAAGATATGCAATGGCCAATAAGCCATGAAATCGATGCTCAACCTCACTAGTCAAGGCAATGCACATCAAAACTACAATGAGATAGCACCTCGTATCCATTAGAATAGCTTCAATCAAAAATAAAACAAAACAGAAAATAGCAAAGTTGGCAAGGATGTGGAGAATATGGAACTCTTGTGCATTGTTGGTGGTAATGTGAAAATGGTGCAATTACTATGGAAAATAGTATAACACTTCCTCAAAAAATTAAAAATAGAATTACCATATGACCCAACAACTCCACTTCTGGATATATACCCAAAAGTAATGAAAGTAGGGATTAGAATAGATTTTTGTACATTCATGTTCATAGCAGCATTATTCACAAAAGCCAAGAGATGGAAGCCCAAGTATCCACTGACAGATGAATGGATATATGTGGAATATATATTCACTGGAGTGGTATTTATCCTTAAAGGGGAAGGAAATTCTGACATGTGCTACAATATGAATGAACATTTAGGACATTATGCTAAGTGAAATAAGCCAATCATAATAGGGTAAACACTGTATAATTCCACAGTCTAGGTACCTTATATAAGGTACCTAAGTAGTTAAATATATAGAGACAGAAAGCAGAATGTTATTGACAGAACCTGGGGAAAAAGGAGAATGGGAGTTATTGTTTAATGGGTATAAAATTTCAGCTTTATAAGGTGAAAAGAGTTCTGGAGATGGATGGGGTCATGGTAGCACAACAATGTGAATGTACTTAATGCCACTGAACTCTATATTTAAAAATGATTAAGATGGTAATTTTTATGTTATGTGTATTTTACCACAATTAAAAATAAAGAAGACATTTTAAAATCACATAATCACAACCCTATGGGAAGGATGGGCAAAAGTTAGCACACAGAGAGTTGAGTTTGTGGGTGTCTGTACGTGTATGTGTTTGGGTGTGCTGGGATGTGTGTGAGAGAGTTAAGTCTTTATCTTTATGGTGGAAGTCAAAAGACAGTGCCTAAGAAAGAAAGATCAAGAAATATAAGTGTGTTATTTAATGATAAGGAGGTAAATACCAAAAGAAACAGCCTAAAGATTTGAAAGTGTTTGCTTCTGAGAAGGAAGTGGAGGCAGGGAGTGAATGACTTAAGTTTCCCATAACCGGCCTTGCAGAACTATTTGATTCTTTATGCAAAGTAAAACTTTGATAAGAAAATATAAAATAAAAAAGAAATCAACACAAAAGCAAATGGAAAATTGCTGAGCCCCCCCGCAAAGGCCCTGTGACTCAGGAAGTGGGCACCCTGGCCCTGGCAGCTTCCACGTCACCTTGAGGAACATGTCGTCATGGGCAGAGTGGTCAGGGCTCCTGCCGCCCAAACTTTCCCCCAGATTAAATGGGAGACACAGAGCTGGAGGCCCAGAGAGAAGCGAGACACATCTGGATGGACAGAGGAACATTGTTTATTTGAATAAGCACACAATTTATTTTAATGTGTATTGGAAAAATATAATTAGCATATCAAACGTGATTTCATGGAGATTATTGCTTAGGATAAAGCTAAGTGTATTAAGTGAAAGGATTTAAAGGAAAATACTAGGGTGACAGCAGAAGAGGCGAGTAGAAATGGAGAAAAGAAAACAGTATGTCAGTTTCAGGGGAAGTTACTGACCTAGTCCAACCCCTTGTATTAGGGATGGGGACCCAAAGCCCTGAGAGGGAAAGGGACCTGCCTGGTGTCCTGTAGTAAGGCAGTGACGGAGGCAGGTGGGACCCAGCTCTGCGGAGAGCACACGGCTGGCAGGCAGGAAGCCAAGGCCTCGTTCATCCTGCCCTGCCTCTCATCTGCTCTGAAACCCTGGAACACCTTCACCCTCTCAGTGCCTGGGGGCCTCCCTCTGCATAATGAAGGGGCCCTGTGGCTAATAGCAATAGTGTTCATAATTATAGACAATCCTTACAGAGTGCTTACTAGGTACCAGAAAAAACAATAATGATATAACAAGTGAACACTCGCATATAGGGTGTACTACATATAGACAACTCTTCTGAGCACTTTATATATAGTAATTTATTTCATTCTCACTAACCCTATGAGATAGTATGGCAGCCAGGCTCTAAGAGGACCACAGTGATTTTTGCCTCCTGGCTGTCACACTCCTGTATAGTTCCTTTCCACATGGAATAAGGAGAACCTGTATAACCAGGACAACATTGCAGAAATGATGGAGTGTGACTTCCTTAGTTTGGTTGTAAAAGACAATGTCACTTCCTTCTCTCTCTCTCTCCTCCGCCCCCCACCTTCTTCAGTCACTATGGGGGAAGCTGGCTGCCATGTGGTCAGGACACTCAAGCAGCCCCATGGAACTGAAAAACTGAGTTGTCCTGCTAACAGCCAACATGAACTTGCCAGCCATGTGAGTGAACCAACCCAGACACTCCAGCACCAGTTAAACCTTCACAAGTTTACAGTCCAGTCCACATTGTGACCCAAATAAATTGCTCCCAAATTCCCAACCCACAGACACTGTGAAAGATAATAAATATTCATTGTTGTTTTAAGGTGTGAAATTATTAAATAACATTGTCATCTCTATTTTATAGATGAGGAAATTGATGCCCAGAGAGTTTAAGGAATTTGTCTCAGGTCACACAGTTAGCAAGTAATTAAAATCCCAGCAGTGATGGTCTATATAAAGTTCACGTAATGAATTAAAACCCTTCTTGTACAGGAATAAAGACAAGGGAGAGAGAGAGGGAGGGAGAGAGAAAGAGAAATACAGAGAGACAGTGACAAAGAGAAACTGGCAATCTGTTCACAGTACAGCATGAATGATGGGGCTGGACTCTGGTAAAGTGAAGGTAGCGAACAATGGGAGAGCTCTGTTGCCCTTGAAGCTCAGCTGTAATTGGCTCAGGACCTCAGTCTCTGACTTTGCCTGGGCATGTGACGTACCCTTGGGTACCTGGGGGTGGAACACTGATGCCCCTGAGCACTCCCTTCTCTGGGCCTCTTATCACACTGTGTTGTCACAGTGTGTCCTCAGACCAGACATCTCAAGGGCCACAATGGGGTCTTGTTGATCTGTGCTGCTCGCCTCGCACAAGGCCAGGAAGGGCAGGCTGGGGGCAGTGCATCCGGAAGTTCTGCTGGCCCTGGCCCTGGCTTTGGTGAGAATTCTTATGGTAACACTTTCCTTTAACAAGTCATCACTGGAGACAAAGCAAGAACCAGGATGACCCCATTTATGGTTTGAAGGGCTCCTGGTTGGATGGAGGATTCAAAGGCGACAACCCAGTGTGGTTAAAGAAATTGGGATACACAGTGTTGTGGGAACCTGGAGGAAGGGGCAGGACCTCTCAGAAGGAGGCTGGAAGTCTTCACAGAAGAGGAGACATTTGAACTGAGGCCCAAAGGATGATTAGAAGTTAGCCAGTGCAAGAGAGTTCTAGGCAGGGAGCAGCCTGGCAGAAGCCTGAAGCTTCAATTCTTGTGAGGCAGGGCGAGGGAGCAGAGTGTGCAGACGCTGCTGGGCCTCGGGTGGCTCTGGAGGCTCTGGAGGCAGGATACGGCGGCTTCGGCGCGGCAGGGTGCCATGCTGACAGCGGGTGGAATGTCACCTGTTTCTGCTTCATGAGGAATTCCTTGTACTCGGGGTCGGGTGAGGGTTTCCTTTGGAAACTCAGGAATGGGCAAGGCCCACATGCTTGAGCTAGCCTAGGAGGGAGAGGTCAGATAAGGACAAGAAGGCCCCTGGGCAGAAGTTGTACAAGGATCTCAGTGCCCATGTGGTGCCTGGTGTGTGCCACGGGCCGGGCTTTCTCCATTTGCCCCCCGCTGGAATTAAACAACTTATGTGCCTTGAAAAATTCCCATTTCTGCCAGGTAGGTTTGAATGCTGGCTCTGCCATTTACTAGCGGTGTGACCTCCCCACTCCCCAGGCAGCTTATCTGTAAAAGGGGGAAAACATAACACCTGCCTCATGGGGCTGTTGTAGGGACTAAATGAGTTAAAGCATTTAAAGCACTTAGATCGCGCCTGACCACCAGCAAGGGTACAATAAGTATTTACTTTTATTTTTCAAGTATTTAAACATCATTGGTCTAACATGTGTTATATGTCAAGCCTTGTATTTATCCTCTGAATAAAAGGATGGTAAGTAACAGTCCTCCTGGGCATACAGAATCCTTCAGTAAAGGCAGGAACAAACCTTGGTAAAATGCGGCCTGTGCCAGAGACCCAGAAATGCAGGAGAGCTGATTCCTGTCCTCAGCTCACAGGCTGACTAGGGAGAGAACAGTGGCCCACATTGGGTGGGGGCTGAGAGGACCCCAGAGAACTTCTGCCAAGGGGGCTGTTGAGAGACAAGCAGTTGCCCATTTTGGCAACTGGACGTATGTGAGACAGGACCCCCTTAGGCGGGAGGTCAAGGAATGCACAGGCTCGATCTATATTCTTTGAGTATTGAGTCATCCGGGTTTTTTCTGAACAGGGAATTATGTTTGAATAATAACAACATAAGTAACAGTTATTACGTACCTACTGTATACTGCCTGCTCTTGCTTATATAATCTCAACTAATAAAATACTCACAAAACTTTGTGAGGTGAGTATTGTCACCATTCTCTTTTTACAGGGGGAGAAACTGAGCCACAGAGGTTAAGAGAGTAGCCCAAGGTGACAGAATGAGGAAGGGAAGGAGCAGGCGCCAACCCTGGCAGTCTAACGCAGAGCCCATGCTCTTAATCTCTGTGCCTTGCTGCCTCTGCACTTCCGTCGACATAAATATCTTAAAACTAGAATGAACCTTGGAAATACCCCAACTCTCCCATTTTGCAGATGAGGGGACTAACCTTCCTTAGACCACCAAGTGAAGAGGGCGGGGCAGAGCTGGGGAGGTCAGCCTGGCCTGCAGGAGGGACTCCATCCCAGGCTCCTCGGTCCCAGGCGCCCTGCCATCCCAGCCGGCATCCTTGTGCTTAGAACAAAATCCAAACTTTTTACTGGGGCCTCTAAAGCCCTCATGTGATCAAAGCCTTGCTGACTCCCTCTGACCTCACCTGGGCAGCACCCTCTCTTGCTACCGGGCTCCGGCCCACCTCAAGGCTTCTGCACTGCTGTTCCCTCTGACAAGAATGCCTTTCCACCTGATTTTCATGTGGTGGGGAGCCGTCTTAGTCTGTATGGATGGCTTATGAACAACAGAAATTTATTATACTTCTCATCGTTCCAGAGGCTGGAAAGTCCAAGATCGAGGTGCCTGCAGATTTGGTGTCCAGTGAGAACCCACTTCCTTGTGCAGAGGCCGCCTATTCTCACTGTGTTCGCCCGTGGTAGAAGGGGCCAGAGGTCTCACTGGGATGTTTCTCTTGTAAAAGCACTAATCCCATTCATGTCCTAGTTTCTTCCCAAAGGCCCCACCTCCAAATACCCCCACACTGAGAATTAGATTTCAGCATATGAATTTTGGGAGGACACAAACATTCAACCTAACCAGGCTCCTTCTTGTCATTCAGTGAAATGTCTCCTCCCCAGAGAGGCCTTCCCTGATCACCTCTCTAAATTTACCTACCATCACTCTCACATAACCATGATTTATTTTTTCCATAGCAGTTTTTTTATCTGAATTTTTTGTGTTTCCTTGCTTTCATGTCGGCTTCTCCCAACTAAAATATCAGCTGCAGGAGGGCAAGGAGACCTCATCTATTCTATACTTTATCCTCAGGCCTTGGACAATGCCTGGAACATAGCAGGTGCTCCATAAGTTTTCGTTGAAAGTATGCCTGTATTTCATTGTCTGTCTGTTGATCACCCATCATCCCCCCAGTCAGGGACCTCACAGGAGCCGGTGCCATGTCTGATTCACCTTGGCACCACCTCTAGGCCCAAGACAGGGCTGGCACAGAGCAGGGCTGGAATGTGTTTATTGTATGACTGTATGAGTGAGAATAGAAGGGGTAATGACAGGAGGACCTGCTGAGATCTCCGTGGGGTGGCCACAGCCATTGCCAAGGGGCTACCTGTTGTGGAAAGTATCAATAACAGGGCTCAAAACGCTGTTGAAACAGTGGCTTCCAGGTTGGGGACTAACGTCTCCTGAAGCCCCTTATTCTGCCCTTCTGCGATGGAAATAGGAGGATAAGAGAGGAGGAGAAGGTAGACCTACAGTGGGCTTAGGCACCTGTGAGCCTCTCTTTTAGTGGCCAATGCCCTCAAATATCATTGTCCAAAGAAGGTTGTGTGGATTGGACCTTGTTACCAGCAGCCACCTAAAATCTAACCCTGGGTCTGCTCTCTGCACCCTGGTGTGGGTGAGGTGCGCCAGGACTTTCCAGAGGAGGGGTCTTCTCATTCATGCAGAGGCCAGCAGCGACAGAGGCTCTGGATGTGCATCCCCTATGGGCAGGAATGACACAACCCTTCTGTGGGGCCCCACAGTCCCTGCTCTTCTCCATCACAGCAAGGACAGTGTTGTCCCTTCTGATTGTCTGCCTTCTGTCCCACCCCCTGGACAGTGTCCACTGAAGATGAATGAATAAAGTCTGTGCACCAGACCCAAGCCACTGCCTCACATCTTTGTCCACGATCACACGTGTAATTTGCACAGACATACATGGGCACATTAACCAGCTACACAGGATGTCTAATATCTGGGTCTGAGCCAATGAGGGGTACAGAGATCCAGTCCCACTCCCCCACCTACTTCCTGATCCTGCACATACTGGTTCCCAAACTCCTATCCACTACCACCTCAGCTCCGTGTGCACACTGTACGGACCTGTGCACCCAGCATCGTCATTCTCCTTCTGCCTAGGTCCACTCCTAGGCTTACCTCAGCCTCCTATCAGCCTGTCACCTCCTCCAGGCAGCCTATGCTGCTTTGCCTGGCTCACCCAGTGTCTGCAGCGCCCTGCACGGCGGCCAGATCAGGGTCACGAGAGCTTGCTGAGAGAGGACTGGACCAGGGACAGGAAGGAGGAGGGAGAGGTGGCAGCAAGAAAGGAGCCTGGGGCGGAGGCGGCAGCGGGAGGGGGCGCGCGCGCCGGCGGCCGCAGCCCAGGGCCGGGGCCGCGCGCCTAGCCTGAGCCCGCCCCGCTGCCGAGCGTCACGGAACCTGCTTGAAATGCAGCCGAGGAGCCGGGGCGGGAGGCGGCGGCGGCGGCGGCGGCGGCGGGGGCAGCGGCAGCCCCGGAGCCGCGGCAAGGACTCGGCGGGCTGACGCGCGGCGGCGGCCGCGACACGGGGTGCGCAGGGAGCGGCGGCCGGAGCCCGGGGCCCGCCATGGGCCGCCCCAAGCGGGGCGCGCTCCGGCCGCTGGCGCTGCTGCTGCTGCTGCTGCTGCTGCTTCGACCCCAGCATCTTGCGGCGGCGGCGGCTGCGGATCCACTGCATGGTAGCCAAGGTGCGTGCGGCCGGTCCCGGGCCTGGCTGTACGCCGCTGTAGCAGCCAACAAAGCGCGGCCCGGGGGCCAAGGGGCGAGTTACACTGCCCCGCGACCCCCAGCCCGGGCCTGGCAGAGGCGCCGGGTGGGTTAGGTACCTCTGGCCCATCTATCCTTTCATCCCCGTCACCCGCCCCCGCGACTCCCTGTGTTGTGGGCTCTGCCCTCCGGCACCTGCTTTTGGGGGATGGGGGCTGTAGGGACCGGGCGTGCCGGGAACTTTGCCGCGGTGGGGTTGGGGGTCATTGATGGTTTCGGATGGGCTGTGTGATTCTCGTCGTTGACACGCGCGCTCCTTGGCGGCGGCGAGCAAGCCAGGCGACTTCCCCGCCTGACAATGCGTTTCCGGGGACCCCCTGAGCGCTGCCGAGACAGAGGGGTTGCGTGCAAGAGGGGGATGTGCCCGCAACGCCCAGAGGGTGCGTGTGTCGCGGCGTGTTTGGGGGCTCCCTGTGGGCTGTGTCTGCATGGATCTCTGACTTTGGGCTGAATGTGACTGAATGGGGGGTATGCCACTAGTGTGATACAGACTGTGTGTGCCTGGCCTTATCGTGCCACGGAGCTGCCCGCCATCCCAGGAACCGTCCTCCCTTCCATCCGAATGGAGGGTGCCCAATGTCCTCGGGGTCGTTGCATCGCCCCTTTTCTTTTACCTCAGGAGACCCCTGCCCGCTGCCAGGATTGCATGGTCTGCGGATCCGGCTCACGCCCCCTCTCCCCCCTACCCTCCCTCGCAGGGCTGGTCAAGGAATGCGAAGAGAACCAGTTCCGGTGCCAGAACGAGCGCTGCATCCCCTCTGTGTGGAGATGCGACGAGGACGATGACTGCTTGGACAACAGCGACGAGGACGACTGCCGTGAGTGACCAGCGGGGGAGGGAGGGAACCGTGGAGTGGGGGGGGGGGGGCCGCCATGCTTAGCGCGCCTGTGGCGGCATCTAACGCTGGGCCACCTGCTTGGACCTCATCCTCACCCCCGAAGCCTCCCGGGCGCCGCCTCCCTCGGGACTGGGAGGCTCTTAGCGTTAAGGTGAGAGCTGGGCTGCAGGCGCGTCCTAATGGGGTCGGGGACGAAGCCCGGGGCGGTTGTGACCCAGGAAGGAGGCACACCCCACCCGTTTGCTGGGCGGGAACTGTGGATGGGGACGCGACTGTCCCTTCACGCGTCTAGCTTCCTGCGATCCGGCCCTTCCGGTCTCCAGCCTCGGCTCCACGAAATGCGCGGGGGTAACGAAGTTCCGCGCAGTTCTGGGCCTCGCTGCTCTACTTTTCCTGCTCGGTTTTTTTTTTGTGAATGAATGGGCTCCCCGGGGCCCCTGATTGGCTGGGCGAGGACCACCCCATCGGCCTCCGTGGCCGGAGCGGCCAATCCTGGTGCGGGCGTGTGTGTAGTTTTCGGGCGCAGTGGGCTCAGGGACCTTGCCCTGGTCCCGCCCCGGGCACACCCCTGCGCGCATTTCGCCGGTAGTAGGTGCTGGCGGGGCGCGGGAGCTGACGCCCGCCGTTTTTCTGCCTAGTCACGGTGAAGCCCTTTTGTGCCACCCTGGTTAGCCGACTTCGATCTCCAGCCAGACCCGCTCGGGCAGGAGTCCTGGGGCAGACCAGGGAGGAGGGAACCTTGAGAAAGAGTTTGTTTCTGAAATGGACTCGAGGAACCCTGAGGCCGCGCGTGAACCCCCGGCAGTGTGTTGGTTGCCGGCAGTCTTTTCTGAATGTGGTGTTTTACACCCTGGGGCGACTGCTTTGGAGGTTCCTTCGTAGGGTGCGCGGGACCGGAAGTGAGTTAGGAGGCAGTTGCCACGGTGTAGTTCCAAGAACAGAAAAAACAGGGCTCTTAGAAACATAGACTCAGGCGGTCATTCATTCTCCGTTAGCGGGAGCCTGCTCTGTGCAGGCTCTGGGGCACGTGGAGGACAGCCCCACCCCCATGGCCAGGGAGAACGGCGTTTGCTCGAGGAGAGCAGTGAGAAAGTCAGACCCATAGCTTCACACGGTGGCAAGGGTAGGGATGGGGCAGCAGGAACACCTGGAGGAACAGCATGGATTGTTGAGTCCTCAAGGTTTTTTCGTTTTTTATCTTTTGTTCTTTTTAAACTGGGATTGCGCATCGGCTTCTGGGTTCATTTTCTAAGATTCAGCTCTGTGCCTTGGACACATCTTGTCCTCCTCCCTCAGTTTCCTCACCCAACCATTTAGGCTAATGATTCTTGCTTTGGTTTAGAGGACCAGTTCCTAGTAATGTAATTGGAAGTGATGAGGCTAAGACATGCTGTTGTTAGCTGGGTGCCAACTACTGTGGTTGTGCTAACCTTATGTAAACTCTTTTCACCGTCCGATGACTGCTATTTTACAGACTAAACAAACTGAGGCACTAAGAGATAAAGTTACTTGACCCACAGCTATTGAGTTGCTAAGTAGAAGCTTGAATTTAAGCATCTGACTCCAGAGTTCTTAGCCTAATCATGATGACCCTTTGCCAGTGCTACTGAAGTTATGAATGCGGCTGAGCTGAGGTAAAATATGAGTCTCATCACGGGAAGTTGTGCTGGTGATTCTGTTATAGCAGGAGTGTCGAGATGAGGCAGGGAAATAAAAACTGCATTTCTGTGCAAGTTTTACCACATCTCCCTGATTCTTTATAATAGCAATCTTGCAAGAGTGGCTGCAAAGAGCATTTTTCTCGGCATCCTGCTTGTACATAAGGCTTCTGGCTCAGAGAAGTTGAGTGATGTGCCCAAGGTCACACAGCAGAGAATAACAGAACTTGGTCAGGATGTCTGCCTGCCTCCCAGCTCAGGGGCACTGGTTGCTGCACTGGGGAGTGTGGTGTGAAAGGATCTAGGTGGGTGGTCCAGGAATATTGGCCCTGTCACTTTGCATCTTTATGTGTAGCTCTGGGCAGGATGAACGTGTGAAATATTGGGAGGCTGGGCGACCCCAGATGGGACCATGGGAGCGCTGACCACCAATCTCAGTTCCTGTTTTCATTCTGAGATGCGGTAGAGTCAGAAGCACAAGTGTGAACAGAAACAACTGACATTGGCAGCTTGGAGTGGGAGGGGTGGGGGCTTTGCTGTTAGTACCACATATCAGTTCCACACGCTTGTCTTCTTTGAGCTTGTTTCCTCCTTATCTGCCAAATAGGGGTAGCTGTTCCTCCATCACAGGTTATACTGATAGAAAGTCTTCACACAGGGCTGGCAAAGAGAAGGGAATGGATGTGTTCACGCCTCCCAGGTCTTTAGAAAGGGACCTCAGGGACCCACAGAGAGACATCTTGAAGAAAAAGAGTGGGGACTTTGGGTGGCTGTGTTGGGCCAGTTGTTCAAAAATGATCTTTCCTCATGCCTTCCTTCCTCATTGGGGCAATTCCCCGATTGTGGGCCACCTGCCCAAACTGCATTTCTTTGAACTCTCCTCCCTTCAAGGCTATTGGCTGCTGCCTGAGCAGCCTCCCGTCCTTATACCTAACTGCTTTCTTTGGCATTCCAACCCTTTCCACCGCATGAGAGCTGCCTCACCTCTGTACCTCTCGACCTGCAAAATGGGGGTTGCCATTTGTAAGTGAAGTCTGTGTGAGACAAACTGAGTTCCAGCTCCCAGAGAGGTGAGAATGTAGCCTGTGAATACCAAGAGCTGATGGAGGCAGGAGGGAGGGAGCTTGCATATTGAGGTAGCACAGGAAGGCTTCCTGGAGGAGACAGCTAGACCAGGCCTTGAGAGATGGCAATTAATACCATTCCCTCAGGGCTTACCATTTAAAAATGGGTAGTATATTCCCCATATTATAGAGGAGGAAACTGGAGCTCAGAGAGGTGAAATGACTGCTCTTAAGTTACACAACGCCCCAGGGCTGGAGCCAGCACTCAGAGTCAGGCCTTCTAAATCCTGATCCTCAGCCGCAGCAGGTGGGACCTGGTGCTCTGGAGATATGGGATAGAACTGGCAGGGTGGGGAAGGGAAAGGCTCATGGGGCATGAGTTTCCAGCTCAAAGGGCCTTCAAAGTGTAGGAAGGGGCTGGACGCTGGAAGGCCAGGCCCAAGGAAGCCCAAGGGTAGCCCAGCCAGGGGAAGTCGGGTGGGTCCCTGGCTGTGGACCTGGGTCACGTAGGCCAGCTGGCCCCTTGGCCTCAGTTTCCTGTTGCTTCTCAGTGTTTGGGGGCAGGGATGCGGGCTCTGGTTTCTGGCCGGCCCTTTGCTCCCAGAGTGAAAACAGTGACCACTTCCTGTGGACTAGGTCTTGTGCTGAGATCCCATGTGCATCACCGCATGCTTCTCGATCCTGTAAAATGGCAACTCTATGAAGTACCTGCATTATTCCCACTTTACAAAGGCACAAAGGAACTAAGTAACCAGCTCAAGGGTATATGATTTTTAAGCAAAATTGCTGGGGTGTGAATACAGGTACCCAACTCCGGAACTCTGGAACTTGTGCTGTCTTGAGCACTAGCCGATGACCTTGGACCTGTTTTCCCATCTTGAGATAACATCAAACCCTCCCACTGTCCCTCCTGCTCTGGAAAGAATTCTGTGTTTCTCTCAGTGGATGGGCTGAGAGGCTGGGTATATGGTGGACTGGTTTTGTGCTCAGATTCCTCTACGTTGGTCTGGCTTCTTTAGGCTGCCTTGTTTTCCCAGCCCCCATCACCCCTCCATCCCAGGTTTAATAAAGAGTGGCTGCTGTGAGGTCTCCCACGGCTGAGAGTTCATTAGCTGGGCAAGGCCAGGCTGCAGGAACACTGAAGCCTGCTGGGAAGCAGCCTTGTAAATAATTAAAACTCTGTCACAGCTCCCAGCTGGGGCTGCGGCCTGTATCTGCCCTTCGGTGTGCCACCTGGCCTTAGTCCCGGCCCCGTTCTCACACCCCTGACACCAGGCCCAGCGTCATCTCCTTTTTGGGTGGAGTCATCTGACGTAGTGCTGTTCCTCTCTGAACCTCGGTTTCCTCATCTGACCAGGCAACTCCATCCTTCTAAAACTCTGTGACCAGCTCTTGTTGCCCACTCCCGTCTAGCCGGTTCCTGTCTCTTCCCGTGAGCTTGGGACACTGTACTGCAGCTTTTTTCTCACTCTTGCTTTCCTGCTGCTTCTCACCTCCAGATCTTTGCATGTGCTACTCTGTCGGTCTTCAGTCCTCTTTCTGCACGCTCACCTGGCTACCATCTTTTTCTTACTTTAGAAGATTCAGCTCAGGTGTCACCGCCTCAAGAAAGCCCTCCTTGCTATCCTCTCTCCCCAAAACTGAGATGCAGGAGTTGAGAGAGGGACTTAGTGACCTCTGTTGAAATCACAGCTCAATGGGGCCCTGAATCAGACACACCTGGTTTTCTATGCTGCTTTCACCTCTGGACTTGGGAGCAATAATAGTCCCTCCCTCCCAGAGATGGTGTGAGGATGAAATGAGATAATGTGCCTGGGAAGCAGTAAATGTTTAATGAATGGCGATGAGCACAATTGTTCTTGGAGGGAGGATTTTCACTGAAGTCTCCGGGTACCTGAGTGCCAAGATACTGCCGCTGCCCAGATGTCTGCAGCTGCGGCTTGCCTCAGCCAGGGAGTTGTCCGGCCGCAGTGGAGGTTGCCCAAGGCCATTCAGCCTTGGACTTGGAAGGGAGAAAGTTGCCCTGTGAGGGACTGAGGGAAGAACTGTGTTAAATACGCCTTGGTCTCAGTGAACAGGGCCCTAGGAGGGGCAGAGAAGGGCTTCCCTCAGGCCTGTGCTTGTCCGGTGAAGCCAGAGAGACACTTCCAGGGAGAGGGTGAAGAGAGGGAGAGCCCGGAGGGCTGATGGAGCAGGAGTGTGTGGACTCTGTGCTGGCAAGTGATATAACCAAGTGGGAGCTTCTCTGGCCCCAGGGTGAGAAGTCATTCGCCCAGGCCACCCCCAGGAAGCCAGTCCTGGGCCTGTGTGAGGGTGCGGGGCTGAGTTCTGGGGGCTGTGGAGCCGGGCCCTGGGCCCCTGTGTTAGGCAGCACTGATAACCCCTGCCCTAGAGGTGACTTACATCCAGGTCACTCAGTCTTTGAATGCCTGGTACAGATGCCACCTCCTCCAGGTGACCTTCCCTGACCCCTTGTCCTCTAGCCTCCCAGTCCTTTTTTTCCCCAAACACATCCCTGTTGTTCCCTCAGTCTCAGGTCCTTCCCCCCATTGTCTGCTCTGCCAGCCTTGTGCTCGGCACTAGGGATTCCAAAATAAAGTGACTAGTAGCAGATATCGGCTACTTACCCCATGGCTGGCACAATGCTGGGCAATGTGCGTTTGTTAGCTTTGCTCCTCACAACCCTGTGAGGAGGTTTTATTGTAATTCCCACTTTAAAGAAGATGAAACCAAGGCTCGAACAAGAGAAGTGACTTGGCCGATGTCATGACTCTTAAGTGGTGGAACCAGGATTTGACCCAAGTCTATCTGGAGTCAAATCCTATCTGCTCTGGAGACAAGCTCTTCCTCTCCAAGCTCTCTGTCTACCCTGTTGGGATCAGAGGCCTGGGGCCCAGAGGGTGTGGAGGAAGTGGTTAGGTGGCCACAGTGGCCAGCTGTGCCCCCCTGGGCTATAGGTTTCCAGCCTGGGGGATAGAGTTGGGAGGGTCTCTTGTCTCTGGAGACCATCCAGAACCCCAATATAAAGCCCCCTTTTTCTAGCCTCCCATGGTAGGACTCTCCACCATTTCTGAAGGTCTCTCTTGGCCACTGCCTATGAGGTAGTGATTATTCTTCCAGCTGTACAGACAGGGAAACTGGAGACCCTCTGCTGGGGTTGCCCTTCCCTGATTCCCACCTGTCCTTCAGAATCAGCTCATCGCCACCTCCAGGAGGCTTTTGTCCTCTTCCTTGTATCATCTGGCCTCTCCCGTGTCTGGATGCCCACGGCTTTGTGCGCCCTTGTCATAGCCCATCACAGGAGCTCCAGGTGCCTTGGGAGTGTCTGTGAGCAACCACAGGGCACGGGGCAGCATTTGGGGCTTGGCGTATGAATGAATAAACAAACTGAGGAAATGTCACTCATTTTTGAGGGTGAGAAGCTGCTGTTGGTCAGATGTGAGGGCCCGGGAGCTTCTGAGAAGGCCCAGAGGGGACTTTGAGGCTGGAGAAGGGAGCTGAGGGAACTTAGGGGCCATAATCAGGCCCCCTCTAGTGAGCTGGGCCCACTGAAGCCCAGAGAGCACAAGCCACTTACTGGCAGTCACACAGAGCCTGGCTGCCTCCTTTCATACGGGCTTCCCCACACTTACCCTGCAAACTTGGGAGATTTTCTAGGTTTTCACAAGGTGAAACCAAGGTCCTGGTGACTGGAAATTGGCTCCGGGTATCAACAGTGACCGAGTCTTAGAACCAGTGTCCTCAGTGCCTGGGCAGGACTTGAGTCAGAACAGTATTCTCCCACCCCTACCCGCTGCGGCCCCCGTCCACCACCTCTGCCCTCTCTCTTCCCTGCTGGATGAGGGGACAAGGTATTCCAGGCCAAAGGCTAGGCAAAGGCTTCTGCACATAGAAAGGGCTTTGGTGGACTTCAGGGGCACCACCGCCCCTGGCTGGGCCCAACCTGTCCGCCCCTGGATTGCTGAGAACTCATCTAAAATAATGTCAAATGTAGTCAGAGTTGATGAGCATGTTTGCTAATAGGGGCTTTCTCAGAAAAGGCCTCCGTCAGCCAGGGCCAGGAAGGAGCCAAAGCTCACTTGCCCCAGGTGGCCTGGCTGGTCAGCGGCAGGACGGAGCCGTGCCTGTCCGGTTGTCAGGTCTGATGCAGGTGAACAGCAGTGTGAATGGCGCACGGGATGAGCTGCGGCCTCCCTTCCTTTCGGGGCACTGCAGGGGTCCCTCTCAGCCAGCCTCCCCAGGGGGCGCCCTGGGTCCCTCCCTGGGCTGCGGCCCCTGCATGCCCTCAGGCATTTTTAATCACCAGCTGAGCTCACCCTGGCTCCTGTCCACAAGCTGCTGAATGTCACAGACCCCAGGAGTGGCCCCTCAGCCGGACTGGCTCCGAAAGGGCCGCGACTCAGAGTTCCCCATCCACCACACCTGGTCTGACCTCTGTGTCCCTAGCAGGGCCTAGCCCGGATGCCCACAGGCTGGCCGCTTTGGAGGTGTGGAACCCAGCATACTATCAGGTCCCCCAGAATGCGCAGTGGTCACCCAGCAAGCCAGAGCCACGGAGCTTCCGGGTCCACACAGTTCCCATGACACCCTCGGCCTCCACACACCTGGCCCTTGGAATTTGGCAGGACAGACGGCCCAAAGCCTCTCTGGGGCCTGGGAGTCCATGGGAGTGGTCATGTGGACAAGGGTCCTTAAGCCAGTTGCTCTGGAGACAATTTCAGTTTCTAGCCCTGTCAGCCTGTTAGGCCACAGCATGGGCCTTTCCCCCTTTTCCAGTTTGTGTCTCACGGCCGTGCTGGGAGGCAGGTGGTGCAGGAGTTAATTATTAGCCCCCTTTCCTGAGGAGGACACTGAGGGTCACAGGGAGGGCATGGGGCTCGCCCAGGGCCACTCGGCTAATCATCGGTAGTGCTGACGCTGACTCGCTTCAGTTGATGTTATTTATTTATTTTTACAGGTGTAACTTTTCTGATTATACGAGCCATTTCATACTTATAACAATAATTTTAAAAAACATAGACAATACAGAAAAGCAAAAAGAGGATGGTAACAATCGCCCTTGGTTACACTGCCGTGGAAGCAGCCTGTCTTCCCAGAAGTTTCCCTCTGCATGTCAGCTGGTGTGTATGAACACATATTTTTTTAAAACAAAAACGAGGATGTGCTATGCCAATTCTTTTCTCTCCACATCATACATGTCTTTCCATGCAAGTAACAGTTGCTGCATATCATTGTTTTAAAGGATGAGGTAGTATTCTGTTGCATGAATCATTCCAATTTAATGATACCATCTCCTATTGATAGACATGTGTTTAGTTGATTCTCTGCTTTTCCCATCCCACACCCTGCTGGGATGAACATCCTTGAACTACATCTTCGTGTGTTTGTCTGATCCTTTCCTTAAGGTAAAGTCTTACCAAGGGGATTGTCAAATGTGTGCATTTTCATTAGAAAGCCACGTTGCTTTCTCCTGAGGAGGCTGATTGCCCATCTCCCCACACCACCTACCGCCCCGTGGCCCTTCCCATCCCAGCAGCAGCCCACAGGACTTCCTTCTTCCTTGAGCACAGGGACACCTTGTCCCGGGTTCACAGGGCAGACAAAGTAACCACATCTGATTCACACAAAGCAAAGCAAGGAGAAAAGACGATTGTGATCCGGCCCCAAGAACACCCCACCCCCACCGAAGAAAACAAAAGGGAACAAAATTCGTCTTCATCCTTCTGAAGATATTTGTAGACTCTATCTCCTCTACAGCATTATATTTTTTCTTTCTCCACCCCCAGCTTGCTATGTGACCCTGGGTGAGTGATTCTCCCTCTCTGAACTTCATTTCCCCTTTATCCATCAGTCCTTTCCCTATCTACACTGCAACTAGCACTGAGCAGATTCCTTCTCCCTGAAGCTGGGCTCAGGGCCAGCCCTGGCCTGGGGCTGGCAGGCCTGTGGCCCTCAGGCTCCTTACTGCCTGGTGAGGGTTGGTAGGAGCTTTGCTGGTGGGGTGGGTGGATTCTGGGCAGGCAGATATGGAGTGTAGCTGGATTTCTTGGGCACTTTCAGAACTCAGCTGTTAGGCCCAGTTTCCTCAGCCACTTTCCCTTCTTCTGCCTTCTTCCTGTGCCTGTGATTGAGTTGGATGCAGTGGAGTGAGGGAGGAAAATGGAGTCAGGCCCTTCAGACCGTGGCCCACCAGCTGGGGGGCCTTGGCGTGGGTCTTAGGTTCTGAGCTATAGATCCTTGGTCTGTGAAATGGGATCATGAGCCCAGCTCATGGAGGTGCTTAGGCTGTTATCGAGCATTCTGCCCAGAGCTGGCCCTGAAAATGAGCATCCTCGTCCTCCTTCCCAGGCCTGCGATCGCCGCACAGGGAACAGCAGGCTAGGAAGGACCGGCAGCAGCTTTCCTCCCCCTTCACCAAGGACACAACAAGAGGGCAGCTGCTGAAATAGCAGCAGGAGAGATGTAGGTCAGCTGGCCAGTTGGGAGGGCTTGGCTGCCTGGGAGAACAGCAGCTTCTCCAGTGGGGAGGGACTGTAGGAATCATCCCATCTGCATTGGGAACCCCAGGCTGGCTGCTTTCTGGGTGGCCGAGGGGAGACAAGGGAGGCAAGGAGAACTGGTTAACCAGCCAGGTCTGGCATGGTTAGTTATCCAGGAGAGGCTTGGTTCACCAAAGGGTCCAAACTGACCTCAGAGAGCTGGCAGCTGATAAGAGGCAGGAAGGCCCCATCAGGCCCAGGTTAAGTGGCTCAAGTGAATAGTGGGAGACCAAGGCTGGGCTTTCCTGGTGGCCTGAATCCAGGGACATTCAGATCAGTGCTCCTTTTTCCCTCTCCACTTCCTGGACTCCGAACTGCCATCTGATGCCAACGTCACCTCAGAGCCCTCTTCCAGCCATGTGCCCCAGCACACGTGTGTATGTACTGGGTGTGCATGCTCGAGGAGAGGGTGCTCCAAGATGGAGGTGACCGTTACAAATGCACGGGGGCTGCAGGGCCAAGGTGACGTTCTTCCCCCTCCCATACTGACCAAGGAGGCCCGGCCAAGCCAAAGCTAAAGGCTCCCACTGGCTGTTTGTGGTGGGGAATTATTTGTAGTTGGAGAGGCGCCAGCAATCTCTGTTCCCAGCCTGCCCCCGCCCCGGCAGCCCCGCCACCCCGCCCCGCCTCAGCCTGAGCCCACTGTGCAGCCTCCACCCAGAGGGCTGAGGTTGGTATAAACACCATGGCCCAGAAGACAGGCCCACCTCTGCTCCACCCCTGCCTGCCCCCTTGGGGTCTCTGTTCATGGGGAGCCAGGCACCTCCAGGCCCCTTTTGGCCTAATTCTCTGGGATTCTTTTGTTTTTCCCTGAGAGCCAGGGCGTTCACAGGAGTCCACGACAGCCAGGCCCCAGATTGGGGGGCGGAGGGAGGGTGCTAAGGGGCTGCTCCTGTTCCCTGGGGCCAGGAAGCCCGGAGCAGGGAGCAGGGACTGTGAAATCGAACCCCTCACACAGGAGACATGGCCTAAACATGCACACAGAGCCGGAACCAACTGTTTATTAGCTGAACCCACAACCACTCAGGGTTTTCCGCCTGTTTATTTTTTTTTGTGCTGAATCTGACCAGGCCAATTTTTTAATACCTGTGAGCCAGCAGAGCAGACTTTATATCAGCTGTGTATGTGACATTCTTTTGTCTCCCTCCTCTGTCCCCTCCCGTGTCAACTCCCGCTACCCCCGCCCAACAGACACACACCAGCCACAAGTCTCTGCTTCTCCATGGAGCAGAGAGAGCAGGGACAAGTGTGGCCTCCCAGTGTCAGCCAGACCTAGGTCTCCATGGCAATTCTAATGTGTCCTAGTTGGGGGGCCTGAGGCAAGTCCCTCAAACCTGACCCCAGACCTGGGTAGTAGGTACAATCATTTTGGGCCAATATAAAGTACCTGAAACCTGGTTGGGTCCCACAGAGCCAGTCAGCTCTTCCTACGCCAGGACAGGGCCACACCAGGGCATAGAACCAGCCTGGGTGTTCGCAGCCCGTTCCCTGTGCCATCTCCTCCCCCAGGCCCCTCGCCCTCCCTCCCCATGGTCTTTGGCCCCTACCACACTTGCAGATTCTGTGCTGAGCTCTCCCCCCGATACCTATGTCCTTTCATTGAACCCTATTGCCACTCCCATCGCTTTGGCTCTCAGCCCCACCAGGAACCAGGTAGCCTCGCCTTGCCACTGACTCGCTGAGTGACCTGAGCAAGTCTCTGCCCGTCTCTGGTCTTCAGTCTCCCCGACCTATACTAGGAAGGAGCTTGAACTGGATCAGGAGTTTGAGTCACTTGGGGCAGCTTTGGAAATTCAGATTCTGTAGCTCCTGTCTGGGCCTGACTCTAACCTCGGTTTGCTGTCCAGCCAGGTGGGAGCCGTACAGGGAATAACCACCCTCCTCCCCCAGGTCCCCCGCTTCGGGCTGCTCCTGCATGTGTCACCTCATCCATGAGAGACCTCCCTGTGACCCAGAGAACAGCCAGACCTCTTAACCAGGCTGCTGGGGTCCAGTCTGTGCTTCACTATTTCCTAGCTGTGGGACCCTGGGCAAGTCGCTTCACCTCTCTGAGCTCTCGCCTCATCTGTAAGCTGGGTCCATCAATAGCTAACCCTCAATGTGGCTGGAGGATTATGTGAGTTAATTTACAAAAAGCACTCATAGCAGGGCCCGGCCCATGATCAGCGCTCAAGTCAAGGTTAGCTGAGCTTCTCTGCCCCTCTGCGAACCTCCACTTCCTGTCTGTGCTTCAGGAATTCCCTCCCATGCCAGGCTTCTTCACTGCTGGGTAGAATGGGAGGGGTTCCTTTGTCTCCTCTTCTTCCCTGCTTCCCCAGGCCATAACTTACTGTCCTAGTTTAATTAGGAAGAGTCCTTCCAGGGACCTCATTAGGAAATGAGCCCAGAGCCTCAGGGACCTCTGGGAGGGGTGGGGTGCAGGAGGAGGTTGGATTGTGCCTGACCCTGCCCAGCCCTTGCTCCTGTGCCCCAAATATGCCCAGGAAGGTAAAGGAGCTCCCTCCTTTAGAAGGGAGGGTACAGGTCTGTGACACGGAGCGTGGGCAGCCAGTGCCTCCATCCTCTGTCCCCTGCCCTGCTCCAGCTTTGCCCCCCTGCTTGGGGGTGGGGGAGGTTGAGAGAGGAGACTTCTCTGGTTCTTCCCCCCCGCCCAGTGCCCATTGTCCCGAGCCTGGCATAGCAGGCCTTGGTGCACATGTGCTGTGTGAATGAATGTGTGAACTGCGGCTCTGGGGGCTGGAGTGGCTTCTGCATTTGGCTAAAGCAGCCTCCCCAATCGCATCCCAGAGCAGGAGTTCCCTCAGCCACGCCAGGAGGGGGGTGTGTGGATGGGTTTCCAACTTCTGCTTGATTACCTGCAGGGACAGGGAACTCACTAACTGACTAGATAGCCTCTTCTGTCCCTGGACAGCTCTTTCTGTTAGAAAATCCATCTTTCAATTCCAGACCTGCCTCCAGTGACTCTCCTGTCCCCCTCTGCTCCCGGCTCTATTTCTGGGACCTCTGTTCACAGAGACTGCCCCCACCTTCACCCCAAGTCTGCTCACGGTCCCTTCCTAGCCCGTGATAGCTGACATGCTGTGTGACCTCAGGGAAGGCCCATCCTCCCTCAGGCCCGGTGGGCTGCCCACTCTCAGGCACTGTAGACACTGGCTGCCTCCTGCAGCCTTCCTCCTGGGGAAGTGGAAGGTGAAGATGGGTGTGTTGGGCCTAGAGGTACAAGTGACATCTCTATAGACAGCTTGGTCTCTTGGCCAGTAGGATGGCAGTGCCCAGACCCTACCGTGACCTGCACGCAGGCACTGGGGGCCTGAGTATGCACCCCTTCTGTCCCTGGCACCAGTCCACAACATGGACATCGCCTAGACCTCACCTATAACAGCCCCCAAGTCCTTGGATTCCTCTTCTGCCACCTGCCAGTCCAAGCCCTGTCCCCATCCCTCTGCAGCCTCCCAGGCCTGTGGCAGCAAGACTGACCACCTCTGCTCAGCTGTCGAGTGCTCTTAAACATGCACGGTTTTGTCTTGCCCTTGCTCAGCATCCACTCATAGGATCCAGTCTGCTTGACTGACACTCAGGACCCTTCATGACCTAACATGCATCTGGCACATCTCCAGCCCCAGATCTCACCATTCACCTGCCCCCTAAACCACACCATGCCATGCTCCAGCCATGCCTCAGGTGAGGAGAAATGTCACAGAAGCATCACCCTCTCACACGGGGTTGCCATCTGTCTGAAGACCCTTGCTCTGCTTGTTTGACCCTACCTCACCTCAAGAGTCACCATTTCTAGGAGACCTTCCACCAGGTGAGTCAGGGCCTCTTCTGGGCTTCGACCCTGTGTTTTCCTCCATCCCCATCCTTGCCACTCTGCACCAGGTGATCTGGTTAAGTGTATGGGGTCCACACCAGACCACAGGTCTCAAGGGGACCCAGCCAAAGCCTGTGAAGGAGCGTGGGGGGAAGAAAGAGGGACTGGGTTCTCACATATGCCCGGTGCCCTTCCCACCCACCCTGTGCTGTGTTTCCGGTCCGTGCAGTATGTATCTGAATGTGGGTGTTTCTGTGAATCCCACAGAAGCATCTGGTGTGGACTGAAGCCTTTGAGTCCGCGCTCCAACATTCACTGAAGGCCTGTTGTGGGCCAGTGCCCTGCCAGGACACGGGGATGGAAAAGCAGGCCCTGTCTTCAGAATGGCCACCCCCAACTCAATGTGTGACCTTGGGCAGCTGGATTCCCTTCTTTGAACCTCAGGCTTCCTTGGCTATGAAAAGGTTGGAGAGCCCAATACTCGCCCCCCGCATTTCCCGGGCACATCAGTGCTGTGGTGGGGATGAGACATGGTCCTACAGGGTCCCAAGACTGCAGTTGAGCCAAAATTCCCTCTCCATCTGGCCCCTGGAGCCTTGGGCCAAGCTTCGCAGGGGCCGGGAGTGAGCAGGAGTTTTCCCCTCTTTTCTGTGAAATGCTCACCATTGTGTTTGCCCAGCACTTTGGAGTTGTCAAGTGCCTGCGCCCACGCAGCGGGACCAGCTCGTCCTGGTGTGCTCAGAACTATCCCTGCTTTCAAACTAAAAGTCCTGTGTCAAGCCGGACATTACAGGCAGCCTACCTGCACCCCATAAACCCTGGTCACTGCTCCCCCAGGTCTGCAGCAGGGCTTCCCATTATTTGTGGGTTCTGCTGCCAGTTGGTCAGAAGTCACTTAAAGAAAAAAGTAAAAGCTGATTTCTTCCTCATGTTTTGGGGAATTCAAGGAGAAATAGAGCCCCTCGGAAGGAAGGTCTAGAGGAGCCAGGTCCAAACATTCTGTCTGGGGCGCTGGCACGGGCAGGTCCCAGAGGCCTGGCCATTGTCCCAATTCTGCCTCTAACACAGCGGTGTGACTGCTCCCTGGGCCTCCGCTTCCCCAGCTCTGCCCTACACACCTCACATTAATGCGGTGAGAATCATACCTTGATGGCCCTGCCTGCGTTCTTGCTGCCATTTATATCCTTCAAGGCTTTTTTCGTCTGTTTCTGACCTCTCCGCTTCCAAGAGGAGGGCAGGCAGGGTCTCCATGCCCCCATTAAATAGGAAGAAGCTGGGGACACCAAATATTTGCCTGCACAAGGCTCTATGGTTCACAAAGCCCTTTCCACATATTGTCTCCTGGCTCCTAGTAGCCCCTTGGGAGGTGGCCCGACAGGATTTACTGCTCAGTTGTACAGATGGGGACATTGAGCCCACAGTTCCATGGGATTCCAACCCCTTAATGGGCAGGGAGAAAGAAGGTAAGGATGAAGACAGATGGGTGGCTTGCTGTGGCTGTGGTGTGTGAAGGTTATGAGTAAGTGGGGGTCCCTGGCTGGCTGGTCCTCTTTCCCTCCCCACTCCCACTTTGTCAATGTCTTCATCAGCAGGAAAGATGCAAATAAACAGAAGGGAAAGGAGACACCGAGGGGAGAGAGGGGACATAGGATGGGGGGAGAATGCTAGGGAGGCAGAGGGGAGGGGGAGGTGTCCAAACAGAGTCGCTACTTACTCTTGTGGTTCTCACAGTCTGTCTGCACCAATTCCTGACAGATGGAGGGTAGGGGAGATCTGGTGCCAAGAGACTGTCACCGCAGGCGGGCAGAATTGGAGGGAGGGTGCTTTGTGACCAGGGTTTGTATGGGGAGGGGGCAGCAGCTGGTGGTCTGGCTGCTGGGCCTCCTTGGAGCCTGCTCCCCAGGAACCATGGCTGGGGCGGGCATGGATGCTGTGGGGCGGGAAAGCGGGCAAGGGGTGAGCCCACCACCTGCCTGGGACTGGCTGTGCCCTTGCAGAGACAGACACCCCTCCCTCTGCCACACCCCACTGCCAGCAGGCTCCTCCCTGCAGGGCCACCTCCCACCCATCCCTCATGGGGAATGGGGGGCAGGCAGGGACTCTAGGGGCTGGTACCAGTCTGTGGTCAAGGTGGGCCAGGGCAGGGAGAGCATGAGCACTGGGAGGCACCAGAAAGCCACAGGAATCTTGGGGCCATGGGGGGCTCAGCGGTCAGTGCAGGCTAGTACCCAGCCTCAGATCTGCTGGGCCAGAGCTCAGCCCCTCTCTGAGCTGCCCCGGGTATTTCCCAAGCCTCCTTCATGGCAAAGTGCCTCTTCTTTTTTTCTCCAGTTTCTGACACATTTATAGGGGGTAGGCAGGCCTGACCCGGGGTCTGTTGGCACCTTCAGCATCTCTTGCCTTTTTAGAGTGTGGGTTTCTCCAGGCAGGACTGGGTCCCATGCTGTCTTTCCCAACCCCCCAGTGCCCAGCACAGGGCTCAGCACGGAGGAGGGGGCAGTGAATGCTTGTTGAATGAATAGATGGATCCCTTGTTTGCACACCTCCTGGGACGGAGACTTCACTTTTTCTAAGGAAGTGCTCTTTTCAGAAATAAAGTTCTTTCTGATTCTGTCCTGAGAGGCCCTGTGGGTCCCAAGCCTGTCACCAGGGCCACACAAAGACTGTCCCCCCCCCACCCCCGCTGATTCCACTGTCTTAGAGCAGACTCATAGAGACTACAGACGCCCGTGAGCCCACCTCTCTCTTCAGGGCACCGATGGGGCCGGCTCTGCGCTGCACTGACTTCTGTAATCTCTCAGTAATCATGGCTGCCATTCCCTGAGCCCTCGCTCAGCACTGGGGGTATCTGATTTGATCCTCACATCAGCCCCATAAGAAATGTACGGTTTTTGTGCTCCATCTCACAGATGAGAGAAATGAGGTACAGGTAATGAGCAGCTTCCTCAAGGTCACATGGCTGGTGTCTGAGTCAGGAGGTGGAGGGTTACCAGGAGGGCCAGAAGATCTGGAACAGGGCATTGTGGCAGGGCTTGGGGTCCACGGGGCTTGGAGGGGTTGAAAAGCAGTCACATTCTCAAGATAAATCTGTCTCAGCCCCTGCCCCCTTCTTCTTCCCCTCGCTATTGCCAAGCAGATCCTTGACACCAAGACTCCAAGTGGGCAGTTCCTCAGGGGAGACCTGGGGACCTGGGGTCCAGAGTCCATCCTGCCCCCTGGAGATCAAGGTATGGAGGTGTCCCTGCAGAGCCCAAGGACCTTAACACAGCCTGTCCCGTTCAGTGACCCAACATGAGTTCAGGGCGAAGGCTGGGGCCTGGCGTGTTGAGATGGGTGGGTGAGAACCAGGCCTTCTTCCTGCTGCTGTTTAAAGTTGGCTCTGGTCAGAGGTTTATTCCCATTAATATTAATAATGGCAATCATTAATGATAAATTGCAGTGTGCCCGCCCCGTGCCAGGACTGGGCTGAGTACCCCGGAGAAAGCTGAGTGGTGGTACTAATCCTGAGAGCAGAGTTGAACCTTGCATTGGATTTATCTCTTCCCCATTTGTCTCTGCACTTGGGGAGCAGTTTAATAAAGTCTCAGTAGTTGAAAAACAGGTACTCAGATCTCTCTGGTGGGACAGCCATTGCCAAAGAGCACACTTCCCCCCTTCCCCCATCCTTCACAGATGGGCTCCACAGACATTATGTGCCCGCCCTGGCATGGCCCCCGCTGCCTGCCCTTGTCCTCCTCTTGGCTCTATGGATCCTTCCGGAGGCTCTCCAGTGAATGCAGTGGGTGGCTACGGTCCCCTCATCCCTATTGACTATCTGTGTGGCCTTGGGCAAATCCCCTCCCCTCTCAGTGCCTTGGTTTCCTCTTCTGTACAATGAGATTATAACAGGCCTGACCCCAGAGAGCTATTGGGAGGATTAAATGAGATGATGAGCGCAGGGGCAGTAATCATCAATATTTGCTCTGATGCTTATGATGGGGTGGAGGAAATGAAGGTCTCGGAGCACCTCTGCTCTCCACGCCTGGCCTCGTGAATCCTCTGACAGCCCTGTGTGGGGGGATTTGTCCTGTCCCTTTTGCCGACAGGAATGGTGAGGCACAGAGAGGTCCCTCCGCAGGAGAGTAGCAGATTCAAACCCTGGTCTCTCAGATCCCAAGGCCTGTGAGTTTGCCACTGCGCTGGGCAAGGACGAAGAGCTCAGCCTGAAAGCACCTTTGGAATTGGAGTCGCAGAGGCTCCTCGCTCCCTGTGCTGATCCTCTGCAAGCCTCCAGATCCCAAATCCCTCCTTATCCTGGGAGAGAGGCAGCCCCCCGTGGTCACGTCTGTCAGCAGCTCTGAGAGCCTTCCTAGGCCTCTCACCTCCCACGTGAGTGGGGAAGTGGCAGGCGAGGACCTGGGCTGCAAAGATGGTGGATTTCCCAACTACGGTTGAGATCTGTCACAACATTAATGTTAATTAAGCCTTCTTAATTCAGCCCTCTGCTTACGCAGAGCTACTGACAGCAAATTACTCATAAGTGAGGCGGTAAATTTATTGCTGCGTTTTCCCAAACACACAGCAGCAGAGAAAGCACCCCTGTGGAAGGCAGGGGTAAGGCCTGGAGGGCAGGTGCTGCCAACCTGAACCGCTGTTCCCTCGCGTCCCAGAGAACATGCCAGGGCTCATCTGAGACGTGGGTGAGGATGGACCTTGGTCCATCAGAGCAACTGCCTGGAGAGGTAGTGAGCTGCCCCTCACTGGGGGTGTGTAAGCAGAAGGGCAGGGGGCACTGCAAGTCCCTCTGCACCAGTCCATTATCTTTCCAGCTCATCCATCCCATACAGCAAACTGGTGGCTCTATGCTTTGTTTCCCCCCATGCTGCCTTGAAGTCACACAGTAGGTCTCATGGAGGGCGAGTGTGGATTTGGTCGTGAGCCCAGAACTGCAGTGCAGGCCGACAGGAACCCCAGCGGCCTTGCAGGGACTGAGCTTCCTGTGTGCTGAGATGTGCAGGCTGGGCCAGACATCCCTGCCAGGGCGCTGCGAAGGGTCTCTCCCTGAGGTTGCGGGGTGCTCCTGGACTCAGGATCAGGCCCAAGTTTCGAGTTCAGCCTCCCTTGCTAGGCTAGACATCAACCCCCTGGCTGAGTGCTCAGCATCTTCTGGGTGCAGTGGGCCCCCTCCCTCTCCCGCAAGGACCTGCTTCCCTCCTTAGCCTCAGGCTGGACCATGCCTGGGACATTTGGAACAAACCCATGCTCTGGGTTCCTAGAATATTTTTTAAATTAATTAGAGCATTAAGTGATAGCCCTCTGGGAGAATCCCACCATCTGGCTGTCACGGAGAGGCAGGGAAATCTACGATTATTTGTCTGTAGTGTGTGAGAATCATATGAAGCCACCTGTGTCTATGTGGGTGTGTGGTTGTGTGCTGTGATATGTGCAGAGTATGTCATGTTTGGTATATGGTGTACATCTGAGTGTGCAAATGCATGTGTCCATCTGCACATACGTGTGCATGTGCGTGTGTCTGAGGGTCTGCACGCCTGCCTGAGCACACTTCTATGCCCAGGCCTGGCTTTTGGTGCAGTGAGTTAGGCTGGGCTATGTGCAGAGAGAGGGCAGCCTCTCATCCTCTCCCGGCTGAGGTGGTGGTTCCAAACAAACAGGCCACACAGCAGTGGGGCAGGGGTAAGTTTAGCAAGTGCACGACTGGCCTGCGAGGGGCAGGCAGGGCAGGATTCTTGTCCCCTGTTTGACGGATGGGAAAACCCAGGCCCTCCCAGGCATGGAGCCAAGGTGTGAACGGGCCAGGACTCAGGCATGGCGCTCAGGCTCCAGAGCTCTCCCTGCCCCTTCTGCTCCAGTGGGCTCTCGACCTGGCCAGTGCTCATGCCTTTGCCACATTTTTGCTGTTGGATTTTCATGGAGACTCAGAGAGGCTCTTGAGAGGGTACCACCCACTTTCTCAGGGTCGCTCAGAGGGCAAGGTCAGGACGTGCACTGCAGATCTTCCCCGTTTCATGGAGGAGGCTGGGCCGCTGGCCGGGCCCAGGGCCGTGGTGTCAAGGCGGAACACTGGGCAGATGAATGGTCCTGAGCCCACTCTGTCCCTTCTGCAGCCCACAGGGTGCTTGTAAGAACTAAATGAGGAGGTGTATGCAAAGGGCTTTGTAAACCTCAAGATGCGGTGGACAGATAAGGACCTGGCCCAGAGGCGACTGTCACGGTCTGGTCAGGGCCACATGTCCCCGAGGTTCCTTGAGGAACAGGCCAGGAGGTGAGGTGTCAGAGAGAGCCTTACAGACTGTGGACCTTTCCCAGAAGCGTCTGCCTGGGTGTTGGCCCTGTCCTCCAGGTCCAGTCTCTCACACGTGGCTCTTGGGGATGAACTAGAGGAAGAATGGGGTTCAGAAAGCAGTGGGACCCACCCCTTATCTAACAGGTGAATAGCTTGCTGAAGGCCACACAGCAGTTCAGGGGCACAGCTGGAACCAGCCAGTCCCCGGGCCTGTTCTCCTTGGCACTGCTGTGTTTTGGGAGAGGCTGAGAGAGGACACAGAGGTGGTTCCTGTACCTACGGGGAAGGCTATGGGAGTGCCGACCAACTGTAGAGAACTTGGGATCCCCTGAGACCCCAGGTCGTTATGCATTAATGAAGGATTTTTAAAACGATATTTTGATGATTATTGTTTTTACTATGTACATAGAATGAAGGGTGGAGAATAGAGTTTGTATCTTGGGCTGTAAATTCGGTATAGATAGAAAAGACCCAACCCTCAATGTTGCATGCATGCATTCCTTCCTTCCTTCCTTCCTTCCTTCCTTCCTTCCTTCCTTCATTCATGCATTCCACACACACGCTCCCTGAGCGTCCCCTCAGTGCCCGCCACGCGGACCTCATCCTGCCTCCAATGAGCTGCTAGTCTAGCAGGGAAAGGAGTTGAATGACAGCAACACAGAGTCATGTGCCTGTAGCCAGAAGAGGCCTCGGACCCCACATGGAGCTGGGGGAATGGGGTCCTCCACTCCCGACTCCCAAAGAATGAGGAGGATGTGCTTCCCAGACACCCGGGCCTCCCAGCCTTACACAGGCTCGACCCCAGACCGGCTCACCATTCACCCAGAAATGGCTGGCGGCTCCCTTCCAGCTTCATTCCCCCTCAGCTCCCTCTACTCTCTTCATGGAGAAGCCACATTAGGGAGAACCAGGCGGCCAGGCCTCCTGATGCTCGTCAACAATTCTAACAAAAACTTCCTGAGGGCCCATGTGCAGAGCCCGGGGGTTGGAGAGCAGCTGAGGAAAGTCAGGAGGGGTTTCTATCACTGAGTATTATCTAAGTACCAGTTATGTTGGGCACTGATAGAGGTTCTCTCACAACCAACTACCCTGCAAGTCAGAATTCATCATCACAATTGTAGAGGAGGAGAACACGGGCTCCAAGTGGTCAAGTAACCTGCCTGAGGTCACACCACCAGTAAAGGGCAAAGCCAGATTCTAAGCCCTGGTTTCTTAACCTGCTCCTGGTGGGAGGTGGGCCACAGCGGGCAGCAGACAAGCACCTTCTACACCTCTGTGCTAGGAGACAATGTCCACTTGAAGAAAAGAGTGGGGTGGGTGGGATCGTCATGGGGCAGCAGGCATGCTATAAAGTGAGCTGTTTCAGAAGCGCCTTCTCTTTCACCCAAGCAGTAGGGGGACCTAGCTTGTTGAGGGAATAGCATGCTGGCTCAAAACCTCAGGGTGATGGGCACCCTGTCTAAGGGGCTCCAAGAAGTGGCGGGGTGGCCAAGGTCTGGGCCAGGACACCAGCGGGAAGTGAGGATCTGCTGGCACCTGCCCCATTCCTGCCCTCTGCTCACCTCCCACAGCCATGTCTGTCTCCTTTGTCCCAGCTCCAGCCTGGGGCCTCACAGTCATCTGCTGGGTCCCTGGCCAGAGGCACTGGGCTGTGGCCCACAGCCGTTACCTCTGCCCACGCTGCCTGCTCATGGGTGGATGGTCTCCGCCAGAGCCCTGAGCCCCAGCCCTACAGGATATGGCCACCTCTTAAGGTCTCACCTAATTGCAAGTTTTGCTATCACCTAATAGGGCACCCGGCACACAGTAGGCCCTCTACTCGATTCTTTTGGCTTCCAGCAGCAGAGACCTGAGACTTTACAGTTAGAAGAGGGGTCATCAGAAGCTCTGCCCTCCCAGGCTCCCTCCTAGGACACAGGACTTAAGGGTTTGAGCCAGAAAGAGGAGACCCCTCCACTGAGTTCTCCCTGAAGGGGACCTGGGGACCTCGCCTGCCCTGAGCCCTTGCTGAGCTCCAGTGACAACGTGTAGCCCTGACTTTCCTCCCCACCTCTGGCATAGCCTTCTCCCGAGAACAGGAAATTTTCCCTCATCCCCATCATTAAGGTCCCAGGGCAAACCAACAGCCTAATCCAGAAGAGCCCAGGGCCTCAGTCACATCTCTTTTTGGGTTTTCTCTTTATTTCTAGCAATTTTGAGAAGCCTGAGGTAATTGGTATTCCAAACACATTAATAGAACTGCTGCCTCCTCAGTATTATACCTTAATTTCCTTTATCGCACAGCAAGTTGGAATTAATCGCCCCTCTCCATCCTTTTTCCCACCAAAAACTATTACCAGCCTGTCTGCTGGTTCAAGTCATTTCGTGGCAGCTCTTGGCCCCTCTCCACTTCCCTAGGAATCTTTCCGATCAGAGCCAAAAAACAAGGAGGGGTGAAAAATCCATTTGTACGAAGTGGGGATCTCCTGTTGAGAACTTATTTCCCTCCCTGTTCAAGAGGAAGGAACGTGTCCAGCCTCCAGCCGGCACAGCTGACTGAGTCCCCTGTCGCTGAGTGCATTCAAGAAGGCAGAATGGCCATATGTCAGCGGTGGGAACAGAGGATTCCTGCGCTGGTGGGAGGGAGGAGCAGGCCTTTGCCACTCCCGGCGCCTGGATTATAGAGTCTGTGACTCAAAGCCTCCAGGGTTCTGTTTTCTGTCTGTGAGTTTACAATTCACTCTGTGATTTCAGAGTTGGAAAGATTCTGTGAATTCACAGTCCTAACATTGGGACATTTAGGTTTAAGTACTTTTAAACTGTGTGTTTTTAGACTCTTAAGATATCCTCTCCTGGAATCAGAGATTCTGTTCTGTGATTCTAAAGCTATTTTACGATTTCGTGAGCCCCTTAGGCTGCAACTCTTCTCCATGAGTAGGACTTGGGAGGGAGTCTGATTGCTTTGCTGAGGCTGCCTTGAGAGCGTGGCCTCAGGCCAGCCCAGGCCTTCGCTGGCCTCAGTTTTTCCCCATTTATGAAATGCAAGATTTAGACCAGATGGCCTGCAGGGCCTGGCTTCCAGGTGTGTTCTGCCCGCAGCCCCTGTTGGCACCTTCTGAGCCTCCCCTCACCGGTGCCCCATCTGCACTGGCCACCCCCCAGCACCTCAGGGGACCTGGAAGCTTTTCCCATGTGAGCCATGTCCCTTGCCCACGTGCCCCCAGCCCCCTTCCAGAGTCCCAGCAGGACAGCCAGTGGGGTGGCGGTAAAAAGTGAACCGGATCATTGATAACAGCTTCATTGCCTTTGTGTGCGGTACCAATCACCACATAATTTCAATATCTATAGTATCTTTTATTTATTGTTATTTCTTTATTCCTCATCCAGGGATATGTTCATTGATTTTAGAGAGAGAGGAAGTGGGGTGGGGAGAAGAGAAACATCAGACCTTCAGCCTAGGTATGTGCCCTGACCCGGAATCGAACCTGCAACCTTTTGGTGTATGGAACGATGCTCCAACCAACCGAGCCACCCAACTAGGGCTATAATATTATTTAATTCTCACCCCTTGGGGGTGTAGTTATTGATTATTAGCCCCATTTTATTGGTACACAGTGAGCTCATACCCTTGGTTCTAATCAGGACCATCTGACCTGGATCTGGGTTGTGGCTGTGACATCTGAATTCCTGGCTCCTCAGCTTGGCTGTAAACTGTGACGGAAAGTCCCCCTCTCATCTTTTTCTTTTCTTGTAGATCATTAGGGATAAGATGACCTGGGTTCTGGTTCTGCCTTGAGCTCTATGACCTTGGGACAGTCTATTCCTTTTCAGGGGCTTTGCCCTCTCATCTCTCAAAGAGGGTGATGCCCCCGCCTCTCACCCACCTCACACAGCTGCCGTGAATGGCTGGGCCGGGCGTCTGGGGTCTGGGGCCTGTAATGTGTCACTCAGCACTGCACCCACTCAGGATCCCCGTTCTGCAGTTTTCCTTTTGGCCCAACCAGTCTCCTTGTCCCCTAAATACCCACATGGCTCACCCCCTCTGAGCCACTGCTGTCAACGCCCTTGTCTCCATGGAGCACCTACCCGGAGCCACGCACATGCTCTGGCGTCCTCATCACCCAGTGGCACACGCGCTGCCTCTCCCAGAAGCGGGTGCCGACCACTCGGGCTCGCAGCACTCAGCCTTGCCCACACCCCTGGGGTGCTTTCCATCTGTTCCTTCTGCTCTCAACCTGAGGAGGCTCCTTTTTCCTCCCATATCTCAATGAGGAGACTGAGGCACTGGGAGGGTAAGGGACTTATCCAAGGTCACTCCAGAGGTCAAGGTCAGCTTGGAGTAATGCCCAGGATTCTGAGTCCCATACCACTCAGAGGCTCTTCCACATCCCCCGAACCCTGGCCTGGGTTTGTGGAACTCCACAGAGGAGCCCTGTGGACATCTTTCCTGCACCCGAAAGCCCAGCTCCAGTAAGAAGGGAAGGTTTGCATCTCCTGAGGCCGGCTTTATGGTGGTAGCTGAGCTGTGGGTCCCCTGCTCATTGAGCTGCTGGGATGACTTACGAGCCCTCACTAGTCTGGCGGAGGGCTCCCAGGAACTCACCAGGCTGTCTGTCAACAGGGAGACACGCGCTGTCCAGCAGGGCTGTAGGCCTCCACCGGACAGACGGGTGGGTGTGGCCCAGACGGGCTCCCTGCAGGTACTGCACAGGTCTGGCCCGCCGAAACTGTGGTGGCAGAATAAGAGCCTTGTGGAGAACTGGGCTTGCTAATGTCCTGCCCTTGGTGCTCTGGGCCCCAGCACACCCGGGGCGGGAGCGCCACACCTTTCGGCCTTGTTGGAGGTGGGGGGCGTTGTGAGACACCATCAGCAGCTGATGCTGGAGCTGGCCTGGACGAGTAAGGAGAGTTTTTCCAGGTGGAGATGGAAGAAGTCTCCTGCCGGGTAGAGCTGACCAAGTAAAGGCACCTGGTGGGAAAGCCCACGGTTTGTCCATGACCGTGGAGTAGATACGGAAGGCGGTGTTAGCCAGTGATGAGCCAGAGCAGGTACAGGTAGTGGGGCAGTGTGGCGTGTTTCTGAGTACTTGCTAAGACACTTGGTCATGTTCTAAGAGGTATAGGAATCCAGCAGAATAAAGGAGGATGGTTTTCTGATGACAGAGAGGCCTTCAGCAAGACAGTGGCTACTGACCTGAATTTACAGCACTGGCACACACACCGCCCCCCCCGCCCCGCCCAGGCCACAGGAGTGACCTGGGAAGGCCCAGGTACCGAGCCATGGTTCCCTCCCTCTGTCAGCCTCACCCCAGACCCTCTGGTGGGTAATACCATACCTCAAAAGGAAATGAACTTAAGAGATCATCTTGTGTCTTATATCGTGGAGAATGAGAGCAAGACAAAGAATAGACAGAGGACTTACACAGGTCATACAGTAGAGCCAGGGCCCCAGGCCAGGGGTTGGAGAGCCCAATGCTAATCCCATTCACAGTGAAATCATCTTAACCTTTCCCCAAATAAAAGCCAGCAGCCTCCCTGGCACAGGCCTGAGCAGCTCATAGAGTGACGCCCTAACCTCCAGGCCTCCTGCTGGGCACACCATGGGCCCAGACTTTCTGGCTGGCCAGTGAGGAGCTGGGGGTGGTGGAGAGCTCATAGCAGTGTCCTGGGCAAGAAGCCCAGGACCAGCACAGTGGGGGTGCCCCCGGGAGACCCACCTAGTCCCAGAAGATGGATTTCCCAATAATAGGGTGTCCATGTCTATTTATCACCAGGATGGCCCAGAGGGACTCCCCCCCCGGAAATGCTCCTTCGTTCCAGCCTAATTGGTGAAACTATTTGCATTTTCCACTTAACCAGGGCTGCTTCCCAGCAATGTGCAGCCGCTGCCTCCTGGCCAGAGGGTGCTGCGTGGCCATTTCTGCAGGGGCCAGTGCCCTGGCAGCCCGTGGGGTGGGAGAAGGGACCCCCAGACAGGGGGGGCTCTCTCTTCATCATCACGCCCTCATGCCTCCTGGCTGTGGGGCAGGAATGACTGGCCTGTCTCCCGCTCCTTCAGCAAACCCAGTCCAGGCTGTCGGCCGAGGCAGTGGCCGCCCTGTGTGGGTTCTCAGGCCCCTCTGGCCTGGCCTCCTCACTCCTGGCTGTAGAGTCCTGCCCGAGGAGCTCTGGTTTCCCACTTGAAGTCAGTGAGGGGAAAGGCGGCAGAAACCAGGGAGACCTGCCTGGTGTCACCCAGTGTGCTGGTGGCAGAACTGGGCTAGAACAATCCCTGGAGCCTTTTCCTCAGCTGCAGAAGAGCTGCCACTCTTCCCACCAGAGGAGATGGGGCCTGGAAGTGGGGAGTCCTTGGCAGGCTCTCAGGCCTGTCTGAGGGAGGCAGAGCCGTGGACCGCCTCCCCCAGCTCAGGAGGCCTGCGTGGGGTGAGATAGGAAGGTCCCCTGGTGAGCAGAGGCCGAGTCCCCACTGAGACCAGCAAGTGCTCCCGCCAGAGTGGAGGGGCAGTGTGTGACTGGGAGCCAGGCAGGACCCTGGCTGGAGGACATTGGGGGTTTTCCCGCCATCCCTCCTGTCCTCTGAAGGCTTTCACTCTGGGGATACCATAAATTATGCTACAGCTCTTTCCTTGGGACCTAAAATCCTAATGCCAAGTGGATGGCCCAAACCCAGGGTGGGCAGTCGAAGACTGAGAAATGGGCAGGGCCACAGGTATCTTCTCTGTGTAGTGCCTGCTCCTCCAAGCAGCACCCCTGCATGGTGCCTGGTCCTTTGGTGGGCGCCAGCCAGGGACTCCTGCTGATTCCATGCACCTCTCCCCCACACGCATCCCTCCTACCCCCTCACAGCTGTCACTGGCTCAATACCTCCTGCATCCACAAATCACTGCGACAGGAAGACCCTTTTGTTGTCTGTACCTCGGAGACGCTCATCTTCCCCGTGGCGACAGGGAGTCCCGCATGCCCCAGCGAGGGCTTGGACCTCCCTTGGTGACAGCAGGTCTGGGGTCGGGCAGTGTCCGAGAGCAACTGGGATGTGCAGGGGCCTGGAGGAGGGATTTGGTTGTGGGAAGCCCCACGTGACCTTTCTGGTAGGCTCTCAGGCAGCACCCTGAACCACAAGCCACCCATGTCTCAGTTCCAGAATGTCAGCTGGCAGAGGTCCTTAAAAGTTTGTTCATGAGGAAACTGAGGCCCAAGGTGGGGAGAGGTCACATGATCTGTCAGAGGTGTGGGGCCATAGGTATTCTCTGAGCACCCGCTTGGGTCAGATCTTGTGTGAAGGCGTGTGAGGGGGACACTGAGACGACGCCGATCAGTGGGGAAGCACTGCTGTGGGGCCGGGTGGACACCCAGGCTGAGGACATGGCCCAGTTCAAAAGCAGAGACGCCCCGCGGGAGCGGTCCTCTCACACTCACCCTTTCCTTCTTCATCTTCTCCAACCTTTTATGTGTCCACCCCTCCCCCGCCCAGCACCTGCTGCGGCTTCACTTCCTCCTTCTCCGTTGGTGGGATGAGACGGTGGGAGAGGAAGCAAACCCAGATGTCACCTGCTGATGGATGGTGGGGGCCTGAGCCCTGGAACCCCTCGGGGGGCCCACAAAACTGAGAGTTGAGCCTCGCCCACCACCCTCTTGCGGGTGTTGGGACGCTGTGGGAACTGCCTGCCTCTAGAGTTGAGTCTGTCAGCGTGTGGACTGAGAGACAGAGTCCCACGCAGGGTTGGAATAGGGGGTGGCGGCAAGGGCATCCACAGTTCATTGACAGGCCTGACCCGTGCAGTGACTGTCTTGGAGTCCCATCACAGGGCCGAGGATGAGCAGATCAGAGTGGCACAGTCCTAGAGTCTTGGGTTAGAGAGTGAGACTCTTAAACCCAAGGCAGCTGTTCTAAATGTTCTGTTAGACCCGCAGGATCTTTAAACCCAGGGTTGTAAGGACCATCACAGATCTGGAGAGGCGCTGGGGTCAGGATTTGGACCCAGAGCTGCTGGTGACAGGCTGTGAGCCCTGGTTTCGTGGCCCCACCGGGCCTGTTAGGGGGATAATGGGGAAACAGCTGATGGGGTTCCAGTAGTGCAGCATCCCTTGATGTTGGGGCTTCCCTTGAGAAAAGAGTTCTTCTGCTTAAAAATAGAGAGTAAGTTTTGCAGGCCCTGGGCTGTGCTGCAGCCCGTGCCAAGACACGCTGCGGCCTGAGAGGACCGCTGGCTCTGGCGGTGTGTGAGTGGGCACGGGGTGGGGGCGGGTTCCTGGGAGGGGGTACAGGTTGCTCTGGGCCACCAGCTCCTCCCCCTCTCACTCCTGCTGTGTTGTTGCCGAAGCCAGAGAACGCTCAGGGTCTGTCGTCCGTTGACTGGGGTGACAGTTTAATAGTAGCTTCCTGGGCTGCCATTTAAATCTGCCTGCCAGGTTAGTAGGCCAGAGGCAGGCTGGCACGCCCCCTGCCCCCACCCCGGATCTTCGCACTGCTGACAGCGGTTGTCTTGGCAACGCCAGGGCCTGGCAAGCTCTGCAGAAGGGTAACCATGGGGGGAGCAGCCCTTTCATCTCCCGATTCGGGTACAAGTGGCCCAGCTGTCTTAGGGCTGGGCTGCAGGGCCAGAGCCAGGCCACCCGGAGCCAGGCTACCCAGTGCTGGTCCAGGCCTGGGAGAGGAAGTGGGAGCAGATGAGTCCCTTCTGTGCACTGACCTCCAAGGTGGGGCTTTACATCTTTGCTCTCTCAAACTCTCCTCTGCCCTGCGAGGGGAAGGGACAGGCCCCATCTGGCTTTAGCAGCAATGCTGAGCCGGAATCCACCTTGCCTACAGGTCTCTGTCTTCACAGAATATCCCTCGCGGCCCACGGCCTGTCTGCAGAAACCTGGCGCCAGACAGAGCCTGCATCCCTGCCATCTCTCTCATCTCCCTGACCCATGTCGCCTGGTATCAATCCCCTTCTCCGACCCTCGGCTGTCCTCTGGACATGCCCCTGCCCTGAGGACCGGGGTGTTCCCAGCGGTGTTCCCTCAGCTTCACTCTGGGCCACGTGCTCTGTGAACACCTTCTCCTATTTTTCGCTGCTTAGTGGAGATGGCCAAGGGACAGCAAATTGGGACCAGCCTCTGCCATGTGACCATCGGCCAGTCCTCCCCCTCTCCAGGCCTCATCTTATCTGTAGAATGAGGGGCTTGCACTACAGGAGCCTTTCCCCATGTGTGGTTCACTGGACCACTTGTTTCCTGGGAAATTAACACACATGGCAACCAAAAAACAATATCCTTGGCTAAGTTCCTTGGCTAAACAAGTTTGTGAAGTTCTGGAGGAAACAGTCAATTTGATACCTTTACCGTTGGCTTTCTCAGAGCCTAGAGGAGTCCAGGGGGCATGGTGCGTCTACAAGGGGGGAATAAGTGTCTTAGCCCACACATCGGGGTGGATGGCTACCTGCTCTCTGTCTTGCCCTCTGCCTTTCTCTTCCTCTGCTAGGAAATCCTGAAGGAAACCCTAGCAGCTAGAGCTGTGGGGTTTGGGGCTGTTAAAAAGCGGCCCTGTGCTTAGCAGAGGCGGGGTCAGTTTCTGGGTGAGCTCAGGAAAAGCCAGACCCTTGCACCGGGCCTCTAAGGAGTAGCTTTGTGCCAGGCGGGGTGAGCTGGCCTCTGGCCCTAGTGGAGTTCTCAGGTCCCCAACCCTGCATGGCCATTCTGGTCCCTGTCCCAGGCCCTTCATCGCTTTCCTCACTCCCACACCTTTGCTGAGTCCTCTTCCTCGAATACGGTCCCCTGCTCCAGGAAGCCTTCCCCGACCCCTGGGCTGGGTCAGGTGGCCCACCCCTGGGTTTGGGGGCAGCCCTCCCACGGACCGATGCTGCGACTTTGAGCAGCCGCTGCTCTCCATCCCTGGTTTTCTGGCTTATCGATGGGAGAGCTGTACAGAGGCCTTCAAGGCTGTGGCATGAAGGAGCACTGTGGCTGCCACAAGGAAGCCACGCCAAGCGTTCCACCTGGCAGCCCGGACTGATCTTTGTTTTGAAGCCCCCTGTCTGCACTGGGGCTCTAGGATGAGCGTGGGTGGGGAGCAACAGAGGGAAGGATGCATATTCTCTCAGGGAAGGATGCCTCTGGGGGCAGGGAAGCTGGGAGGTGCTGAGTGATCATAATAATTTCACAAGATCATAGACTCCGGGTGTGGAGAGGGGCTGAAGACTCAGTCAGCACCACGCCGCCACTTCCATATGAGGAGGCAGGCCCAATGTGACTGACGGGCCCAACGTCACATGCACAGCAGCTGGGGCTGCTGACTTCGCACACCTCAAACTCGCATCTCTACGCTCTCCAGTTTATGCACTGGCTCCATCCTCAGCCCATCGTCTCCTCACAACAATGCTGCGTAGTGAAGCAGGGATTTACCCCTGAATGCAGATGAAGAAAGTGAAGCTCAGAGAACTTACGTAACTTACAAAAGGTCACACAGCCTACAAGTGGCAGAGCAGAGTTGGATTGACCATGGACTGTCTGCCACTTTCCTTGGCCAGTGTTCTTATTATAAGTAGCCACTCCCACTTCCTTTGTCCTGGATTTTCCATTCTCCCCCTCTCTGCCCTGGTATCAGCCCCTCCCCACGGCCCTCTGGAATCCCAAGTCCTTTGTGGCAGCTCATCTGTTGCCATGGCACCAGATTATGATGTCGCAGACCCTGGATGGCTGTGTACTGCTCCTGGGCCGCAGAGTACAGGGACTCACAGAGGTGGGCATTGTCCAAGAGGCGACTGGCATGGAGGGACATGAATCCCTGGAAACGGGGAGCCACGGCCTCCAGCCCAGCTGGGGAATCACCCTGGGAGCTGGAGCCAAGGCTGCCGGGGCCGGGGGGTGGGGGACGGGTGGTGTGCGCTGGCACGGCTTGCTCCGGCAGCCCGAAACACTGCCCAGCCCTCATCACTGGGCAGTGCCGATGGAGCCTCTTGATGAGGGGCTGTCGGGCTCAGTTCTCTGGGATGCTCGCTCAGATCCCTCCGGAGAGCCTTTTTGCCTTGTGTTCTGTGTCAGTGCTGCATGGGGAAGCCACCATCCCCACTTGCCCAGAGAGGGAGGAAATTTGCCCAGAGTCACCCAGAGGTTCAGTCTCAGCTCTGACTCCAAACCTTTCCACGTGGTTACACTTCAGACAGGCCCATCAATGCAGTTTAGTCTAGTCCCCAACCTGAAAGTGGCATGCTGCCTGCCTCAGTTTCCCCAGGGCAGTCCAATAGAGCACCAGTTGTCATAAGCCCAGGTTTATTCTGCTGCACGCTGTGGCCATATCCAGGGGAACAGCTCATGCATGCACCTCCAAGCTGCGGCTGATCTGTCTCGTCCTGTGGCTTCTGGACCTAGTCGCACTGCATCTGCCTCTCTGGAGTCCTGATTCTTAGCCTGCGTTGCTGCGATGGCTGAGGAACTTAGTGGTGGCAGCCTAGGCTTTGGCAGCTGCCACCTGGAATTGAAATCCCACTTCTGCCATTTTCTGCCCTCACCTCTTTGAGCCTCCATTTCCTCTTGTGTAAAACGGGATTAACAGCAGCTTCCAGGGGCATCTGAGTGTGAGGTCAAATTGTGACCCCACTTACACCTATATATGACCTTGGGCATGTAACTTAGCACCCCTGGATTTTCCCAAGTGTCAAAGCAGGACAAACGGGCCCTTTGTCGTGGGGTTTCCTGGCAGCATACCTAGCACGGAGACTGGCACACAGGATACGTTCAGAGAATGCTAGAACAGGAAGAAGAAAACCCTGGCATGTACGTTTCCTTTTGGACACTTCTGGTGGAGAGAATGCTCCGCTGTCCAGGTCAGGAAATGCCCCAGGTGCTGCGGTTCATAACCGTACTTGCTTTCAGAGGATTATGGGCCATGATTTACCAAAAGGCAGTATTGGTATCTATTACCTCCCACGAGCCCTCGGTGCAGGGCTCAGTAAGGGCTGCTCAGGGAGCCTGGCACAGGAGGCGGGAAGGCTGGCTCTGATCCCTGCCTTGCTGTTTCCCTGGGCTGGCCCCTTGCCCTCCCGCCCTGAGCCTCCGGCTCCTCACCTATAGGTGGATTCTGATGCCTGTGGTTGCTTCTAGCCCTGCACAGACAAAGGTGTTCTTCTATGGAGAGTGTGAAGAAAGCCCACCTTAGAAGGCAGATCTAGTGCAAAGATTCCATTGAAAAGAAAGGAAGAAATGGAATGGATTTAGAGACTCAGTATCTGTCCCCAAGTCCTGCCGGTCTGCTGGGGTAGCAAGGGGTGGCGGGTGGCAGTCACATGGTTCCAGAGGCAGCCAGAGGGCCTGGGGGAGGACGACAAAATCCAAGCCTGGCCCCTGGGAAGGAGCTTCTGGGGAGACGGGGAGCCCAGCCCTGGAGTGTGCGAGCAGAGGCTGGGTTGCTGTGTTTTCAGCGGGCTCACTGCCCCCCCGGAGAGCTACCCTGGGTTATTCCTGTGCCGAGTGTGACATAGTACTACACTGGAGGAGCACCAGGCCAGTGGAGGGACAGGGAGGACAGCAAACCATATTGGACTTTGCGCTCTTGTCCCCATTCTGCTACCAGCTGTGAGATCTCAGCCTGCTACGCGCAGCTCCTGGGAGACCACAGAACACCCCATTTCCTTTGCTTCTAATTAAGACTTCAAATCATAAAAACAGCAATTGCTGCTACTTACTGAGCATCTGCTGTGTGCCAGGATCTCTTCTGCATGTTCTTTATACATTATAACTTCTTGTTACTCCCCCCTCAGAGCCCCTTGTTTCCTTCTTCCCATTATATAGATAAGAAAACAGAGCCTCAGCAGTTAAGTAACAGCCCCAAGATCAGACTGAAAGAGACAGGGCTGGGATTCAGACCGCTTCCGTCGTGTGGAGGCTCCCCCTCCAGACTAGGAGCACCCTGGGGGGCAGAGACTAATTTGGGTATCTTGCCCAGTAGTCTCTTTCCACTGCTCTGAACAGATGATACCTTATTAGTCTTGCCACAAAGCACTCATTTGTCTTTACGATTTATTATCACCAGCTTTCTGGTGCTCATGGAAGTGGCCTCGACTCTGGGCTGGTTAGGGGAAGCTGGACCCACAGGTGAAGGGACTGAAAACTGGCAGAAGGGAAGGCGGCTTCCTGGAGGCCGCAACAGCGGAGCTGGACTTTGGGGGCAGAGGCCGGTGTGTGTGGTAAGGGCATTCCCTTGGCGGAGGGATCCTGTTACCCTTGTAGGACTTCAGCTCTGAACTTGGAGGGCAGGACAGGCAGCACCTGTCTCCACCTGGTGCTCAGTAAAAGTCCTTCTCTCCTGTCTTCTCCTCTTGGTCGATGGGACACCGCAGGTCCTACCTAGAGGGGTGGTAGGAGGCCATGTGGTTCGGCATGTTTTGCTCACCCCATAGTCAACTGCCCGCCAGGCCCCTCACGCTCTTCTCTTTGCCCCGCAGCCAAGAAGACCTGCACGGACAGTGACTTCACCTGCGACAATGGCCACTGCATCCCCGAGCGGTGGAAGTGTGATGGCGAAGAGGAGTGTTCTGATGGCTCCGATGAGTTCGAGGCCACTTGCAGTGAGTCCTGACCCTTGGGCGTGGGGGGGGGGGGGGGGGGGCTTGTTCTGGGCCTCTGTTTCCTCATTACTCTTCCTTGATGGGAAGTCGGGAGGCTCCACTGAGGTGACCTGTGAAACACAGCCCCAGGCTCACTTTGTACTGCGTCCTCAGGCGCTCCGGGCAAACAGCAGGTGAACCTAGTAGCTGGTGTCCCGGGGCCTGCTTGGGGCCTTTCTTCTTAGCCCTCTTGCACGCTGGGCCTGGCTGCTGTAGCACCAGGGCTTGGAAACAGCCTCACTGAGCGTCCTGCCCAGAAGTAGCCACACTACCTCCTCCAGCCCTCCCCTTGGCCTCCCCCACCATTTTTTTGAGGATACTAATCATAATTCTAACAGTACCGGTGAGAGCTCGTGCTTGTGAAGCCTGCACTGGGTGCCAGGCGCTGTGCTAAGCTCTCTGTACAGATTAATTTCTCTGATCCCCACCACAGCCGCATAAGGCAGGTCCTGTCACTTTCTGAATTTTGCAAAGCAGGACACCGATGCTCAGAGAGGTTGAGTGACCGGTCCAAGGCTCCCCAGCCAGGATCCTGAGGCTCCAGTTTGTTCCCCCTGGCCTCCAGGGCAGGCTGGGTGGCAGCGAGGCAGCCAGCCGGAGGGTGCGCGGTGGAAGGCCAGAGCTGAGCTCCAGGCCTGCCTCCCACAGTCAGGGCTTTGTCTGTCCGGGATTTCTTTTCCAGGCCCTAATCCTCAAGGCAAACTTACACCAGGCAGGTCATTCTGTGACATTTGTTAAATTAAAAAGGAGATGAGAAGGGGGCGGGGAAGGACTCAGTGGTCCTGGAGGCAGTTTCAGCAGAGTGAGCCTGAGACAAAAGGCTGGGGTGGGGGGTGGGGCATGGGGAGCACAGCGCCTGGAGGATGGCGGGGCTCGGGGAGACCTGCCTGGGTCCTTGTTAGGGGTCACAGTTGCCCCAGAGGCAGAGGCAGGGATAATGGAGGCCAGTGTCCCATCTAGTTTCATCTAGTCCCATCTAGGGCTACGGCTAATGATAACTGGGTTTCCTTGTCTCCTAGCAACAGAGCTACCAGTCTCCCAGTGAGAGAGAGAGAGAGAGAGAGAGAGACAGAGAGACCCCTGCCTGAGACAGGCCCCCTCGCTTCCTTGCACTGCAACCCCTGCCTTCCCCGGCTTATCCTTTCCTCATCCCGCCAGCCAGGCAGCCAAACCCAGTGCTATCCTGGAGGTGCCTGGATTGTCCTGAGCTTCAAAAAGAACAAAGCCCAGCCACACCCACTGCGACTCTCATCCTTGGAAGGGGGATTGGATCCCCATTTAAAGAGAAGAAAACAGGCTGGGACAAGTTCACCCACTTGCCCAAGGCTACCCAGCTAACAGGGGACCTGTGCCCACGGGGGCGTTTCCACTGTTGCAGTCAACCAGCTGGGCCATTCAGCCCTCGCTCCAGCAGTTACCCTGGACACTGGGGGCAGAAGGGGAGGAGAGGGGAGCCTCGGCGCTGTTATTATCGGATCCATCTTGCTGCCTGAGAGCTCTGCTCCCCCCTCCCAAATGTCTCTTTGTGTTGACGCCCCTTTTCATCTTCCCCCTGCCCCTTTCCGCACCAGGCCCTGCCCACCCCTGCTCTCTGGGGCTGACTCCCTTCGCTGCCTGCCCCTCTCCCTCATCCTGCCCTGCCCCATGTTTCCTTGTCTTTGTCCCTTTCGCCCGATCCACACTTGCCGCCTTCCCATCCTCGGGACTGTGCGGGGGCCCTCTGGTCTCCCTCCCCCAGCCTCCCAGGCCTGCCTCGTTCCCAGCTTTGGGCCATGGCTATTTGACAGCCGAGTAACTGGAGGCCTAGAGAATTTGAGGGCCTTGCTACCAAGACACGCAGGTTGTTCGTGGCTGGTCTGCCTTCCGTGACAGTGGGCTCCACAGGTGCCCTGAGGCTTGAGAGAGCACCCCATGGGAGCGCAGCCAAGGCTGTGCCCAGGAGTCGGGAGGCCCCGCTCTCGGGGTCCTCCCAGTGATTGCTGTGAGGCCCTGCATACTTTCCTGCCCTCTTCGGGCCCCAGTTTCTAACATTCCGGAATTCTAAAGACTGTGATTCTAAGATTCCTAGACTCAGGATTCTGAGACACACTTTCTCCCTTGCCTGCGCCCAGCCGGGACGCAAGGCCCAGGATCCCACTTCCCACGCAGAGCGGCATGGTCAGAGCCTGACAGGCATCTAGGTGTGGAGGGCTGCCTGGAGGAGGCAGGCCACGGTAGGAGCTCTAGGGTCAGGCAGAACTGGGGGCAGCAGGACCTGGGAAGCAGGCTTCCTGAGTGAATGGGAACCCAGCAGCCAGACCCACTGCCCATTTAATTGGTGTTGTCATAGCAACCTTCACAGCCTACCAGGTTTCTGGGGACTGTGCCAGCTCCCAGGATTGAGCCCCCTCCCCCTACAAAGAAAGATTATAGGCAGTAGTAAAGTGTAGTGGGTGTGGTGTTTGAGATATTTGGGTTCAGGCCCTCTAACCTGTGAGGCAAATTGCCCAATCTTCCCGACCCTCAGCTTATTCATCTTTAAAATGGGGGTAATGGTACCTGCCATATAGGGGATGTGAGGATCAAATGAAAAAAAAATGCACGTGAAGTGTCAGTGCTGGCGTAATTGGCAGTATTATTTTTATCATTGTATTTTGAGGTCAGGCCCTCTCCCCTACATATACCAGTTTAAGATCGTAGAATAGTATAAGTGAGGGGTGGTTGTGTCAAGAGGGACAGGGGTGTAGGAGCAGCTCCCCATTCTTAGGTTCTTCCACTATGTCCTCTGCGCTGGCTGGCTAGAGTTTCTCCCAGCTCTGTTTCCTTCTGGTTCTGGATTCTGTGTCTATCAAATATAGCCAGGAGTCACAGTAGGAAAGCCTGGGACATTTGCCTAATGAAAGTAGCATTTCAGCTCTAATTATAGCTCGCTTGATTGGGGCTTCTGACCCACCTTCAGGCATCTGTTAGGAGGGGAGGAGGTGGGGAGATTGGTTCAAGGTGAATGAGTTACAATCGTGGGTGCTGCTTATTGAAATGGGCTTTTATTCATGAATCTTAGAACCTTTCCACCTAGAACCTAGAGGAGGACCTCGCTGATTAACCAAGTGCACCTTCCTATTATAGATAAGAAGTGGAAACCTAGAGATTTTCTGTGATCATCCAGCAGGTTAGGAGGGGCTGACCCAGCTAGAAGTACTTTTTCTGACCCCGTGTGAAGGAGCTGGTGCAATTGCCCCTTCTATGTGGCGGATGGTCCCACGCCGTGCTTCCTGGGGCAGCGGCTGGACACTGACAGTTCCCACTGCCTGAGCTCTGGTCCCCTTGCAGCTGGCAGTCCCCATTTGGAGGTCGTCTGCCCCTAAGCCTCACGTGACCTGACACTGCAGATGTGCTCGCTCAATAAGCAGCCGTCAAATACCTTCATTCTTTTCAACAGACATTTCCCTTTTTATTAATTTGTGAACTTATGAATTAGAGAAAGTACCATGGGTTTGGATTTCTGGGGCAGGATTCTCTGGGAATTCATCAACGCCTATAGCCACCCCAGCAAGCCAGACCCTTGCCAACTCCACAGGATTCCTGACGTCTGAAACAGTGGGTTCCTCACTCCTGCCTCTCAGAACCTGGCAATACTTGGACAGCAGGCAGAAGGCTTCCCTCAGCATCTGACCTCAGAGGAAAAGACAGAGAGAGGCAGAGACAGAGACAGATGGAGAGAGACAGGCACACACGTTCCAGGGTGGGGGCCGATCCGCCGGGCCATGTGGACTCCGATAATGTGCATCCCCAGGGGCGAGACCAGGGCCCTCCCAGCCCTTTGCATTTGCATTTTATGAAATAAACCAAGGGCGACTGCTGTCTTCTGAGCTCTGAGTTTGTTCCAGGCTCTGAGAGTAAGGATTTTCAGATGTTCCCCCATTTAAACCACCCACCAACTCTAGAAGATTATGCAGCCCCATTTTCAGATGAGGAAAGCCAGGGTGCAGAAAGGTTAAGTGACTTGAGAAGGAACTTCATGTTAATAAATAAGATTTGGCCCCAGGTCTGTCTGACTTCAAAACCCGTGCTGTACCTCCTGCATCATGCTGCCTGGGGCCTTTGGCTTCGGTCATCCTGAAAGTGGACCTCAGACGGCCAAGACCCCTCTCAATCCCAGGGATGCTGGGGAGACTGACAGGGGGCGGGGGCGGGGGCGGGGGCGGGGGGCGGACCCATGGGGCCTGCTTTTCTCTTGTGGTGATGAAGTGAAAAAAGTCAAGTAGTGAATTTGGAGCCAAAACCTGGGATGGAAGTCGAGCTCTGCTCCTCACTGCAAGACTTTGAGCAAACGACTTACCTTCTCCAGTGTGTGTTCTTCTCATTCCTGAAATGAAGGTAATGGTTGTACCCACTTCATAAGGAGATAGAGACAGAGACAGATGGAGAGAGAGACAGACACGCACATTCCCAGGACTAGGCAGTGAGGGGCCGGCCTGGCCCAGGGGCCCGGAGAGCGAGGTTCATGTCCTGGCTTTAGGGAAGAGCTGCATCACAACCGAGACCGGGCCGGGGGAGGTTCCAAGAGAGACCGGCAGTTGGAACAGCCAGCACCCAGTCGCCTCAGCAGGCCCCTTCCCCTCTCCAGCCTGTGTCTCCTGTCACTCTAATGGCTGCTCCTCCACGTGCCCTCCAAGGCCTCTCGAGTCCTGGCATTCCAAGACGGTCCCTTTGCTCTTTGAGGGCAGGAGGGCTGGAGTCAGGCACTGCTGAATCCTTGAGAGCCTGTAATTAGAGCTGTCTATTTAGGGACACAGCAAATGTCTTATTAATTATAAAGAAAGGAAGCAGATGGATTGTTTAATCATTGTCCTTGCTGAAAGGTTATGCAATTAACTGTATAAATATTCATTAAAAGTGCAAGCGGCTGTCTGCTGCACTGGGGTCTACAGAACCAAGCCCCCACAGGTAGTGTGGGTGGTCAAGGGACATTTCTGTCACCTGAGCTTTAGGGCAGAGTTTGGGGCTGGTTTGGAGCCACTCCTCCACCCACAGGAACATGTGGGGCTTAACGGAAAGGTTGGGGCTCTGCTCTCTGGGCTCTGCCTCTCACTGCTGTGCATCTTTGGGCCATTACAGTTCTTGGTCTCTCTGAGCCTCAGTTTCATTGTCTGCAACGTGGATGAGGGACCGCTACCCTGCTTCACTCCCTGGGCAACGCTGACATGACGATCTTTTTGAATGGTGCCCTTGGAGCTGACACTTAAAGCCTTCAGGGCCTGTTCGCCTGGCAGGGCAAGGGTAAGAGTGAAATGGGAAACCATCACGTGCTCAGTGTGGAGCAGCCCGACACCCTGGAGGTGATCCGTAAATAGGACTTACGTTCAACTCCCCTGTGGGGTTGTTTCCTGATGCCTGGCTCTGGGGTATCCAGTCCCTTGTCCCTCCATCCCATGGCTCTCTCAGGGGCTTGCAAACATATAGAACAACACTATCGCTTTTACAGGAGTGGATTTAGAGATGAAGTATCCTATATCTTTTGGACTTGCAGAATGATAACCTGGGGGTTCTCAAAGCGGGTGCATGGGAATCACTGGGGTGGGGGGAGTGGCTAAAATGGAGATTTCTGGGCTCTACCCTTAAAGTCCGGATTCAGTCTACTATGAGCTGGGGCCCAGGAGCCTGCATTTCAAACAGCCCCCACATCCTTACCCCTTCGTTAGGACTCTGGGAAATGCCGGTCAGCTTCAGCTCCCTTATGTCCTGGTGGGCCCTGAAGGGGATGCGCTTACTGAAGGCCTGCAATGTGTTGGTGATAGAGCCCCCACTTCCAGACCCCCGGCCCTTCAGTGCCCTGCATTGCAGCTCCAAGGCTGCCCCAGGCTCAACCCATCAGTTATTTGTTAAGGGAAATTTCTGTAAAATGAATTCTGTGAATCCTGTATTCCCAATCGATTGCCTTCTATTTCATGAAATGCTTTCCTAGGGATAACGCTGGGGTCCATACAGGGGTCTAAGGAACTTCTCTCTCATGGCAAAGTAGTGTTTGGAGACCTGAACTCAGACACCTGCCCCCAACCCCATCTTGTCTATGCCCTGTTCTCCATCCCTTATGGCCTCTCATCCCAGGTATGGAAGAGCGTAAACTGGTCTGAGATCATAGAGGAGAGCTGAGGGTCAGGCAACAGTAACCTGCTGCCTTTGGGTGCAATGGGCTAAGCCCAGTCGCTGGAATCAGACACAGCTGACTGAGTCCTCACACTGTTCTTAACCAGCTGTGTGACTTACGACCGTGTCTGGTGCACAGCAGTGCTCAATAGATGCTCACTGAGAGAAGACAGCAGTGCTCATCTGTTAACATGTGGATTAAGTATCATTCATGCCCACTGGGCTTGGTGTTCTAGTTCTAAGTCCTTTCCAGACATTAGCTTAGGCATCATAACAATCCTATGAAGTATGGGATAGTTTTATCCCCACTTTATTGGCACAGAGATAAGGATTCTTGGCTAAGGTAGATAGCCAGTGGCTGACAAGCTAGGATTTGAACTCAAGTAGCAAAGCTCCAGAGCCCATGCCCTTGAGTTTCATGCTGGAGGCCACAAGATCATCGTCACCCTGCTAAGTTATTGTGAAGACTAAGTCTGTGCCTGGCACATTTCAGAGACCATTGTGTTCAGGCCTCTTGTACACCCTCGGAGGCAGTCAGGAGCCAGCTACCAAGGTCTCAGAGCATCTGCCTTGGCTGGGTCTATCACGTGGGTCATCCTGAGATGCTCTGGGCGAGAGCCATCCCCAGCCCTGATCAGGGTTCTCATTCTTTCTTCAAATTGAGAATCAACCCTGGGGCTTCAGGCCCCTGATTGAGTCAGTCTCTGATTGCGGCTGCAGTAATTATAGCTGTGTGGTCCCACTGGGCCCCGCCACTCGGCGGCTGCTCTCAGCAGCTGGCTCGCACCATCGCCAGGAAAGGGGCTTGGAGGGGGTGGGTTGTACCGGGGAACTGTTGAGGCCTTGCTGAACCCTTCAGATCTACAGGTTCGGATCATGGAGTCGCTGATCTGGAAAGCAAACCAAGGCCCAAATGGGGAATGTCTCACTCAAGGACACACAGCTGGGAAATGACAGAGTTGCATGCAAAGCATGGCAACTCCATGTCAATGGAGCTTAAAGAGGTAGGAGATGGGGCTGGTGAGGCAGGCAGGAGTTGACCAGATCAAAGAGGCTTGAGTGCCAGGGATGAAGGGGGCATGAAAGGGACTTAGACAGGGCAGCGGTGGAGTCAGATGTAGGATATAGGAAGTCTTAGGGGCAGACAGGCTTCTCAGATGAAGAGACTTGCCATGTGGAACAGGAAGGCCTTGACGGATTCCTAGGGCCTCAGGCCAGGTGGCTGGGGCTAGGCAGTAGCCCTGGTTGGCACCGTGCCCTGTGTCCTCCTTGGCCAAGCCATGCACATGTGTCTGTCTCCACAGCAAAACAGGTGTGTCCTGCAGAGAAGCTGAGCTGTGGACCCACCAGCCACAAGTGTGTGCCCGCCTCGTGGCGTTGTGACGGGGAGAAGGACTGCGAGAGTGGAGCGGACGAGGCTGGCTGTGCCACCTGTGAGTAAGGGTCAGGTCACCAGTGTCTGCCCAGCGTGGTCTGGCAGCCCCGGGGGGGTTTGGTCAGTGGAGAGGAAGGGGTGGTGGTCAGGACACTCGTAACTGCCAGGCACTTTGGAGGCATTTTCTTCTTTCATCCTCACAACCACCTCACAAGCAGCCATTATCATTCCCATTTTATGGGTGAGGAAACTGAGGCTCAGACAAGTGAGGAAAAGTACCCAAGGCTGAGTGACGGAACTGAGATTCAAATTCAAGTCTGGACAGCAAAGCCCATGAGTTTTTACCATGCCTGACATTGGCTCATCCATTCCATATGTCTCTGCTGAGCTCTGAGCAAGGGCAAGGAGAACAGACGGGGCCATAGCAAGACATGGTGGTGGCCCGGGCCAGGGCGCTGGCAGTGTCAGGGGCAGGCGGGTCGATGGGGGTGGGCAGAAGAGGACAGATTCCTGAGGTGTGAAGGACTGTTGCTGAAATCTTAGATTTGAGCACAAATGTCACAGAGTGAAGACATTCCCAGCGGCCTCGGCAGGGACAGATGGAGGTGGCCACTGGGACAGTTCCACATCACTGAGCTTCAAACACAGGATTATCTCCATCCCCGAGAGGAGGCCAGCAGGTCCTAGGCCAGTGGGGAGTGTGGCTGGACCACACTTGTTTTAATTTGATGGGCACCTACTGTGTGCAAGGCCTGAGCCAGGCTCTGGAAGGGCCTACACAGTCCGCCCTCTGGGAACTCATAATGGGGGAGGCAGACTGGCTATTGACGCTAGGCTGTGAGGCTGGGCTGAGGTGTAGGCAATCACTCCGGAGCTTTTGCCAGGCACTTGCCCTCCACAGTCTTCCACCCCACTCCCTCCACCAACTTCTGCATTTGCATCCCACCCATCCTCCCTGGCCCAGGGAAAATGCCATCTCCCTGGAGGCTTCTGAGTCACCGCACTCTAAGTCTGGAGTTTGGATGTGTCTGAAGCAGGAAGCAACTGGGTGTGGGGAAAGATCCTGGCGGGGGCCAGCAGTTTCAAAGACCCAGTGATGGCATTGGCTCTCCTCTTCAGCTGGCTAATTTCATGGGGTCTCACTGCTGATGAGAATACTCTCCCCTCCTCACCCCCCATAACCAGGTGTTTCCTCGGTCAGGAAGGCCATCAGCCACTATTGCAGGGGGTAGGAATTGCTCCAACTGGGGCATATCGCAGCAGGAAAGTTCCCTGTTGATAATAGCTGATAGGGGTGTTGGAAGGTTTTAGTGGGCTTCTCTGCTACCGCTCCCAACCACCTGGGCAAAGGAAAAAGAATGTTCCCCTCTTCAACTCTCAGAGTTTCTGACATTTGTGAATGCTGTGAGTGCGGTCTCTGGACATAGGCCTGAGAATATAGATCTTCAAGTTGCTGTCAGGTTCAAACCCTTAGAGAGAACTCAGCATAAAGACGCTCTCCCTTTCAGTACTCTAAGCATAGTGAGTCCTCCCTCCCTGGACATGTATAAGCTGAGCCTGAACAGGGAGGAGGGGAGCTAATTTAGGCATCGGCATATTCTTGAGGGGCAGACATCACAGGGTGGTGTGTGCTTTTCCCACCAATGCTTCAACATCCCAAAAGCCCAGAAGGGGAAAAAACGAATCTGTCATAAACTTGATAAAACTGTCAGTAACACATGGCACGAGCTGCCTACGTTGTGAAACTGAAGGCATCATTCTTTTTTATGTTCAATGACAATGGAAAAAAATGACATTTTTCCATCAGAAAATAAAAGCACAGGCTCTTGGCGCCCCCGTGTGGAGCGGTCTGTTGCTGTCACCTCCACTTTACCTTTGGCCACAACCTTGCCCCCTGCATTAGCCCCCAGCCTTGTTCTTGGCCTCTGTGTAAGGAATGAAGGGAGGAGGGAGGTAAGGATGAAGCTGCTCTGGAAACAGCTTGTACTCCAGGAGAAAACCAGAAAGCTGAGAGGAGTCAGAATAGGAAGGAAGAACCCCAAACCTGAGTTCTGTTTCCCTTGTCACCCTGGAATGTGTGATCCTGGGAAAATTGCTCTGCTCCGTGGGCCTCAGTTTCCCATCTGTCAACTGGAAGTTGGGCTGGTGGGCTCCAAGGCCCTCCTCGACACTGGGCTCAGAGGAACACACAAGAGAGGAGAAGCCCGGGACCCCAGGCAGAGTTGGTGACCTTTGCCCTTAATTACTGCACAGCCCTAAATTAGTCCTCACACCTAAGCTAGTCCAGCACCCATTCACAACACACCCACCCACTGCAGAGAGGGCCATGCCAGGCCCTTGGGACAATGCTGGGTTGATCTCAGAGCCAGTCCCCATACAATGCAATCGGTGGTCACCAGGCAGATGAGAAAGATATGCAACCCAAATACCTGAGCATGATGTGAAAGGCACCAGACAGGAGAGTAGAGGTGGAGGCTTCCCAAGCAGGGGAGCAGGAACTGTGTTACAGAAGAGGTGGAATTGGGGTTCTTGACAGATGAGAACTCGTCGGTGTAAAGTGTAGAGACAGTGGTGGGCAAGAGGTGTGTACCCAGCAGATGGAACAGCTGGAGCCATGCCCCAGAGGTGGGAACGCGTGCAAATGGTCCAGTGTGACTAAAACCAGGGTGTGTGCAGGAGGGAAGTAGGTAAAGGGACAGAGCAGTGGCTCCATGCCAATGGCCTTGGATACCAGCCCTGGGGGCTTACTTAGATGGTACAGTGCAGGCAAATAGGAGAGTGGGGCGGAGCCCAAGCTGTGCCCTAAGGAAACAGTCCCAGACCTTGCTTGCTCCCTGCAAGAGTCATGTCATGTTACATACTTCCTAGGAACACCACGGAGCCCTTTAAGACAGGCGGCGCTCCGTCGCTTTAGAGACTCTCCTAGCGCCACCCTCCTGCTGGCAGCAGGACAGGAATTCCCACTCCCAGTGAGGCTGGGGAGGCTCAGGGAGGGCAGATGTGTTGCCCAAGGTCACGCCCTACGACCCTGGCAGGACCTGGATTGGAAGCCCCGTTTGCTGTTCCTGAGGACATGTCCACTATGCAGCCCCCTAGCAGGGCCTATTCTGACCCAGAGGTGAGGGTCTGGGCCCCTGTAGCGGACCAGCGGGCCGGGTCGCTGGGGATGGGGCCCGGCAGGCCGACCGGCTCTCTGTCCCGCCCAGTGTGCGCCCCGCACGAGTTCCAGTGCAGCAACCGCTCGTGCCTGGCCGCCGTGTTCGTGTGCGACGGCGACGACGACTGCGGCGACGGCAGCGACGAGCGCGGCTGTGCTGGCCCGGCCTGCGGGCCCCGCGAGTTCCGCTGCGGCGGCGAGGGCGGCGCCTGCATCCCGGAGCGCTGGGTCTGCGATCGCCAGTTCGACTGCGAGGACCGCTCGGACGAGGCGGCCGAGCTCTGCGGCCGGGCCGGCCCCGGGGCCACGTCCACGCCCGCCGCCTGCGCCGCCGCCCAGTTCCCCTGCCGCAGCGGCGAGTGCGTGCACCTGGGCTGGCGCTGCGACGGCGACCGCGACTGCAAGGACAAGTCGGACGAGGCCGACTGCCGTAAGCCCCACCCCTCCATAGCGCCCGGCGCCGCGTGTCTGCGGGGCGCGCCTTCCTTTCCTTTCCTGCCTCTGTTACTCTGTTTCACTGTGGCCGAGTCCAAGCTTGGTGAAAGTGAAGTGGCTGCTAAGCTGCTGAGCTCAGGTCTAAGCACAAAGGTCAAGGGTCTTCGGCGGTACCTGTGTCCTTAGAAGATGCCCTCCCTGTCATACCTCCCACCCCCGCCCTTCCCAGTCCCAGGCAGTCACCCACCCACTAGTTCCAACGAGGGAAGACCTTGGTACGCCCAGGAACTCGCGCCACGCTCCTGCCTGCTGGGCCTGCTCATCCTTCAAGAACTCGCCCAGAATCCTCCGACCTTTCCAGCTGGGCTGGGTCTGTCCCCTAGGCTCCGGCAGGTCCCCAAGCTGCACACACTGTTATGCTGCCCTCTGTATTCCTCAGCCTGCCTCTGCGCCCTTGATCTTCTAGAGCAGTGGTCCCCAACCTTTTTGGCACCAGGGACCAGTTTCGGGAAAGACAATTTTTCCGTGGAGGGTAGTGGGGAGTGAGGGGGGGGCGGGGGACAGGAGGCGGAGCTCAGGTGGAAGTGCGGCCCTGAAGCCCGGTTCCTAACAGGCCACAGACGAGTACTGGTCCAGGAGTTGGGGACTCCTATCCTAGAGGATGGGGAAGCTCTTAGTAGTCTCTGGATTCCCAAGCCTGGCACAGCGCGGCACACGGTAGATGCTCAGGAAGAGTTTGCTAAAGGGATGAAGTCACTAAAAGATGAGCACCAAGACTAAAAATAAGGCCACGTGTCCTCTCTGGAGGGGTAGCCCTGGGGAGAGGCAGTAGAGGGAGAAACAGGAGACCTGAGTCTTAGTCCTGGCTCTGCCAGCCAGAGTGCTGTGTGATCCTGGGTGGGGCCTCCCCCCTCTCTGAGCTTCAGTCTCCCCGTCTGTATACTGGAAGTGCCTTGGTCAGGTGTCCTTCAAGAACTCCCAAGCTCAGCCACTGGCTCTGTTCTTTCCAGGGGTTGGTATGGGGTGGGGGCAGGAGAGCTGTCCCAGCGCCATGTTGGGTCTGATCCTCTCTACTTGCCTTCTCCTTGCAGCACTGGGTACCTGCCATGGAGACGAATTCCAGTGTGGGGATGGGACCTGTGTCCCTTCAATCAAGCGCTGCAACCAGGAACAGGATTGTCCAGACGCTAGTGATGAGGCTGGCTGCCTAAAGGGTGCGTGTGGTCAGAGGCGGAGGGGCGGCATCCTCCATGAGAAGCCGGACCTCACCCCTAGCTCGGGCACAGAGAGCAGCTGGAAGCTGCCTCCCCTTGGTCCCTGAGACGCGTCATTCCCCAGAGCATCACTTGCCCCCAGACCACCCGGATCCCCTCCCTAGGGTCCTAGTGGCACCAGAACTGGATTTCCAAGGACTTTGCAAAAGCCAAAAGAAGCCTACAGGGACATGAAAGGGCACTGCAGGAAGCCCAGCCGCCACCGTTTGTCTATCTCCAAGTCTCCAAGTGGCTTTTCTTACTAGTTCCCGGACTGAGCAGAGGCTGAGTGGTACTTCCCAGGGAGCCCCCTTAATTCTCAGGTGGCTCTTCTGGTCATTACTCACCCCCTGTAGGAGCAGGGCCCCTGGCCTACTGGTCTTCTGCGGAAATGGGCGGTGTGGTAGCTGCCCCTCTCCAGGGCCGCTGGGAGGTGGTCAGTCCAGCCCCCAGGGTCTCTGTTGAGCTGCAGCTTCCCCCCCCAAGGCCCTGGTACTACCATACCAGACACAGACCCCCAGCCCTGCCCAGCTAACTGACGCTTGCGCATCCTGACCATCCCTAGGGTCCTGCCTTCTGTGGGCAGAGCTCCTACCAACCCTGCAGACGCTGTCTGTCCTGGGCCACCCTCTAGAGACGTCAGGGCTGGAGCTCTGCTCACCTCCCATGGGCCCAGCCCAGCCCTCCCTCCCTGCCGGAGGTCTCACAGACTGTCCACTCTCTTGTCTGGCCCGACAGAATCGACATGTGAGGGTCCCCGCAGATTTCAGTGTAAGAGTGGAGAGTGCGTGGACGGCGGGAAAGTGTGTGATTCTCAGAGGGACTGCCGGGACTGGTCGGATGAGCCTCTGAAAGAGTGTGGTACAGTACCTGTCTACATCCAGCTGCTGGACTAACCCTCCCTCCCTGCCTCCTCCTGGCAGCTGAGCCAAGGCCCTCACCTGCCCCTCGGCACACTTTCTGCTCTGACCCCCTCTCTGGACTCTAGTGCTGTCCTGTGGCCTCTTATGGCGCTCTTTGCCTTTGGGCCCCTTGTTCTGCACATCTACAAACATAAGGCCTTTCCTTTCCAGCCCAGATGCTCAAGAATTATGCTTCCTCTCACAAACCCAGCCTCTACTCCTTTCACATTCAGACCTCTGAGTTTGTGCTCACTCTGGAACCTTCTCTCTCACTCAGTGTTTCTGCCCGGCTGACCTAGTGACCTGGCCTCTGAGGCCTTCCATCCCCCTACATGAGGCAGAAGTGGGAATAGCAGGCAGGTGGCCAACTGAGGTACATGCCAAGGCCACCCGGCTCAGGGGAGGGGAGGAGAGAACCAGCAGCAGAGGGTAACGTCATCCTGTGCCCCAAGGAGGTTGAACTTTCTAGGACTGAGACTTACAGGCTGGGCATGAGTGAGGAGCAGGAAAGGCTGTCCTGGCGGCTAGAGCCGCCAGGGCGGGTTCCAGGCTGGAAAGAACAGGAGAGTCTGGGCTCTGGGTGGGGTGGGCATCCCAGAGAACACGCAAAAAACTCCATGTGGGCTCCAGGAATGTTCATTCCTGAGGTCAGGTGTTTGGACAGGAATTCCTGGGAGGACAGAGCCTAGGCCAAACCCTCCCTCCCCACCTTCCTGACAGACATGTTTTCACCCAGCACCTCCCCTCCAGGGCTCTCAGGGGAGCTTCATGCTCTGGAACACCATAGGGATGGCGTGTTTCTGCCCCTGTTGAAGACTTTAAAATTGATGTTGAAAGGAAGAGTAGCTGAGTGAAGGTCACTCAGTCTGTACTTGGGCTTGCAGATGACAGATTCACACCCCAAAGCCCTGCAAGAGAATTCCTAGAAGAAGAAACCTATGGAAAAAAGGATAGGGAAGCAGGAGCCACTGAGCCCAGCCCAGCCCCACCCCCACCCAGACTTGGAAATAGCCAGGGACTACTAACCTACTAAACTCTCTTCTCTCTCATCTTTTGCATGACTCGCCAAAGAGAAGTATGTACGCATGTGTTTGTGTCTCTGTGCTGGTGAGAGGCCAGTATCTGTATCCATGGCTCCTTCTCTGAGTCAGGCAAGGGAATTGCATCACCTGTCTCCGTGTGTTCCCACGTCTGTGTGAATGTCTGTGGAGTCCATGGACCTGCCTGTGCCTCTGCACGGAAGCTGATGTATGTGTGTGCATGCAGGTGTGTGCATGTGCTGGAAAGTGACACTGCCCCTTCCTTCCATGGGGGACATCGTGCTGGTCAGGCCTCGCCGGACCACCTGCCTCTCTCCTCCCCTGCCGTCCCCCAGAAGAATCACCTCCAGGCTAGATAGATTGGGAATGCCCAGAGACTCCCCTTCAGCCTCCGCCTCGGTGCGACCCTTCCAGGGAAGGGTCGCCAGGGAGGGACAGGTCCGGACTCACTACCCATTCTCTCCCTGACCACCTCAGCCCTGGAGGACTCTGTGTTCTCCCCTGTCCCCTTTCCGAGCCATCCTACACATGCCATTGCATCAGTGTTCAGTCAACACAAGCGTTGAGTTGCTGCTCCCTGCAAAAGGAGAGGGAGGAAGTGAGTGGGTGCATGAATAAGGCAGGGAGTGAGGGGCTGAACAAACAGATGGACAGCGCTGAGGGAATAATATGGATGGGAGAAGCCAGGGAGGGCCTGGAGTGACAGGAAGATTCCTGGAGGTGGTGGCCCACAGAGATCACCCCAAAGGTACCATGGCTCGGCCCGTGCCAAGGGGATGGGCCTTCCAGGGCCAGGCCTGGTTGAGTCACCCCCAGGCCGCCCGAGTCATGGGATTGCTTTGGTCTTCTTCTTCTTTCAGTTTTGCCAACATCTCGGGGAAACAGGAGGAGGCCCAGGGGTAAAGGGGAACACTCCCTAAGCATGGCTCAGGCTGGGGGTGGGCACCCACAGCTGCGCATGGCCTGGGGCAGGCAGCTCAAACCAGCTGTTGCATGGCCATGGCTGGCTCAGCTCAGCTCTGCTTGGCTTGGCTGGGGTGGCGGTGCATGAGCCTAGAGGGCAGAGGGTGGTCCGGCACCTTCCCTTGGCTTGCAGAATTAACCTTCTGTGGTTCTAAAGCGCAGAAGATGCTGTGAGAACTTGGTGAGCCTTGGTCCTGGCCTCTCTGACCTCCTCTAGGACCCTGCCAGAAGGTGATGAGGGAATTGATGACGGGGGAACCAGATGACCTCCTAGAATCCCTTCATCCTTGGCAGCAGTTGGTAATCCTGGGACCGGGCCTGTGACTGAGTGTAGGAACAGACAGGTGCTGAGAGGAAACGTGAAAAAAAATCCATCATAGTTCATGGTAGGAGAGAACTGACCTAGCAACAGCTCAGTGTAGAAAAGGGCCTGGAAGTCTCAGATAACCACAAGCTCAATAGAGGGAAGACTGTTCAGACTCCTGTGTGAGCTCTGTCCAGAGTGGGACATGGGCAAATGGAGTATATCCAGATACAGGTACCCAATCAGTAGGAGGTGAGAAATCAGTTCTTTAAGGAGATTCTGAGGCAGCCATTAGACTCGGGTCAACCCCACACTGCAGAGCTGAGAGCGGGAGCAGAAACTGCAGGGAGGCCGATCCTGTGAGGAAGAGCTTTGTTCCAGGTGGGGCCAGCTGCCTCAGGAGGGAAGTGGGCTTCCAAGGCCAGAGATGTCGAGGCAAGGGCACTTCAGAAGGGGTTACCAGGATAGCCTGAAGGTTAGATGTGGCACACACAGGACCCTTCAACTCTGAGGTCACGAGGAAGGAGGAGCTGGGAGAAACTTGTTTGTGAAAGGAAAAACCTTAGGCAGCCAAGCTGCCTTCAGCCTGGCGGTGGACAGAGCCCTGGCCTGGGAGGCAAAGGACCTGTGTTCTGGTTCCACTCTGTCCCTGTCTGTGTGTCTGTCCTTGAGCAAGGACCTGCCGCTCTTTGACCCCGCTCTTGCCCAGTCACCTGGTTAACGAGGCTGAGGCTCAGTGAGGCCACAGAGCATCCCGGCTCTATGGGAGTCTCGCTGCCCTGAGTCTCTGCTTCAGCTCTGGGCCCGCCCGTCTGGCCCCCACCCCAGGCTGGGCTCCGGGACCCTCAGGAGCCCATGTCCCCTCCAGGGCTGAACGAGTGTCTGCACAACAATGGCGGCTGCTCCCACATCTGCACTGACCTCAAGATCGGCTTTGAGTGCACCTGCCCCGCGGGCTACCGGCTCCTAGACCAGAAGACCTGTGGCGGTGAGACCCTCCCCTCACACCCCCAAGCAGAGGCAGCCCCTCCTGCCAGTTCTGACCTCCGCTCCTCCCCACAGACATTGACGAGTGCGAGGACCCAGATGCCTGCAGCCAGATCTGTGTCAATTACAAGGGCTACTTTAAGTGCGAGTGCCACCCTGGCTACGAGATGGACACGCTGACCAAGAACTGCAAGGCTGTCGGTATGGACACCCCACGGTGTGGGGGGGTGGGGGAAGCAGTGTGCTTCCATGTATGTGAGGAGTGGATGTGCGCACACAGTGCTCAGAGGGGACATCACATCACGCGCGCGGCACTGCACACTACCACCCACGTGGACGCTGCATAGAGCCACCCAGTCCAGCCCACAGAAACTGCACTCACACAGCACACGATATATAGACAGACTGGACCACACAGACTACACACAGCACAGGCAGCCCACGCAAAGAGCATGACCGGTGCACACCTAACATCGATCAGTTCAGCCAACTGAATTATTTTATTCAGCCCTTTACACTGGACACCTAACATTGTTGTAGGTACTAGATTCAGCAGTAAGCAAAACAGAGACAAATCCTTGTCTGCCCTCATGGGACTTACATCCTAGTGGGTGAGACAGACAAGAAATCAGATAAATAAATAAAATACAGTGCACGGCAGATGGTAATAAGGGTTAAGGAGAAATAGAAAGCAGGGAAGGAAAGAGAGAAGTCCAGGAGGGCAGTGGATTACAGTGTTACACAGAGTGGTCAGGGAAGCCCTCGCCTTTATGAGAAGGTGACATCTGAGGTGAAGCAGTGAGCCATGCATTTATCTACAGGAACAGCATCAGGCTAAGGAACAGAAGTGCTCAGGCCCTAAGGTAGGAGCATGCCTGGTTTCAAATAGCATTGAGAAGCCAGTGCAGCTGGAGCAAGGAGCAGAGGACTCGGGGCAGATCACAAAGGTCTTCTGGACCACTGTGAGGGCTGACTCGATTCTCTCAATCAGGGGAGGCCTTTGAGGGTTCTGAGTAGAGGAGGGACATGGTCTGTCCTGCGTTTTAACTGGCTGCCATGGCTGCTGTGTTAAGAATAGACTGCAGGGGGCAAAGGAGGAAGCCATTTAAGAGGCTTTGGCAATAATTCGGAAAAGAGGCACTGGTGGCTTGGGAATATGAGAGGTGGAAAGACTGGATAAATTTTGGAAGTCAGGATTTATTTTGGAGCAACAGAATTTACTTGAGTTAAATGTGGGTTGTGAGAGAAAAGAGAGAGTCAAAGATGACTCCGAAGTTTTTTACCAAGCAGCTGGGAAAATGGGATTGCTATTTATGGAGCTGGGATAGATGCTGAGAAAAGCAGGTTTGGAGACTATTAGATTGATTTGGACATGTTACATTTAAGAAAATGAGACATGTAGTAGGCAGTTGGGCCTACTAGCCCGAGTCCGGAGTTCAGATGCACAAATGCAATATACAATGTATATAGATTATAACAACATAGCAGCCACAGTAATGGACATGCAGCCTATAAACCCAAAAAACACCACCCAAGCTGTACACTATACAGTGCATACATAAGCACATCATGTGTAACATGCAATCTGTTCTTACCCCACGTGGGACACATGCAACATACAACATGGATTATATACATGCAGTGGAGACAATACACAACTGCCCATGTAGACACAAAGCCCCTACAGATGAACAGCTAAAGTGCAGTTAGGGGTTCCCCCCAAGGCACGTGCCTGTGCCTTTCTTCTCAGGTGTGCACCTCCTAAACTCGAAGGGTCCTCACAGGACTTGCAACCAGGACGAGAAGCCGCAGCTGGTCCCGGACTAACCCCCTCTCCCTGTCTCCAAGGCCCCCTTTCCCCCGACTTCCCAGTGAGCTGACAGCAGCCCCGCCCAGGCGCCCCCCGGTGGCTGCCTCTGTCCTAGGCCCTCCTCGTTTCACTGTCTCCGGCTTTAGTAAACGTACCCTCAAAATTAAAAAAAAGAAAATAAATAAAGTACAGTTAAACAAAAACTCAAATCATAAACACGCTGGGTTCCTGTCACAGCGCTCAGTAAAAACCACCTCAAGATGTCCTGTAAGCCAGCTCCCGCCTTCACGAAGGTAAAGTGTCATTGCTCTAATTCGGGGAAGAAGAAAACCGCAGTTTGTCAGTGGCAGAGCTAGACCCTGAGGCCAGCTTCCCCGCTTTCTCCTTCCAGCTCTTGGAACCCTCTTTTTCTATGCTCTCTGTACCATGCCGTCCCTCTCACCCTGACACTGCTTTGAAACAGTCTCCATCATTACACACGGGTCACACGCCAGGCCCTACATGGCTCTGTGCTGGTCCCACCTTGCCCCTAGGGAACACATTAGCCTGGCACAGATGCACAGAGACAGGAACCAGGTGGTCTGCGGAAGTGTCAGCTGGAAAACAAGGAGAAAAGGCCTAGGTACTGGTGTTGCCACTTAGAGAGTGTGGGTGCCTGAGAGGTCCTGATGCACCTCAAAACAGGCTGGGGGACTCACAGCCTGTGCTAAGTGCTGGGCCCTGGTAGGCCTGTGGCACAGTGTCCCTCTGTAGGCAGTAGCCTGGAATGTCTAGGTCACTAGTGATCTTCCTAAAATCTAATCTGAAGCCTGTAAGTGGCTTTGTGTATATGTGGGCAGTTGTGTGTTGTCTAAGCAGAGGAGGTGGTAGTTGCTCGGGAGAAATGCCTTCTAGGTAGAGGGGACAACTTAGCAAATGCCTCGAGGCAGCAAAGTTCTGCCATGGCTAAGTAATGACAGGTAACCCGGTGGCTGGCACCTTCACAGGGGTGAATGATGAGGCTGGACGGGGAGCCTGAGGGCCCGCTACCTTCAGCGCAAGCCTGAGGAGGAAATGGGGGTCCGAAAAGATCGTGGGGGTAGTTCATATCTAATAAAAAGATGAAAACTTCTGTTATGCGTGGTGCTTTTGCATCTTACGCTTTTTGTACCCCTATTCCACCTGTGAGGTAGGGACGTCACTTCTAGTCTACAGGAAAAGGAAGCATCACCTGGCAAACCAGTGGCAGAGGCTTGCTCTCCACTCCCCCACCTCTGCACTGACCGTTTCTCTCTCAACCTCCCTGCACGGCAGCTGGCAGAAGCCCGTCCCTCATCTTCACCAACCGGCACGAAGTGCGAAGAATAGACCTGGTTAAGCGGGACTACTCACGCCTCATCCCCATGCTCAAGAATGTCGTCGCACTGGACGTCGAAGTTGCCACCAATCGCATCTACTGGTGTGACCTCTCTTACCGCAAGATCTACAGGTGAGCAGTGGTAGGTGCCCGTCACCGAGGCCTTGATGGGTGGGGGAAGGGTGAGAGAGGAAGAGAGGAAGAGTGGCCTCTCTGCCCCCTCTGCCCATAGAATTCCCCTAGAGCAGAGTTGAGGCTTAGGAATCACAGTGGCTGTGGAACTGCCAGCCAGGTTCAGCCGCTGGGCTGGCCTAGGCTGCAGGCTCTGTTAGGAGAGCAGCTTTGAGCGCCACATGCCTGACCTCTGGTGGCTTAGTGGGGCAGTGCAAGACACAGGACGTGTGTGGTCAGGGCAGAAAGGAAGAAGTCCCTCGCTTTGGTGAGGACTTCCAAACCAGCTCACGTATCTGTGTGTTGGATCCTGAGGACTCAAAGTTGACTCAGACGGCCTAGAGGATTCCACTCATAATATAGTGATGTCCGTTGTGATGATAGTGAGGGGGAAGTACGGAGGAGGCCTCTGACCCAATCTGAGGGTCGGGGACGTCTTCCTGGATGCAATACCCCCGTCCAGCCCGTCATTGTGTCTGTGACCCCACAGTCAGTGGACTTTGGCTCTCAGGAAAGCTCCCCACACACAAAGTTCTCCCCGAAGTCTTTCTCAGATACCACAAGCCTGCCTCTGTGCATGCCCTGACCCCTTTTGGCACTCACAGCCTTTCTTTGTGCTGAGATGGATCCACACAGACCTGCCCATGACCAGGCACTGGGGAGACTGTTGAAAGAACGATGGGGTGGATGGGCGGATGGGTGGACAGACAGACAGATGGATGGGTGGGTAGGTGAAAACAAATACACCAGGTGCTACTCACTGACAACTCAATGTCTACCCCCCACCCCCTGACACACAGAGACATACTCAGGTCACAGTGACACACACAGGAACAGCTAGAGCAGTACCTGTCCGACAGTTGTTACTGAAAGAGGCAGGATTGTATGACAGACTGGATATGGGACTGAGGAGGAAGAGTCCAGATGAACTCCCAGGTTCATTTTGGGAGCTTCAGGTTCTGGCTCGGGAGGTTTTGTGGACATTGGTGCTGTTCCCTGAGGCGGGAGCTGGGGAGGAGCAACAAGTGGCGGGTCGGGCAGTCCAGCCGCTGGCTGAGGGGAGGGGAATGGAGGTGAGGAGTTTGGGGTGTGTTGCATTTAAGGTGTCCCTGGGACGCCGAGGGAGGCTGGTTGGCTTTACAGTTCGGAGCTTAAGAGAGTGGTCGGGATGGGACAGTCAGAGTTACACATGGCAGTGGCCGCTGTGGGACTGACTGCCCAGAGAGAGGTTATGGGGGAGAAGAAAACCTTGGGAAAAACAGCGTTCGGAAGACAGAAAATCCTGTTAATGTCGCCTCCTGAGTGTCCACTGCATCTTCAGCCCCTTCTCTCCATTCTCACTGGCACAGCCTTCCTGCAGACCCTCTTTATCTCCCACCTGGATGCAGTAAACAGCCATCTAACCAGTCTCCCTGCCTTCATTCCCTCCTCTTCCAATCCACCTCACAGTCCACAGGTGCCACAGTGACCCAACGTGCCTATCTGACTGTGTCCTCTTACCTGTTCGGTTACCTGCCCCCGGGTAGAATCCCAACTCCTTAGCATGGCTTGTAGAGTCCATCTGACGTGGCCCCTTCCTGCACTTACTTCCAGCCTTACATCCCGCCCACCCACTCAATATCTCCCCTTATTCAATGTCCCACACTTCTGGGCATTTGCACATGCTGTTTCCTCTGCTTTCTGTTTTTTGTGTTCCTAACAAACTAGTCCTTCAGGACTTGACTACAAAGCCTTCTGCAACCCTCTAGGATGATGTCGTCTCCATTTCTCTGCTGCTATAGCCCCAAATACTTTCCGTAATCCCATTAGACTGTAATTATCTGGCTATAAATTTCTGTCCCCCACTAAACTGAGCTCTGCTGGGCCAGAGGCTGTGGCGGGTTCAAGCCCATAAGCTTACCATGGTGGCCTGGGAATGTGTTGAATAGAAAGGAGCCAAGCTCCTCTGGAATCCGTTGCCACAGCCCAGAGGGAAGAGAGAGAGAAGGGTGAACAGGAAGCTCCGGAGGGATGCGTGGGTAGGACGCTCGCCCCATGGCCAGCTCTGGTTGCTCTTAGCGCCTACATGGACAAGGCCAGCGACCCGGCAGAGCAGGCGGTCCTCATTGACGAGCAGCTGCACTCTCCGGAGGGCCTGGCGGTGGACTGGGTCCACAAGCACCTCTACTGGACTGACTCGGGCAACAAGACCATCTCAGTGGCCACCATCGATGGCAGCCGCCGATGCACTCTTTTCAGCCATGACCTGAGCGAACCCCGGGCCATTGCCGTTGACCCCCTGCGAGGGTGAGTGTCCTTACCTAGAACTTCCCATTCTCCCACCGTAGGCACTCGGTCCTCATGTGTCTGTCATAAGAGGTGTTTTGAGGGCCCTGGGCCCCTCAGCCCATTAACTCCCAATCAAGCATTCTTGGGGCATTGGTCACCAAGGTTCTGGGACTCCACCACTCACTCATCCTGTCATAGAATGAGACCACCTCAGAGCAGAGCCTGGCTCTAGAGACTGCCTGGCAGGAGCTCCCGGGGCGGGAAGCCTGCCCTAAGGCTGCTGCACGAGGCAGGTGGGCATCTATGGTGGCTGCTCGCATACTTCCAAGCACAGGAGCCCATTGCTTCTCCTGGGGCCTGTTTCATTTTGGGGCAGTTCTGCCCATTAGAAAGTATTTTTCTTATTGTTGTTTGTTTGTTTGTTTTCTCATATTACCAAATCTGCCTCCCTTTGACTTCCTCCATAGTCCTGATGTAAGTACATGAGGTGAAACCACTCAGCCCAGTGCCTGGCACATAGTAAGTACCCAATAAATGTTCAACAAAAAAGGGAGAGGAGCCCTGGGCAGTGCTAGCTGTGTGACCCTGGTGGGTCATCCACTTTCTGCTCTGTTGACTGGAGAAGTCAGAGAGGGTTGACAAGGGCCCTCCGCACCCTGGCACGCTTGGGCTCTGGCTGGAGCGGCCGGAAGTGAGAGGTGGGCTCCCAGGCTGGCCCGCGGAGGCCGGGTGGACACTGGGGGAACACAGGCTTCCCAAGACTCAGATGAGGTGAAGACTAAAGCGCCTGCTAACTCTAAGATTTGATGGTTCCAATGGATTTCAGAGGTCTTCCCAGTTCCTGCCAAGCATAATCTTCAACATTCAGTGGGCCATTGAGCCCTTGTGATCCAGACCACCCCAATCATGTCCTCGACAAGAAGCCCTATTGGGTTCTTTTCTCTTTTAGGTTCATGTATTGGTCTGACTGGGGGTACCAGGCCAAGATTGAGAAGTCTGGGCTCAATGGTGTGGATCGGCAAACACTGGTGTCAGACAATATTGAGTGGCCCAATGGAATCACCCTGGGTGAGCCCTGCCTTCCCGAGATTGGGGGCTGTTCTAGCACCTGCTCCTGACCACTGTCCTTAGCCCCTGGGCCTTGTTTCTGCATCCCGCTTCTAGCACCAGTGCCCGTGTTTCCTGACGGTTGGCCCAGAATGGCCTCCGTCTGAGGCCTGGCCTGGAGATGTGGGCAGGGAGGAGGTACAGGGGAGCAGAGATCCAGGCTGTGGTTCCAGCCTGGATCCCCTGTTCCCTTTCTCTTCCCCAAGATTTGCTGAACCAGCGCTTATACTGGGTGGACTCCAAGCTGCACCAGCTGTCCAGCATTGACTTCAGGGGGGGCAACAGAAAGATGCTGATTTCCTCCCCTGACTTCCTGAGCCACCCTTTTGGGATAGCTGTGTTTGAGGTAAGCCCCGGGATGGGAGGCACGGCCCTGTCAGGAAGCCGCAGCCTAGAAACGTTTTGTTCAGATAGGATGACCCCCTGAGAGTCTTCCAAATGGAAACAAAGGGACGGGGAGGCCAATGGATGTGTCTGTGCACCCTGTGTGAGCTGCCTCCATGCAAAGGCTTTGCAGCCCGTGGGTCACCTGGCAGCCTTTCCTGTACTCCCTTCCCCAGACCGCTTGCTCAGAGCTCTGCTCACAGGTAAGTTGCTAGACCATGTATGTTTTCCATCAGAACCCTCTGCACCCCGCACATGTACAGAAGGTACCCAATAAAGGAAAGGAGGGAAGAAGGAATATCTATTTCCTCACAGTCATTTATTGTTGGAAATGGCCTGCGAGATGCAGTTCAACTCAGCACACTTTTACTGACATTTCCTGGACCCTGGGGTCAGAGAAGTGAATCAGACATTATCCCAGGCCTCAGGAAGATCCCAGGAGGGTGAGGGTTAAGACCCTCCCGTGTTCTGACCCTAACAACCTTTCTCCTTGGGGAATGAGGAAGTGAGAACCATCCAAGGTCTCAGACACCTACCTCTTCCCCAAAACTAACAGCCACCAAAGGGAGGAGAAGGCAAAGGGACAGTGGTCTGTGGTGGGCATTGGCAAAATTTGCTTGAAGCAATATCACGCAGCAATGCTCTGAATTTATGGGTAAACCCCCACCTGCAAGGCCAGCCCCTGCTCCAAAAGACAGGTGTATTCGGATATGTATATGCTTATGCGTATTTGTGCCATGTACATGTAAGTGTATGTGTATGTATGTACGTGAATACATTTAAAAGAGTTCATTCCTGTATATGCTGGTGCTTGTGCATGTAAATACGTACACCGATACTTAGACAAGTGCTTATTTAGGTGTAGATGAGCATGTGGCTATGTGTCCAGATCAGTGCATGAGGCCGCATGGTTGTGCCTATCAATGTGAATATGTCTGCAGATGCACATCCAGGCTTGTCTGGACTAACCACCGGGTGCAGGAGGCCCAGCAGGAGATAGTCCTCAGTAGCTCACAAATGCCCTCCAATCATGGTCCTGGCCCCAGTTATGGTAACAACTAACAGAGAGCCAAACTGAGGTTTATCCCAGTGGCTCCAGGAGGCAGGCCTAGCCAGGCATAAGGAGCAGCCTCCAGGCGAAGTACAGAATCACCAAATAACTCTCTGTGACAGAAGGGAGGCAGAGCACACGGCACAGATCAGAGGCTGCGAGTCCCACTGTGAGTCTGTGTGCAGGAGAGGACAGGGGAGATGGCAAGGCAGTTGTTATGACTGTGGTTTGGGGCTGAGCCCTCAGGCTGAGGTCATGGATTTAGGCTCTAGGCCTCCAACCTCTGCATCTGTACCCCACAGGACAAGGTGTTCTGGACAGACTTGGAGAATGAGGCCATTTTCAGTGCAAATCGGCTCAATGGCCTGGAAATCTCCATCCTAGCTGAGAACCTCAATAACCCACATGACATTGTCATCTTCCATGAGCTGAAGCAGCCCAGAGGTGAGCCTTCCCTGGTCCCAGGTCCCCTGCCCGTGGCCCCTCCCTCCCCGAGGCAGGCTGGTTCACGTTCCTGTGGCATAATGTCTCAGCACCCCCCACGAATAATGGCACCCATCCCTCTCGTTGGGAGGGTGCTTTGCTGTCATGTATTTCATCTCATTTTGCCTCAAGCAAGATCTTGGAGAAATAGGCCTGGGTAAAAAAGAAATAAATATATAAATGCCTTATTTTTGCCAATCCTGTGAAATGTAGGTGGGTATTGTTGTCATTTAACAGTTGAGGAAGCTGTGGCTCAGAGAGGTAAAATAGTGTTAGCAGGTGGCAGAACTAAAATCTGACTCAGATTCCAGAGCTCCTTCTGCCATGAGGAGCACATTGTTTCTCATTTATTTATTTGTACCCATTTGACAGTAGTATAAACTAATATATCCCAGGGCCAGACAGTGATAGTTTGTCGGTTGGGAACAGAAGCCAGGAGCCCTGTTACTTGGTGTCTCCCCCTCTATCACTAGGGGACACTAAACTGTAAGGGAGGGGGCCGGCCGCCAGGGGGAAGTGAAAAGGCAAGCGGGCGGTAAGCAGATAGGGCTGCTGCCCTATTCTAAATCTAGAAATTTAAATAAGAAAGAGAAGCGGCGTGTGGCACAGGGGGGAAACATGGATTCTGGAGTCCAACACACCTCAACTTAAATTCTGTCTCCAAAATTACTAGAGGTGCCATTTTGACAAGTCCATTGTCCTTGTGAGCCTAGGTGTCTTTTATCTGTCAATCTGGTGCACAACACCCACCTCCCAGAGCTGATATCAGGATTAAATGAAAGTGGGGATAAAACACCAGGTACAGTGCTGGAAGGTGCCCAATAAAAGTAGTAGAAAAAGCTTTCTGAGCAAATTGAGTGGGAGGGGTGTCCTTGGGAGGAGGGAAGACCTGGCAGGTCCCGTCTGTGCCTCATCTCTCCCTCTCTCTCCCCCTCGCTCCCCTTAGCTGCTGATGCCTGCGAGCTGACTGCCCAGCCGAATGGAGGCTGTGAGTACCTGTGCCTTCCTGCTCCTCAGATCTCCAGCCACTCTCCCAAGTACACGTGTGCCTGTCCTGACACAATGTGGCTGGGCCCAGACATGAAGAGGTGTTACCGAGGTGAGCGGACCTACCAGGAGGGCTGGCCCCTGGCCACGCCAGACCCCATCCTGCTGAAATCCTCCCTTGGCTTCTAGGGCACTGCGTGCTCCTGGTTTTCCTACATCAGCTCTGGCTTCCAGTTGCTTTTGCAGGCTCCTTTTCTTTTCCTTCTTGAATGCTGATGTCCCTCAGGTTCCTTCCAAGGCTTTCCTCTTCTCACTTCCCCCATCAGTGCACAAATACAGACAACGTGTTTTCATTCATTTTCAGGGGCTTTCTAGAACCCCTTGAAGACTTTAAATTAAGAATCCTTGATCCCTTGGCTTTAGTTACTGTTTACACGTTCGTGTGGGTGAATACGAGCTTGCCTATTTCTTGCTCAGAACTTAAAACACTACATAGAAGCCCTTTCGTGATGTGATTGGTGCTGATGGTTAATACTTCAACCATATAAATTTATATCTTTCCCCAGTCTTGATGCAGGGCCAAGGCCTTTTGTTTGAGCATAAGTCTGCTGCACCATTTATGATTTCCAGATTCAATGGCTTAAAATGGAATGAGATCTTAAACCTAATGGTATAAAAGTATGTGAGTAAAATCCTTCTAGATATATGTGATTTCCTCTCCTCCCAGGCTTTTACAGTGGTCTTGCCCAGACCTAATTCTATAGCATTGTTTTAATAACTCACTTTTATCAAATCAACATGCAGGATAAACACAGGCATAGTGCTTGGGATTCAGCTGAAGAAAAAAGATCACAGCCCATTCAGGAGGATTAGGGGAGGGTTCACAAAGGTGGCACTTGAGCTGAGCCGTGAGGAGAAGTTCATAAGTATAATCCATAGAGGCAATAATTTAGGCACTAAAGCAATAAAATTCTCCATCCAAGTGACCTCCATGGTATTTCCTCTCCAGCACCTCAATCTACCTCAACTACGACGTTAGCCTCTACCACAACGAGGACAGTGTCTGACTCCACGAGAGCCCCTGGGACCACCATCCGCAGCCCCACCTACCAGAACCACAGCACGGAGACACCAAGCCTGGCAGCTGCCGTCCCAAGCTCAGTTAATGCCCCCAGGGCTTCCAGCATCAGCCCGTCTACCCCAAGCCCTGCAACTAGCAACCACTCCCAACACTGTAAGGATATGAGTTCTGCCTTCTTTCATGACATAGGAAGCCAGCAGGGGGCACTATGTGGGAAGCAGAGATCATACCAGAGGTGAATATTGGTATCTCTGTGCAGGAAGCAAAGAGACGTAGAGTGCCCACCTGCGATTTAGGAGTCTTAGGTACCCCTAACTGATAGAGGGTCTTGAAGGAAGCTACTTTCTATCTCTGAGCCTCAGTTTCCTCAACTACAAAGTGGAATAATAATAACCCTTCTCCTACCTGCTTCACAAGATCATGAGAGGCAAAGGAGACGGCGTAAACAGAAATGCTCACACATGCACAGCCTCTGCTGCCCTGGGTGTGTGTCTGCGTGTTACTGTTATGACATGTACCTGAGGGTGTGTCCCTTAGATCTGGAAACTTCAACAGCTCTGGCCTCTGTTCTCAGCACCCTCACTTGGTCCCTCAGACGATAATATCCATAAATAGTCTGCTCGTGCCTCTTTCCAAACCCTGGGATAAAAGTAATTAAGTTCGCCACTTATTAAATCATCGGAAACAGTAATTATCACTGCTAGAAAAGTTCTGTCTCATTAAGCAGCAAATACCTTTTTAATTGAGTTACCTGCCACGGGGAGTTTAAGAGGGTAAACTTTCCCATTCACGCATGGCCCAGAAACCCAGCAGTTCCGCAGCGCCTTTCTAACTGGGTCTGTCCTCCCGATAGAGGCTGGATTTTCAGAGCCGAGCACTTACCCGGAAGTTTGGAGAGGCGGTTCCTCCCATCCAGGGCCAAGCCTCTGACCCGGAGTCCTACTGGCTTCCTCACGCTCTGGGCTTTAACTAGGCTGCCCAGTGTTTGCTCAGGCCAGAGAGAGAGGCCAGGTCATGGCCGCATTCATCTTTGTAAGCAGTGGGCTTGTTTCTCCCCTTAATAATTAGGCTCCCTTAGGGTAACTTGGAGACCCAGACACACTGAGAGGATGGCATTTGGGCCATTGCCAGGGGACAGTCATCTCCTGTCTTGGAGCAAAAGTAGATCCTGGTCCCGTCACACCTCAGAGGGCTGCCATGAGGATCCAAGGGACAAATACCTTCTAAACTACAAAGTGCTGTACAAATGTTAGAGTGAAGATGGTGGTAAGAGTGAAAAAGATGCAACAACAGGCTTTTTAAAAACTACAGTTCACTTTCCAAGCACTTTTCAGTTTAGAATGTGCTTTTATATACCCTATACCCCACTCCCCACCCTCTTTGAACTAAGCATGGCTGTGCCAGGCACTGCGCTAAGTAAGCATTTCACATAAATCATCCACTTAATCTTAACAATATCCCTAGGAGGTAGGTAATATTATCCCCAGGATAAAGAAATATATTTTTAACATGTAATAACTTGCCCAAGGTCACACAAGTAGTGAATAGTAGAGCTGGACTTAAACCGAGGAAGTTTGACACAGGAACCTGTACTCTTGATTGCACTATGTGATATTGTGTCCCGTTTTAATCACTTCTTAAAAACAAACTGATAATGCAGATGGACAGACAGACCACCAGGAACAAGAGAAACATCATCCTGCAAACGTTTGTGTTTTGCAGATGGGAATGAAGGCGGCAAGATGGGCTCAACAGTCACTGCTGCTGTCGTTGGGATCATCGTGCCCATGGGTGAGTGTGGCCCCCCGTCACTGCAGAGAGAAGAGAGACCCTGCCCAGGGTCTGGGGGACAGCAATAGGAGGGCAGAGCACTTAGCATGCTGCCCTGCCCATGACCTTTTCCTGCCCCGGCGGCCTTCCTGCCCACTTCCCAGACCTGATTTAGCTTGGTTCTTAGCTTGACATACAAGGCCCTTTAGGACCTGGCTCCAGGCCACCACCCGCATGCGAGCCATGTGAGGCTGAACCATAGGCGTCCTGGAACCGGGGTGGCGTTTCTCATGCTCGCCCCTCTCCCCAGCTCCCAGCAGTGTCTGGCACAGGGTTGAAAATAAAATATTTGTTGAATTAATGAGTAGAGCTGCTTACCATTGCTTTGATCATGCCATCCTGTTCTCTTTCTGTTTGGTCTTCCACCAACATTTATCAAGCAGCTGCAATGTACCAGATTCTGTGATAAGGGGAGGGGAGGTGGCTAAAAATAGATAAGACATGGTTCCCATCCTCCAAGCTTATAGTCTTATCAGAGAGAGAAACATAATACAGATCATTTGATTCTGACATGATAAGCCCTAATATTAAGCCATACGCGGTTCAGTGGAAGTGCCGAGGAAGCATCTAACTTAGAATTGGAAGAGAAGAAAAGCAGGCAGGAAAGGTTTCCCAGTGGAAGTGTGAGCTGAGTCAGCCAAGTGAAGAAGGATCAAGAGCAACCCAAGCAGTGAAGGCAGCATGAGCGAAGCCAGGAGTGGGAAATGGGAGGGGGCTCAGAAGAGCGCGGCGGGGACGGGCAGTTTGGAACTAGACGGAGCTCAGCAGGCCGGAATATAACATTGAGTTAAATCTCACAAAGAGCGCCAGGGGCTGATTCATTCTCCCCCATCCCAATGTTCACATAGTCTCCTCTACATCCTGTCTCTCACGCCTGTGCCATCTCTTGGTGGGATCTTTGGATTGTGATTGTCCATTCATAGATTTGTCTCCCTTACTTGCCCATGAGTAGTGCCTCGGGGTCAAGGTTAAGGTCATTTGTAGAATTTTGCCAACTTATCCTGGGAATCCCCAGTATGGTGGTGAGTTAGGAAGTGTTTTTTTTTATTTTTCTTTTTTAATTTTACACTGTGCAAGGGACTGTGCCAAGTGCCAAGGATCCAGGGAAGAAGAAGAAAAAAAAAAAGACTTAGAGCTTTCTGTCCTTAATCAGATTTAGTCATAAGGAAGTGATTACACACGGGTATTAATACATGCAATGTGCTGTAATAGGGGCGCGATACTCTGTGGAGAGGGAATGGTAAATACTTCTGGAGGAGATGGCCTTTGAATTGGTCTTGAAAGGCTTCAACGGTAACGGTGATGGTGAGGCTATTCCAGCCTTACACTGAGTGGAGCAAGTGGGAAAGACTCCGAGCATTGTTTAGTGAAAGAGAAATCAGCCCCTTTCCTGGCATCCTCTGCTCTATAGAAGGGCATGTGTGTGCCGTTTCCATGACAATAATCCACTCTGATATAATCAATATTTTATATTGCTGTTAATCTGAGGGGAGAAAGATTAGCATTCTTTTCCTGCTTTTATTTTTCCTGCCTCATAAGCTTATTAGCCATTTATATTTCATCCTTAATGAATTGCCTATTCACAGTCCTTTTTTTTTTTCTATTGGTTCTTTGTCTTACTCTTACTTATAGAAATGTTTATATATAATGAACATTAAACATGTTACAAATATTTTCTCCCATAATGCCACCTGAAATTTGTTTATGGTATCTTTTGCCATGCATAAATTAATGTTTAAGTATCAGATATATTAATCTTTTGTGTTATGATATCTGGGTCTTGCTTAGGAAGGTCTGCCTCACTCTAAATTATTCAAATAGCTCCCTACATATTTTTCCTCTACTTTAAACATTCTTTTAGTATTTAAATACTAATATACTTAATACATTCAGAATTTATTTTGGAGTATGCTGTGAGGTAGAGATTTAACTATTTTTTTCCTGTAGGCCTGTCTAGTTTTCCCTGGACCATTACTGAACAGTTTGTTTTTCCCTCCTGACTTGAATTGTCATCTTTACTATAAACCACATGCTCTTACATACTTTGATCTGCTACTAGGCTGTTTATTCTTCTCCACGAGTTATCTGTCTATTCCTATGTACTGGAAGCACAGCTTTGTGATATGTTTTAATATCCAACAGGACATTATTATTCTTAGAACATTTTTCCTAGCATTTTTATTCAATTTCTCTTCAAGATGAACTTTAAAATCATCTTGTTAATCTATAAAAATTATGATGGCATCTTACTCTTTGGATATATACATTGATGTGGAGAGAATTTATGTTTTTACAATATTGAAGCTTCCCATCAAGGAATATGACATATCTCTATTTATTGGAACTTTCTTTTATGTCCTTCAGTAGAATTTTGTAGATCGTATAGGACTTGCATACATCTTATTAGGTTATCCCAGATATTTTATAATTTTTGATAGGCAATTATGAATGTGTTCTTCTTCCATTCCATTTTCTAATTAGTTATTGCTGATTAATGTGAAAGCTTGATTTTTATGTGGATTCTTGATTAACTAAAATTATTTCTAAAAGTTTTTCATCTGCTTTTCTACTATTTTCCAGACATACCAGTTTTATTTTTCTCTTTCCTATATATGTTCCCTTCCATTCTTTATCTGGTCTTATTGCATAGCTATATCTCCGGAACAATAAATAGTGACAGTGATAACAGGCATCCTTGCCTTGTTCCTGTCTTCAATGGGTATTAATTGGTATCATATTATCATAGTAGAAACTCCCTCTGTAGCACCCGGGATAGCTGTTATCCAGCCTCCATGTAAATGCTCAGGGCGATTGCTTACTATCCTAGAAAGATGCTTGCTTCATTTTTGCCCAGCTCTGTTTGAGAACTTCCTCCTTTAAGCATCAACATATTCATTTATTCTAATGTAGAGCCCATGTTTCCCTGCTCTGTCATCTTGCAAAGCCCCTCTAATTTGGGGAGAGAATGGTTTTCTTAGAGAAATCCAGGGAAGCAGCAGCACCAGGGCAAAGGTGTGGTGAAGAAATTCACTCATTTACTCAGCCCATGTTACTGAGCATCTACTCAGTGCAAGGCACTGGGCATAGAAAAAGAAAGAGGACACAGTCCCTGCCCTCAAAGAGCTCAGGCTAGTGGGGTACACATACGTAAAGTATGGTACCATGGTCTCGGAACACATGAGGGAGCAATTGGCCCTACCTTGAGAAGTTGAGCAAGATTTCACATTTGAGCTGGATTTGTAGGATAAGTAATTAATGAAAGAAGAGACAGGAAAAGGGCTTCCAAGCAGCAGGAAAACAAAAAACAAAAAACATGCAGAAACAGAGCCTAAGGAACAAGAGCAGTAAAATTAGAGAGGTGGCAAGAGATGCAATGATGTCTGAGCCACAGGCTGGAGCCCTCTGGAGATCCAGTAACGTGTCTCTCTCTCCAGCGGTAATAGCCCTCCTGTGCATGAGTGGCTACCTGATCTGGAGAAACTGGAAGCGGAAGAACACCAAAAGCATGAACTTTGACAACCCAGTGTACAGGAAAACAACAGAAGAAGAGGATGAAGATGAGCTCCACATAGGGAGGACTGCTCAGATTGGCCATGTCTACCCTGCAGTAAGTATTCCTTGCTGAAAGAATTCCTTCCTTCCTTCCTTCCCTCCTTCCTTCCCTCCCTCCCTTCCTTCCTTCCTTCCTTCTTTCCTTCCTTCCTTCCTCCCTCCCTCCCTCCTTCTCTCCCTCTCTCCCTCCCTCCTTTCCTCCCTCCCTTCCTCCCTTCCTCCCATCCTTCAAACATTTATCAAGAACCCACCATGTGCCAGGCAGTGATCTAGGCCCTGGGGACACAGAAATGTTGGGGCAGATAGTTGGGGTAGAGGGTATCAGGACCATCTTTTACCTAGAGGCTCTTCCTGGAAGTAAAGACACCATGTCTTTCTTTCTGCCGAGTAAGCTTTCAGAACCTTTGACCTTGAAGGGTAACTGTGGCCATTCAATTCAAATGTATTCATTTCAACAAATGCTGTATGCTGGATGTGAGCCCAGCACCACATTAGGTATGAAGTGTTCAGAAGTAAGGAAGGAATGCACTTGCTCCCAAGGAGCTGGCGGAAGTTAGAGTCACTTACTATTGTGCAACTGTGTGCCAAGTGCCATGGTGGAAGCTCAGGAGCCCTCTCTTCTAGGCGCTTTCCCTGGCTTTGTTTGTTTTCCCACAGCCTCTCTCCATCACAGCACCTGTCACACTCTGGTCACCTTGCCTTTTTACTCTTTGGTTTTCCCACTGGACCGTGAGCTCCTTGAGGGCAGGACTGCCTGATTTATCTGTTTCCCTGATGCCTAGCGTAGCATAGGTGGCTCCCAGCAAATGTTTGTCGAACAAACCAACAGGGGAGCTGTTAACTCTGTTTGGGAAATTTGGCAGGAAATGCCTCGAAGATGAGGTGACAGATAAACTACATCCCTGAAAGAGTGATGACAGTTTTCCAGATAGAGGAGGAGGACAGTGGCGTTCCAGACAGAAGCATATGCAAAAGCTGAGAGGCACAACAGGGCACAGCTTGCTGGGGGAGCGAGAGCTGCAGAGTGGCCGGAGCAGGTGTCATGGTTGTGTAGCAGAGTCAGGGGGCGGAGTGTAACCACCTAGGTCATCCAGTCCATCCCCCGTCAGGCAATCAGCAGCTTTGATCGCCCACTGTGGGCAGAGCCCTGTCTTGGGGAGACCAGAGAACTGGAAGACCCAGCCCCTGCCCTCAAGGAGCTTTTTGTCTTGCCGGGAGAACCAAGGTCACAGCTGCACCAACTCCCGAAGATCCCTCTTTCCGAACTGCCTGTCGTCAAGTGCAAGGTAGGGCAGTGCCGCTCTGAGTCCGAGGGGCTGAGGAGTGAGGGTGTGACCCCAGGCAGGTACAGCCAATCCTAGAAGGCTTTCTGGTTCTGGAAGGCTGCAACCTGTAAGCTGGGTATTGGGGCAAAGAGAAAAGATGGGTTAGTTGCAGACAGAGGAAATGGCATGCGGAAGATGTGGTTGAGTATAAGCAGAACAGACAGAATTGCTGCTGAAGCAAATTGTACGCGAAGGGGAGACGTGGGAAATGAAGCTGAGCATGTGAGGGGGGCTGACAGGTGGCCTTGAGGATCCTTAGCCTGGGCCAATCCAAGAAAACTGCTACTTGACTAATTTTTAAAGATTAGACAGGGCACAGTGGAGGAAACGTTGAGCTTGGAGTAAGGAGGTGACTCCCAGTTTCACTGTTCTGCAGCCCTCTGTTCTTAGTCCTGTCTCTGCTCATTTTTATTTATAAAATGGGAATAATAACCCCTCTTCTATCTGCCTCCTAAGTTTGTAAAGTTCAAGGGAGATAGCACATGTGAGAGTGCTTTGTGAGTTACAAAGTACTCTGCACATGGGAAGTGGCATTGTTTCCAGAGATGGAAATAACCACTCAGGAGGAGCCATTCCTAATGAATCTACAGTAGAACCACGGAATAAGCTCCTGCCAGTTGCAGAGAAATAGGGTAGGAAATAGGGTAAGGAAATCATCATTTAGTGAGAACATGCTACGTATCAGACACTACTCAGTGTTTTATATATATTTTCTTATTTACTAGTCTTTACAGTAAGCTTATAAAGTTGATATTAGTAGCTTCATTTTGCAGATGAGGAAACAGACTCAGAAATTAAATGATGCCCAGGATCACAGCTAGGAAGTGGCAGAACCAGGATTTAAACTCCAGTCTGTATATTCGCAAAAACCCACATGCTCCTTCCAGTATATCATGAGGCAAATAGCCTTGAAGCTGTGGAAACCAGCATTCCCAACAACCTGTTCTCTCCCCTTTCTCTTTCTCAGGTAGCTCCCTTAGCACTTCTGGGACCTGCCCTTGACCTAGAGATCTGTCTTAGAGAGAATAGGATGGTAACTGGACTAGAAAACGTGCTCTCAAATATCTGTGCTAGTGGAGGAAAGCCATGGCACTCAAAACAACAAATAACCGAAAGAGGATTTGAAAGGCAATGGAGTTACCTTTTACTGTAGGTAGAATGTCCAGGGATAGAAAATGCATGCTAGTCTGGTTGTATTTCTTACTGGTTAGGTTGATCTAGAACATTCTGGACCCTGTGAGTGTTAAGTACTGTATTAAGCACTCTACATATATTATCACATTTGATTTCCCAACAACCCTAGGAAGTAAGTCCTATTATTATTCCCACTTGACAGATGATGGAACCAAGGCTCAGAGAGGTGAAGTGCTTAGCCCAAATTGACATGGCTGTGAGGAGATGCTGAAACACAGATCTGTCCAAAGGAGGGTCCTGAGGAAATGGAGGAGGCGGCAACAGGAGTACAGCAGGACCAGTTGGGGAAAGCTAGATATGCAGCCCAGAAAAGAAAACACTCCAGAGGAAGGGAACTCACTCAGCAAATTTCAAGTGTCATCTGTATAGCACTCTCTGAGTCAGAGATAGAATAAGGGAACATCAGGAGATATAAAGAAGCAGATTTCATGTCAGGATAGGAGAGAACTAAAGTCCACTGTCCGCAATGAAATAGACTGGCTCAGAGGTTAGTGGTTTCACCATGCAGTGGTCAGCCACTTGTGACTAATAAAGCATCTAATAACTTGAAAGTCAGGGGTAAAGGAAAGAGGTACTGAGTTTCATTCACCTGCATTGCCTTCCAATTCTGTATAGTTAGTTGAGAGGGGTGCAGCAGATTACCTTCCTAACTGTAACTATCATGCTAGAAACAAGTAGCTAATAACCTAGGGTTAAACATATGCCAAAACTAACCCACTAAAGCTGAGCAAACCTAAAAACCTATTAGAAAGGATTGTGAAAGTTTAGATCTCTGCAGCGTTCCTTTACAAAGAAGCAGAACAGAATAATGGAGAAAACTAAAGCTCTGGATTCACACAGATCTGGGTTCAAATTTTAGTTCACCCACTTGCTACGTGATCCAGGACAAATGTTTAAGCTCGTTGAGTCTCAATTTTTTCATCTGTAAAATAAGTATGACAAACCTGTCTCTTAGGGTAGTTTGAAGACTATATGAGTTAACGCGTGTAAAGTAATTGAATGTCTGGTGCCTTGTGCATACTCAATAAATAACTCCTATGGGTTTAATGATGATTTCTTTGCTGTGTCTCCCCAGCGAGTGGCATTAAGCCTTGAAGATGATGGACTGCCCTGAGGATGGGACCACTCCCTTCGTGCCTCACGGAATTCAGTTCCATGCACTACACTCTCTGGATATTGTATGCCTGAATGGAAGGGTATATGGGTCTGTGTGAGCGTGTGTGTGTGTGTGAGAGAGAGAAATTTTTTTTAATTTATGTTGCGGAAAGGTAACCACAAAGTTATGATGAACTGCAAACATCCAAAGGATGTGAGAGTTTTTATATGTATAATGTTTTATACACTTTTTAACTGGTTGCACTACCCATGAGGAATTCATGGAATGGCTACTGCTGAGTGACTAACATAATGTACATAACCAAATGGGGCCGATGGTACAGTAGCTTACTCATCATTTAAAAACTATATTTACAGAGAGAGTATTTGATTTTGGGGGGATTTTTTAGGTTTTGGAATTTTGGGTTTTTTTGTAAATAAAAATGATTATGCTTTGTGGCTATCCATCCACATAAAAAAAGAAAAAAGGAAAAACACTTCAACTCCCTCCCCAATTTAGATTATTTATTAACAAACTTCAAAAATAAGATTAGTTCTATAAATAAGTTAGAGACATGAGAGTATTTATTTTGGGTATGATTGGCCCACCACACAGACTCTGCGTGCATTTATGTTTGTCTGCATGTGTGTACAAGAGAAAAATCTAGAGAAGAGGCACACCTATGGTTGTTGTTCACGTACATAAAGATAAATATATTTTAAAACAGTCTGCAAGAGGGTATCTGTAGATTTCAGAGGAGCCTCTGTAAATGTGGCTCAAAAGACAGATACCATGGTGTGTGCAAACATGTAGTGGAAGAGGCAGAATCTCTCCACCTCTGGCTATTCTAGGGACCCCAATCAATCAGGAAAGCCCTTCAGCTCACCCATTGCTCTGTGACTCCTACCTGGGCTTTCTCTCGTGTGGTTAAGGCCAGCATACAGACTTGACACAATGCCAAAGTTCTCGTGAGCTCAGGTGAGAACATGCCTGAACCTTGGCTACTCCTTGTTTTAAAGTTCAGCATTTCGAGTAAGTTCATTTTCCTTCAGGACACTTGGGTTGAATTCATTAAGGTTCCTCTGAAGCACGCTGAGGGTACCTTCCTTACTTACAGAGAGCTAACTGGAGATGTTTCCAGAACAGCCCAAGTTAACTCTAGGGACTGGCTTAGGCACAGAATCTCTGAGATATACTACAGATGAGGATAAAGATGGTGGAATAGGTTTTGTTACATCTCCATCTCTCCCTTCCTCTTACTCTCTACCATTTCCCTTAGGTAGGGAAGTGAAATACATAGGTTAGTTGCCATCATATGTTCATACAGATGAAACTAATTTGGGACTTTAGTCAGAGAAAGTGGATAAACCTGAGGGGGACATGACAAATGCAATATGATAGTACACTGGATATATACGTTCACACAGGGATTTGATTTAATGCTTTGTAAATAAAAGGAAAAACTCTAGGTATATGTACAGATCTTTTTTTCACTGTGGACACTTTCTTTGCTTTTCCTGGGCCTTGGGGGAGACGGGGAGAAGTACTCTTTATCTCATTGTGGGGTCTACCATTGAAAACATAATCCTACAGTCCCAGAAAGAATTGAGTCCCTGCGGCTCTCTCATCCAAGGTCTTTTCTTAACTCTGCTGTTTTACCACTTCACTCCCACTGGACAACCAGGGACAAGATGTGACACAGAAGTGTTTGGCTTAAGTAGGAACAGAGGACATGTATCTAACCTTAACATACCTGGAACTTGACACATTTAAGCAAATTCCTCTCCCCTACTTCTCGGCTCCCCAAAACTCAGTGAAGCTTGGATGTCTCACCAGCTTGATACCCTTTGAATTTCCAGGCAGACAATCTGGAGTCTTATCATCCTGTTCCTAGGACCTTTCTCTACGTCACTCATGGTCTCCTAAGTTCTGAGGAAACAACCATATCCTGGAATCTGGGCACTGTGCTTTGCATAAAGAAGCAATTTCCTCATGACATGTATGTGTTGATAGTCCTGAAACCTCCACTGAGAGGGTAAATGTAATAATTGACCTAGAATGATCACCATCAAACAATTTTAAAAACTGGTGGCCAACTCCTATGGAGCTTAATCACTTACTACTATTCTTTCAAGAATAGAAAGTAAAATAATTTTTGACTGAAGAAAAATGATGAACATGAAATTGAAGTTTACACAAAACAAGCAACTTTTTCTGTAACCTGCCTCCAAAGAAATAGAATTTCCTGGGGAAATGATAACAGTGACTAACGCAAAATGTCTAAACTTTCACTCAGACCCTGGCCTTCACAGAAAAAATAATGAATGGGGTCAGGATAATTCAGCCTGAGAGCTCAAAGTGATCATGAAATACAACTTTCTCAGAGACACTCATGTTTTCTGAATATACTACAACTACAGTTTGAAGGAGGCCGCTATGGGAGCAACCTATAAAGAACAAAATTGTGGAATACTCACATGTCACATGGCAATAAAATAGGTGAAATCTGAGGAGTCAGATTCATCCTCTAGTCCTGAAGGCTTTTAAGCCTCATTCTGAGGTTTAGTTGCATTTCTGTTGCCTTTTGCTCCTACACCATCATATATCAATAGTCAAGAGCAGGTCAGAGAGTCGTTGGACTGTAAAGCTGAAAGGAAGCTTAGAGATAATGCCAGAAGGGCAGAAAATTTATCAGATAATTTTTCTCTATTTAAAAGAAACTGGTCCAGGTCCTTTTCCTCCCTTTTCTCCTCCAGGTGACTACTTTGCCCTGTCTGAATGTCGCACCAAACCTGCTACCTATCTTTCCAATGAAATTATGAAGGCACTGGCAGAAATAGCTTTCTAGAAACAGGGAAGGCTAAAATTTCATTTATTTACTTTTGATAGCATGATAATTTATAAAACAGGCTGAGATAACGTGTAACCTCAGAATGAGATCAGATTTAAATTTATGGCAATAAGCACTATTGATCCTTCCAATTCTCCCTTTGCAATTGCAATATATTCATTCACTGGAACCATTTGCTAGGTACCAAGTGTCAGGCACTGCAGATGTACAGATCAATCAAATGTTGTCTGTCTTTATGGATCTCACAGTAGCAGTAGAGGAAGACATACATGGAAACAAAACGAATAGATTCTTTTCAGGGTACTGTTGTGGAACCAAGAGGTCACTTCAACCCAAGGAGATGAGGAGTGGGGTCAAGAAAGCCATCATAGGAGAAGTGACCTTAAGCTAAGTCTTAAAAACTAAGACACAGAGGCATGAAACAGCATGGGAACTTTAAGGAACTGCATGTGATTCATTATAACAAGCAAAAAGCTCGTGGGGGACTTAGCAAGAAATGAGGCTGGATGGAATGACAGGTTCAATATAAGCACTTTATAGAATACTTTTATTTAACTTCTGCTTCAATTAAGCAAACACATCTTGGTCGTTTATTGTGTACGAGGCACTCAGTGTATGGAAAATTCATCAGGATGCTTTGCCAGCACTTGTAGACATGACAGTCTTCAGCCTCAAGCTTTCCAATGGCCAAAGGGAAACAGTGACTGCTTTTCTTATATTTGAGTTGAAGTTTGTTGGTATGTCAATGAAAACTGATGTAAGTGTAGTAAGATTTTCACAGAAGCATTCCATTTTGTCAAGAGCCTCTGAGATTTTTCTTAACAGTGAGGGGAAAAAAACTGGACATTTGGAAGATGTGGAGTCTGCAGAGGGGACCCCAAGCAGTGTCCTGTCAGGCGCTGGTGGGAATAAGGAGAGGGCACAGGAATGTGCACCTGCCCACCTCACTCCCTAACTTCGGCCATACATTCATCATTTCACACAATATAAATGGTTAGCAGTTAAATGTTTCATAATAAACTATTTCCTCTCTGATCAATGCATGAAGATAAAGTATCAGAGTCTTCTCACACTGTATTTTTAGGGTATTGGGGATTTTCAGGATATGGAGAACTTGGAGGTGGAAGAATTACAACTTCAAATTTTCAGTTAATAAAAGAAGTCAGGAAACTCCATCAGGCTGTGCACCATGTGCATTGTCAAGAATCAGCAGAAACCCTCTGTATTTGCAAACACTTTGTGCTATAAAAAGTAATTTTAGAAAAGCCACCTGTATATGTATATATATATTTAAAGACATGAAGGTTTTGATACTTTTTTTACAAAAATTACAAGAGAAAACAAATACCTGTACAAACCATGTGTTTTAAAATAGCATTTTGTTCTGTACAAGCTGTTGTTAATTTGGGGGTAAAGTTCTGGTTTGCAAACTCCATCACATTGTACCCAAATGAATTTTCTGTGTTTGTCTCTCCCCTACACACATGCCCTCAAATTACCATATTTAATGTTTGATGTAACAGGCATGTTAGGATGTTGGGTCACACTAACTGTTTCCACTCTTTTGGTCTTGTCATTTCAAGTTCTGTTGGCTCCTGTACTCAGTCCATTTTGTAGTCTGGTTTCTCTTCCAGAGGCAAAGGGTGGTGTGTTGCATCTCACCAGCTGTACTGACAACATCTTGGAGAATTAAAAACCAAATGTGGACATTTGTAAAATCAGTGCACTGTTTCTAGAGAAAGATTAAATTCATTTTTTAAAATCTGAAAGTATTGTTTCATTGTGATGCCTTAACGAAGGGAGAGTCAATGGTCATTGATTGAATCCCTAATATATACCCAGTATTCTATGTAAGTTACCTTAATCTTCATCAATAATCTGATGACATAAATACTATCAGTATTATTATTCCCACTTTATGGATGAGGAAATGGGTGAAGGAACTGACCAAAACCACACAATTTTGTTTAGTGCCCTCAAAATACATGCAGCACGTGTAGTGCTCATGTACATGAGGTGTTCTCTGCCCAGATTTTCCTTCCCTGCCTCTTCCCCTGGTGAACTCCTGTTGGTCCTTGAGAACTCCCGGAAGCATTCTCTATTCTCAGACCCACACCTAACTCACAGGGTTAGGTAACTCTGTGCTTCCACAACAAATTTGACCTGTATGTGCCTCAATACTTTTGCCCTGCTTGTTACTGCCATGCCACTGAGGTTGCTTTTTACCAGGGTCACCCAGGACCTCCCTGATGGTAGATCTTGTAAATACTTTTAATCCTATCTTCCTTGAGTGTGGAAGGAGTATTTAACATTGTTGGCACTCCTTTCTTGGGTACTCTTATATCGGTTTACATGACACCATACTCCCAGTTTTCCCCCTCTTTCTCTGGCCACATCTTAATCTCCTTTGCCCACCCTTTAAGTTATAGTATTCCATCTCAAATCCATCCACTGTTATACCTCCATTGCCACTACTGGGGTGCATGCCACCATCATCTTGGATTATCACCAAATAGGTTAATAACTACTTGTTTGAATTTCATACTTCTAATCCTTCCATTTTGCAATCCAATCTACAATATTGCAGCCATGGTGATCTTTCTAGAATGCAAACAGGTCATGTCACTACCGCCCCCTTCTACATTCCTGCTTAAAGCCCCTTCGTCTGTTTCCCTTGCATTAAAGCCCAATTCCCTTGGGTATTAGCTCAAACTAATTGTCTTGTAAAGTCCTTCATGATTTAGCTGTTCTTTCTTCAACTTCATTACTGTATTCACAGCTTCATTCTGTATTCCAGCCACACAGTTCTGGACCCTCTCTCTGGAACATTTCTTCAGAAGACTTTCCCTAAGCTCCTTGACTGGGTTAGGAGCCACTCCATGTACTTCCATACCTTTATCCCTACATTTTAATTGCTTGTGTGCTCCTTAATTGCCTCCTCTGCAAGCTCTATAAAGGCCTTGCTCACTGTTTTAGTCCCAGCACATGACACACAGTAGCTGCTCAGTATATTATGCTGAATTCAGGGGCATCGGCCACACAGACCATGCTCTTTCACCTATACCGTGTTGCCTCATACCCCCAAACCTGGATCACTTTACAGCCTGCTTGGTGTCAGGTGTGCTTTAAACCTCTTCAGCACATATGCTAGTTGCTACATCTGCAGACACCCAGATTCACCAGTTATAATTTTTGTAATTTCACTCTTAAAAAATAACCTTGTGGTAATTACCTGATGCCTCTATGTACTTAATGTCAGTTACCACCTGTTGTGAGGAGTCAAAGAACTAACACGTAAATGAGCTCAGCTTTGGAGCAGACATTTATTACGTGCTTAATACCTAGTGGTTTTCTTGATTTTTTATAAAGTCATTTGTTACCACCCATATCCATTACTTTTTTAAAAAATAAAATGCTTTATGGTTTTATAGTAATTTGCAGTTTGCAAAGTATTTTCCAATTTCCAAGACATTGTTTCTTATCCTTAAAACAGCTCTATAAGATGTATAACATTATTACGTCCATTTTAAAGATGAGAAATCTGAGGTCCAAGAAGTTCATTCATTTCACCTCTGATGACAGTGAATCATTGTCACACAAAGGATTATTTTAATATACATCTCCAGTGATTTTCCCTCCATCATACCCACTCTACACTCTGTTACTAATGCTTTTTCAGGGAGAAAAGGAGTAATGACAAGATTGGGAATGAGAATCAGGGACTACCGGTCTGAATACAGAATAGTATACAGTATAGTCACCAGGTCCCAAGAATGATGCCATCTCAACACTGTTTCTAGAATCAGTTCCATTACCCCTCTGGCTGGAACTTAGATGAGCTAAAGCAGTCTTCTGGTAATTAGGATTTTGATTGCCTTTGGCTTAATCAAGGAGGAAATTTTTTTTCCCCACAGCCAGAAAGCCTTTACAGAGGTCAACCATTTTGGCCTGAAAAGACAAGAGCCTGCTCAGTAGTTCTCAAACCTGGAGCTTTGCAAAACAACAACAGCAGCAAATACCGATGCCCAGGTCCACCGTGAGAGGTTTTGATTTAATTGGTTTAGGGTGGGGCCCAGGCATCAGCATTTTTTAGGTGCTCTGAGGTGATTCCATTGTGCAGCCAGGGGTGAGAAATCACTGCTAGGTATTCCATAGATGGCTGAGGAGTGGGAGATCAAATAGTCAACTTAACCTCTACTGACTGCACCTACTCCAGACCAGTGAAGGAGAAAATAAGAGATAGAAACGAAAGTAGAAATTGAGAAAACGGAGGATAAATACGGGCAAGTTAACTCCAGGGAAATGGCAGTCTCCACTGTGGATTCAGGAAAAGCATCGCCGAGAACAATTCTATCCGAACTGATCCTTAACCAGCAAAGTTAGGTCACAGCCAACTTTTGACACGTGCACTATCATGCGCTGAGTTTTCGTGCGAGCTCTGGTCATTTAGCCTTATTTTACTGTTGAGACAACGTAGATCCAGAGGCGACTCACACAAGTGGGGTGTCATTTAAATGGAGGCTGAGCCTGGAGGGACGCAGAAATCGGGGTGCTTAACCTAAAATATTAAAGCTAGGTCAACAGACCGCTCGCCGGGACTGAACTCCGGCCTCCGGGTTAGGAGAAAGCCAGCGGGTAAACCGCAACCGCGCTCCAGCCCCGGACTGCGGGGAACGTGACGGCGCTGACCCCGCCTCCGAGTAAAAGGGATCTCGTTTCCGCCGAAAGGGGCGGGGCAGCCTTGTCCCTAGCTCCGGGAGGGGGCGTAAGAGAAGTCCCTTCACCCAAGGCGACAGCGTTCCCATACGTCACTTCCGCGCGCCACCGATGTCACTTTCAGGCGCCTACAGTGTCGATACGCTTTGCTCTTAAAGTTTTCTCGGGGGCCTTTCGCGAGCCATGGAGAGTGACTTTTATCTGCGTTACTACGTGGGTCACAAGGGCAAGTTCGGCCACGAGTTCCTGGAATTCGAGTTCCGACCCGATGGTGAGAGCGGTTTCCCGCCGCCCGGGAGCGACGACTGGACCTGGGCGGGCGCGGGGAGGCCGGGCGTCTGGAATGTGCCGGTAACTAGAGGAAGGAAGGGACCTGGAAGGAACACTCCGGTGTCCGCCCCTCTGGTTCTTTTTGTCCAAGTGCAGGGTCTTCTGGTTAGTGACATTTTTTTACCAGAATGCCTCAACAAACATTGATTGAACGCCCAATTTGTACCAAGCTCTGTCCCACAATCTGGGATACAAGAGTTCTAGGGCTGGGAGAGAAATCACTTAAAAAAAAAAAAAAAAGATTCCAAGTACTGTTTAATGGTCAGAAGATAAAACAAAACGATGGTATAATTCTGGTGCGCTGGTCTTAAATACGGTGCCCACTGGAGGACTGTCTAAAAGGGGGATATTTGAACTGAATCTTGATGGGCAAGAAGGAGAGCCTTGTGAAGCCCAAAGAGCGTTCTAGTCAGAGAGTAGTGTTAGAGCCGTAGGGAAGGCATATTTCAGGTGGCCAGTGTGGCTCAATAGGAGTGAGCTCTGGTGAGAGTAGGAGGAGATAATGTGGGCTAAGTAGGCAATGGTCACAACATGTAGGTCTTCATAGGCCATGGTAAAGAGTTTGGTTTTATTCAAAGTGCAGCAGGAAGCAATCGAAAAGTTTTAAGCAGAGAAGAGATGGTGATCTGTTCTTGAAAAAGTATTTTAATAATTGGGTACAGAATGAGCAAAAGTGAAAACAGGGCTACTTATTAGGAGACAGTTAACAACTGTCCAGACAAAAGGGATGTTGGTTGGGACTAGGGGGACAGTAAAAGTGGAGAGGATTTAGGATACTGTTGGAGGCAAAATCAACATGACTTTGTCAGATACAGGATTTAGGGGGTGAAGGAAAAGGAATCAAAGATGACAGGAAACTCCCACTAAATGGGGGCACAGAGATGAATGAGAGAAGCTGCTTTTGTAAAGGAAATAGATTTGTAAACAGTGAGGAGACAGTATATTAGGTGCTTTGGTAGGAAGAAACAAAAGGGATTCTGGGAGCAGGGAGAATCTAGCCCGAGGGTTCAAAGGAGGCTTCCTGCATAAAATGAGGGGAGAGGGATGTGAGTTTTTAGTAACTGTAGGTGTTTAGGCAAACAAGAATTAAGAAGGCATCTTGGACAGCATTAATGGTATAGAGGCTGAAAACCAAGAAGTACATGAGATGTTTCAGGCAGAAACCAAGTACTGTGATTGATTCCAGCTATGTGAGAGAGGGATGTTACAGGAGTGAGCCTGGCAAGGCAGGCAGGGGATCAGCTTAGCAGTATGCCATCTTGAATTTGCATTTTATCCAGAAGGCAGTGGAAGTCATTGACAATATCAAAGTATTAGAGTAACCTAATCATATCCATCTGTTACTACATCATTTTGTCCAGTGTGTGGAGAATGAACTGAAAGGAAAGAGACTTGAGGCAGAGTGTACAGTGAGACATCAATTAATTTTGCTCTTTTATCTTCTCCTTGGTACCCACCATATACCCAAATTAGCCTGTTGAATGCACATATGTGCAAAGGGTCTTGTATACCAAATGTGCTAAATATTAAAACCACTACATTTCCATCACAGGAATAGATCAGAATGTTTCACAGTCACATGATAATATATATAAACAGCATTTTATAGTTTTCAAAAGCTTTCACAACTCATTTGAGACTCAGGAGGCCCTGTGTGCAGGTAGGTTGCCAATTACTATTATTTTTTCAGCTGAAGTTATTAACCTGCAGAGAGATGATTTTCCAGAGTCAAAAAAAAAAAAAAATCTGCCTGTATTCTTTTATTACACCTGAGCTAGCTTTTGCAAGAACTGTAATTTAGCATCAGCTGTATTTTGGGCTGTGAGGCTATTTAATAGCGTAAAGTGAAGAACTGAAGAAAAATGTGTTGTTAAAACACTAAAGATGTAAATATTAAATGTTAGACACTTGAGGGAAAGTTAGGATGTATTTTAAGCAACAACTGATGGTCTTAGTAAGCTAACGATGGTTTATTCATGTGTTTTTATTTAACTGAATTTGTTTTCTGCCCCTCACAGGGAAACTGAGATATGCCAACAACAGCAATTATAAAAATGATGTTATGATCAGAAAAGAGGTAATGAGCCTTCTATTCACTTACAGTTAGCCTTTTGTCCTTTTCTTTCTGGGAGCAGTACTGAAAGATAAAGAATAGGAAGCTAAACTGTATCTTCAGAGAGCTTCTAAAGTTTTTCTCAAATCTTTTAGTTTATATTTTCTTTCACAGCACTGATGCAGTTGTTAGTAATCATCTGAAGTCTTGCAAATCTTGATTTGAACCCTGAATCTGTTGCTTACTAACCATGTGACCTTGGACAAAATCACAGATGAACTTGATAAATTCAGTTTCTTCATCTGTAAAAAGAAATAAATAAGAGCTACCCCCCGGTCAAAGTGTTTGGTACATTCCCTAATACACAGCACTCAATAGAGTTCTTTAATTTGCATTTGAATGGGAAAGGGAGCATGGGAAAACAGTTAACATTTTTGAATGCATATTAGATGCCAGGCATGGCATTAGATATTTTACATACATGATATATAACCCTGATCGTAAGCCTGGGTGATGAGTGGTATTAGATACTCTTTATAGTTAAGACCGTGAAGGCCCAGATATTAATTATGGGGCTTGTTCAAAGTCACCCCTGCTAGTAAGAGTGCAGGATTTCAGACCTGTGCTTGCCTCTGTCAAATTCATGGGCTCCGTTTTGGAGTGATTTCTTCATCAAAGCTACTCTTTCAACTACTTTTGTCACATTTGGAAATATCTTTAACAGTCAATATATTTTTATACTATTTATAATTAACTAGCAGTTTTATGTTTACCCACACGTCAGCATCCTATTTTTTTTTAAGTAAATATGAAAAGTGTGTTTAAAAGACATGTCTATGCTCTTCAGAAGCTTGTCATCTAGTTAAGAATAACCAGGGTTACTCACAGGTTTTTGTTTTGGGTTTAAGTGTGAGTTGGGTGTGTAGGCAAGGAGAGGGTCCATGTGAACAGGATATGCCAAGAAGTACAAACAACTGAATGGGGGACTGAGGTGTAGTCATTGGGCACTTCTGACCCTTCCACACGGAGTCTTCCCATTTGCATAGGTGTCCAAAGTAAGTTTTTTAGGAGCAGTCTTTTTCATCTTTAATCACTATCTGAGGCAGAACACTGCTTAAGACTACAATTTAAGTTTGTTTTTTAACTTGCTTTCAGGCTTATGTACATAAAAGTGTGATGGAGGAACTGAAGAGAATAATTGATGACAGTGAAATTACCAAAGAGGATGATGCTTTATGGCCGCCTCCTGACCGAGTGGGCCGGCAGGTGAGTGTTTTAGCAGCTATCCACAGGCAGAAATCTTACAAACAAGGTTAAGTTGCCCGTTCTGCATATGACATTGAATCCTCTACTTGTAGTGTGCGTACTCACATACATTACATAGCTCTACACAAGGCAGATTCCTTCCTTGGCCTAAGGAAATAATAATCCCACAGGAAGGAAGAGAGAGAGAAAGAAGTGCTGCTGACCACCTAGATCCTGGCCTTGAATTTCTTGTGACACCCCTGTCCTCCTCTTCTCAAGAGTTTTTGCTGCCCACCTTACTTAATGAGTAACTACTATAGATGAAACATTGTGAGGATACAAACATAAGTAGAACATAGTTATCTGCAACAGTCTTGATGGAAGGAAAATCATGCAAGCAACTAAGTACACTGAGAGATCATTTCTCTTAACGTCACTTGTTTTCCTAATGCAGATTCTAATTGATTTCCGTAGTTCTCTTGTCATTTACAGCCCATTTTTCCAGCCTGAAGCTAATCTCTTAAAATGTAAATTTATTTATGTACAGCATGTCTTCAAATAACATCATTTCATTCAGTGTAGCTTCCTTATAATGTTGATGAGATGCCATAGGAACTTCACTGCTGTTTCTATCAATAAGCCTATGATAAAACTGATTTTGTTATACCACATTGTTTTGCTTAAAGTCACAGAACCCATCAACAATGTTAAGTGAGGACATACTGTATTCCACTCATTTTAAACTCCAGTAGCTTCTCACCACATTTAAAATAAAATTTGAACTCCCATCTCACCACCTACCATTCTCACAATCTCTGGCTGTGTTCAAACCCCACTGGTCTTAATTTCTGTCCTTCAGACATAACCTGTTGTTCTTAGTTTAGGACCTTTGTATTTGCTACATGCTGCCTAGAATATTCTAAGAACAGCCTTTATTATTGAGGTCTTAATATGTCACTTCTTCAGTGATGTCTGTCTGTAAAATGTAAAACACCCATCCCTTCATTAAAAAAGAAAAATCTGTTTTATTGTCTTTATAGCAGTTATCACTGTCTAAAATTGTCTCATGTTGCCCAGAAAGGTTAGATTCTTTGTATTTGTAAAACATAGATTTAGACATTTTGCTCCACAGTTAGCAATGAAAACTCATATTCAAAATAATTATGTAATTTCTTCCAAATCCCAGATGATGGAGTGTTAAGGACACAACTTTCTCTAAGGGTATAAGCTACTCAAGAGCTAAACCGGTATTTAATTTATCTCTTTGTTTCTAGGACCTAACACAGTTTAGTGCTCAGAGTGATTTGGTCTCGCTTATGTGTAGTAGAGTTTGTATGAGTTGGCAAATGATGAACCCTCCCCTCCTATGTGATTAATGAGAAATCTGGTTTTTCTTAGGTTTTTGTGATGTTCAGTTTTTTGGTGGTTTTTTTTTTTAATGTTTCTAGGAGCTTGAAATCGTCATTGGAGATGAACATATTTCTTTCACAACATCAAAAATTGGTTCCCTTATTGATGTCAATCAATCCAAGTAAGTGTACATGATTCTTATATCCAGGTGTCTGTTTTGCAGCAGATTGATACGAAACCCTTAACAAAATTGGGACCATTGTGGTAAGATCTGGTACATATACAAAACAGAAGGGGTCAGCTTTGGCCCTCTCACTGGAGAGAGACTCAGTTATTTTCAAGGGCTTGTTCCTATTGCTTTTGGTGTTTTATCCAATTATTACTAATAAGAGCTGCTTGGTGACACAGAGTGATGCCATAGGAGCGGCTAAAGTGGGTAACAGTCTGTCCAGAATAGAGAAATGAAGTATGTCAATACAGGTGCTTGAGATATACTGTAGAGTCACTGAATTTAAACACCTTCCTTGGTGTCAGTCATTCAGACTAGCACATCTTTTAAGTCTGACTTGGGTGAAACTTGAAATTATTTGGAATACAAATTTAAAAATTCATGTTGTCAGTTGAGCAGTTTATAAAGTTGAGACATGAATCTGCAAGCTGCAGAGTCCTCAGAATTTGACAACCTCTTTGGCTCTTGTACTTTGAGGATATGAGATTAGATATGGCTCACTTTTAGTACATGGTAGGCCTAATTGTCTTCCTTTGGACAGTCTCTTTGTTCTTAGCCAGTTATGCCATAGTAATCTTCAGCATCTTGGTCCTGACTTGTACCACTTCTTTTAAAATAAAAAGGTTTTCCAAGTACTGCCCCGCCCCACCGGTCCTTGCTCTTTTTGGCTCTTTCCTTCTCTCACACCCTCTGTGTGCATGCACTGAGAGGCCATGGGAGCACTTGGTGAGTTGGTAGCTGTCCACAAGCTAGAAAGAGGGCCCTCACCAGAACCCAACCATTCTGGCACCCTGATCTCTAACTTCCAGGCTCCAGAGTTGCGAGAAAATAAATTTTTGTTGTATAAGCCAGCCACCTGCTGGTATTGTGGTACGACAGCCTGAGAAGAGTAAGGCAGCCACCACCAAGATCTTTGGGAAACCAAAGAACCCATAATGGCTCTAAACTGGAGATAACCAATAAAAGTATTTTCCAAACTACATTTAGCTAAATAATAGATATAGAGGACAGTAACAAGTGTTTCTGAACAATAAAAAATTTCCTATGGTGAACAAAATCCTCCTCTTGAAGGTAATTCACAAAAGCATATTAAAGACTTCTGTTTAAAGTTTTCCTAATTCTGAAATTAATACATCATTATAGAATATAAAGGAAAAGTAGAAAAGGGGGGAAAAAATCACCCATAAACTTATCAGTTAGACAACCATTAGTACCTTAAAGTATTTATCTTTTTTCCATGCATTAAAGAATATATAGTTTTTATTTTATCTTTTAGATTTTATTTATTTACTTTTAGAGAAAGCAGAAGGGAGAAAGACAGGGAGGGAAACACCAATGTGTAAGAGAGACCTCGATCAGTTGCCTCTCACACACCCCCAGCAGGGACCTGGCCCACAACCCAGGCATGTTACCTGACTCGAAGTCAAACTGGCAACCTTTTGGTTTGCAGGCCGGCATTCAATCCACTGAGCCCCACCAGCCAGGGCAGAATATATAGTTTTTTTAAAGCACAAAAAATATCATCTAGACCAACAATATGTTATTTTAATGAACTTTTTTCACTTAATATAAGCATTTCCCCATTTTAAAAAACCTAACATTTTAAATGACCTCATAATATTCCATTTTAATATATAGCATATAGCCATTTCCTTCTTTTTGGATATTTTGTTTTCAAAGTTTTAATTCTGTAAATACTTTTATGATTAGTATCTTGGTACATAATCTGGGTTATTAAATGGTATTCTCTTGCCCGTTTTTCTCAGCTTTTTAAATATTTTTTTTCCTTTGCATTTTAGGGACCCAGAAGGCTTACGAGTATTTTACTATCTTGTCCAGGACCTGAAGTGTTTGGTCTTCAGTCTTATTGGATTACACTTCAAGATTAAACCAATCTAGACTGAATATTGGTGTGGACACAAGGGGGGTGGGAGTAGCTGTTTTTAATTACCACTATCAGGAAATTTTTGTGTATATCAGGCCAATTTTTTTATAAACTATAAATGGTTGTCTCTAATAAATATGTAACAAAAAGCAATTTCATTGTTTTATAAAGATCTGAATGTGTGAACTCTTTTCTCAATTACTTTTTAAAACTGTAACATCCTATGTGAAGTACTGCCCCAAAATCTAATTGAATTGACTCTGTAGATATAACTACCAACTCACAGAAAATAAAATAGAAATGTTAATAAAAACAATGAAAAATGTTAAAAAGTACAGTGGAAGTTCAATCAGCAATATCCAGAGAAAACTCTAGGGCAAGGGATCTGGTTTCTTCAATAAATAAATTGCAAACAAAATAGAGGTGGAGCAGGAACATATAGTTTAAAGCAGATTTAAGAGACAAGTAATGTGTTTGGATCCCATTTGGATTATGATTTAAAATTTAAAATTGACATGGAAATTTGAACACTGGATATTTGATATTTATGCAATAATTGCTAATTTTTTAGATGTAAAATGGTATTAAGGCTGGTTTTTTTCCTTCCAGCTTTATTGAGATATAGTTGCAGTTGGGTTTTAAAAATCACCTTATAGATATATTTATAGCTACTTCAGTATGGGAGAAAATTAATACATTAAAAGGGATAAAATGCCTAGTCTCAGTGAAGTTTTCCAATACATTTTAAAGTCAGAATACCAACAGCCATTAAGAACTGAGACCTAGTAGGTACAGATAGTGTGGTAATTTGTTATGCAAGTTGATCTGTAGGAACTTTTTTTGCTGCTAAATTCCTTAATGAGGCAAACTCCTGACTGAACAGATTGTAGGCATTAAAAGGAACTAGGCCTTAATAAGTCATTTGGCTGAGGGGAAATGACTGAACTGAGCTCCATCCCTTAAGACAGGCCAACTTCGGACAAGATCCCAGAGCTGCTCACTCCTCGGCCAATGCTCCCACTACTGCCAACACATACACAACCTACTCTGCCTTTTTCAAAGATACCAGGGCAGCAGTTTAAGTGCAGATCTGGGACCTGAGATGTCAGGGCTCCTGACTGCAGAAGGGTACTTGAGGCAATGAGGAAAGCTGGTGGTAAGGTAGACATCAAAGTCATCCCAAGTTTTAAAGAAATGACAGTAAGGAGCTCAGAAGGCTATGAGTCTCAAATGGGCTCTTCCTTGTAATGTTCACAAAGCCTAGAAGGTCTCAGGTGTGCCTTGGACTAGAGGGCAGGTTAAAAAAAAAAAAAAAATTCAGTAACTGAATAAGGAAAAATACGGGAGCCCAGAGAATAGCCAGGTAAATAAAACACAGTAAGGACAAGTGCACGGGGCAACCTTCTGAAAGCAGTTCTCAAGGGGGAAAGAGGAAGGAGCAGTTTTGAGAAGAAAAACGCCCCATCCCCCAAATCTCTGAAGCTGGCCCTGGTCAGGGAGAACCGACGTGATCTAAGCCTCAGAGGGCACATAGGTGAGGGAAGGCAGAGTAGTGAAGAGCAAGGAAAAAGAACTCCGGGGCAGGACGAAGTGTGCTACGGTATCTCTAGACTAGCTTAGTGCTGGCGTGAGACGTGAGTTCAGTAAATAGCTCGAATTACTTACTACTGGAGGCCGGCTAACTGCGAACTCAGATTCCCTCCATCTCCACCCAGCGCCAAGAAAACAAAACACTGCGTGCGACGGAGTTCCGCCCCTACGTCCCTCCTGACGCACGCCCGAGGCCACATCAGGGTGCGCAGGCGGTGCTCGCGGTTTACGACGTGCCGGAAAGTAGCGACCCGCATTCCCCGCTGGGCTGGGCAGGGCCATTATGGGGGTGAGACGGAGGTGAACCGCCGCAGGGGTAGTTGGGGGGGCGGTGGGGCAGATCTGGGATGCGGGGGCTCGAGCCCGGACAGAACTAAGGGAGTGAGCTCGCGCTAAAAGGAGCAGAAAGGCAGCACTTGTGCCGGGATGGGCGGGGCTGGGAGGGGTAGACGTGGGGCTACGTAGGCGCATTTAATGCAGTTTGTCTTGGCCTTCCCTTTTTCAGAAAATCGCGCTGCAGCTCAAAGCCACGCTGGAAAACGTCACTAACCTCCGGCCTGTGGGGGAGGATTTCCGGTGGTACCTAAAGGTGCGGCTGCAGTGGCGGGGCCCCTGATGAGGAACGGGCGGAGCATCGAGGTGCTGTGGGGTCTTCAAGGTCCCGCGAGGGGACGCCTTGCCCCGAATTAGTGTTGAACGGGCTTTCTCTCCAGCAAGATTAGAAGTGCTTAGCCATTAAATGTTCTTTTCTGGGTAGAATTTTATGTTTGCTTTTTAAAGTTTATTGGTTCCTTAACTGGCAGTGTCTTGGAATTCCTTTTGTAGTTATTTTCTCCGTTAAATATTTTATGGTATGTAAACAAATGCTAAACAAAGGACTACTTGAAGGTATAGTATGATTATTCAATAAGGAAACTAATTCACCTGTTTCATTTGTTGATTGGTTTTACTGTGAAATTGTTTAATTTTGTACATGGCTCCATCCTCACCTCCCCACCCCATACTGGTAAATCTGGTACTACCCTAGTGCCATGGTCTACAGAGGTCCCCCTCTTACCCCAGCAGTTTGAGGCCTTTCATGCTTCCAAATCCCACAGCTTCTGCTGTTTCCTCCTTGTCTAAATCCCAGCATCTTTCAGTGCCTAGCAAAACAGTGATATATATATACTTAGACCAGAGACCGCAGGGAGGGCCTGTATGAACACAGAGGAAGCTCCTGACATAGCAGGGGGCGGGGGGGGGGGGGGGGGGGGTCCCTTGAGACCATTCCTGTACCACATGAGCCTTGAATTACCAGCTAGGCTGGGCACTTCTTAGGGGAGGTTGGGAACACCCACAGGAGAAACGCCACGGCCTGTTCTTGCCCAGAGGTGAGTCTGGTTATGTCCTTAGTGGGTCTTTTTGTAAGGATGAGATGAGATCGCTGACAGGAAGGTAGTTATGAGTGTGCCTTCTTGCTTTTCCCTCAGTGTCTGCCCAACTGAACTAACTACTTTACTAATACCTTTTTCCCCCCAAGATGAAATGTGGCAACTGTGGTGAGATTTCAGAGAAGTGGCAGTACATTCGGCTGATGGTAACTGCTCCCCCCTACCACTGTACCCACACACACACACACACATCCATCTCTAGGCAGGGATTTGGGGAATCTATGACCCTAGTCTCTCTGGTCTTTGGAACTTGCTTCTTGTGGTTTGGGAGAGCAGGCATTAGTGTGATCAACAGTGGGAACAACAAACTCTTGGGATATGAGGCAGAGTTCAAAATCAAGGGGAAGACTTTGGTCTCAAGAAGCCGCCACAGGATTCTCATCCTAGCAAGTTGCTCACCCTCTTTGGGTCTTGGTCTCTTCAGTTGGATAATAAGTCATGGGACTGAACCTCTTCAGGACCTTACATCTAATTGATATGTGACTGGAGGTTCTGTTTACTCCTTGCTAGGACAGTGCGGCACTGAAAGGAGGCCGTGGAAGCGCCTCCATGGTCCAGAAGTGCAAGCTCTGCGCAAGGGAAAACTCCATTGGTAGGTCAGGCCATGCATACTGAGCCCTGCCAGGCTAGCCCCTAGCTTCCTGTTATCAGATCAAAAAGCAGGCTCATGTTACCTGAGGTACCCAAGCTTCTGCAGCAGACTCTCCCAGAGCCATATCTGGGGACCAGAGGTAGAGCCAAAGTATGAACTCAAATCAATTTTGTTCCATATTTTTTGTTTCAGAGATTTTGAGCAGCACCATCAAATCTTACAATGTAAGTTGCCTGCTGTAGTGGCAGGCGTGGTGGGATTAAATCCAGGCCAGGAGCAAGGAGACCTAGGTTCTGCCCTTAAAAGGGCTGGGCTGTGGGAGCTCAGGGGACTGCTGGCCCAACTTGGCCACTCAGTTTCCAACTTTGGGGGCACTTACCTTACTACATCTTAGAGGGTCTAGTGAGCCTCTGAAACCATGGGTAGGACAGTCCTTTGAATGGTACATCCCATCGTTGATATTGTCTATGTTATTAGGGAGTTATACATTACTGTACCACAGATTTGTCCAAGGGTAAGGGAGGATGTGTGTGGTTTGGGTCTGTGTTTTTAAAGACGGGTATTTAACTTGTATTTATCTATTCCTTATTTGTCTGATTTATGCCAAATTCTCAGTTTCGTCCTTATGTTAAAGAGAAGTCAAATGAGGACTTGCCCTCAAGTAAATCATAATCTAGTGGAAGAGAGCCTAACAAAAAACCAACCAGGGCCAACAGACAAGTGCCAGGCACATGGCTGGGGGGCAGGAAATGGTGTTACAATGAGTGACAGGGAATGTGTAGGCATGGCGTATGGGCTTTCTGGGCCCATGGGTCAGGTAGGCATGAATTTCCTTTCTATACCACCCCATTCATAGGTGCCCCCTCTACAAGCACATCTAATTTCAGAGGCTTTAAGTCAGCGCCCTGTCTTCACAACATAGCAGATGGTTAATAAAAGGCTGTAGCTAAGCCTACTGGGGCCGTTTGGGTGATCTGGAGATTTTGTAGCTGAACATTCTTGTTCATATTTGTGATGCTAGTAATTGTTCTGCCATTTGCTGAGCATTGTGTGGGTACTCTGCTGGGCACTTGACACATATTTCAAGTTCTCACAATAAACCTGTAGTGGTTTCCTCAGCTCTATTTGGTAGAATATGCCCAGAGGGGAAGAAAGGCAAAGCTTGCCTCACATCTAGGGAGGCTGCCCCTAGAGTCCACACATTGTTCTGTAGCATCCATGTCCAAGGTCTCATGGGGAGCAGGTGGCTAAGGCAGGCATCTTCCAGAAGGGGATGAGTTGGTCCCAAGTCCCATTCTGGGCTCACAGGGGCAGTAAGAACCTGTTCAGCAGAAAGGGAAGGGGCCAGGGGGTTATCCTGAGGGCCCAACTGAGCCTACCTCCTCAAGATAATTCTTTTCCAGGCTGAAGACAATGAGAAGTTTAAGACCATAGTAGAGTTTGAGTGCCGGGGCCTTGAACCAGTCGATTTCCAGCCCCAGGTATGTGTCATCCTGGGGGAGGACATCTAAGAAGTAACAGCAGAACTTTGCTCCCTATAGAGACCATGGACTGGGAATTGTGCTAAGAATTATTATTGTTTATTAAATGCCTATTGTATGTGGGGCACCGTGCCAGTCACTTATATGTTATTTAACCCTCACAGTGACCCTATGAAGCTACTCATATTTCAAAGATACAACTTGCCCAGGGTGACAGACAATATAAGCAATGGAGTTGTAATTTGAACCCAGGTCTACCTAACCTCAGGTCCACTGCTCATCCCACTTTATTGGTGCAGCATTTCCACCCCATAGCAAGTCTGTGAGGTAGGCAGAAGGGATAGTATTGTCACTCCCATTTCATAAATAAGAAAACTAAGGTCCAGAGAAAGAAGTGACATGCCCAGATGGCAGATGGTTAGCCAAAGGCTTCAGCTAAGTGTACTGGGACCACTTAGATCATCGGGAGACTGTAGCTTAGACTATCTTTCAGACAATTGGGAAGTGGAAGGGTCTACCCCACACCTCCTGCCTTCTGGTCCAGGGCTCTAATCAGAGGAACCATGTTAGTCTCGGGGCACCTGCCAGACCCTGGGAACTCAGTAGTCATTCCAGAATAGCTGCCAACACTACGTCACTGTCCTCCCTTCCCAAAGGTGGTGTGAGAAAAGCCAATTCCCTGGCCAGGCTCACGTGCCACACCAGTGCCTCCTTTCCCTCAGACTAACTGCTGCTTTCCTGTCCTTGCAGGCTGGGTTTGCTGCTGAAGGTGTGGACACGGGGACAGTCTTCAGTGACATTAACCTGCAGGAGAAGGTACGGAACTTGGGGACCTTGCAGGGTACTATAGGACACCTGGTGGAATGCCTTTTTTGGTGAACAGGGCTCCAATGGAAAGCTGACTGCGCATCTCTGTGTATTTTATTGATGATTTTGGTGTTTAAGGTGGCTCCAAGTGTCATGCTGAAGTTCTGTGTAGTGTTCCACAATCAAGAACACTGGGATGTGCTTGCTGGAGAAAATAAACATTAGATAAGCTTTGTTCAGGCATGAGTTATAATGCTATTGGCTGTGAGTTCAATTTTGATGAATCAACAATATATTTAAAAGGTGTTTTTAATAATCATACATGAAACAAGGTTATATATTGATTGGTTGAAGAACATGTTGTGATCAGATGTTTCTAGGAACCTAACCCTGTATTTTTCCTGGGAGCATTGGCTCATTATTCACTAACTCAGTGTTGGTGGTGACTTTGTAGAACCTAACTGCCACAAGTAATGAGAATCAGCTGCATTACTGGACGTGGTACTGCTTTACAGATCAGGAAACCTCATGTTCAGGCCTCAGAAGGAGGGCAAAAACTTCATTTGACTTGCATAGCACATAATAATAACAGTAACGAATTTATTGAGTTCTCACATGTGCTTGGCACTATGCTAAGTATTTTTACATGTGTTACCTCATTTGATTCTTTCAACATTCAACATGAAGTCTTTCTTTGTCCCCTTTAAAAAAAAAAAAAAATAGAGACCATCACTGAGAATCAGAATGGGTAGGTGATTTGCCCCAAATCACAAAGCCCGAAGAGCTGGAATTCAGGCCTGAGCACTGTGGCTCTGTTCTAGATCGCACATGTTTGTGAATATCTAAGTGAGAGCCTGTACTGGGCCTTATAAGACCCAGTTCTCCATCCATACTGTCCTAGGTTGCTTTGTGAGGCTTAACACTGTCATTTTTTTCCCCTATAGGACTGGACTGACTATGATGAAAAGGCTCAAGAGTCTGTGGGAATTTACGAGGTCACCCACCAGTTTGTGAAGTGCTGACCTCTCCACCTTCACACTCGCCTCTAAGAACTGAGAAGGGACAGTGTGTCCCAAGCAGCAGAGCCCACTGAGGCTGGTACCCTCATCCGTTGTCTCCCGGCAGCTGTCCAAACCCTCACAAGTCTGCATGCTGGGCTCTGTCACACCTTCCCAAGCCCCACCAATAAAGCCCGTTTGTGCTGTACTCGTGCATGAAGGCAGAGTGCAGGAGCAGCCACTCCCTCCACAAGTCAGAATTCATGTTGGAGATCTTTTTCTGCTTCCTCACACCTTCCACAGTGGAGACTTACACCTGATCCAATTTGCAAAATACAAAGGGGCACACAGCTTCTAAGGCCTCTCCAGCTCTTGGGGAATGAGCAGGTCAACCCACAAACCCAGAGGCCAGTGGTAAAAGTGAAGCTAACCCTGTGGAATGATTCCATGAGCCCAATAGTCCTGGGCCAAAACACTGCACTGATTAGCTTGGCCTTTAAGTAAATGCAGGCATCTCTGTTAGCTGGTGTCACTTCATGTTCAAGGGCCACAAGGGACTGCAGAGGTCAGCAATCTAGGCCTGGCATGAATCTGCTCTATAAAATTCCCACTGGGTAGTCATTAGATCTTTGTTGACTTGCTGTGATGGGTCTATCTCCTTCCAAGGCAGAAGTTAGTATGAAAGTTCTTATGCTAAGTCAACCTCTATGCCCCTGGTAGCTCCTGGTCCTTGTCTGTCACCTTTGTGGTCACACTTCTCTGTGCTGCCCCCAGACAGCTCTGTGGAGGTGTCAAGATGGCAGTCTTGGGCCTGGTTCCTGGGATCTGAAGACCCCTGTGTGTGAAGACAGTGGACAGAGTTGTTGAATGCACAGTAAGGTCGGGAGGGCATGCTCATGCCTTCTCACTAGTGAATCCACCATTTGGAAAACCTATTACAAGAGACCTTATTTCTCCAGTGTTCTCCTGGAGCCTGGAATTCTTTAGAAGCAAAATTAGTATCTTCATTTTCTGAACAGCCTACTGGGAATGGGTCTGCCCACTCCCAGGATGGTTGTGGGGCTCTACGACGGGGATCCATTTCAGGTAAAGGTGGCAATGTCCAAGAGTGGTGAAGGGGGGTACCCTATCTTATCCCCCCTCCAGTCTGGCAGCTACATCTTATTTCCCCTAGGTCTCATGTTCCTGGTTCCCGTGGGCCTGCTCTATTTTGTACAACAGTGCTTATTCAGCCCTTCCTCAGCCAGCAGGCCTTCCAGCCCCCTACCCAGTCGGTCTAGTCCATTCCCTAGCCTGAAAACACAAATGGAAGCAACTGGCTGGGTTTCGATACCAGCCGGCATGTGTTAAGCTCATAAAGACAAACACTAAAAGGATCTCAAGGTTTTGTTTATATTTTAAATTACCTTCTCATCTTTCAGGAGGTAAAGGAACCAAAGAAATCATTAATTAAAAGGAAAAAAAGCAAATTATGTCAATAGATGCAGCAAAAGTATTCAATAAAATGTACTACCCATTCAAAAAAAAACAGCAAACCATAGAAACCCTTTGCAAGCTAAAAACAGAGGAACTACCCCTCACCTCAAAGGGTATCTACTTTTGGTAGAAAACCTGGAACAGAGGAGGTGTCTGAAGTGCTCCCTTTGAGATGAGGGTGAGATGAGGATGCCCTCAGTCACTGCTATGCATTGTGCTTGGAGGCTCCCACCCGGTGTGATAAGACAATAAAAAGGTGAAAGGATTGAAAAGGAAGAAATAACTCATTTTTCAGATTAGTATTTTCTACTAAAACCCAAAAGCATGAACAAGTTCTAGATTTAAGATCAATATATAGAAATGCATTTAAGTACACTGGCAACATGCAAAACATAAAAAGTACCATTTAAAATAGCAACAAAGTTTCCTGACCAGTATGGCTCAGTGGGTTAGGTGTTGTCTTGAAAAGCAAAAGGTCTCCTGTTCAATTCCCAGTCAAGGCACACGCCTGGGTTGTGGACCAGGTCCCTGGGTGGGGTGTGCCAGAGGCAACCAAATGGTGTTTCTCTCCCTTTCTCCCTCCCTACTCTCTAAGAGTGAATAAATAAAAATCTTAAAAAAAAAAAAGAATTAAAAATACCTCAAAAAGAATTAAATCTATCAAAGAGGTTCATGTCCTCAATATAAAATTATTTAACTTGATTAAAAAGTGTTAAAGCCTAAACAAATGGAGGCCTATACTATTAGTATAGGGATAGGGAGACTTGGTATTATGAAATTTTCAACAAATGTATTTATAAATTAAATTCTTGTCAAAAATCTCAATTTTTTTTTTAAACAACTTGGCTCTGAAATCTATGATACAACACAGGTGGGAAACTTCCTCTACAGATATCCTATATTGATAAAGCAGTAGCCTTAAGTCAGCACGGTTTGGGCACTCTGCTACAAATGGACCAATGGAACAGTAGACAGACCCATTTATGTATGAAGGCTGATCAATGACAGGAGGTGTAGCAGATCAATGGGGAAATTATTAACTCATCCAAAAGGTGCTGGGGCAATTGTTTTAACTTTCTGCAATAGAATAAAATTGGGCCCCTACTTCACTCCACATACAAAAGTCTATTCCAAGGTTACCTATCTTGAGTGCTTCGGTATTGCAATGTGTTTGGGTAGAAGAGCCTTGGGCTTAGTATCTGACTTACTGTAAACTCCTGGGCAAGTGCTTTTCTTCTCAAGACCTCATGTTCTCCACATAAAAATGAACATGCTTTAGCTCTCACAATTGGTCCTCAATGAGATTAGTAAAAGTGGTGGTGGCCTGTCCTCTAAGTCCTGCCCCACATTTTAGGACAGCAGTCTCCTGTCTGGTAGTAGTAGAAGTTACAGCTATGGGAAGTGGGGACAGTAGAAGATGAGAGTAGATGAACATACTTGACCTATATTGCTACAGCTAATTACATCCCCATGTTACAGGAATTACCCGCATTTTACAGCATTCACAGGCAAGAGAGGCGGAATAACTTGTTTGTGGTCGTAAAGTGAGGACCTGGTAGGATGAGGGTACCAGGAATTGAGGTATTCCTGATGATGGTTCATGAGTGAGAGCAGCAGCATGTTTCTATGTGCACTGGTAGTCATCACATGTCCCTGATCAAACCACAGAATACAGAGGACCTGCTACCTGTTGGGTATTCATTAAATAATTACTGGGTGAAGGATGGGTAGAGTCAGCTAAGAAGACATGCAGGCGTGTTTACATGAACTGTAAGGAGGATTAAATGAGATAGTGCATTGGAAATGCTTGGTGACTGGCTCATAGCAGAATTCAAAACCCACCTGTTGAGTAACTCACTGGGCAAGGCACTGGGAATGCAGATAAAATTAAACACATAAAAAACCCTTCTTTTCAAAAAATAACAGAACACCCTTTCTTAATGTTACAGTAGTGTTCTAACAGTAAATTGTTAAAATTCTGTGTTCACATCACTCAATGGAGAAGTTTCAAGTGCAAAATGTACAAAGTGATCACTTCTACATTAGGCCATAATTAGCACATAAGATTCAACTGGTTAAAATAAATACACACCAATTATAAATCTTCATTTGGCTGGAAGAATAGTAAAATAGAAATCCCTAAATCCATGGGAATAACTTTTATTGCAACAGGACTATCAGAATCAAGCATCAGCAATTCACTTAGAAAAATAAAAAGGATTTTCAAAAAGAGGATGTCCCAGGAGAAAGAGGCAAATTTATGGGGTGCTTCAAACAGCATTTCCCATTATCACCAGAAGAGCCAGGAGCCAATGGGAACTTGCCTGAGCTTACTGAATTTACTTTCGGAAAGTTCTTTGTAGTAGTTAGGAAATTCGGTTAAAAAAAACTCAGAGGAACCATCTTCAAGCCACAATTAAATTTTATTTCTGCTTAAACAATAAATATACCTGAGTTATTGTTCCAAATCCTACCTCCTGTTCAACTGCCCTTAAAACTGAAATCTCACATTTTTAATTATGACATAATTCCACTTAGGAATTACATGTTTAGCTTTAAAACCACATGACTTTAAAGCTCAGGCTGCACAGGCACCTCAAGATTAGTTCAATTAGTCACAGAGTAGACCTATTGGCTACATGGGCCACGATTTTCATGTCGATGAAGTAATGGAGGCGTTTAACCTGCTCAGAAACTAAGTTTTGATAGATTTACCTTCCATGGCATCAAACATGTCTTCTAAGGCCTTGTGCACGCATTGGAGAAACTCCCGGGCATTGCGGCCTGGATAGGAGGAGACATTGCAGCCTATCCAGGTGTCATGAACAACGTACCCAACACCAAAGCCATCAGGGACCACAGGCGCAAAGCCACCAATGTTCACTGCTGGGCTGCTCAGTGTGCTTGTGGACAGGATGTTGTGGTTTATCTGCCCATATGCAGGGTCTAGATATAGCTCAGGCAGGGCAATCTCTTTGGCTGCTGCCAGGTACCGCAGAGCAAATAAGTGTCGGTCAAAGCCCTGGCCTGTCGGAGACAAAACAAAAAACCAGTCTCAGAATCTCAGAACTGAAAGGAATTTAGCAAAACCTCCTACCCATGTAGGAGTCCCCTTCACAGCATCCTTGAGAGTAGAAGGGTCTGTCTACCTCTGCATGCACACTTTCATCTTACTAACCTCTGAAGCTGTTCATTCCGGAATATTTTCTTAAGAAAAAGTTGTCAACAGCTGGTTAAAAATGAGACTAAAATGATTTTAAAAGTATGAAACTAAATCAATTTAGTCAAACAGTCAAGAAAGCACATGAAAAGAAAAATCTAAGATAAAACCCAAAGCCCAAGTCAAGTGCAAAAGACAACAATGAGTCAGTGGAACAAATTGGAAAGGGTTCTAATTTCATCTTTACTGCTAATTTTCTATGTAACCTTCTCCCAGTGGCCTCAGTTGCCTACCTATAAAATGGGGAAAGATGAGACCAGAATGTCTTGGAGGTCTCTTTTCATTCCAGGACTTTTGGCTGCATGGAAGGATTGGACTACATGATCCTCCAGGTCCTTTCCAGGTCTCAAATTATGGCACAAAGAGACAAAGGATGACACTTAGGTTTGGGAAGAGCTTCTGAGATGACCTATTTACAGGGAGTCAACACACCACATCTGAAGTGAAGTAAGAGGTGCTGCGGGGTGAGAAATCGTAAATTGTCAAAATTGAGTCTAATGGCTGACGCATTTCCTCATCCCTGCTTAGGAGAAAAGAACATTTTGATCTCTAGCGTCTCACCTGGCTGTTCAGACTATTACAGTAGAAAAAACAATCATCTGGGAGCTGGCAGATATATTAAAACTAGTGAAGGGGTGGAAATAAGATGTGGGATAGAATATTACTGAGACCTACCCCAGGGCTGAGGGCAACAAGACCCAAGGGCATGCTCCCCACCCCGTCTCACCCATGGCTGCTTCTTTGGTCAGCTGGCCGTGGTATTTGGAGCACTCGGCCATCATCTGCTGGAGCTCTCCAGTGCTGTGCTTGGAGGGCTCCCTGACGAAGGCCTCGGAGCACCTCTTTGTGAAGATGGAGGCAGGGCGGATGGTCTCAGTGCGACCATGCTTGAATGCTGCGGTGCTGCAGGACTCGTAGGTGGCCACTGTCTTGCCATACTGCCGCAGAAAGGCCATCTGGAAGGCCAGCTGGACCACCGAGTCAGGGCTCAGCTTCTGCTTCTTCAAGAATTCTTTGCCTCCTCTCTGAAACTGGATGAAGTCAATGGTGAGGGTTTTCATGGTGGCGTCGAACTTTTCCTTAGCAGTGCTGATGCCAGTCTTTAAGGTGTCGTTCAGCCTGAAGCTGAGTTTCTGCACAGCAGCAGAAGAGTCTGTGCTGGCTGGCTGGCTCTGTGGAGTGATGGCAGGGGTCTGAGTGCTGTCTTTAAACACTTCATTGAAAAACCTGAGCACTGCAACACCATCGCCCCAAGCATGCTCGAAGTGGACAGCGGCAGTGCCATCCTTGGCTACAATGAGGTTAAAGGATTTATCAAACCAGCGGTTTGTGCCATCACCGTGCAGCATGTTGTGGGACAAGTGGACACGGTCTTTAATGGGGAAATCATCTAGGCAGAGACAAAACACAGCAGAGTCCACCTTCTTCAGGGTCTCCTTGTTGCCACCACTCTCCAGCTTCTGCCTGAGCTCTGCCCAGACATCTCGGTTCTCACTGGTCAGATATGCCAGTGGAAACTCAGGGGCAGGGCTATTGTCTGAGAGAATGTACTTCAGATGAGCCTGGATTTCGGAGGCACTCACAATGTTCCCATCTTGATCCAGGACATCAAAGATATAGAAATTTCCTCTTCTTAGGACCAGGAGGTGTCTGGCCTTGTCATCAGTGAAAAGTTCATCCCGACTGGGTCTGGGTAAACGAGTGGAATTGAAAAGCCGAAAATACTGGGACATATCCAGTGGATATGCATTGACCAAGTAGGCACCATACCAAGACAGGGAGGAAGGCACAAAGCTTATGAGTCTCTTGAAGGTATCAGTGTCACTTTTGGCAGGGTTCAAGTGAAACACTTCTGGCTCCAAAAGGCCAGCCCGGAGCGTCTTCATAAATCGGATGGCAGAAACAGTCATGTTGGTTGCTCGCGTGAGCTGGTCATTATACTCAGGCTTTGGGTCAGGGTTGAAAGCCATAAATGGATTAAAGTTCAGGACAATGGGGTCTCGAGCAGTTAAGTACATATCAAACCAGGGGCCTAAAACATAAAATTAAAGAAAGAACATAAAAAGTTAATGCAGTCCCTAAAAATAAAATTTGAGAGAGAAAAAAAATCAAGCACATGCAAAAGAAATGACAGCCTCCGGTGGGAGGAGTTTCCTCATTATTTTTTTGCTCTGCAATAATTCATGTCATATAAACAGGATCATGTGCAATGTGGTATTTTACATCTGGCTTCTATCACTTACAATGTTTTTGAGGTTCATCCATGTAGTAGGATGTATCAGTTCTTCCTTTCATTGCTGAATAATGTTCCATTATATAAATATAGCATATTTCGTTTATCCATTTATCAGTTGATGGGTATTTGGGCTGTTTCATTTTTGGTTATTATGAATGATGCTGGTATGTACAAGTTTTGTGTGGATATATGTTCCCAATTCTCCAGAGGATATATTAACAGCAGGGAGTGGGGCTGATGGGTCATGAGGTAAGCCTATGTTTAACTTTTTGAGGAACTGCTAGGGTATCTTCCCAAGTGGCTGCACCATTACCACCTGCAGTGTATGAGGGTTCCAATTTCTCCAGATCCTTGGCACTATTCGTTATTGTCTTTTTCATTGGACCCAATCTAGTGAGTAACCATCACTGTGGTTTTGATTCACATTTCCCTAATGTTTATTAATTGCATTTCCTTCCTCATTCTGTTTTCTTTCTTGACTCTTAAATGAATAAAATACAGTAACACCTCTCTTGCATTCATGCTATAACAGAATAGTTGTTAATTCCCATCCCATCTCCTTAGATTTCCCTTGTTTTATCTCCCTTCAGGGAAAACATTCACACTTGACTGTCTCCCAAATAGGGGGGAAAACTCTTCACCATTGTTCTGTGTACTATGAACATTTGTACACTCCCTCTTTGAGGAAATGCTCAAAAAGCAATTAGAAATAACTATGAGTGTGGACCACTCAAACTAGCTCTCTGCATTCTGGTGGACGTTTTGCTTGTAAAAATATCAGAAGCAATATTTTATCAGAAAATGTGTTTTTGAGAGGAATCCCTACCAGGATTGGCAAGCATGGATGAACTCCATTATTAAAGGCCCATTTTCCGTTGCAGTAAATAATTTTCACATGTAAGCAACTGGGGAAAGGATTAATAAACACAAATTTATCTATTTTTCATTTGTTGGTCCTTTTATTCCATTTCATTCCTTGAGAATCAATGCTGAGACTCAGGCTGTGGTCTAAGGGATTTGGAGAGGAATAGGACCTACACTTTGATTTGGAAGAACAACGGTGTAGGAGACAGACAAAATTAAAAACATAATACAATGCACAAAAAGGATAAGAGAAAAAACATACTGAGAAGGAGGGTGTGTGAAATACATTTGATGAAAAAGACATGAATTTATGCCACTGATCTCTTCAGTAAAATAATTTTAAAGAGACAAAAACCAATAAGACAGCCCTGGCTGCTGCTGCTTAGTGGATTGAGTGCTGGCCTGTGAACCAAAGGGTCACCGGTTCAATTTCCAGTCAGGACACATGCATGGGTTGCGGGCCAGGTTCCCAGTAGAGGCTGTGTGAGAAACAACCACACATTGATGTTTCTCTCCCTCTCTTTCTCCTTCACTTCCCTTCTCTCTAAAAATAAATAAAATATTCTTTAAACAAAACCAATAAAGCAAAAAGAATAAAAGAAGAGAAAAGAGCAAATATTAGAAGTTGAAAAGCATTTAGGCAATTAGTAATGACTAAAGCAGACTCAAGAAAGTCAACCTTAAGCTGAGAATGGAAAAAGGCAAGAAATAATATGATTTACAAAGCAGAATCCCCACGGGGCTCAGGAACTGGCAGCTTACACATCTGGTTGAAAAGTTATTTAATTAGACCCCTACTCCCATCTCCCAGATACTCTCCCCACTCCAGTAGAAAACTTAAGTTTTATCCTCTGGAGAAAGTAAAATTGTGGGACATAAACCTCAGTTGAGATCTCAAGCCTTATCCCACTTCTACAACACTAGTGATCAGGAAAATACCTTTTGGTGGTTTTCTGGAAAACCTGCCCTGGGAGCCTAACCCACAGACACTAATGTTAGGGGCACCCAAGGAATTGGCTGAGCCAGGTCACTTTACAGTGAAGCTGTGACCGACTACCTCACCCTCATCCACAGAGCTTCCAACTGCTTTTTCATATCTCACTCATACCCAAGACAACAGAAAAGGCTTCTGAGGCATTAAAAAAAAAAAAAGGACAGAACGAACAGGAAAAAAGCAACTACAGGCTACAAAGAAAGTTAAAAACTTAAAAAAAAAAAAAGGATTCCCAGATAAACTACTAAGGACTTACAAAGCTAAATATAAGAAAGTATAAAATAACCATTACCTTCGTAAAAAACAAAAAGTTCATACAGGAAAGAAAAAAAAAACAATCCCAATGTGCTACACAACTCAGCTGACAATAGCATTTACATGGTCATAATAGTGTAAATGCTAAATATTAAGCTAACCAAAATTACAAATTAATTATACTGTGAAAATAAGGGGATAGGAAATGGGCATGTACACTCATAAATGAGGTGGTATATAAGAGACTGCTAAATTCTAATCTTCTTTAGTGAGATGTCAATAGATAACGCCTAAATTAAAGTTAAAATGTTAAAATAAAGTAATATAGGTATATAATTTAGAGAATGAGGTACATATCAAAAGAATCAGATAGCAGCTGAAAGTGAGAAGTGAGAGATTAGGGGAGGGTCAAGAAACTTCTGTTTTTCCTAACAAGCCTGATAGAACTATTTCATTCTTTAAACTATGTGTATGTATAATCTCAGGAAAAAAAAAAAAAAACTAAACTAAATTAAACAAAGTGTTGTGGAAGCAACCAACTCTGAATGGAGACAGAGGACACAAAGGTTATACACAAAAAAACATTCTATCTGGGTTTTTTCTTTTTTTTTTCATTAAGCACATAACTGGCACAAAACATACTAGTTTCGGTTGTACAATATAATGATTCCATATTTGTATTTATTGTGATATTGTGAAATAATCACCACAATAAGTTTAATTAACACCCATTACCATACACAGTTACAAAATTTATTTTTCTTATGATGACAATTTTTAAGATCTGTACTTTTAGCAACTTTGTAATACAGTATTATTAACTATAGTCACCATGTTGTACCTTATAACCCATGACTTGCTTATTTTATAGCTGAAAGTTTGTACCTTTTGACCCCCTTCACCCATTTCACCCACCCCCCTAACTCCCTGCCTTTGGCAATCACCCTACTTGAGTCTTAAAGGAAGAAGTTTCCAGGTAAAAAATGGCAGTGGAAGCAACACGGATAAAAGGCACAGAAGAATTAATGGGTTGAGGGAATGAGTTGTTCAGTTTTTTTGAAGCATAAAGTGTGTCAGAGAGAAAAAGCAGGAAAGGACAGTTAGGTCAGACTGTGAAGGACCTAGAGTGATACACATAGGGACTTAATCCTGCATCCTTTTCAGACAGAACCAATGATTAGGTTCTGTCTTGACCCCACCTAAAGAGGAAGCCATTGGTCTTGAGCATGAATGTTTACCTTAGGAAGAGAGAATGACACATTACTTCAGTGCAGTCCCACCAAAGATATTTTTGAGACCAAACAGGAGAGAGCTGCTTTACTTCCAATTACGGTGGGCTCTGGGGAAAATGAAGCCCACAACCCAGCCTGCCTACCTGAAATGTAGCTCGTATGTTTATTCTGCTTGTCCTGAGCAACCAGCTGCTTGTGCAATTCTTTTCCAATCCCATTTTCAAAACTCTTGCAAAATTCTTCTGTTTTCCTGAAATGTTAAGGAAAAGACAGAATCAAATAATGGCAGAAAATACCTGATTTTTAGATTCATGGCTGAAAACTCATACACAGAGCTCTGAGTTCCCAATAGCATATCAGAAAGTACTCTGACCAGAACAAGAATAAAACCAAAATAAATAAATCTACGATATCTTTTTATTTATCCTCACCTGAGGGCATGCTTACTGATTTCAGAGAGGGGAACAGAGGGAGAAAGAGAGAGAAACACTGAGGTGAAAGAGAAACATTAATCAGCTGCCTTTCGCCTCTCATATGTGCCCCGATGAAGGACCAAACTGCAATCTTTCAGTTTACAGGATGACTCTCCAACCACCTGAGTCACGCAGCCCAAGGCTAGCATAGCTTTCTTAAATGATTGACTGGGAAAATCAGTCAACATCTCATAAACCTTTCTGTAATCTAGGATGCAGGCAGGTTGGCATGGAGAAAAGGAGATAAGCTTTGGGGTCAAAAAGAGCTAAGTTTGAATTCCAACTCTGTCACTTTCAAACTGTGGTACATTAAACAAGTTATTTGATCTGAGTTTCTGTTTCTTCATTCATAAAACAGAGATCAAATATTACCTTACAAGATGAAGAAATATTTATAACGCTAAGGATTTATGATAGTTTGAAACATAACGTTTAATAACTGGTAGTTATTAAACTATTACCATATCAAGAGAAGCTTCAAGTGACTAATGAAGAATATTTAAAAGTAGAGGACTAGATTATGAATGGTTCATCTATGTTTTTCCATCACTGTCCAGTGAAGGATTCTGTGGTTTTACTGTCAATGCCAGCTACCTGCACAAAAAATTCCCATCACAGAAAATGAGTACTACACTAGGATGTAAGAACTTAATGCGATTCTCTTTTTGACAATATCCAGTATTATTTTCCAATTCCATGCTGTATTAGTTTCCTAGGACTACCATAAAAGTAACCACAAGCTGGACAGCTTAAAACAACAGGAATTTATTCTCTTGCAGTTCTGAAGGCTTGAAGCACAAAGTCAAGGTATTAACAGTATCATATTCTCTCTGAAGACTCTAGAGGAGAATCTATTCATGCCTTTCTCTTAGCTTCTGTTATTTACCAGCTATCCTTGGTATTCCTTGGCTTGATGTACCCCAATAACTGCCTCCATCACCACATGGCTGTCTCTGTTTCTTCTCTTTTTATAAGGACATCAGTCACAATGGATTAAGCACCCACCCTACTCCAGTATGATCTCATCTTAACTAATTACATCTGTATTTGACCTTACTTCTAAATAAGGTCAGTACATGAGTTTCTGAAAAGAACATGAATTTTGGGGGCACACTATTCAAACCAGTACACATGCTCACCAAGCAAACTTCTGGTCTGCTATATGCCCTCCTCAATGGATTTCCTTACCAGGAACACATACCTTCTGTAAATGACCAGTACATGCAAGAGCCCCAGCAAGCGCCTGCCAAATTTGGCATTCTGGCTTATAAACCATCACCTGTTGAATCTGGTTAGAGAGATCTGGTCAGCCCTTCATGAGTTAAAAATCTATTTCCTGAACTTACAAATGTAGAGACTAGGTTCCAGGCTCCTGGAGACCCAATCAAATTGCAGGTACTTCCTGAAACTCAGTTTACCATAACTTGTCAGCTTCTCTTGAGCCACCCAACCATGGTCATTCAGGGTTCTCAGCATTTACCTGAACTGCCCATCGTCTAAGAGAGGCTTCTGCGCACTGAGGTATCTCCTGATGGTGTCTTCAAGTTTAGGAATAGGCAGCCTGAAGAGAAAGCAAGGTCCATGTGAAACAGGTTAATTACCTTCACAACCCAAACTAATAAACTAATTACTGGATAATTTCCTTAAAACAAACAAACAAACAAAAACCCAACAATGGGGAGCCACAGGCAAATCAGAATTGATGGGTTTACTAACCCATCATAAGCTAAATTATTATATATGAGGTCTGTCCAGAAAAAGTCCAGCTATTTGCTAATATAAAAAGAATGGTTTGCATGACATGATGTACCCTGGCAGCCCAGGAGAGCAGACTGGAATGTACATGCATGAACAATGACAACTTCACTGGACTAGTCAGTGGGGGCGGTAGATGTCAGTGAGTGAGCACATGTACTGTGTGGCCATCACATTCAAAATGACAGTGAGTAGAGCAACGAATCTGCATCAAATTTTGTGTTAAACTTGAACATTCTTCTGTGGAAACTATTCAGATGATTCAGAAGGCTTTCAGGGACAATGCAATGAGTGCAACATAAATAAAAGGGAGGCACAAATACTTCAAAGATGGTTGAGAATCTGTTGAAAGTGACCCACATTCGGGAATGCCTGCAACAAGCAGAACACCTGAGAATGTTGAACATTTATGGGCTGTAGTTAACAAAGATCGGTGACTGGCAGTCCAAGAACTAGAAGCTTAACTGGGGATTCCAAAAACTACTGTGTCAGATTTTGATGCAGGATCTTGGCATGAAATGTGTCATGGCAAAATTCATTCCATAGTTTCTGCTACCAGAGAAGGAACATTGTGCTGCAGTTGCTAATGACTTGATTCAAACTGCTACTAATGAACCTGATTTCCTCAAGGTCATAACTGGCGATGAAATGTGGGTCTACCGCCATGATTCAGAAACAACAGCTCAGCTGTCCCAATGGAGGTTGCCTGGTTCTCCACACCCAAGGAAGGTGTAGCAAAGTCACAGCAAGATCGGGATCATGTTAACTGTGTTTTTTGCTTGGGAAGGTGTTGCCCATCATGAGTATGCCTCTCCAGGGCAAACAATTAATAAGGAGTATTACCTCAATCTTCTTTATCTGTTGAGCGATGCAATACTACAAAAATGGCCACTACTACAGGCAACTGGTGATTGGCAGCTTCATCAGAACAACGTACCTGCTCATGTACCACTTCTCATGCAGAGTTTTTTGGCGAAACATCAAATCACCCAGATGACTCAGACTCCCTACAGCCCGGATTTGATGCTCTGTGACTTCTGGCTTTTCCCAAAACTAAAATCACCTTTGAAAGGGAAGAGATTTCAGACCACTGATGTGATTCAGGAAAATACCACAGGGCATCTGATGGCGATTCCAACAAAGGATTTTGCAGAGTGTTCTGAACAGTGGAAAAGATGCTGGAGGACTGTATGAGGTCCCAAGGTGCCTACTTTGAAGGGGACTGAGATGCCACTGTCCTATGTACGTGTTTCTTGTACCTTGTACCTTCTTCAATAAATGTCTCTATTTTTCATAGTATGTGGCTGGATATTTTCTGGACAGGCCTCATATACTAACATTCAAAATGGGGACATGGAAGCTACCCAAAGTCTTTCTGTTTCTTGGTCACAACTATAATACCTATGTTAGACCTGTATTGGCTCTGATTTGAATTCCACCCTTAGTCTGAACAACTGCATTTTTCTCCTCCAAGGTTAAAAAAAGTTCTGTTTTTAAATTTTTTTGTGCATTGTACAACAGTGATTCACACAAAAGTGAAACACAGGTCTGTCCAAGGGCCAGCCAAATATGGGGTCAACCATCAAGCCACCCCCAGCCACCAGGAGTCCCATGAGGAAGAACCAGATCTTCCTACATGCTTGCTTACTCATCGTTCTCTGCCAGTAGATCCTATGACAGCTATGGGGAAGTTACTGGTCCACATTGAAATTAAAATACATGGAGAGTATGGGTAGATGTACTTTCTTTCTCATGTCAATAATTTCATTGAGGCTCTCTCTTGGTTTGGGGTTCTCTCTCCTGCTTTGGAGCTTGATGCAAGCTCTCTCTCCCCCTAATCTTTTGGCATTTGGACACTTCGGGGCTCTGGCCCTTGCTCCCCACATGGATGGGAGCGCTCATTGGACCAGGCAGGTATCCAGCCCACCAGGGGCTTGGGCCCCGCATGGCTGGAAGCCCACTCCTGGAGGCAGGGTTCCACACTGGGCCTCGTGCCTCTCTGGGCTCCAGCCTCTGGGACACCAGGGTCCAATGCAGCACAACACATTGTTTCCTGAACCGCTGCATGGAGACTGAGAGCAGTGTACCTCAGATCCTGAAAGACAGAGAGCTGCTGCAGGAAAATGGAGACTCTGAAACCCACAAGTGCACATTCAAGAGAGGATGAAGATGTTTCTAAGGCCGGCTTGAGGACAGATAAGGAAAGGGGGAACCTCTGGGCAAGGTTTTGGCTTTGTAGTCTTTTGGAGAGCAAGAAAAGTTCTGGGTCTTGTGGGCGAGAAGGGCTCTGAGCAGAAGTGTTCTTAGCCCTCCCCCCAAATTAGAACCCTGTTAATAAAGATCTGTTTCCTTCAAAAAAACTAATAATTTTATTGAAAAATATATCCCCTAGCACCAAAACTTAATCAGAATTTGTTAGGTTACCTCTGTCAACTCATATTAACACTGATACTTTAAAATTATCTAAACATAGCAGCCACTTAGGAAGACTGGAAAGTTATCCATAAAATGTAATTTAAAACCTTACTGTAAGATATATTACGGTTCTTCAGTTTATTTTCAATGCATGGTTTATCCAAAAAATGATATAAAAAGTAAATCTGAATTATTTATAACCATTATGAACTGAGGCTGCCCTGAGTGACCATTCACAACACTTTACAACTATAGATTCTCTTACATTCGTAGGCTTACACAGTAAATCCCAAATACTTCCTCAATTATTTCATAATTACAAAGTTATCCACTTACTTTCCTCAACACTTTTAATATAGCACGAACATTAATGAAAATTTATATTCTCTTTAAACAAAATTCTAAATTAGAGGTAATGGCAGTCGTGTAAAAACAGTACTTATTAAAAAGCTTCTGGAGAGTTAGCTCTACCTTGAACTTACGCTACTGGGGTAAGGCCAGTTTCAAAGTGATTTATATTTTAGTTACTAATATAATAGAAATTTAATTTTCTCAATGGAATTATATTGAGACAATATAGATTCTGTATAAAAATGTTTTATCATGGACAAGAAAACCACCTGTTTTCTATTAAAAAATATTAAATATAACATAATGAATATGCCAAACTTACCAGGTCTATATTTTTGCCTTATATAAAGCGCCCTCAATGTAAATGCCAAATGGCAATGCAGTCCACGTTATCATGTTACCTAATACTTGGCAGACCATGGCCATGGCTAAGAAGTTACTGGCTCAGAGTGAAGGGGCGGGGGGAGGGGGCACGAACAGAACAGTGCACTTTTCACAAAACTCAATTTGCTTAATTTAGATGTCTGTCTTTAAGGTAGACATTGTCCCTTCTGTTTTGTTTTGTTTTTTTGATGGAGGATGAGAGTCATTAACGGTCCTTTCTTTTAAGAAGTAATGTTGATAATTATTTTTCTCCATAATTTTAATGATCTGTGAAGTCTCAAAGTATAAGAACTACTGACACAGTAGTAAGAGAATGAGATTTAGAATCAGACCTAAGCGTGAGTCCCAGCTCTGCCACTTAATTTCTAGTTATATGGTTATAGGTAGCAAATTACTTGATGTTCCCCAGACTCCATTTCTGATCTATGAATTGGAGAGAACTGCCTCACAGAGAGATCTGAAATCCTATCTCTTTTAAGTCCCGATTCCACTTAGCACAAGTTTCTCTAATACATCTACTATATGGAAATGCTACATTCACAGCTTTTGGAATCTCACAGATTTGGGTGTGCAGCCTGGATCCTACCACCTACTATCCATGCGATCCTGGGCAAATTTCTCACCTCTCTCATCCCCCTTTCTCCATTCGTTAAATAATAGCTCACTGAGCTATTGTGAGAATTAAATGAAATTTTATATATATAAATAAAGCTGGGAAGGTATCTGACATATAGTAAGCAATAAAAACACTCAATGTGTATTTATAGACATCCAGATATCTATCCTTGTCTATAAACATCTCATTCCATCTCCTTTCCATTTCCCTCCTGGTTTCCTTCCTGCTTCCCTATTTCAAAACCTTCCACCTTAGGCACAAAGCCTATCTGCTACTATTTCCTTCTATCTGCTCAGCAACATCCAGTTTGGCCCCATGTAACTATACCTTTAGAGCTCCCATTCTGTTCTGAAAGTTACAGCCTATAACTTCTCCAGTACTCTGCCTACCTCCTCATCGCTCTCAAAATCTGACTACAGTCAGCTCTCTGTATCTGTGGGTTTCACATCTATGAATTCAACCAACTGCAGAGTGAAAAATTGGGGGGAAAAGTCACGTTGCTGACATGTACTATATAGTTAGACCTATGATAATTGCATCTGTAACTGAACATATACAGACTTTTTTTCTTATTATCCCCTAAACAATATAGTATAACAACCATTAATATACCACTTACATTGTATTAGGTATAGTAAGTAATCTACAGATGATTTAAAGTATACAGAAGGATGTATATAGGTAATATGCAAATACTATGCCATTTTACATAAAGGACTTGGGCATCTATGGATTTTTGTATTCACAAGGGGTCCTGGAACCAATCCCCTGCAAATACTGAGAGACCACTGTATTCTGAAAATAAAACTTGCTTTTAAATTTCTCTCCAAAGAAAGCCACTCCTCAACTTCTAGGAAGACAAACACCCTCCTTACCCCCGCCACCTGCCATCAACATTAAATAAGTTTCTTTCTTCTCAAAGTCAATTGTACCACCTTCTCTGCATCCTCATGTTATTCACTCCAAGGGGTGGTGGGTTAGTAAATCAGCTCTCTGGTGGGTAGGAGGTGAAACCCTTATTTGCAGCATTTATCAATTTCTGTGAAGCTCCCACCAGGCCAATTTCAAAACGATCGACATGATGTCACTGAAGGTGGGGCAGAGAAGAAATGCACAGAGTTGGCTCTCCTGATTACGGTAAGGTACAGAGAGGGGAGTTCACAGCTCATTAGGGGTCTTCCTCTGAAACCTCTTTTCTGACCGCCACTGGCACATAGGCCCGCACAGAATAGGTACTCAATAAATATATGTCAAATGAATTAGTTGATTTCTCCTTCCTTTAACCCACTACCCATCCCAGGACCCTGCATTCGTCCCTATCTGATAGAGGAATTTATGTATTTATGTCTCTTTTCCCATCAGACTGCTGGCTAATATCCTTGAAGGATTCAGTTAGATATTCTCTCCTCCCACCCTGTTGGTTTTAACACCATCTTCTAAGCCACTTTTATGTCCTCGTGCCCTAAAAGTTCCTATTTTCTCAAGACTGTCTCTGCCCTCTCCTGACCAATCACTTTATATTGGCAATTCTCAACCAGTGTGCCACAAGAATTTCTAAAACACGCAATACATGACTGTTTAGTCAGGAGCACTGATCTCTTTTCCCTTAGACTGTCAAATTAAAAAGGACAAGCTTTGGTGAAAAAAAAATTATTCATTATCATTTTATCAGTTAGGAATCTTTGAAACAAGCAACAGAAAACACACAGCTTGCCTAAGCAAAAAGTAAATTCACCAGAATGATATGAAGGGGCTCCAAGGAGATACAAAAAGGAAAAAAAAAAAAAAAAGACAACAGCCAACACAATAGCCACCCAGTGTGACTGAATCAAAATTATACCTATTTTAATCAGGTGGGCAAAAAATACATATTTTTGTGCCACAGAATTTTAGTAATTAATTTATGTGCGTTCTCTGCTTTATATAACTTGTATTCCATATACAACAGACAAGTTCTCTAGAATTCAAAGGTTAGGCCAGAGTTAACAAGGTGTGGAGGATAACAGATAAAAACAGTAATGTTCTGGGCCTCAATGGAATGCCTTTCAGATGGATTGTCTTGACACTCAGGATGACTTTATCCCAATGATAAGTATATTGTGTAAAAATACAAAAGGCTTTTCAGCTATATTCTTGTGAGAAGAATTTCTATCTAAGTGTAGGGGGCCACTCTGAGTGGTATCGGGAACTGTAGTCCAGCACAAGCTGAGGCCTGGGAGAGGCCCCACAAGACTTGGCTAGAACACTGGTAAAGTGGTTGATAGACAGGCCCTGATAATAACTCAGAGGGCCCCCAGGGGAAATCAGGCCTAGAAGTAAATTACACTCCTTGAAGCACTCTTTGCTCCTCCCTCAAACTCTGTTAATCCTACACCAGATAACCTGGGAAGGAAATTTACAAAATTCCTGGTTCCTGATCCAAATCCCACCTGGCATCGTAATGTTTGCTCATCTTGGACCCAAGCAATTTGGTGTACTCCTACCACTGTCTTCTTTAAACATCACCTATTCTCTGTAAGTTTAAGTTACTGATGTAATTAGATTACCTATACATTCCTGCTACCTGTCCCCCCATTAGTAACCCTCTCAATAAAAGCCATTGAGCACGGGGACTGGGGACATTCCCCACTAGAGGGAATCGCCTTCCCTTTTCCTTGATAGGCAAACGGCGTCTGGAACGACTCTTCCATCGGCAGCAAATCGGAGGACTTCACTGGCCGGAGTCCCCCACAGCTAAGTACTTACTCTGAGCCAGCCTTTGTACTGTTTTATATCAGAGTATTTAATTCTAACAATCCTGAGACAAAGATAATATTATCAATCCCAATTTTTAGGTTAGATAGCTTGTTCATAGCCAAGCAGCTAGTAAGAAGTGGAGCTGGATCAAAAAATCAAATCTGTCTGATTCCTGTCTTATGATCTTAACCACTAAATGCTGCTTCCCACTTATCCACTACGGCTGAACAATGTTTACCTGTCAGATCCTCCCCACTACATGGTAAGCTCTTCACCATGACTGATTGGTCTCCAAACCCATATCAATGTTTATCAAATTAATTATATGAATGATTAGGTCAGGCTGATCTACCCTTTGTCTCCTCAGAACTTCCAGTTTTATATTCTAAAATTAACTGTTCAGTATATATAAACATAGCCCTTAAAAAATAACACCTAACTGTACTGTACACCTAAAAATGACTAATACAGTAAATTTTATATGATGTATATTTTATCACACTAAAAAAAGAACTAAAAAAAAAAACCCCTAAAAAACAAGCAAATGATAGTGTAAAGGTTTCTAGAAAAAAGTGAATCCTAGGCCAACTGGTCAATAGGCAGAAGTGATATCACAGGAATAAGAAGAGGGAGGGAGATCCGGTTGGACCACCTAATACAAAGGGACCATCCTTGCCAACTAATTAGGATAGTTTCCAATTTTAGGCATCTTATCTCACTCTAACACCACTAAGCCCAATGAAGTGTGTCTTCCATTCCTACCTTATAGGTAAGAGCTGTGGCTCAAAGAAGTTAACAGAATTGCCTGAAGTTAGTGTAAGGTCCAAACTCTGAAACCAGTTCTACCTGACTTCAAAGCCAGTGCTTTTCACCAAGTGTGATATCCAAGAAAGTGTCAAAGGTAACACATTTTACCAGTCTAGAATCTCAGAGATAAAAGGAACATCATTTTATCTAAACCCCACTTTACAGCTGAGGTAACGGAGGCCTGGAGGGGGCCCTTGTTTAAGGTTACATATGGGTGACAGCTTCAAATTCCTACGGATTTTTTGTACCGTGGGTTGGGGAAAATGATCTTGAATATTTATTCTTCCCAGCTTTCCCGTTCTAAAATGGAGAAAATCCCTCTGATCCTAAACCTTGGTTGAGCCCAGGCATACCCCAAAAGTCACGGGCCATTTGCAGCTGGGCTTGGCAAACGCAGACAGGTCTTGTCATTCCTCACCTTTCCCCCACATACGCACTCCGCTCATAAAAAGGCCGTTAACAAGGCGTGTCCCAGGCTTATTCCACAGGCAAAAACACCGTCTTTCTTCCTCTACCCCTACATCTTGCCAAATATAAATGATGAAATTGGGGCTAATCTCATTTTTATTTGGTTTAGATGTGTGCACTCTAATTTCACAAGAATCATCTCGAGTGATTTTCCTGAGGGCAGGGGTAGGTAGTGAGGACAATGGGGTTCAGGGGTTCCTGGATGTGAAGAAAAACAGCACCCTAGTTGTTAGGGGTGATGACTGTTTTGTTCTATTCATGGGGTGGGGAGTGCTGACCTCCAGCGCCTGGACTGGGAGATTCCTGATGGCAGTTTGGAGAGAAAGAGAAAAGAATCTTTGAGACAAATTTGGAATGTGGCACCAGGAACTAACTGGTGAGTAGAAAAGGTAAAGTCTGATTTTAGGGGGTGAAGGGATTTGGGGAACTTTCTAATATTGGAAAAGGAGATCTGGCAGTTCAGATGAAGGCTGGGAGTTTGAAGGTTGAGAAATAGGCAAACTGAATTAAAGAAAATACTGGGTGAAGGAAAGGGTAAGAAGGGAAAGATTTATTGGGATTGTTTTCACAGAGGAAGTAGATTCTAGGTGCTGTTTTGGGAGGGGGTGGTAGCCTATGGTGAGAAGGAATAGACAGGATTTCGGTGGGCTCTGGAACTAATCTGAATAAGCGTTTGGGAGAGGTATCTCCGAGGGAGGCGCCTAGAATGCGGTGCAGGTGGGCTGAAGTGGCGGGGGGTTCTGTGGGCTAGGGAGGATATTTTAGGGGGCATGTTGAGGAAGGTTTAATAGCGGTGAAAAGTTTTCAGGTGAAGACTGAACCTAGAATGCTGAGGACTTGGAGGAGAGTAAGATGAATGCTTGAGTATCCTTGGGGGACTGACGGGGGCGCTAAAAGAGCAAACTACTGTTGGGATGGGGGGTGGGCGAAGTTGAGGGATGATAACTATTATGTATCAGGACAGGAATTATGTTCTGGGTAGGAATGTGGAGCAGTCATGAAAGTACTTCAAGGAACACCCTAGGTGGAGAGAGTAAAGTGGTGCTGGAGGTATGCAGGTTGGATATTTTGCAGGGAAAAATGCGAGGGACCCTTAGGGTAACCGGACGGAAGCTGGGTTATTGGAGAGTTTGAGAAGGGTTCAGGATGGAGAATGGGAGAGAGCAATGGGGCGTTCTGGAATAAACTCGCGCGTTCTGAGGTCCCTGGGTCAAGAGATTCTGAAAGTCACAGGATTTGCAGACTGGGGGATGCGGCAGCGTCCCAGGTGGGGGTCTGGGGGCAGAAGCGAGTTCAGGGGAGGAGTCGTGACTGTAGTGAGAATGGGGCCGAAAGTGGACGGGCAGTGGACGGGGGGGACCGGCGGGCCGGGCTCACCTGGGTAGGCTGTCCTGGTAGTGCATAGTGGGCACGACGCTGCGCTGCAAGTACTGGCCCGGCGCGGAGTCGGCGCTCAGGGGCCGACGGGGGACTCCCGCGCCCGCGGCGGGACCCCGGGGCCAGGCGCGCAACAGAAGGCGGGCCACCATCGTCCCGGGAGGCGGGAACAGCGCAACGCGCGGGACGAAGAGTTTCGCTGCACAAGCTCCCCGCGACTCTCTTCAGGGGCGGGAGACGCCGCGTCACGGACTCCAGCACAGTTCGCGTCGGCGCAGAGCCGCTTCCGGCTCTGCGGCCCCGCCCACGGGAGGCTCCGTCTACAGCCGGCCCGCCCACCGCTCAGAGGGTCCAGCCCACTGCCAGGAAGGCGGGCCGAAAACGGAGCTCTGAAACCCCTCAGTTCTGGCTCCTTGTAACAGGATGGAAACTGAAGCTGAAGGGGGAAAAAAAAAAGCAGGAACAAGCTTTTGGAATCTGATAAATTTGATCCGGGCTGCGTCCCTGGGGCATCGTGGGCAAAATTTTAAACCTGTATTTCCTGGCCTGAGAAGTAGAGATCATGATCGTTCATCGTATTTTTCACGGTCCTAGATATGAAATGAGTTATTAACTTGGTACGTACAGTGCCGGGCGCTGTAGGCAGTAAATGGTGGCAGTTGTTAGCAACAGGTTACATTTACCCAGCACGTGTCTGACATGATTAACGCCGCACCGCTGCGCTGCGAGCTCACCTAAGCCGCTATTAGAGAAAATGTGTGCAGAAGCTAGAAACCATGGAATCCGGCCACCTCTTAAGTGCAGAAAGACACTTTAGAGCACGATTCTGATCTGCTTGATCACCTTTCTCAGCTTAAACATTCTCAAAGGTAGAAATCCGCCTCTGACTTAGGGAGTCTCCCATGCACAGTGGACTCATGAAGCTACCTGTTAGCACCACACTTCACCTTCAAGTTTCTTTCCAACTCTGATTTTAAGATTATACCACTTGAACAAAGATGCATCACCCCTCCATCCATCACATCCATCCCAAATGGGATCATCCATCACAAAATAAACAACCCCACCACACACTAATCCCTGGTGTCAGAGGCAGTTGAAGGATTAAACAAGCTCTGCTCCCATTTTACAGAAGAGGAAAGGGAGGTATCAAAATACATAAAATCATGCTGTCTGGCTTGAGGTACAGAATCTCATTCTGGAAACATCCTTCTCTTAGCTCAAGCTCTCTATGATGGCCCTGTGGACTTGAAGTACCAAGTCCATTTGGTCTGACCCAAAACTAGCTAAGCAGTGCCAGAAGCTGAAGCATACTGGAAAAAATACTGGACTGGGAATCAGGAGACCTGAGTTTTGGTCTCACCTTTGTCCTTATTTAATTAGAAAACCACTGGTTCTACAGGAAGATCACTAGCCAGCTCTGACACTCATTCAGTAGTGACTACAAATCCTCAAGACCTCAAAAATACTATCTAATCTTCTTCCCTTGAAAGTAAAACAGACAGAGCTGACAATCAATGCCTGCAGTTAACATCAATGTCAATTGCCTGCAGTGCATGGGGCCAGAGGAAGAACATCAAATCCTTTCTGATAAAAAGATCATTTCAGCAAATCCAGACAGTTTCAAAGCCTTGAAACCTGAGACAAACATCAGGAGCTGTGTAGAACGAAGGAGACCAGGAGACCAAGAGGTGGACCCAGTAAAAGAGCAGTGACTCAATTCTAGAGACAAAGGGCCAAGGAATAGTGTCTCTCCAATATAACAGCGAAAGAGGGGCTCAAAAGCTTGGGTGCATGGCTGATGGGAACAAATCTAACCCCTCAGGCCGGTTCCCAAGGCCTTCCAATTCTACCCCCTTCCATCCCCGCTTCTGCACTTCCTATCACATTTCTTCCAGTACTCCACGCCACAGTCACATTTGGAACTTCTCAAAATTTCCAGAACTTGTCCTTACTCCATGCTTCTTTTTAGCTGTGCCTCTATCTGGAATGTTCTTTTCAGACATCTCTGCCTAGTTATGCTCTGACATCCTTCAAACCCCATTTCAAAACTTGCAACCTCTATGAAGTCTTCCTTAATCCTCATCCTTTCTCCTTCCCACAAGAAAAAATCCCTCCCTCTGATACCACAACTTTATATCACTGTTATAAAAATAACTGCATTATGATTTATTTAATTATCAGTTCACCTCTCACAATAAACTTTGAGGCCCTCCAAGGCAGGAATCTTATTTTCATTTACGAACCCAGGTGTCCAGCACAGGGCCCATCGTGGGTAGGTGCTGTCCTTCTTTTTCCTCGGGCTGGCCCTGGTGTCTATATTACATGGAGGATAACCAGAGCTGGATGACCAGAAACACTATATTTTGCTGTGGAAGGGTCAAGAATGTTCCCCTTCAGAGAAAAATTCTGAAGAATACACTGTTTGTATTGAAGTAATCCCAGAATTCTGCTCTGTTTCTAATTAACTCTGAAAAAGAAGAACATGGTGGACAGATTAAAGTAATATCCTTACTCAAAACCAAAGTTATTAAAAACAATAAACCTTAAATAGATAGCAGAAGAGTTCACATTTCAATAGAAAAGAGATCCAGTGGGTTAAGAGTGAACAAAGACAATAGGCTCAGCAGATTGAGTGCTGGCCTGCCAACCAAAGAATGAACAAAGGCAATAAATGTGAACACCCAAACCTTCAGAGAAATGACAGGAACTAATACTGAGAGTTGGCCTGGAAGTTCCAAGTTGTCCGTTTCTACTAGTTTTTACCTGGACCAAATATTGCTTGAAGGAAACATATGAGCCAGTCCTCAAAAAGTGCTACCTGATTTAATGTGATTTGTTGTAATGAACTCCAAACTTTTAAAGAGAAACTAAGTATGTGAGAAAATATTTAAATAAAAAACAGTGAAACCAAAGTGTAAAAAGTGCTCTCTCCCTGCGCCATCGTATGGATGATTCTTTGTGTCAACTTGACTGGGCTAAGGGATGCTCAGACAGCTGGTAAAACTATTTCTGGAGGTGTTTGGGAGGGTGTTCCTTGGAGAGAGATTTGAATCAGCAGAATGAATAAAGGAGGTTGCCCTCATCAGTGCAGGTGGGCGTCATCCAATCCATGATGGTCTAAAAAGAACAAAAAACTGGGGGAAGGGTGAGTTTGCTCTCCGCTAGAGCTGGAACATCCATCTTCTCCTGCCCAAGGATGACAGCATTCCTGGTTCACAGGCCTTTGGATTTGGACTGGAGCTTTTCTTGAGCCTCTAGTTCTGTCCTTATCTGGTTAGGTAGTTCCTGGTTGAACAGGAAGATCACTAGCCAGCTCTGGCTCTCATTCAGAGGTGCCTACAAATCCTTAAGACCTGAATGTGAAACTCAAGGCTTTCCTGGGCCTCCAACCAGTTCCTTATAATAAATCTCTATCTATTTATCATCTATCTATCTCCTGTTGGTTCTGTTTCTCTATAGAACCTTGACTACTACATAAAAACACTTTTAAAACTCCCTTATGAATATATTAGATGTTTGTTTAAATCAGTCAATGAGGAATTCATAGTATGTGAAAATGTTTCTTTTAACTTACAGCTAACCTGAAACCACTTTTTTTAAAGGTTTTATTTATTTATTTTTAGAGAGAGGGGAAGGGTGGGAGAAATACAGGGAGAGAAACATCAATGTGTGGTTGCCTCCCACTGAGGACCTGGGCTGCAACCCAGGCATGTGCTCTGACTGGGAATTGAACCAGCAACCCTTTGGTTCGCAGGCTGGCGCTCAATCCACTGAGCCACACAAGCCAGGGGCCTGGAGTCACTTTTTAAAGCTTTACTCAGAACTATTGGAGGAAAAGAACTGATGGCCAGAGCATAGAGAACTTACTGCATAAAAGTCTACAGGTATAGAATGTGCACCTTTTAAGGGGTCCAAAATGTTGGGAAGCACCCTGTCTGGTTTCAGGAACTGTAAACCCACCAACAGGCAGGAGGGCCCCAAGGCTGGAAATAATCAGGGAGGCCTTGGAGAAACAGGCCACTGAGGAGATGGTAACCTGTCCCCCCCCGGCAGGGGCTATGCCCCTGCCTCCCTGCTTGACCCTGTGATGGTCACTTGTTAATGACTGGTAAGACCCCTCGATGGAAGGGGCAACTTAAGCCAGATATCAGCTGGTATGGGCAGCAGACAAGGAATTGGGGGACACGAAGAAAGGACAAAAAGGCCTTCACCCCTCAGCTTGGCTTGGACATGGCCAGAGTCCTCATTTTATCTGAAATAAGTTTTCTTGTCTCTTGATGGTTCCCTCCCACCCTCCTGCAACACCCCACCCTCCTATGCCCCACCCCACCCCCATCCCCACCCCCCAGGCTCGTAACAATACCAGAGACAGTCCTAAACCAGTTCTGGCAGTTCCCAGAGAAATCAGGCCTTAAAGTAAATTCTTTAAAGTGTGCTTTGTTTTTCCCTCAGAAGCTCTAGCCAGCTCATGCTGGGAAGGAAATTTACATTATTCACATACCCTAACCCTATATCCTTGGGCACTCTTGTGTTTACAACCACTCTCATGTTTAGTCTTCTCTCTCATTTACTAGTCTCCTCTCGGACCCTGTAAATCGGTGTGTTCCTGCCATTTGTTTTCTTCAAAACATCACCTATTCTCTGTAAACAATTACATACTGATGTCATGGGATAACGTGTGCAGTCCTGTTACCCAGCCCCACTGATAACCTTTTCAATAAAAGCCTCTGAACAAAGGGACTCAGGGTCTTCCCCATGACGGGGGAGTGCCACGTCCCCTCTCCTGGCAAACTGAGAAGTGTTTGTGACGACTTGTGTTTATTCCCCCATCCGTGACACGCTCCGGATGGGCTCTGTGGGACTCAGAGCCCTGCTCCCATCTCAGCTGGCCCCGGACAGTAACCCTCAGATCCTGGAGCGCCGCGCTTCTCGCAAGGTGCTCCGTTCCCCACGGCAGCTGTTGCCCAGACCGGGATGAGTGGCCACCCTCAGCGCTCCCCACTCCCCCACATGATACGTGACACCAAAGGGTGAAGTTCATGCATCTCAGCCATGGGCTCTGGTCACCTGAGCTGGCAGGCCTCTGGATCCCTGGGTACAATGATGCAGTGGAGAAAGGGGCTATGAAGGAAGGGGGCAGGCACAGACTTCACCCACAGCTCAGAGCACCTCCGGGGGGGGGGGTGCTAGCCCTTCTCCCTGTGGCTATAGAGTCCTGACTTCGGCTGCACTCCTCTGTGTGCTCACCTCTTCCAAGTGATCAAGGTTCACCTCAACTCCAGCTTCTTCCAACTGTCACCGTTTTCACTCATGGACCTCCCTGGTGGGGACAGGCCTCCCTCCACCTACAGTGTCAAGTCAGCACTGGGCAGACAGAAGGAGGGCAACTCTCAAGACACAAAAAATAATGGCCTGATCCAGCCTCCAAGGTGGGATGGATTATTATAAAAGACCACTTTCCAGTGGAAACCTTTGTTTCCTCACTGGGTCCTCGGGCCCCAGTTCTCTTTGTGCCTCTTTGCCAATGTCAGTGGGCAAAGAACATAAGAGTATATGTGTAAGTGTGTGTGTGTACATATACACACATGCGTGCGTGTACACTCTGGGTTAGAAAAAACCTCACAGAATTCAACCACACAGAGCCTTAGTCAGACTTTTTGAAGATTATACAAGAAAAAAAGCAAATCATGTTGAAAGGAACTGATGTCAAAAATTTGGTAATATTTTAAAAATCACACACAACTTCCAGCGCTGCGGTGAGATCAGCACTACTTAATGGTGACCCAGAGGCAGTGCAAAGATCCCCATCAAAGGTGATGAACATTACCATCTTTTGCCGGTAGAACAACGTAGGTTTGAAATAAAGAAAGTGGCTGGTCAGTATAAGCACTCTAATGACTCACGGTTAACAGAGTTATCTGAGAATGGTTAAAGCAACATTCTTGTGGGGAAGTAGGTGGGATGGATACAAGCAGCTGTTAGGATATCTATCTGTCTATATCATATTATAACATATGCTTAAGCCAGTGGAATTGGGTTATTCTGTTAATAGCACTCAAACTGATTCCTAACTGATGCACTGTTCCTCAGAGATTGTGGCATTGCATCACCAAGTTTACATATATATAGACCACAAAACACTAAATGAACAAATGTATGGTTATAGGGATCAATTTGTAAGCCACTCTCAGTTCCCAAGAGGAGCCATAGTAGTCAGAAGGCCAGCTTTGAACTAACGATAATCAGAGAATATTCCCAAATGACCAAGATGAAAGCCAGATTGCAGCCTCATTCCTTTGTGCAGCACAGGTGGAGTTAGTTCTCTAGGGCAGTAGCTTGAGAATATGGCAGGACTGAGACGAGGTGACTCTTTAAAGATGGGCGAGATTGGAGCAAATTTGAATGATGAGAGGGAAGACTTGGTGGGAAGACGGATTAAAGACAGGTGGAAATTAATTAATGGAGGAGGTCAGAGGAAATGAGGGGCAATGGGTTGGAGGAAGGGGTGTGTCTTTGAAAGACAGACGGCAAGGATGGATCAGGATAACTTCACCATTCACCTCTGCCACCTGCGCCATATCGGTACTTCTGCTATTGCTGCTTTGCTGTCATTATCACATCAGCTCCAGGACCATGTTTAGAAAAGCTGCGAGCCACATCTGGGTACCTCTCAAAAGTGTCTGAGGATCCTCATGTTGGGAACTCCAGCTCCCCACAGTTTTCATATCCGGGAATATGGAAATAATGACAGCAAGGAGTGAATTCTGGTTCCCTTAGAGGCCATGCCAATCTACTCCACTCGCCAGCTGAGAGGAATGCTCCCAACCTCCCCAGTGTTCATATAAGCTTCCTACCTTTTGCAACTTGTGGGCAGCAGCAGCTGGAGCACCTGACGTGAAGTAGATAGACCAGGTTCTCCCCCAAACTTGTCATGTGACTTTAAACAAATCTGAGCCTCAGTTTCCTTTACTAGTAAAATTTGACTAATTCTTACACTGCCTTCTCTTCAAGTTTGTATGTGAAAGGAATTTGCAAACTCCCTCATGCAGGTGTGATTTTTTTTTAATTATTGCAGGAACCAAGTCTTCCGAGTCCTGTAAAATCTGCTCCCTTCCTATCTTTCCTATTCCTTAACTGAATTGCATGATAGTCTATGACCCCTTGTTTCCAGTCTAGGTCCCCTCCAGTCCGCTCCATCATGTTGTCATTCTCCGCTTTCTAAACCACACATCTGGCAATGATAACCCTATAGTTATTAGAACAATGATAATGATGAGAGCTAACATTTACTGTGTGTTTGTTTACTGTGTATATTTTCCATGTACTTTGAGACTTCTTAAACCGCTAGTCTTCAGAATTAAAGTCAAACTCTTTAGCCTGGCACCCCTTCGTGGTCTTATTCCTGTCTTCTTCTCTAACCTAGGTATTCATCCCTCCCATGGGTGAACACAGGTCTTTCCTCACATGTTATGTCATTTTATACTTCCTCTTGTTCTAATGCAGTCCGATTCATCTTTTTAACTTGGCCCTAACTTCACCTCCCACTGAAAAGCCTTCCTTGCCCTTGACTGAACAATCTGGCTGAATCCCTACAACCCTATCCTGTGCTCCCACATAGAGCACTCCATGCCCAGCATTTATCAAATGCTTTGCCATTGCTCTTTGATTCTTCTTTGTTCACCTCACCAAATTCAATGCCTGGCTCAGAGTTGAAACTCAACTAATATCAGCTGATTGAATGAATCAGAATTAGCTAGAGAGCGGATTTAAGAAGAATACTAGCCCTGGCTGAGCTCCAGAATCACTTGGTTTACTTATTAAAACTATAAATGCCTGAGCCCCAACCTTGGAAATTCTGATTCAGTAGATCTATTATAGAGGCTGAGAGTCCACACTTCACAAATCTTAGTACCTAATTCTAATATACAGTCTCGTTAAAATCACTGTTGTATACCTTTGCTATTCAAAGTGTAGTCAATGAACTAGAATCACCTGAGAGCTTATTACAAATGCAGAATCTCAGGCACCACCCTAGATCAACTGAAACAGAGGCTGCATTTTAACAAGATCCCCAGGTGATTCATGGGTCCATTAGCTTCTGGGAACACTGATGTCTTCCATTGGACTAGTACCATCTACCTCATATTAACTACGAACATTTGTCGATGACATTTGTATATTTGTCAATTTGTAATTTACAAAGCATATAGACTTGCATAGCAGCAGGTGTTCCCAGAACTCTATTTGACCTTTGAAATCCATCCATGATGGGTTCTCAAAACAGATATATGTAAAGACATCCTATGCAGGCAGACAAAGTGTGTGACTATGACTAAATTCACATGATTAACAAACAAGTACCTTCTTGAAGGGTCACCATATTGTCTTTTACATTCTTTTCAGCCCACAGATCCCAAGATTCTTTGATTCATTTTTCAGAGTGTCACTTAAAGTCAATCTGTCATTATATTTTTGAGGAATTTCCAAGTAGGGTGTAACCAAGGCCCGTCTGTGATACTCCTGATCTCACATTGCCAGAATTTCTATCTACCTCACATAGCTTCTTCGATCAACTGAAGGTGGCTTTAGAGGTTCTCTGAGAATTTGAAATAGTGTAATATGAGATAATAATAAATCCTGACTTTATGTGTATAACTTTGAAATAATGCAACTCTCTCTTATTAAAAACAAATCAATCAAGACACAATTTCGAAGCTGGTTATCCAAGTAAATGGTGAAACATTCTTGCCACACGGTGGCGCCACTTCAGCCGACAAACAGAAATCAGTGCCGAGTTTTGTCAGTGTTGTCTGAACCAGGTTGTGATGGTTTACACACACCAGAATTTCTTTGAAAATAGTGGTGGCTTTTATTTAGTGTTTGTGTTTTAAAATCTCTTTAAATATCTTATAATAATGCTTTCCAAACATTCCATTAGCGGTGGTGCTACTGAGAGTGGCTGAAAAAGCACTGCCAAATTAAAACCCCATGATATGTTCTGCTGTTTAACTGGCAGAGGGCATGCCATAAAATATTAGGGATAATAATGAGAATATGGAAAGCAAAAGTATGCTACAGAGGCCGTAGACTGATGTCTTTCTAGGATACATTTCCCTAAGAATTATTCCTAGGGGAAAATGAGCACTGAAAGATGGGTGCTTAAATTCCTGTCGTAAATGGAAAACATTTTTTTATCTTGCGTAATCAGCCACATGGCTGGGAGATTCCTAAAGACCAGATTGAGGCTTAGCTGCTGTTTTGTTTAGCAGTTAGGTCCAGGGACTATGGATGGAGACAATCTGGATTTAAACCTCCTTCCCCCCACTATTTCCCAGTAGTGTGATCTTGGGAGAGTTATTAACTGTCTTATTTCCTCATCTGTAAAATAGGCACATAACAGCACCCAGCTCATAGGGTTGCTGTGTGAGAGCTAAGTGGAGACAATCTAGTAGGGGACAAAGTAAGGGCTCATTAAACTTCAGCCTTCCTCTCCTCCTCAGCATTGCCATCATCCCCGCTCAGGGCTGTGCTGAACCCCCAAGGGACAAGTTCCCATCACCGAGAGAATTCTTTTCCCTTCAACTCTCTTCATATCTGACACAGAACTCCCTGGGCTCATCCTGGAAAACCTCCCTGTTATTCAGTTGTTTATCAATCTCATTTTGAAATCCATGGGAAAACTTTTGGGTTTTCCTAAAATTGTAGGAAAGGCTATTTTATAAAGTCCTGTGGATCAAGGCTGGCAAGATGTTGGCAGAGTCTTCAGGGACCTGACCCTCCCCTTTGCCACGTCCACCCTTCCTTCTCTGGACTTGTCAGACCAGCTCCTCACACAGCTGGAACCATCACAAGGACCTGCCACCCAAGACACAGCGCTCTGTGAGCCAGGCCCAAAGCGCTCCCCCGCCCCCCCCCTTGCATCTCCCCTCAGAGAGCAGGCTCCCGGAAGCATTTCCTCACTCCTCCTCCCCTGAGGACCCCTTGTCATCTTTGGGGAACAGGATATTTTAGAGTAAAAGGATGATAGGGCTAGAGGGCGTTATAGGTACACTTCTCCCTCTTCTTGGAGTGGCATTTGGGTGGTAAGATTGGGAGGGCAATTGTGAGGGCTGGGAGTGAGGTTGCTTCTGATTGGGAGACTCTGGGATCACTCAAGTGGCTGGGCAGACCCAGAAGAGGAAGAGCTCAGCGTCGTCGCTGCCAGGGTTCAGAACCTTTTTACCTGCTCCCCATCAACCTCCTGTTTTGAAAGGTTTTAACTACCAAACTGCACTTTTAAAACAATCTATTAATTCACTCCTCCATTACACACACACACACACACACACAGAGTTGGGTGTATAAACAAAGGAGGGGTTTCGGGGAGGATTGTTGGGGTAAAAGGCAGGACAAGAAATGCAAGCCTCCCACTGGTCTAGGATACCATTGTACTGGCTTAGATGATGCTCTGGAAAGGGCCCTGGAGTCCTGGACAGTTGTTCCTAACACAGTCATCAATTTGCTGTGAGACCCTGGGCCAGTCACTTCTTTTGATCTCAGCGTGGAAAGCGAGGGGGCCTGACAGCATGATCTCTGTGGTCCCAGATGAGCGTCGCCCCCGCAGCCGCCCAGCCTGTATTGCATGCCCTCCGCCTTGCTCAAGTCCCTGACGGATGCCCAGTCTTGTCTTTTCTGTAACTCCTTGCACAACGTCCAGCACAAAGTAGCTGTTTGGTACGTTATGTGTTCAATGAGTAAATAAACAACAAAAAGAGCTGCCCTTTCTGGAGCATCTACTATGCACTAGTGCTGTGCCAGGGACCTTTGTAAACACTATGTGTGGGTATAATTTCGGGAGCACCTTGATGCAGAATTAAAAAAAAAAAACTCTTCATGCAGGAAATTGAGTTGATCATACCTTTCGGTTAATAGCCCATTATTGTCACTGGTCCATGCAATGCTTTTTTTTTTCTGGCTTTATTTTTCCCCCCTCATCACTAATCTTCACCCCTCTTCATCTCCTCTCATAACCATCCATTCTAAGCATCCGATATAGGTCTGTAAATAGGCATGTCTCCCTGTAGAGTATATTCTCTTGTTCTGTGTGTGCTTTTTTTTTTTTTTTTGCTTATGTCCATGTTGTTGTGTGATACATGGGTTCTGCCTCTTCTCTTTTTACCCAACACAGTTTTGAAGACTCATCCACCTTGCTACATGCATGTCTAGTCCATTACCTCTGCCTGCTGCCCGAATTCCACAGCTACAGCTACCACCATGTACTTATCCATTCCTCTGGTGGCAGGAACCTTCAGTACCTCTACTGTCTGCTACCACACACACTGCCAGGACGACACTCCTCGTACATGTCCCCTTGCACACCTGTAAGAGAATTTCTCTGGCTCACAATCCCAGAGCAAGATTGTTGGGTCAGAGGGCACATGCAAATTAGAGATTATAGTCCTAATTTTAGAGCTAAAGAAATAATGCATAGGTTACACACACAGAAGCTGGGGATCTAGAATTTATTTCCAGAATTTTTGCCTCCAGATCCTGGGCTAGTTCCAAGGTGACTATAAATAACTCAATCTGGTCCAATCAGCTCAACAAGTACTCTTCCTATAACGCGGATCTCAATAACATGAACTCAGATCAACCGACTGGGTTGTCTAGACATCTTGGCATTGCTACTTTAAGGGCGCACTCAGCCTGTTGTACATCTCCCTGAGGCTGTGGCTTAAGGAACTCTTGCTTCTTTAAATTACTGACAATCTCTTGCATGTTACAGCAAAAAGCAGTTAAAAGCATATCCCATATGTATCATCTTTCTTCTCTTAACAACCCTATGAGGTAGGAGGGCATTTCCATTTCACACGGACAGAAACGGAGGTCCAGCGTCAGTTAGCTGTAAGGTGGAGGGCTGAGACCCAAACCCAGCCTCTGAGCCCAAGTCTAGTGTACTTTCCACCACCCTTGAGCTGGTAGCCAAGGAACACAAGCCTGCCCCCCACAAATGGCCACTTGGATGAGGCCACAAAAGTCAGAACTTTGGGCCAGTTGTTTGAAAATCCTGTCTGCAAATGTCTGGCATCTGGCAGGGCCAGTCCCAGCCAGGAGAGACCCCAGCCTGCACACAGAGGGACAGGGACATGGCACCAAGGAGAGCTTTTCACTTGGGTAATGGCAGAGCTTCTGAGTCCCACACTGTGTCAGCTGGTGGCTGCAAGGTGCTGCGACTTGTATCAACAAGGAAACAACCTGGCTTCCCTCTTTGGGCCTCTCCCAGGTATTAAGATACATCAGAGATGGCAAAAGAGAAATGAACACCCTCTGCTTTTGAGGACTTCCCTGACAAATATTTCTAGTTTATTTTATTCCACTCTATTCAGCTTGCAAAGTCAAGCACTTTGAAAAATGCACTTCCTCTAGACAAATGTTTACTGTCTACTTTGGGCCAGGCAGGGTGCTGATGTTGTAAGTGATTACATTCATGAGCGGCAGAATGCTGAGCGAGGTACTTGACCCCTCTGAGTCAGTGGCGATACCACAGTACCTGCCGCACAGGTGGTTGCAGAGCAAGCACACGCTCAGCACAGAGTAAACACTTGATGAGTGGTATTACTGGTGTTATTGGATGCGACAAATGAGGAAAGTGGTAGGTATGAAATGTTAGGGAGCCCTGGGCAGCCTCAGCAGAGCTACAGTAGCTGTACTGAGTTGAGCGATGATACTTAAACCTGAGCTGAGATGATTCTGAACTGCAGGATAATTTCCATGGGGAAGAGGCACAAGCAGCAGAAGGAAGGCCATGTGTGACATCATGGTGTTCCCACCCTCGGCCAAGTACTTTTACCACCTGCTTCTTTTCTCCCTTCTGCAACCTCTATGGACCTCTTGGGGCACTGCCAACCCGTGGTTGCACTTATCTGCTTCCAGGTCTGTCTTTCCCCGAGACTCTCAGCTCCTGAGGCCTGGAACTACATGGTCAGCCCTTAGCACAGGTAGCACACAAGGTCAGTCCTCATTACAGAATTGCTGGGTGAATGAAAACACAAAAGCAGGAAAAAGCCTGAAGTCCACAAGTAGTGGCGAAGAGTTCTGCACTGCTGGCATGTTGAGCAAACGCTGGGAATGGCGGGGATCAACACTGGGAGTTAGCAGTAGCTGGGCTACGAAGGGCCCTGTGTGATGGGCTGGGGGTTTCTCTGGATGGCTCGCACTGGGGTAGTAGCAGTAAGAGAGAGAAAATATGGGAGGTAGGAAGGATCAGTCATTAGATGGATTAATGAAGTTAGTGGGAGAAGTCAGGGAGGCCCTTCTGATGAATCCTGAACTGGCTTCCTGCTCTTGGATAATTTGCCATGACTGCCGAGCACTGACAAATATTCAGTCTAATGGAGCTCCAACACTCTGCTGTGGTTGATTGGTTCCCATCTTGACTCCTTGGCATGGAAGGTAATTGTATATGGAGGGTTCTCCAAAGAAACAGAACCAACAGGATGCATGCACATGTGTGTGTGTGTAGAGAAAGAGTATGGGAGAGAAAGAAGCAATTGGCTCACGTGGTTATGGAGGTACAAGTCCAAAATCTGCAAGGTAGGCCGGCAGGTTAGAGACCCAGGCAAGAATCGCTGTTTAAGTCCAAAGGCTGTCTGCTAGTAAAATTCCTTCTTGCCCAGAGGTCAGCTTTTGTTCTGTTAAGGTCTTTAGCTTATTAGATGAAGCCCACACACACTATGGAGGGTAATCTGCTTTAACTCTAAGTCCAGTAATTTAAATGTTAATCTTATTCAAAACACCCTCACAGAAACATCAGAATACATTTTGACCAAGTGTCTGGACATCATGGCTCAGCCTTGATCCATTAAGCTAATCATCACAGTACTATAAGAATTCCAGACTCTCTCTCTTTCTCCCTCCCTCTCTCTCCCTCTCTCTCTCTCTCTCTCTCTCATTATTTTCATACTCCAACAGGGTCACTTAGGGGAACATTTCAGAGAATCATTGTCAGCGCTCTTTTGCCCACATAAACCATGTCATCCAATCTATTATTCTCTTTTTATCCCAGTAGCCAGAACATGTGTGTGTAAGAGAAATTTCCATTGTCCTATCTTTAAGTTAACTGATCCTTTCTTCTGCCTGCTCAAATTTTCCTTTGAATCTCTCTAGTGAATTTTTCATTTCAGTTATTGTACTTTTCAGCGCCAGAATTTGAAATCTCTTTTTTAGGTTTTCTCTTCCTTTATTGATACTTCCATTTCACACATAATTTTCTTGACTTTCTCCAAATCTTTCTTTAGTTTTTTGAGCGTCTCTAAGACAATTGTTCTAAAGTCTTTGTCTAGTATACCTTCCATTAAGTCTTTTTCAGGGACAATTTATGTTGATTTATTTTTCCCTTTGAATGAGACATACATTCCTGTTTCTTTGTTTGACTTGTAATTTTTTTTCTGCACACCAGACATTTGAATCTAAAAATATGGTCACTCTGGAAATCAGATTCTCTCCCTTCCTCAGGGTTTACTGTTTTTCACTATTGTTTTTGTTTATTTTTGTTATTGTTGTTGTCATCTGTCTTTGTGCTGAGGATCAGGCTGAGATATAAATTAAAGATCTTCTCACATCTTTTCTAAGCCTTTCCCTAGGCATGTGCAGTCACATTCTAATTTTCTCTGTATATGCGGGCTTTTTTTTTTTTCACACTAATGGATCTCTTTTATTCTATTGCAACACAATTTGAAACAAGACTATTTTCCTTGCGAATGCTGTGGGGCAGCAGTTTATTTAGCTTCTTTAGGGATTTGACCTCCTTCCTCTAAAGAAGTGTTGACAAAGACTCTAAAACAAGGACCTTTGAAACAGTTTTAAAAAACTATCCCAACGTATTAATAGGTTGAAACATTTTTCACATACACTCTACTGTAGACTATAGGTAGACAAACTTTTTCTGTAAAGGGCCAGGTAGTAAATATTTTAGGTTTTGCAGGCTATGTAGTCTCTGTAGTAACTACTCAACATTGTCATTTGTTTGCACAAAAGCAGCCATAAATAATAAATAAATGAAGGAGTATGGCTGTGTTCCAATAAGACTTTATTTATGGACACTGAACTTCATATTATTTTTCATGTGTCTTGAAATATTCTTTCTTGAGAAACCATTTTAAATTGTAAACAGAATTGTTAGCTCACAGACCATTTAAAGCAGGCAGTGGGCTGGATTTGGCCCACAGGCCAGAGTTGGCTGTCCCTTATACAGGTTTCACATGTTATATAAAATATATAAAAATTACAGAGTCCAAGTCTAGAGTCTTGGAGAATTTTCTTTTTTAGATCTCTCATTTTAAAACTTACCAGACAAGTCTTCCACTTTTTGGATACATACACTCACTTGAGAAAGAAAAAATAATTCAGAATATAAGTCCCTACTTAAAAATAAAAAGAAAAGAAAGAAGCTGTAAAACAAATCTTTCACCTTAAAATATGTATTTTATTTAGGAAACACAAAATTTTTATTCTATGCAATATAAAATAATACACATAGATTTGGTACACAATCTCTTAGTTTTTACTTTAGGAAAAAAAGACAGTGAGGACGAGGGTGTATAAATCTCTGCATCTCTTGTATAAAAACTTGATACTGAAACCAGAAATCCCTAGCATGTACAACCATCAACTCTGACTATAATATGAATTATACCTAGGAATTGAAATTGACCTACATGAGTTTTGGGTGCTCTTTAAGAAATGAACAATTATATCATAGAACACTATGGCCCTACAATGTGAGACACTTTTTTTTTTTCTTTTTTTTTTTTCTCTAGAGATGTTTCCTGCATGGTTTGTCTCCTCAGTCATTGTCCAAAGGACTCTGAGAAGCTGTAGGAATATGCAGGCGCAGACTCAAGGCCCGGGTTTCTCTCCAACGTTGTAGGAAGGGACTGTACATCACTGGGCGGAGCCCTATGCTCCCTTACGCCACCTGGACAGAGCCCGGGGAGAGTGACCTCCCGGGGTATCCACGTTGGTGCGAGACACTTTTGAATGGGAAAACCCTGCCTCCATAACATAGGAAAACAAGAATATTCTTTCTTTCCACAGTCACCAAGTATAAAAAAAAATTCACAGTCTGATTTACCTTTATCAAAGGTAAAATGATTACTGCTACATTTCATGGATTATTTTGATCCTCAGTAGTTCCTAAATATAAAATAAATTTCACACGAACTTTACTCTGGTTGCGTTTTCCAAAACAAGGTATGATGACTAAATGTATTCAATTGGCAGATGTCCATGGGCTAAAGAAAAAGAAATTAAGTATAGAATGTTTACCAACTTTATTCTTGCCAATTTTCCAACAGCTTCGGGTGTTGAATCCTAATTGTTTTCTGGTATTTATCCATTAGAAACATAACTCAGTCTCCTGTTTAACACCCCTTAGGGCTGCATTTTGTGACAGAAAAGATAATTTTGTCCAACTTCATGCATTTCTTCTTCAGAAGATTTCATTTCATTATAATAACAAATTGTATTACCTTCAGCAAGTTGAGAATATACTTGCTTTTGAGAACTAGAGAGAGTTTTCCAGTTTTCATCTACAGTGTTAAATGTTAACTGTGATGTACCAGTCTTAACTTCCTGGAAGTTTCAGGTATAAAAACATTTAAGTTGAGTGAGGTCTTTTGTATTTTCAAGCATAGTTAACTCTTTTTTATTACAGCTTTCTTTTTTAAATGTTTTTGCATGATTTCTTCTTCCAAAGATACCATCTGACTGGGAGTTAACTGTTCTTGAATTCTGCGTATTTCTTCTTTGCATGCCTGCCAGCCTGTCTTGTAAGCATCGTCATATTTTTTTTCTCTTAATCAGGAGATTCCCTCTATAACTCAGGAATTTTTAAAATTAGTTCTGAATTTTTTTTTTGCAACTGAGTTCTGAGCTTTAAATATGGGTTCTTTAGAAAATTTAGAAAATGTATGAAGTCACAAACTTCTTTGGATAACTACTTGAGGTGGACAAAAACTATCTTGGTGCATATGCAAAACTGAAGGGAGAAAGCAGTGGATTCGCGCAGCCTGCGCAGACACCCTCTCCAGACTTTCCCAGGGCACTCAGCACACCCACACGCCTCAGAGAAGCTCCATGGTACCTGCTCACAAGGCAGTGACTGGGTCCATTTTCACAGAGCCCCGTAGCACAAGAGCACAACCCAAATAACGTCAATTTGAACCTGAATGCAACCCTCCCAAGCTAGCTATCATGCCCACTACTCACAAGCTATGCAGCTGTCTTCAAAAGTCCTAAATCTTTAATGTTTGTCTCCCAAAATGGGGAGGGCTTGGAATGAAGCAAGGTGTGTGGGGGAGGAAAGGGCACCAGTCCTTTAAATCCACTGGAAGTCACTTCACCTGCATGGGTAGGGGCTTGCAACAATGGGTGAAGAAAAACAAAAATTGCAGCCCACCTCTTTGTCAGCACATTTGTGATCAGAAGAAGCAATCGGTGATTGGAGCAGATCCCATATATTTGGAGGACAGGAGCCTCTTTGCCCACCCTAGCTCCTGTAAGCTGTGTGCAAGCTGCTCTAGGAACACGTGCACAGCTGCCTGCCATGTGGCTGGAAATGGTGGATGGAAAGCTGCTACCGTGCTAAGAGCTGAAATTGACTAAAATTAACTGCAATTTACCACCCAATCTTTCTCTTGGAAATTGCAAACCTTGAACAGAATCCAGAGTTCCAAAATAAAGTTGACCCTTGTGCAGTTAAAAATCCATGTATAACTTTTGACTCCCCCTAAAACATAACTACAGTCATTTAATTATTTGCAGGGAATTGGCTTCAAGACCCACTCTCCCTCTGCCACAGGTACCAAAGTGCACCGGTCCTCAAGTCCCTTATGTAAAAGGACATAGAACAATGTATGCGGTTGGCCCTCTGCCTTCGATCGTGGTTCATTGAACCCACAAATGCAAAATCTGGGGATATACAGGGCCAACTATATATTTATTGAAAAAAATCCACATATAAGTAGGCTCTGCAATTCAAACTTGGGTTGTTCAAGGGTCAATTGCAATTACATTACATAGATTCTGCCAGTGTATTTGTTGTCGAGGTGAGGAAACAGATTCCTGTGCTTCCTACGACACCATCTTCCCAGACAGCCTCTCTTGTTAAGTCTTAAAGGGTTGTTTTGTTCACTAGATGAACTGAATGGAGAGAACATTCCAGAGGGTAGGAATAGCATGTGCAAAGACACAGGCAGAAAGGGGATGAATGTGCTGAGGAAATAAGGAGAATTTCAGTATGGCTGGGGCAAGGGGAAGAAGGAGAAGTGGGGGAAGTAAAGAGAGATGGAGACAAGAATAGTCTTTGGCTTTGCAACAAGTAAATTCTCGTGGCAGAATTCTTGCTGATGTGCAAATCAAAACTTTATTCAAAACAGAATATGCAGTGATCAACCAAAGGCCCCACATTTGAATTGTTAAGTAAAGTTCATTTGTTCAGCTTGTCTAAATACTGCTATAAAAAGACCTAAACAGAGTTTGAAAAGGATGTTTTGAATTTTTAAAAAAGGTGGGGGGGGGGCAGAGTCAGAAAATATTTATTTGTTTATTTGTTTGTTTTGCTGTTTTCAGGGAAATTGTCTTCTTCGCCATGCTTTGGGAACGGTACCAGCCACCTTGCATAGTTAACAGAAGCGGAGGGTCCTGTGGTCCCAGCATCTCATGGGCATAACAGCCCCTGAGAAGTCTCCTCTGAGGCTTCTTCCTGCAGGCCCACTGTCTTCCTCGCCTCTGCTCCTCCAGCCCTTCCTTCTGGTAACCACCCAACCGCCAGCAGCCTGTTTATCCACAATATAAACAACCAAGAGAATCAAGGAACTCCATAGTGGGGGGCAGTAAGAGAGCAGTTTATATTCAGTTTTATGAGCGATGAATAATAGAAAAACAAGCTCCTGCTGGGCATCCAGTTCAACAGGGGCCCACAGGGAGGACGGAGCCCCGCGGCCAGCACCGTCCAACTTGTGCCCATTTTGTGTGGCGCTCGAGACTTCTCACAAAAATGTTTGTGAAATTACAACATACCACCTGCATCTTTAAAAAGTATTAAGGTCTATTCAGTGAGGGGCATATTTGAAGGCATTTAGACCCTCCTCAGAGAATTTAGAATGACCAAGAAATCACTGGAATCTTCATAAAAGCAAGTCTTCTGGACTTTCTCCCCTGAACTTAATCTAAGAACTTGGAGCTAGAGCAACACACTTCACCTTAACCTTAGAGGGCTATTCATTCACTGGAAAGTAATGTATTTAGCATCTACTATGTGCCTGGCCCTGCACTGGCTGTTGCAGTTTAATTTTATAGGCAATGGTCATAACCAAGGGGTGGGAGCCTAAGGGCACTCAGTTCAGCAGAGTGGAGAGACTGCGCTGTGGAAATATACACAGACGATACAAATGAGAACAAACAGGGGCTACTGATTCAGAGCTTTGCTGTAGCAAGGGAGTCAATCATTATCGCTTGTACTTGGCAGAGACTCAAAGGCAGGCGGGGGAGCAGGAAAACCTTATAATAATTAAAAAAAAAAAGAAAAGAAAAAAGGAGGATCCAGGGCTTCTGTGATCGGAGGCTATAGGCGAAGGAAAGTTGGAAACAGCTGACCAAAAGCAGACATCCTTATGTGATGGGTTTGAGGAGCTATTTGGCTTTCTCTGACAAGTCTTGAGTTAGAAGTGGGGGTAAAGAATAGGAAAGCTGACTGTCATTGACCAAATCCTGACTGTTCTGAGCTGGTTACTGCAGAGGTTGTGGTTTTGCTTCCCAAGCTGGTTGCTGCAGAAGCTGCGGGTCAGAATTCAGTTGTCATATATAACCTGTCCATTGTCTATTTATATATTCAGTCTCCCAGTACACACACCCCCCTGATTTTCATATTCATTTTTAGAATATTGGATACCTTCATAAAATAGGACACAAGCTGGAGGCAAACCTGAGTTGAGTGAAGAGATGAGTTTAGCACAGTGATCAGCAGACAGCAAACAATAAGTCCATACTGAGGCCCGGAGACAAGTCTATGATTTCAGACTTTTATTATAGCTCATCCTCAGTTCCTTTCAATTCATTCCATTCATTCATCAAATATTTTCATTTATTGTTGTATTAAAGTTGTCTTGTCTTTCCTCCATTAGTTTTTCCCCCAATAACCCTCATCTGTTCTGATATTTTAGCCTGGTCTCCCTCCTGCCAGTTTCTGAATTCTCTTAAATGGGTTGTCATGGATTGAATGGTGCTCCGTACCACCACACCCCACCAAAAAAAAAAAAAAAAAAAAAAGCTATGTCCACATCTTCATCTCTGGAATCTGTGAATGTGACCTTCTTTGGTAAAAGGGTCTTTGCAGATGTAATTAAGTTAAGGATCTTAAGATGAGATCATTCTCTATTATCTGGGTGGGCCCTAAATCCAATGACAAATACCCTTATAAGACTGAGTCAGAGGGCGACCACACAGACACAGAGGAGAGAGCAATGTGAAAACAGGCAGAGGCTGGAGAGACGCGGCCACAAACCAAGGCATGCCAAGGACTGCCGGAGCCTTCAGAACTTCTGCTTGCGTTGAGGCATGAAATAAGTTCTCCCCCAGAGCCACTAGCAGGGACATGGCCCTGCTGACACCTTCATTTAGGACTTCTGGCCTCCAGGATTGTGAGAGAATAAACTTCTCTTGTTTTAAGCCACCACGTTTGTGGCAATTTATTATTGCAGCCACAGGAAACAATACAGTCACCCATACGAAGAAATTACTCTTGTTTGTGTTAAATAAGTGTGTGATTTTGAACACTATGTCTATATAAACATTGCCAAAATCAAGGAAATATCTTTTTCAAAACAAGCAAACGAACAAAACCCAGATCCTTACCAGGCACATTGATTATTTCTATTTTTTCACATTCTCTTCCATTCATCGAATTTATGGGTAGATATTGTAAAACTGGTATTTGCAGTTCTCCATGTTCATTTAACTTTAGAATGGAAACATTGTGCCATGTGACTTCATTGTCTTCACCATCATATTCATGGTTATGTTTCACAGAGTGGAACTGAAAGCATCGATTACTTAAGTATTCCTCAACTGTTAGATATCTAGGCTATTTCCAAACTTTTTGTTGCAGACAGCGTTGCGATGAAAAATAATAGCAATAATAACCCCTTTTGTGGTGTGGCTATGATGGCCCAAGCTCAGACACCTACTTTATATGGTTTTATTTGTCTTTCAACCAATAATTCTTTGGAGCAAAAAAGAGTTTGAAGGGGGGGGATTACAGATGAAGAAATGGGGCTCTGAGAGGCAAATCAGCATGGTCCCAAAGCCCATAAAGCTAGGAAGCGGGGGAGTCTGGGTTGCAGTTTGGTCTGTCCACTTTCAAAACCCGTGCTCTGTCATTAAGCTACACCGCCTCCCAAAAGTTACAGGAGCCCTACCGTGCTCACGCCTGTGCGGTGGCAGGGTACCCAGACATCACAGTGCTCTCTGGTCTAGCAGGTGACTGCCTGCGCAGCAACCTGCTCGGGCTTAGGCCTGCTGTCTGGGCGGTGGGAGGGAGGGAGGCTGGTTGTAGCAGGGGCCCAGCAGCACGTACCAAAGGCCCAGACACTGTACACACTCTTTTATCTCATAATCAGACAGGCATTCAAAGATGTTATTCACAAGATTACTCTACCATTATATATAATAGCAAAAAATTAGAAATAAGCCAACTAAATTGGTGAAAATACCACAAGTGGATCATTGATCATTTCTAAGGGGAAAAGTATTAACTTTCTTGCCAAGTGACTTATGTCCACATATATCCTGTATTTGAATTTTGTCAATGTTTCTCACCTGGCCTTCAGCTGCTCAAGAGTAGGAAACCATCACATGCCCATAGAGTAAGTCCTCGTCTTTATGCTAATTAATTAACCAATTACATTATTTATAGACACTGGGGATACTAAGAGATAACGTCTTTATTGCTATGTTCTTTGAATATTTCTTTTGCTTAGGCTACATGCAGGCATTGTGCTAGGTACTGAGAATACAGCAGGGAACAAATGTTACAAAATGTAACCAACCTGCCCCTTGTTCCCCAAAAAGCTTTACAAAATCTTACTGAAAGGTGGGCCGATCAGTTTGCCTATTTTTAAAGAAGAGGAGGAAACAGGAAGGAAAGACTCTGCGGCAGCACAGTGGAGTTAAGTGCAGATTAGGACTGAGGAGGCTTCGGTTTATTTTGAGCTTTCTAGCTGTGTGACCCTGCGAAAGGCACTTGACCTCTCTCTGCCTCAATTTCCTCATCTGTAAAATGGGGATAATGAAAATATCTAATAAAATTCTGAGGACTAAGTTAATTTAGATGTAAAATGTTTGGAATAATGCGTGGCACGTGCTGAGTGCCCAATAAATGTTAGCTATTTATTGTTATTGCTGATATCAACAACCTGAGTAGTTCACATAATATCTCCGGCTGCAGTTTCCTCCCCTGAAAAACAGGATAATGGTAACATCTTCCTCATGGGTAAGGTTCAGGTGAGGTGAAGTAAGTGAAAGCACTTTATAAACTGGGGAGTTCGAACTCGTGACTCAAAGCCGTCAGTGGCCAGCTGTGCAGGGAACGCAGGGAGGTGAGGGGTAATGAGGTGGAAGGCGGTAGAGTCATGGGGACTGAGCTGGGTGAGAAGCCATCAGTCAACTCCAGCGACTGTGGCCACACAGATGTTTTGAATGAAGGCACAAATCTAGACTTTTATGTAAGATCTCTCTAGTTTTCAAATGTTGGCAATTGAGTCAGATTCTTGTAAAACTCTTTGAGAGCCAATCAAAATAAGGGTTCAAGTCCTCAATCTGTGACTTGTTATAAACTTCTACAACTATTAACAAACCAAGTGAGGGGAACTATGAAAACAGCTGATGCAACGTCTAAACTGAAAATCCAAGAAATAACTAACAGTCATTGGGTGCTATGTGTTGGGTACATGATAGCATCTGATTCTCCCAGTGATCTCAAGAGGTAGGCGTTAGCATCCCTGTTCTACAGATGAGGAAACTGAGGCCCAGAGATGCCTAAAGTCGCAGAACTAGTGAGTAGCTGATGGGGTGGATGCCATGTCTCTGTGACTCCCAAACCAACTCCTTTTCACTCTGAGGGTGTGGCAAGGCTGCAGCATGGTACCGTCTGTGCCCACAGGCCCCTGGGCTTCACTGCACAACCACAGTGCCAAGCAATGGGCAGGTGCAGTGGGCCCGGCGTTCAGACTTGTTGCCCTGCCCTGCTCCGCAAGTGTGGAAACCTACCTCACGGCCATTAGTGTTAACTGTGTCCCGTCATTCAATGTCTCATTTAGTCCTTGCTTAAAGAAGGTCTTGGACATCAGAATATCTTTTCAGTAAGTCTTCCAAATGTGGAAGAGGAGGCCTAAAGAGAAAGGAGAAGGGACATCAGAGTCTCCAGATCAAAAAGCATCTCAGAACCAGTTCCGAAAGCTACGTACAAAAATGCAGCAAGGTCTACATACTAATACACTTATGTTAATAATCCAAACCATAAGTCCCTGCGGTGCTGTGGTTTAGGCAAGTGGCTCCCTTCACCCTCAACCCACGCTGGGTCCCACGGCCCCCCAGACAATCACAGCAAACCCGGGGCTTGGCGGGAAGTAGGGCAGTGGTTAGTTTTAAAAGCACCGCAGGTGATTAACTAACAATCATTGATCTAGTGTATATGAAGAGAATTCAGCAGGTCCTTTATTTAATCAAGAGCTATTTCTTGAGCACCTACGATGTGCCAGACACAATATTAGTATTAGAAATACAAGGGGCAATAAAAAGGCAATGTCCTTACCCTAGTCTAATGGGGCAAGAAAGAAAAACAAATACATCATTTTTGGTATAACAGCAATTGTTATCAAGAAAAATAAAACAGGTTAGGGGATAAAGAGTGCTTGAGGAGCACGTTATTTACTTGAACACTTATTTGTTTTTTTTTAAATTAAGATTTATTTTTGACTAAGTAATACATGTGCATGTTTTTAAAAATCAAAATGATTTTTAAAAAAAAGATATTTCCTCAGAACACTTGATTCAGTCTCTGACCCCATCTATCCCATGTTCTGACCCAGGAGGTCTCAAAATGTGATCCCCTGTTTGGCAACCTGGGAACCTGTAAAATGTAGAGTTTCAGGCCCAATCCCAGACCTAGTGAAGCAGACACTCTAGGAGTGGGAGCCAGTGATCTGCATTTTCACAGGCCTTCCAGCTGATTCTGACCCATGCTGAAGCTTGAGAATCACTGCTCCAGTCTAATAAACACTTCTCTTCATTTCTTATGCATCCTTCCAGTGCCTCTTTGTAAATACCAGTAACATCAATACTCATTCTTGTTTTCTCCATTCTTACACAATTGGTTTTATCACCTACTATGTGCTAGAGATCTTTCCATACAAGTACAAAGTTCATTATTTTCTACATACTCTTATCACTTCCTTGTGTGAATGTACCATAGAACATAAATAACTAACTCCCACTTAATCATTATAGGTTATTTCCATCTTTTGCTATTCCTATTTGTTAGTACCACAGTTAATAACCTTGTGCATGTGTCATTTCACATTTATGCAAGTCAGAGGATGAATTCCTAGAAGTGGAATGCAGGTCAAGGGTAAATGAATTTAGAAACTTCAAAGATGGTGTTTCCTGCTCATAGAGGTTTTTGCTTTCTCATCTGCAATGAATGAAAACCTTTGGTTTCACCACAAACTCACCGACAGTATATTTTTTCGCCAATCTGTTAGGTAAAAAACTGTAGCCTAGTGTAGTTTTAATCTATATTGCTCTTATTTTGAATGAAGTTGACCACCTTTGCATATATTTGAGCCATCTGTAAATAACTGTGAACTATCCATTCTTGTCTTTTGTCTTTTGCCCTTATTTTTCCCCTCTATTTCTAGAAGCTTTTTTATATATTAGGAGAGAATAATCCTTTGTCATATGAACTGCAAATAATTTTTCCCAGTTTGTTCCTAGCCTTTTGACTTTATGGATTTTTTTGTTTTACTTTCATTTTTAATTCTTAAAATTGTCTTCCACCTGAAATTTAGTTCTTGAAAATCTGAACTTAGCAGCTCATCCAAAATAAATTACAGGGCTCACCAAGGCATATAAGAAGCAAGTGACCGAGTCCTGATAAAGATGACTGAGACCAAAAAAAAAGGTTTTTGTCTGCAATATTTGTACACCAGCATTTATGTAGTATCTACTATGTGTCAGGAACAGAGCGGTTTATTTTTTTGAGTTTGTATATTTTTCCATATAACTTTTCATTATGAATTCATGTCACTATATCTATTATATATTAAATATTTTCCATTGAGGGGGACAACAATATAAAATACAGTAGAGTATATAACTTTTTAATCCCCCAAAGAACAAATTATTATGAGAACCAAGCGCTGATTCACAAGTGAAATGCTGGGGTGCAGCCCATTTGTAGATTCAAAAGTGGTTTGGTACCTTTTATGTCTGTAGCCCAACACTATGCTCTGTGAAGGCAGAGACCAGGTGCCCCACGGTGCTCACTAAATACTTCTGAGAACTTACTCATGGAACAACCATGCAGAAGCTGGCCTACTTGAGAGTGTCATGCCTTTGAAGTGTCCACGTATGTGCACATGCTGTTCCCTTGTCTGGAGTCCCCTTGTCTGGAGCCCCTTGTCTGGAGCCCCTCTGTGTACCCATTTTCCAATGCTTGGGCTTAGTCAGCTCTCTGGGTCAGGGCCCCAAGCTGGGGGCCTTGTTGCTTCTGGCTCACAGCCCCTCTGCACTGTCGGCCTTGGGAGGGATCATGTTCAGTGGATGAAAAGCAGACAATTGCCAGCTACGACCGGAGCCTGAGAACGGGTCTTGGAGTCCAGAGTTCATCACGATCTAAGCCAGCCTGACCCTCATGTCTAGGAAGCCCTCTGACCACAAAACTCCCTATGAGCTCAAGTTAATCTTTCTCTCTGAAGCTTCTAGAAGAAGGCAGAGGAAGAAAAGAGAAAATAGACCAATACTTACATTTTATATATTTGATCTTCAAGACCATCCCACTGAGGTTGGGGCTCTCGTGAAGCCCCATTGGTAGCTTGAGGAAACAGAGGCCCATAAAGGACAGGGACTGTTTTATGGTCACTTAATTAACAAGGAGCTAGTCTAGAATAATAGCCATAGTAGTACCAATTATTGACAGTTTACTATAGGCCAGAAACTGCTATGCTGTTCTAAGAATTTACGTGTTGCATGTGGTACAGTAAAGTCAGTGTGGCCACAGAAGGAAATGAGAACAAGGCTTGAAAGGAAGAAAATTATTACGCTCCCAGATCCTAGAGAGGAGGCCACTGGATGCCACAGGGCAGGGCCATGGGAGAGAGCACTGGTGTTGTTCAGGAGACAGAAAGGAGCAAGGGAACAGTATAGGCCAGAGCCTTCCCTGGGGTTTCTGCAGCAACGACAAGGCAGGGCAGGGTAAGCAATGAATAATTCTGGTGGGCTTTGGACTGTAAGCGTGGTCTCTAGGTGCCCGGTACCTGACCCTGGAATGATTTAGGGCGGGGGAAATATCGGCCTGCTGTGCGAGAGTTAGATGCAGAGGGGGTTGAGAGGGTATAGACTCAAGATTGGCCAGTTGCACAGGAAAGGCGTGTGAGCGGGTTGTTACTACCTTTAGGAATTAGCTAGTCCTGGGAAGGGCAGTCTCTTCCAGGGTCTGTAAAGCCTCTGATGCCAGAGCATCAGGAAAAAACAACAACAAAAACAACAACAACAACAACAAAATAGAGTTCATTTGATTGGCCCTATGATGAGTGGATGCCAGGCAAATACAGAATCTAAGAAAACACAGAACATGTGTTTTCTATTTGTAATGCTACTTAATGCCCACACTGTCCTCTGAACAAGGAACTGTTATTAGCCCCACTAGTTACTGATGAGAAAACTGGCTCCTGAGCAGTTAAATGACTCACCCAATGTCATCTGGCTGGCAGGGTGGTGGGGCAGGATTTACACCTGGATTTCTGTGCCTTCCAGGCCCATTGTGCCACCTTGGTGCCCCACTGTTCCAAGTCCCGGGGCTCACAAGAGAGTGGGGGAAGAGTGGCCATAGCGTCCTCCCCCTCCCCCGCCTGCTCTCCTGGCTGCTCCACGTGGACTGAAAACCTTTCTTTACAGAAGTCAGGTTCTCTGGTTTTCCCTTCAAATATGAAAGTTAGAGGTGCTGGGGTCCAAATCCTGGCTCCGTTATTTACTGGCTAAGTGTCCATTGGAAAGTCCATTTATGTTGGCCGAAGTGTCCTCATTTGTAAAATAATGGTGATAATATCTTCCTTGTGGGGTTGTTGTATAGGTTGGATGAAATCATATATGCCAAGGACTCAGCACAGAATAAGGGTTGAGTAGAAGGTTTTCTCTCGGTGTGTCGGCTAATACCAAAAACCTCATACACACTGGGAGTGGTTATGTCTCTCAGGGTGCAGATATCTCCTCTCCTAGCTCAAGAAAGATATTCAGCCCTGGCTGGTGTGGCTCAGCGGATCAAGTGCTGACATGCAAACCAAGAGGTCTCTGGTTTGATTCCCAGCCAGGGCATATGCCTGGGTTTCAGGCCTGGTCCCTGGTAGGGGGCACTCTAGAGGCAACCACATAGTGATGTTCCCTCTCTTTCTCCCTCCCTCCCTTCCCCTCTCTCTAAATATAAATAAAATATTTTTTTAAGTACAAAAAAAAAAGAAAGAAAGATATTCAGCATCAAGCACTGAGGAGGAGGAGGTGCTCTCTCCTTGGCTGTGTAGGGTGTGATGTCTGGGTAGGGAGAAGGACTCATCCCCATTTACCTGACTGGTCTGACTGCTTCAGAGCCTGTTAAAATACAGCTGCATACACCTTCCCATTGAGTCCAGGTCTGACTGCAGGAAAAGCAGGCAATAGCATCAGTTTCTGTGCTTTAAATTTCACATATGTGGAGAAGGAAGAAACTTAGAACCTTAAAAGAAATCTAGAACCTTAGAAATCTACTACCAAAACGTTTTGCATTCTCTAGTACATACATCTACTTCTATTTGCAAACTGAAGTTTCCTAGGTCTGTCTGGCTTTGAAAGGCAGACCTTCTTTCTCTGCCATATTTTTTGCTTCCTTATATCAAACAACAAATGAGTTAAATAATCTGTTAAAAATAGTTAGCGTTCTCTGGAAACACAAAGTTAAGATGTCCTTAGATTAACAAAAGAATGTGAGCCTGGCTGTGGGGGCGGGGAGGGGAGAGTGGGAGGGAAAAGCACTGTGCAGATCTTCTAAGTGTACGGTCCAGGAGCTTTCTCCCTGAAAGATATCAACATCGGACAAAATAGGCAAAAAAGTAATATATATATATATATATATATATATTGCTAAAGATAAAGATGGTCGTTACCTAATGATAAAATAACCAAGTTACAAAGAAAAATAACTTGTATGAAACTTAATAACAGCCTTAAAATATGGGGGAAAAAATGCCAGGAAGCAATAAATCCACTATCTTATCAGTAGATTTTAATACACTTTAATCTGTAGTTGATAGAAGACACAAAATGAGTATAGATATAGAAGATTTGAACTAACATATCCTCAAGTTTGATTTAACGGAGGTACACATAACATTGCATCCATCAGCTGCAGAATATGCCTCCCTTCCAAGCACATGTGGAACATTTATCAAAATCAAGTATTTACTGGGTCATAAAGCAAACCTCCACAAACCCTAAAGGATTAATATCACATGTCCTCATTCTCTTTCCACAAAAAGGTTATTAGAAATCAATAATAATTTTTGCAACAAATGGTGCTAAGACAATTGGATACCCACAAGCAAAAAAGATGAATTTAGACCCTTAATTCACACCACACAAAAAAATTAATTCAAAATAGATCACTGATCAAAATTAAGAGCTAAAGCTATAAAACTTTTAGAAGGAAACAGGAGAAAATCTTCTTAACCTTGGATTAGGCTTAGAGTTCTCAGATATGACACTAAAAGCATGATCCATAAAGGAAAAAAATTATTAAGTCAAACTTAATAAAAAATATTTGTACTTTAAAAAGACACAATTAAGAAAGTGAAAAGATAACCCAGAAACTGGGAGAAAATATTTGCAAATCATAATTTTGATAAAGGTCTTGTATTCATGACATATAGAAGCTTTATAACTCAAGAAGACAAACAACCCAATTTTTTTATATAGACAAAAGATCCAATAAACATTTCACCAAAGAAGAGGCAATAATCCCCCTTTATCCACGGTTTCACTTTCTGTGGTTTCAGTTACTTTCAGCCAACATTAGTTCAAAAATATTAAGTGGAAAATTCCAGAAGTAAACAATTAATAAGTTTTAAATTACATGTCATTCTGAGTAGCATGATAAAATCTCTTGCTGTTCCACTCTGTCCCTCCTGGGACGTGAATCATATTTTTGTACAGAGTATCCATGCTGTGTACACTACCCACCCTTTAGTCACTTAGTAGCCATCTAGGATAGCAGATCAGCCGTCATGGTATCACAGTGCTTGAGTTCAAATATCCCTCATTTTAATGAATAGTGGCCCCAGAGCACAAGAGGCGTGATGTGCAATTTGGATATGCCAAAGAAAAGTTGTCAAGTGCTTCCTTTAAGTGAAAAGGTGAAAATTCTTGACTTAATAAAGAAAGAAAACAATTTTGTGCTGAGACTGCTAAGATCCACACTAAGAATGAAGCTTCTGTATGTGCAATTGCTTAATTTATAAATTAAACTTTATCATAGATATGTATGTATAGGGGAAAACATGGTATAATAGGATTAGGTGCTAACCACAGTTTCAGGGATCCACTAGGAGTCTTGGAATGTATCTCCAGTGGACAAGAGGGGACTACTGTATATAAATAAGTAATTAAAAGATGTTCAACATCATTAGTCATTAGGAAAATGCAAATTAAAACCACAAGGAGATGCCACTTCATCCCACTAGATTGGCTTTAATCAAAAAGACAGATAATAACTATTAGAAACGATGTAAAGTGATTGGAATCCTCATACACTGCTGTCAGGAATGTAAAATGATGTATCCACTCTGCAGAATAGCTTGGCAGTTTTTGAAAAATTTAAACAGAAGTTTATGTTCAACAACCTAGTCATTTGACTCATAGAGATCTTCACAAGATAAATGAAAACATGTGTCTGCAAAAAGACTTGTACATGAAAGTTCATAGTAACATTATTCATAAAAGTAAAAAAGTAAAAACCATACAAATGTCTATTAAGTGGTGAGCAGAAAAAACAAAATGTGGTATATTCATACAATTTAACACTGTCTATCCGTAGAAGGAATGATCTATGGACACATGCTACAAACATGTGTGAATTTCAGAAATATTATGCCAAGTGAAAGAAGTCAAATGAAAAAGAGACTACATATTGTATGATTCCATTTATATAAAATATCTAGAAAAGGTAAATCTAGGGAGGCAAGGCACAGATGGGATTTGCCTGGGAATGGGAGCGGGAGCAGGGATTGACTAAAAATTGCATGCAGGGTCTTTTTGGGAAGATGGAAATGTTCTAAAATTGGATTGTGGTGATGAACACAAAACTCAGTAAACTTACTAAAAACCATTGAATGGGTGAATAAGTGTATGTAAGTTACATCTAACTAAAGTTTTTTTAAAAAATAACAACATGGTAAATAGGAAAATCTTATGCTGGGAAATTAGAAACATACATATTAAAAAAAGCAAAAACAGTTTTAGCAAACTAAGACTAAAGACAAACTTCTTAATCCCATAAGAAGTATCTACCAAAAAAAACAAACTCATAACAACAACAATACTTAATGATAAAATGTTGAGAGCATTCTTCTTTAAGATCAGAAATAAGATATGGATGCCTCAGATCGTTATTTCACCTTCAACTCTGTCCTGGAGGCCTTAAGTACAGTAGTAAGAGGCAGACGGGAGGATATAAAATGTATAAGGATTGGAATGGAAGAAGCAACGCTATTATTTTTCACTAATGATGTTTGTCTACATAGAACACCTTGAAAGTATAAAGGAATTTAATAAGTCAACAGAACGCAAAATCCAGGTTTAAAAATCAATTTTATTTCTATACACCTGAAACAAACAGAAAATACAATAAAACAGGTTACTACTTACAATAGCATCAAAAATATAAAACATATAATAGGCCAAATTAAAAAATATTCAACTCTTACAAAGAAAAATGATAAAACTATTGAAATAAGATCTAAATAAATGGAAAGACATACATAAACTAAAATATTCAATATCATAAAGATGTCAAATCTATCAAATTGATTAATAATTTCCATGCAATTACAATGAGAATCACAATTTTTTTATGGAACTTGACAAATTTTTTCCCAATTTTTTTGCGCCTTTATTTGGAGTCTTATACATTCCTGAAGAGGAAGAAAAAAAATAAAGAGACTTGCCTGGCAAAGCATCAAGAATTATCATAAACTTAGAGTAATTAAGACAGAATGGTATTGAAAGAGGTATCACAGACTCAAATATATATAAAACTTGATTTTATTATGGAGCAGGCATTTTAATTCAAGGTAAGGGATAGATTTTTCAATATGTGGTACTGGGACAATTAGCTAACATTAAGGAAAACATGGTATTAGATTCTTATATCAGTCTTTAACCATGCTGGTTAGACATGTATGAAAAAAAGTAAAAGTACACAACTCTTCAAAATTTACATAGAAGAGTAATTTTTTAGGGTAGGGAATATTTTGAAAACAAGACAGAGAAAACATAAAGAAAAAGATTGATACATTCAATTACATTAACAGTAATAGCTTCTATTTATCTATTATAGATAAACCATAAACAGGGAAACACACATAAAGAGTTAATATCTAGATTACCTAAAGATCTGTAAATTCATTAGAAAGGACAAACAACCCAATTAAAAATCAGCAAAAGAAATGAACAAGAATTTCACTTAGGAGGAAATACAGATGATTCATAAGCACATTGAAATATATTTGATTTCAGTAATCAGGAAAATGCAAATCTACTCCATAATGTAATACTATTTCACACCTACAAGACTGACAAAAGTTAAAAATTGATACCAAATGTTCGTGAGCATGTAGAGCAATGGGAACTTTCATACATTGTGGATGAATATATCAATTGGTAAAGTAATTTGGAATACAGGTGGCATTACCTAGTAAAGTCGAATGTCTGCATAACCTATGACCTAATAATTCCATTGCCATGAATATAACCTGGAGAGTCTTGCACATGTACACTTATATTTGAGAATGTTTATATTGGCATTATTCATAATAGTAAAAAACTAGAAAAAAGTGAATATCCACTAACAATATATGATAAATATTGCATCCATACCATGGAATGCTATATAGTACAGGAAAAAATAAATTGTAGCTACACTTAATGACATTAAGTCTCAAGAGAATGATGTTGAGTGGAAAAAAATTCAATGTGATTCAATTTATGTAAGTTCAAAAATAAGCCCACTCTTACGTTGATTTTTTCCAGAAACCAAGGCTGAGTCCATTCCCCGTTCAATTCCTTAATCTGATTCCCTCACATCTACGGCCCCAGCTGCCCAAGATCAGCATTTCCCCAGTTGCTGGCCATGTGGCTCTGCAGACAGCTGTCCCGTGTCTCCTCCATTCAGTCATCACTGACCTCAGCACCTTCCCAAAGGAAGTGAGTGTCTGGCAGCCAGAGACAGTAGGTGGCAAGAGCCCAGACACAGGTTGTACAGGGGATGGGTGGGGTGGGGGGTGTTACTCCAGTTGCTGCCACAAAGGCTGGGAGGTAGAGGCAAATTCTGCATCAGAAAGGAGACAGAGGTTGCAAAATAACAGTCAATGGCAAGATGAGCTTTTCTGAGGAATGTTTCTGGGTTTAGGGAGGACTGAATCGGGAGCGGAAGATCCTAGTTTTATTCCTGGCTTGCCACCTGGTTTCCAGTTGGTCTTGCCCAGGTTCCTTTCCCTCTCCCAGCCTCAGAAAGTGGATGAGAATGTCCCTGTGGGCTTTGTGCCTGGGTTTTGAACCATATCTCCCTGACTTGGTGGCTCTGTGGACCCCAACAAGCGAGAAGCTGGGGGGCTGACAAGGAGCGAGAAACAGTCTGGATCCGATGGTGACCTGCAGTCTGTCCGTGCCCACTGGGGGTGAGGCCTCAGGTGCCTGCTGCCATAAAGGGAACAGGTAGACATAAGAGAAGTTAGAACAAGGAGGAAGCTCCAGCAGTGGATCCTAAGTCCTGGGGCAGCCTTCGAGGAGACAAGATGTTAGGCATTTTACACAAGAGAGAAAAGAAAACCAAGGTATAATCGCACTTTGCCGAGTTGAGTGACTGGGATAGATATTTGTTGTGTCTGCCCAGTGTATCCACTTTTCTAACTGCTACCACACACATCTACACAGTTACCATAGAGGAAGCAATTGGAAACAATGTGACCCCACTTCTTCCCCTACTGGCCACAGGTGATTGGTCTAAGCTGGGCCAATTACAACACTGGGAATTTTGGACTTGGAGTGAAACATAACTGCTGGTAGCTGTGTTTCCTCCACGTGGACCAGAGCAGTAGCAGAAATGCTCCATTTCTTCATTAGAGGAAGAATAAGGTAGCACAAATGTCACTGCCAAAATGTAAGCTCCATGAGAACAGAGATCGTTGTCTATTTCTGTTTATTGCTATATCCCCAGAATAGCAATGCCTGGCATGTAGTAATAATGATAATAATAGGAACATGTATATAGCGCTTACTATGATCAGAACACTGTCCGAAGTGCTTCACACAAGTAATTTATCTAATCCACATAACAACCCTGTAAGATGGATCATTATTATCTCTATATTTCATATGAAGAAACTGAGAGAGCAGGTAACTTACCTAAATTCACACAGATGGTTTGTCTAGGAGCCAGGATTCAGACACAAGTCATCTGGTTTCAGAGTCTGTACGCTTAATCACTATCCTACACCACCTCTTAGTGAATACATGTTGAATGAAGAAGGAGTGAATGGATCAGGCACAGAAAAAGAAGAGCTGGTGAGAGAAAATTGTGCTAATAATCGAGCGCCTGGTTCATATGGACTCGGCAGCTCAGTTTTACTCTTGTCCTGGAGTTCTGTGAAAGCATCACCATCCAGCCTTACGAATAGGACTAGTTTCATGGGCATCAAAAGGGTCCCATGCTTGGTTTAATGCTGTGTTTTCACCATCTTTAAATTCTTACTAATTTTATTTTTGAGCATGTGTTCTATAAGCAAAGTCTGACAGGACATGGGTTATGCATGTGAACAAACAAGATACATGCATTATAAATGTCCACCACTGGTCCTTGCCACTCAGTTTGCAATAGTGTATGGGATGCCCCATGAACTCAGAAATCAGGCAAACTGGAGACGCCTGGGAGTTCAGCAAGACTCAAAGCAAGTACAAGGAAGGCGTGTTATGTCTGCAACTGAGTGACCGGGAGTGCTGACCGCCACGGGAAACCACACTTTCCTCAAACCAGAACTCGCTTCAAACACAGAAAAAGAGACAATGGCATTCTAAGAAACACAAATGAGCAAGGAATCTTACCCGATCCTTTCTTACTGGTGTAACTTCCCTGTATTAGCCAACCACTTACACTAAAAATGATACAGAAGAAAAAGGAAAGGCAGGGCTACCCATAGTTCCTTGCCTCTTCAGCCCTTCCTCACTCGCCTATAAGCCAAAGGTAGAGAAGGTGCTGGTCGGATGTGTATGTATCAGGAAGTGAAATAAAAACAGTTGAATTGATTTTGGACAGCATTTCTACTGTTCTGGATAACAACAAAATACATGTATGAGCTACTAAATACAAATTTGTGATTTTGGTGATTCTGCATGCAAGTTAAATGCTTTTATATTTGCATTTAAAACTGACATTAAAAATATAAAGATGAATGGGAAAATTCATACTAGTAATTTAAAATTTTTATTTTTACCTAAGAATGACATCAAATAGCAAACATAAAACACCACAATAATTTCAGGGGGGAAAAAATCTGTGGAAGAAAGAAAAAAGCTTCACATTTTAGTACACTTAATGTACTATTTTCCTATTCTTTAAACAAAATTCCCACATTCATTTTGCTCTGGACCCCCACTAATTATATAGTCAGCCTTGCTTATAAATTCCCTATTTACCTAAGCCAGCTTGATTTCATTTCCTGTTATTTGCTAGCAAGAGTTCTAACTAATTTGGAAATGTATTTGAACTTGCTAAGGGTTTTAACTTTATGCTTTGCTCCAACTACTACATTCAAATGAGTGGAAGTGTGATACAATGTAAAGAACATGGGCTTTTCTAGAAGCAGAAAAGAGGCTCAGAGAACTTCACTGATTTGGACAAAGCCACACAGCTTCCAAGGAAAGGATCTGATATTTGAATCCAGTTCATCGTGACTCTAGAAAGCTTGCTAGAACATTCCGAAAATGTCCTGTTACTGCACTGTTTAATATGGTAGCCACTAACCACATATGACTAATGAACCCTTGAAATGTGGCTAGTGCAACAAACAACTATATTTTAAACATTATTTCATTTTCGTTTAAATAATGTGACTAGCGCTGACATTTTGGACTGCACAGATCCAGAACTTGTGCCCTTACTCTTCACCCGGGACACTTGGCGGAATCAGTGTTTGTGGAGAGGCTGAATCGCTCACTGGCTCCCTATGATACGTGATTCTTCAACAGAATCTGACACATGGCATCTTCTCAACAAATAGCTGCTCAGTGTTTTCATGGGTGCTCAGACTCAATTTCTGTAGATGAAAAATCTAGACAGGAGAGTCTGGAAAGGGAAGAAGGAAGGTGATGAGAGACCCCGCCCCACAAGAGTCACTTTACCCCATCCTCTGAGGCAAACATGGGAGAGGGCCAGCCTCAGCGGAGGTCAGAACAGCCCCTCAGTGACTAACACTCAAAGGAATCCACACCCGCCGGGTCTGTTGTCCACAGAAAACCTTCCCAGAAGGGCCCAGCCTATAGTGAGCTCAGGAGACGTGTCAGGGAGGATATTAAGGCGCCTCTGGTATGTCTCTGGAAAGCAGCCAACAAACCCAGAGCTGTCATCACCATAAACCCAGCCGGGAGCTCAGGCAGCTTGACCTAAACACATTCCGATACACGGTGCAAGGGGTGAGGCCCCAGGCCCGCTGCGGCCCCAGGCCACCGATCCATTGCAGGTTCCCAGACCAGCCCTGGCACCTCCAGCCTGGGCCCCTCTTTCAGAGCAGGCTCCCCTCTCACCTCCCCCTTGACCAGCACCCCCTGCGCTAGGTTAACTCCTGTCTTACTCGGGTCTCTGGCAAAATGACCCCTCTTTTGGGAAACCTCCCTGGGCTGAGTTGGCCCCTCTGCTGGCTCTAGAGAGTCATTAATCTTCAGCAAAGAAATGGACCCTGCTGCACGCCACCCTGGCGCACCCTGCACAGAGTTGCCTGGTGAGAAACAGCTGGACTGAAAACCCACTTCTACAGAGAGGGCGATGGCCCTTGTGAGCTGTAGTTTGGGGGTCATTTTTGACAACACTATTTCCCTTCTCTACTTGTAATATCTTCATCTGTGCAGCTCAAGTCTCCCAAGGAGCATCTCGAAGGCTTCCTGGTGCCCATCAGTTTCTGCTGCTCTGGAGGGCAACTCCTTGATCCCTGGGGTGCTCTCTAGGTCCCCCTAATATACCCTCCAACTCTGAGGATGATGCATCAAGGTGTTTTTAAAAGACATGGGAACAGACAGACTTAATTTTATTCCCATAGATTTTCTTTCTTTCTTTTTTTTTTTTATCAGAGTCACTTACAGTGGGGTTTATCCCTGGGTGGTGATGGTAAAAGGGCCTGAGTTAGTGGGGGGAGAGGAAGAGGAGGTGTTGTACCTGGGTAGTCAGGGAACACTGCAGGGAAGATGAGGCATTTGACCTGTGACTTTAGAGACAGAGAGAAGGATATTCCAGGTAGAGGGAATAGCCTGGGCACAAGCGTCGAGGCCTGAGAGAGGGTGCTGGGCTCAAGGAACTTGAAGCTGTTTGGTGTTGCAGAAGCTCAAGGTATGATGAGACGAAGAAGGTGGTGTGCTGAAGAGGTGAGCAAATGCAAGTCCCCAAGGACCCCAAGCACTTCCCTAAGGAGCAGGACTTCGTTTTGGAGGCTGGAGTGCTCCAAACGCCCATCCCATGGAATTCTCTGCCCCAGAAGAGGGCTGGGATTCTGTATTCCTCACTTGGAGACTCTCTCCAAAATATGTTGGTACTGTGAAGGCTCTGCTAAAATGAATAGTAGTAACTGCATGTGAGTGTCTGCAAGCCACCGGGCAATGCTCTTAGCATGTAGCACGCATCCCCACATTTAACCCGCATCACAACCCTACAAACAAGGTTCTGTTGTATTGTTCCTATTTTTTAGGGACGTTAAGAAATTTGCTCAAGGTCACACAGCAAGGAAGTAGTAGAGCTAAGGTTTGAACTTGAGGAGCAGTCTGACTTCGAGATGTCCTGGAATAAAGAACCTGCTTAACTTTGTTTCATCCAACATTTCTCAACTTGTTTTTAACTATGGGGGGAAAAAATACATATCTTGTAACATTGTAAGGCAATTGATTCTGAGGGAAATGGTGAACTATTAAGGGTTCTTATCCAGGAGTCTTACAATTTGACTTGTAAATATCCTGAGTAAGCTCATTATCAGTCACTTACACATTAATGTGAATTAAGCCTTTCCTGGAGCCCCTCAATTTTCCTCTAAGCTCCCTGAGGGCAAAAACTGTGTCAGTTCATGGCTATGTCCCCTGGACTCAGAGGCGGTGATAGGAGATGGTGCTATAAGAGTATTGGCCTGAATGAGTTGTAATTTCCCCTGTTGAAGACATTCGGACCCATAGGAAGGAAGGCCTGCCATCTGGGAGGCAGGCAGTGATGTGTCAGGGTGGGAAGGACAGAGAGCAGAAAGCTGTGGGGCCGCCGAAGGAGCCAGAGTCTTGGACTGAGTGGAAAGCAAGGCTGCGTGGTAAGGCTAAAGGCCAGGCCTGGACATCGATCTAAATGCAAATCCAAATACCAACTCACAATTTTTCTCTTCTAGACAGTAACTAAGCCACCTGGTTAATTGGAAAAGGAAGCATTTGTTGCAGTTGAAGGTGTATCAGGAAATTCTTGATTTTAAAAGTCAGAGTCAGAGTTGGAGTAAGAAAATAAAACTCTCAGACTTGTACCTGCCCCACCCTCACACTCCCAAAGCTACTGGCAAGAAATAGGAGCTTTGGAAGGTCGGCTTGTGGAACTGAGGGCTTCTTAGAAAGCACCTAACCAATTTCTCTCTTTATAGGGGGGCAAGACTGAGGCCCAGACGGGGCAATGTCTCATAGCTGGTCAAACTGGGACTAGAATCTAAGGGTCCCCTGCCCAGGGCTTCAGGACCAGAACTCTAACCCCTTCAACCCAAGCCCCCAGCAGTTCTTTTGCCCCCCATCCATCCTCCCCATCGTCCACCCGCTTTGTCAGGGGACGCAGCCTTTGTGCACACCCTGCCCCTACAGCAGACTGTGCTCCCTGCTGCTCTGACTGCCCCTAATGAGATTACAGGTTCCTAGTAAAATAGACGAGAGTTAATTCCCTCTGGCTGGAAAGGGCAGGCCAGGCCAGGCCATGAGAAAGAGCAAAAAGAAAACCTTTCCCTACGAATGCTGAATGCCGATGATAATCCCTGTTGAGCACATTGGAGTCCACTGGTGCTGTCCTAGATATTCTCCAGATGGGGTGCTGCAGCAGCCCTAGTAAAGTGGGTGCTGTGTTGTTCTGTCTGTCTTACCAATGGGGGAACGGAGGCACAGTCAGCTTAAATGCTTGGCCAGGGTCACACAGCTAGCAAGTGGCAGAGCTGGGACTGCAAAGTAGGTCCCTTGGACTCTGTCATCTTTAAAAATAATAGGCCCTGATCCTGGCTGGTGTAGCTCAGTGGATTGAACACCGGCCTGCAAACCAAAGGGTCCCCGGTTTGATTCCCAGTCAGGGCACATGCCTGGGCTGTGGGCCAGGTCCCCAGTAGGGGCCACTCGAGAAGCAACCACACAGTGATGTTTCTCTCCCTCACTTTCTCCCTCCCTTCCCTTCTCTAAAAATAAATAAATAAATAAATAAGAAAAATAATAATCCCTGAGAACCAACAGAGGTCTTAGCTTTAAGTTTAAAGCAGCTCTGAAGGAAACATATCATGGGAGTGGCTGAGCCAGTTTGAACTCAGATCTACTGGACTCAAATCCTACATTCCCCAGAGTTCAAAGGCTAAGCGCCTGTGAATCCATCTGCCTGTTTATGTGGCAGAAGCCAAACCAACATAAGCCCGAATTCTGCTCTGCTACGTGCCAGCTCTGTGACCTTGGCCTAGTTTTTGACCTGGGGTCTCAATCTTCATTCCAGTAAAATGAAGGCTGGAATCCTCGGTGGTCAGGATGTTGCCCCATGATTCACACAAGTGAGCCAACTAGAGCAGGTCTGCGCACAGCACGCGCTTGTGATTCGATCTCTCTTTGCCTCAGTTTCTTCATCTAAAAGATGATACCTGTTGTACTTACCTCTTGGGATTGGTGTTAAGATTAAATGTGCTAATACAAGTAACGTGCTTTTAGAACAGCACCTGGTGCACAATAAAAGCTTAATTAATGTTAACAATTAATTGGCCATTAGCTAGTACCGCATTGCCTCACCTTCGATTCTTTCTGGAATGAAGTGGGGTAAAAATTAAAGCAATCAAGCAAATGTTTCTCTTGTTCCTTCCACCAGTCCCTGGTGCCCTCCCCTGTTTAAGAGAAGCACTTGGCTTTGAGGTCTGAGCCCCCAGACCACGTGGCCTGCTCTAATTTTCCAGGCCCTAATCTGTTCCCAGCTCCTAATGATGCAACTGGTAATAGGATTGTGGCTTCTGTCTGGGGCAGCCACGCACGCCGTGGACGTGCAGCTGCCACCTGGTGCTTAGCAACCCTGACCACCTGCCTGCTGAGGAGCCAAAGCCTCAGCCAGGACCCTGTGCCCTGGCTGGCCTCACATGTATGGAATGGTGCTATGCCCAGTGCCAGCAGGCTGGGCTCACCATGGTGCCAGGTGCTATCCTGGCACGAGGGAGGGACGTTTGCAAGAGGAATGGACTTCTCATCTTGTCTGTGCTATCTGTCACCATGGGCTGCCTCCTTGGCTTCTTCCTGAGGACCCGGCACCTCTCACCACAGGTCAGCCACCTGGGCATCACCGGGTCCCCCTTTAGGCAGGGTGTGTGGGCCTGAGGGATCTGAGGGTCCCTCTCCATGGCTCCCTGATGACATGACAGTGGGCAGGTCACTTTGTTTCTCTGGGCCCGTTTTCTCATCTGTAACATGGGTGTGAAAAATACGTTATAGGACTAAAGTGACATCCAATAAATGGCTGAGCAAGTGGTTACAAACCGGCATCACCAGGTGAATGAGAGGCAAGGATGCCTCATCAGAATAGCCACAGGGCGAAGACCTATGAGAGAGGGAAGAAGGGGGTCCCATAAGAGTGTGAAGCAGGCAGCAGAGAACACCTCCTAAAGCAGTTCCTATGAATAGAGACCTAGCAAGGGTACTCTAGGCAGAGGTAATGGTAGGAATGAGGCACAGAGGCATGAAAGATTGGGGAGGGGTGTGGAACAAGCTGTTCGCGGCAGCTGGGATGAACACTGTGAGGCCTCTAGATCCCATCACCAAGCACAGACTTGGCGCAACCACAAGAACCTCTGAACGGGGGACTGATATGGTCAGGTCTGAGCTTGGAGAGATCCCTTTGCGCTGAATGGAGCAGGGGGTAGTGGTGGGACAGGCGAGGGCCAGGTGAGGAGGCAGCTGCAGAGGTGAGACATGACAGGGGGGATGAATGGGACAGATGGAGGTGGGAACTGTTTTAAAAACAGGAGCCTTCATGATATGGTGACTTACTGGATGTGGGTTAGGGGGACAGGGAGACAAGGAAGGTCCCCAGGGTCCTGATGTATGTAACTGCAAGAGTGAAGGTGCCTTGCCTGGGAAAGGGCCCCTTCCCCACTTAGCACCCATCTCCTAGGGGAGAAGGAGGGACACTCTCATGGTGCTAAAAAGAATTATTCTGACACTTGTTAAAATGACAAGAAAGACTTTATTCAGGTGACAAGTGTCAAGACTATGGGGCGAGAGATGGGGCTCAAATCTGAATACAATGAAGATTCAAATCTGAATACAATAAAGACTCAAATCTGAATACAATAAAGACAACTGGGGATTTGCAGCCAATGAGCATAGTAAGGGGGTCAATGGAGAGAAAAATGATAGGATTCTTGTTGAAGGCAGAGTGGGGATTCTCACTGAACTGACTTAGCAGGATTTTTGCTATAACCCTGCTAGGCAGGCTGAAGACAGGGCCCAAGGATGAGGTCTAATCAAAAAGAAGGCTCAGAGTAGCCTGTCTAACGTTGGTCAAGGAACTTTGGCAATGGGCTCCTGGAAAATTCCCAGTCTCCTAAAATACTTTATCCTGTAGTTCACTGATATCTAATATGAACTCTACAACTGGGGCTCAAGCTATCCAATTTTGTCCATTTTTCCATTGAAAGAAAACACCCCCTCCCTGGGAACTGAGCCACTATTCCTGCAGCAATGCTGTTAAACCACTCTCAGTGATTTAGGGGGAAGCATGGACTCTGGGGGCAGAGGAACCCTCAACTTTGACCCTACGACTAAGTGGCTCTGTGGCCCTAGGCAAAAGCCTATCTTTTTTCGGCCTCAGTTCCCTTATCTGTAAAATGGAGTGGGAGCACTCTATGTCCACTAGAGTTGTTGAGGAATAAACCAAGATTCCTCAGTTCCTGGCATATAGCAGGTGCTTAGTGAATGTTACTTCCCTCCTCCCTCCCTTATTTACCTGTCCAAGTCCAACCTACATCAAGACCATCTCCTATTCCGTATCTTATAAAAATTCTTCCAGACCTGCCCCCATCTGGAATGATACTCTTCCTCCCACATTCACCCCATGCTCATCCCTCTGCTGTAACCCAGCTGTCAGCTGTCTTGCTTCAGAGCCATCTGTGTAGGAGTCTATTTCCCCCATCAGACGTCAGCTTGCTGAGTATCATCACATAGGCCTCCTTGAACCAAAATGTGAGCCTAGCTCAGTGCTTATCACAGAAAGAACCCTCAACTATTTGCTGAATTAAACTAGCACTGGCACAAAAAAGCTGCTATTTACTTTCTTTTATTTTCCTCAACAACAAAAATATATTTCCTGCAGGAAGGTTATTTTGTGAAAACAAGTTGGAATACTTATCATTAAAAGCCAAACTCATCTGGGACCTCTTTTGCCAAAGCTGCCTTCCCCATCTGTTTGGAAACGCAAATATATTTCAGTCTGGATTAACCTGCCAGATAAACTGAAGGAAGGATTGGAGTCTTAGAACAATTATTTGGCAGGAATTGGCTTTCTCAGCATCTTACTTTGAAATCCAGGAGTTGTTTGTTTGATCTCTGCCTGTGACTCAGAAACCAAACGCTTCTTATTTTGTAAGCTTATGCAACAGGCAAAAATCATAAACAATTTGTAAAATGGTAAAAGGTCCTATTGAGAAAACAACTTACAAAACCTCAATGATTTGTAATTCAGATTTTTTTGAAATGAGTATCTCATTAAAAAATATAGATCATTTTGAGAGTTCCAGTTAAGCCATGGTGAATCTACAATTACACCCATTTTCCTGTGCTTCCTGGAATTCTATCAAAATTATAGTAATGGAATTTTTAAAAGACATAAACTCCAAAGAACAAAGAGCATGTAAAAGGAGACAGCTGAGAAAAGTCAACTGACTTCAATCAATGAGGCAAGATAGGAGGTGGATAGAGTTGCATGATCTCACTTAGGAAAGCACTGAAAGCTAAAATCTTGTGTCTGTAGAAGCAGATACTGCATCAGGTCACCTCTGAGAACTCCAAAGGGCTCTGGACTTGAAAGGGCAAGGTGCTGCAGAAGGCAGGGACGAAGCACGGAGTTGAGATCAGGGACTTTGGTTGGAACTTTGCAACTGGAACAGTTAGACCCCTAGGTCATTTCTAGGTCATGTAATCAGGCAACTCCTCACCCACCCATCTCTACTCACCTGTCTGTCCCAAGGAACCAGAGAAGCTTGACTTAGGGATATTGGACCCACCTGTGTGTGTTGGTGGAGGGGAGGTGGTGAGGTGCATGCTGCAAACAAATCAGTGGACATTTGCATTCCGAGTGTGGGATCCCCAAAAGATTGCTGACAGCTGGGCTTAGGCCTAGTACCCTCCCTCCCCCAGTCAGAGGAGGAAGAGGCTTCTCTCACTGAAGTCTCCGAGAAAAGGTCTCCAAATACTGCTGTAAAGAAGATTCCTCTCCCACCCGACCCTACCCCCAGTGAAAAAGCCAGATCATCATCACCATTCTTCCTTAAGTTGACAAGTCCCACTCATGTGCACGAAAGTTCAGTGCCTCACACTCATATATGAGCAGAAAGTCATAGTTCCTAACATGAAAGCAGAGACTAAACAAACAAAACAAGATGGTCTCTAATGAAGCAGAGACAATGCAGGGAGTAGAAGAAAACTTGTAAAATCTTAAATTCTTTGAAGATACGAGAGAAGATATAGTGACCGTAAAATGGAATAGGATGCAAAAAGAAGGGGTAATTGAAGAACAAGAAAGAGCTTTTGGACATTTAAAATAGATGAGCCAAGATTAAAATATCAAAAGCTGGGATAAAGTTGCAAAAATATACCAGAAAGTAAAACAAAATGATGAAAACAGAAAAAGAAAATTAGAATGTCCAACATCTAACTCTCTAATAAGAGTTTTAGAAAGCACAAACCAAAAAAAAGAGGAGGAGGAGACAAAAAATTCACAAAGAATTCAAGAAACCCTCAGAAGTGAAAGGTCTGCATTGCACTATGTATTTTTTAAAAAGAAAGAAGATCTCATACCATGGTACATCATCATACAAATTACAGAAATTGGGAGATAAGCAGATGATCCTTAAATGGTTCTGAGGGAATAAAACAAGTCACATGTAATGACTAGGAAATAAGAGTAGCTCAGAACACCTTAAGCAACCCTGGAATTGAGAAGACAAAGGGTAAGTACTTTTAAAATATGGAGGGGAAATTAATTAATGTGTTTATTTATTTATTTATTTATTTATTTATATTAAATTTATTGAGGTGACATTGATTTATAAAATCATTTACATTTCAGGAGTACAATTCTATAATACGCCATCTGTATATTGCATTATATGTTCACCACCTCAAGTCAAGTCTCTTTGGAGGGGAAATTCTTCTAAACTAAGAATCAATGCGACCAGACTGCTATCAGAGGTGAAGGTAGAATGAAAGTATTTTTATGCATGTAAGGACTCAGAAGTTTTTCTCCCATTCATTCTTACTGAGGAAGCTACCAAAGGAGATGTTCCAGCAAAACAAGGAAGTAAGCCAAGAAGACAACAGATCCAGGAAAGAGGAGATTCTACACAGGAGAAAGTCCCAAAAAGACAGCAAAGAAAAGGCCCAGGACAACCACTGGGCCTAGAGAGCAATCTAGTTGGAAAGGAAGATGGCGAGCTCTTGGACTGATGTCCCACGGGGCATAAGTGGAACTAGTATGCCTGAGTGTGCCTAAGGCCTATTTATTTATGTATGTATTTATTTATTTGTTTGTTTGTTTGTTTATTTATTTTAGAAATACTGCTTTATTTGAGAAACTTACATCCAAATTACTTTTGTGTGTTTTAAAACGTCCTAATGAGCATGCAAGAAGAAAACATATACAGCTTCCACAGAACAACAAAAACAAAAAAAAAATGGAGTTAATAGTTGCCCCAAATGATATTTCCTAAAAGAAAAAAGTGTAATTATTTAACCTTTCTTCTTTTAAGGTAGGATAAGTGAACTGCACACATCAATAAAATTTTCTCACTTTACAAGGAGGAAGGACTGTGATCCTGTTTTGATGCATATGAAATATAAAATATAAAATCCATTCTTCTGATCATTTTGAAGGGAAAAAATCATTCTTCAACATTTCAATTCTTATGCAATGAAATCCTAAGGTCTGTTGAGTCCTCCTCCTCTAATCAGGTACTGCCTGCACTTCCTCTTCTGAGACACACTTATGGCTCAGGCATTTACAGAGCCATCCATCTTTTTCCCTTCTTGTGGAGTCAAAGGGGGCAAATCCCATTAACTTCATCATTTCTATCTCTTCCTCTGTTTTGCCCTTCAAGTCTTCCTCAGAAATCTGCTGTTCTTTGCTTTTTGTTTCTTTCATTTCTTTCTTTTCCTCGTCTCTCTTTTCTTTCCGTTGAAATGGGGAGGGAGGTGAGGATCTATATAGTCTTGGGGACCTAGAGAGTCTCCTGTGTGTGGATCTAGAGCAGCTTCTTCTTTGACCTCTGGCCCAGGACCAGGACCCTTCTCTCATCTGCATTCTCTCTCCTAGGAGTGGACCAGGACCGCCTGGGCTCCCTCTGCAGGGAGCAGCTGTGACCTTGTTAGGTCCTTTTTTAAAATATATTTTTATGTGGAAATGTTTGTGTCAGTACAGTGAAACTAAATTTTAAAAGACCCTGGATGTCATTAGTTTGGATATCATTAGGTTATTATAAAACAGACATGGAAATTATTTACATGATGAAAAATTTCAGTACTTTAATGGAATGGGCTGCATCATGTGATGCCATTTTAATAGTGATTTATTTCAATCTACATACTTTCCAAGAATGTCACCATTTCTAAATAAGAAACAATCCTTGTCGTCTAGAACTACTTTGGTGCCTCCATATTCTGGAAGAAGAACTTTATCTCCAACTTTCATGATAACTGGTTGAATCTCGCCACCCTTTCCTTTGGAGCCCAATCCAACAGCTACTAGAGTTGCTTGAAATACTTTCCGTTGAGGTTGTTGTGGAAGCATGATGCCTCCTTTGCTCACAGTTTCTGCAGCACACATTTCAACCAATACTCGGTCAAAGATGGGAAGAAACTTTCTAAATGCCTGTCCTGCCATGACTCCAGCCACCACAGTTTGCACTCTTGTTAGTCCTTAAAGAGCGTTAAAGCATTTGGAAGAAATTAGTGAGTGTTTCACAGGAAACAAGACGAATGAAAAATCAGTCAATTATTAACTGCGGGAATGTAGGGTTGTACAAGAAAGGTTGTGCAAAAAACAAAGGTTGTATAAAAAGGGTTGTAGCTTATTACTTGGCTCAACAGTGAACAATATTTTATGATCAAAATATTGTAAACCTTGATGATTAACTTAACCAAAAGTTGATATAATGGTGAAATGGTAGGAGGAAAAGGGGAAAAGGAACTAAGTCTTCGTCTTCATGGCAGATGTCAAAAAGAGAAGTTAACAGATGTCAAAAGATGCATCTAAAAATAGTATAACCATACTATTTAGAAATAACAATACTAAGGAAAACAGCTAAAGGAATACAAGGGAAGTTGGGGTTGGGATAGAGATGGGCGAGGAAGGGGCTGCTTTTTATCATTATAGTGTTATTTAAATTAAAGAATATACACATGGGTTAAAATTAATTAAAAATACATAGCCATGATGGGTATATTTTTAAAAGCGGCATTTCCAGTGCATTGGGAATGGTGGCAGAGCAGGACGAGGAGGCCTGATTTCTGGGCCTTACTGTTGCTACCTCACTCTGTGGGGCAAGTCACCTCTCTCTCCTGGCTCAGCTTCCTCATCTACAAAATGAGTCAGGTAGACTAAAAGATCTTTAAAAAACCCTCACGGCACTGAAATTCTATGATTTGGAGCTTTTCAAATCATCGGACCATTAACTAAGTGTTAGGTTTGGTTTTGCTTTAAAAAAAAAAAAGTAGTTACAAGTACAAAACTTTAACTTGGATGGTGTTTGAAAATCCATGTACCAGCCTTTACCACAGGTTTTCCCTCTGATGAAAGTGGCCTCAAACGAGGGTTGCCATAAGTAGCAAAACTGAACTAAATTAAATTTTAAAACAGCACACCCATTACATTTGAATTTCAAATAAACAACAAATAAGTTTTAGTATAAGTAAAGAACAAATATTTGTTGTTTATCTGAAATTCAAATTTCACTGGGTTTACTAGTCCCTTCTGGTTTGGATGTCAGCATCTGGTCATGTGACTGGTGCCTCTGGAGACAGCTGATTGGGCAAGAATTTAGAGTCTAATCCAAGCCTCAAGGACAGGCTGGAACCAGCAGCCCCTGAGGAAACCCAACGTTAAGGACTCTGTCCAATAGGGGCTCTTTATACTGAGTGGTGTCTCACCGACCCAATCCAATTGTCTTTCAGCATTTTATATGTGAGACCTGTGGAAAGGGGGTTACTGGGTGCACCCACTGGACCCAACACAGAAGAAACTGGCTCAAGAATGCCATAGGCTTTTCATGAGTCAGTCTCCTTATAAACTAGACTGAGAACTTCAGGGCAAAAACCGTGCCTAATTCATTTTGGGGTATCCAGTGTGATGCCTGGCACAGTAAGCATCAAATAAATGTGGAACAGCATGCAGCCCTGCCCTCGTGCATCTTACCATCTGCTACATGAGACAGACTTACACCACGATGGGCAGTGAATGGTGCAGAAGTGGGGGGTGGGGGAGGGAGAGCTGTTATTTACTGTGATTACTGGCCATTTACTCTCACCCAGGCACTCTGCCTAATGCCTCATGGGCACCCTCTCATTTAAGCCTCCCAATGACCCTGGGAAGTGGTTGTTGCCCTCATGTTACAGATGAGAAAAACTCAAAGAGGTTGAGTAGCCTGCTTGAAGGCCACACAGCTAGTTATGGGAAGGGTGGGGGGTAATATTAGGACCTCCGTCTGTTCGGCTCTGAAACCTGTGCTTTCTCCACTGCTCTGCTGTCCACATGCTAGACAAGAGAGTGAGCATGAAATAGTGCTTTGAAGATTATGAGGAACCGAGCAACTGTGAAGTCTGCACCGCCTGCTGTAACCTCAGCTCTTGGTGTGTTTTCAGGAAATTAGTTACTTCCAGTTTCCTGGTGAGCTCTTGATGAGGATGTTGAAGATGCTAATCCTTCCGCTGGTGGTCTCCAGGTGAGGGCAGGGTGTTTGGCTGGGAAGTCTGGGGCGGGAGGGCAGGGATTCTGTACAGGTACTGTCGGTGCCCTGCCCCTGCTGTGGGCAGCTGGACTGCCCCTGCGGGCCCGCGAGCAGTTTGACTGTGGGGCCTGTATGGGCCGGACGCTGTGGCATGGGCTGCTGGAGCCTGAGTCGCTCAGTAGCACCAGTTATTTCAGTTATGGGACAAGGCCTGGCTCCGAGGTAGCCTGAGGCCGGGAGGTCAGGGATTGCTTCCCAGAGGAGGGGCTCTTTATGGTGAATGCAGTAAAGTGTCAGGGAAAGCTGACTTTGAAGACACTCATGAGATGGGACAGGTTATCAAACTTCTCCGAGCCTGTTTCCCCATCTGTAAATTGAAATATAACACCTACTCCCAAGGGTTATTGTGAGGATTATGTGAGGCTACATATTTTGTCTGCACTAAGTGTTCAGGGGGGCTGGGTCACAGGGTGTGAGGGAGGGAGGATGGGAGACGAAGCTGGAGGGGGACTTCCTGCTCAATTGTGAAAGACCTCGAATGTCAGGCTAGAGAATTCACACTTCACCCACTAGATCAAGGACCACAGGAAATCACTGGAGATCCTGTGGTCCCTACCGCTGGTGTGCTGTGCGACCTTGGGCAAGACCCTGCCCCTTTTTTTCCCCATAGCTCCAGATTCCATCTAAGAGCCCTCTGCTCCAAGGCCGTGGATTTGGAATCCTCACTTCCCAAGACTTCTCTGCAGAGAGGGAAGCAGACAAGTCCTGAGAGGCGTAGTGGGCTCTCTCTGCTGCAGAGGGTCATCAACCTCCTGCTATTGAGGAATAAGACCGCTCCTCCCCGTCTCCCTGTGGAGTCATGGACATAGTGCTCCCCAGGCCTGGAGGCCAATTAGTGGTACTTTCTCCTTCTCCCAGGGAGGCCTTGTCAAGCACAGCTCAGCACTGGTCTCTCAAGAAGCATCCAGGTCTCTCACAAGTCATTCTTCAAGGCTCTGCTGAAATGCCACCTCCCTCTTGAAGCTTTCCCTGACTTCTCAGCCCACTCTGGTTGTTGTCTCTTCTTTGCACATCTTCTGAGTCATTCACTGAGTCAGTGAATATGTCAAAGTTAACAATGGCCTCTACGTTGCTAAATCCAAAGGCCACTCCCAGTTCTTTCTCTGCCTGAACTCTCCACAGCGACCGATGCACTCGACACAGGCCCTGATCGCCTTTCCCTCCTGAAATACTCCCTCCTGTGGCCTTACGCTCCCCGGGCTCTTTGCTTGCTCTCTGCCTCTCCACCCCAGTTTCTCTCCTTCTACTCAACTCTAAATGTGGCAGTTTCTTAGCCTTTTTCTAATCTGTCCTCATGGCTTTAATATCCCACCTATAAGCCCAACACTCCCCAACATAGATCTTCCTCCCTGAACTCTCCACACAAGACATTATACATTGTTGTTTTATATGTATATTCAATTGTTGACTGGTTTCTTTATCTTCCACTGGACTGTAAACTCTGTAAAGGCAGAGACAACATTCTGTCGAGGTTTCACTCTGGGCCTAGCCAAATGCCTGGCATACAGTAGGTACTCATTAATACTTGTCAAGTGAGTTAAAGAATGAAGTCAACAATCAGGCATTGAGCTTTCTGGGTACTTGGCCCTGTGCTGGGTACCGCAGATACAGAGATGAATGAGGTTCTGTCTCTGAGGAGCTCACAGGCTGTGAGGGAGACTGATGAGAGAATAGACAGTTCCATGATAACTAAATAAGTTAATGGAGGAAGCACAGGACTTTTGTCCCCCTTCTTTCCTGTTTTATTGCAAAACAAAGCACCGGACTCTTGTTAGGCAGCTTTATGACCCTTTACTATTGACCATCCTCACCGCCTCTTAACTCCCTTGTGTGGATCGCAGAGTCAGACAGAATTGGGTTTCCATCCTGGCCCCACCATTTTCTAGCTGTGTGACCTGGGGCAAGTTACTTACCTTAAAAAACACCCTGAAGTCAGCAAGTCAGATGTCTAGGTCCTACATCTGCTTGCACCACAAGTTATCATGTGATCTTGGCGAAGGCTCTACTCGCTCTGGGCCACAACTCATCCAGTTTAGTGACTAAGGGCCCATTCAGCTAAGGGCCTGAGTCCAGGCTCTCAAAGGCCTGATCTCTCGCCACCAGACCAAAGTACTTTCTCTTGGCTGGAAATGGAATGTGGTATTAACTTGAGAAAAAGCCAGTGTGTGATCATACATTCAGTTTGTTTATTATACAGTTTGGGCTGGTGCAGAGCAACCGTGTCATTGAAAAAAAGAGAGTGTTTAAAATTTTCCTACTAAGGGAGAGTTAAACCTTCTTCGGGGGGTGGGGGAAATGACACATTTCTGAGCTCCAGTCCCCTTCATCCCTGAACCCTGCTTTCTTTACCTTCACCTGGTCCATAACCCATCCATCCATCCATCCACCCTCTGCCCACAGTTCCCAGAACTCCTGCTCCAGCCAGCCCGGGGCCAGGGGACATCCAGGTCCTCAGGGAGCAACCACTCTGGTGTGAGGATTATCACTCAGGGCTGAGCAAAATCGCCAAACTGCTTTGAAAATTCAAGTGTCGGGCCTCATGCTGGGCTTACGGAACCAGACTTCTAAGGGGCCCAAGCAGGTGTTTGTCTTAAAAGTTTCGCAAGTGTTCTAATGGTTAAGACAAAACCAAAACCCTGAGGTCTTGGGATCAGGCCTCCTGGCTGGAGCTAAAGAGCCTGGCGTGAGGGCTGCGGCTCTTCAGTCCCCACTTTCTCCAAGTTGGAACCGCAGGAGACACAGGTTTTCTGCAGCATAATTACTCCAAGGCAGAGGGAGGATGCACATTTGCTTCTAGTTCCAATAACCTGTAAGTCTGGGCTCCAAATCCTGGCACTCAACTCTAAATGCTCTAACCTCTTTTCCAGGAGAACCTGCCACTCCTTCCCTATGCCAAGTTCCTGGAAGCAGGCTAGTCACCTCATTAGTCCCTAAGCATGCCACAGACTTTTCGACCTTCCACACTTTTGCCCATGCTGTCCCCGCTTCTGCGAATGTCCCCTTCTTCTCTTAATTAAGTCCCACTTCATGTTCAAGACCTAGTTCAAGTTCCTATCTGTGACATTCTGTGACAGCTATTCACTTACTAATAAATACTGATGATGACCTGTCTCCACTGTTGATGCTGCTTGTCACCCTGGATGTGTTCGGCATTGTTAGTTGAATGGCTTTGCAGTCACAGCTGGAATGCTACATTATGGGGTACTGACACCTTTTTTTGTACAGTAGTGATATAGGAGTAAGTCAGTATTCCTACCTGGACTAGCCACCCATGGCGCCCCTACCAAGGGGTAGGACCCGTTGCCATGACCCCTCCATGTGCATCACTGTGTTTTTATGTGAGATACCGCGGGGGCAGGTTCATTTTCTCCTTGGCATCCACACTAACCTCTACCTGGTGGTCAGTCACCATAACAGATTTTTGCAGGAGACAGAAATCTGACAGACAAGCAAAGAGAGATAAAGAGTAGTAAAGAAGAATGGGCAGTAATGGTGGAGGTTGACGCAAGGGCTGAAAAGACCCTGTGCCTGCTTTGGAGGGTCTCATTACTTGGCAGAGAGACAGCCACAGAGACACTTTGTTCCAGAGAAAGGAGGCCTGGAGAGGGGGAGGTGGGGCCAGCTGGCCTCTGCTGGAGCCCAATTTAGTCACTCTTCCCACAATCTGGCACCTTCCAGCACTTGGGCCTCTTTTCTCTACAATCTGCTGCGAGCCAGCAGCTAGCCTGAGCCCCTCCTCAGACAGGCATGCCACAGTCCAGCTGAGAACAACCTACCCTGCCAGCTGTGGCTTCGTAAGTCACAATGAGGGCGGTGTGCCGGCAGCACAGGCAGGAGCGGCTGAGAATCTGCAAGAGGCTCAGGGGAAGATCAGGAGGCTTGGGGTCACTCACTAGATATGTGAATTTACCCAAGCCTCTTAGCACCTGAGCCATAGGGACCTTATCTGTGACATGGGAAGAACACCTCCCTCCCTTGCAGGGTTTTTCTGAGAATGAAATAAGATAATGTACTCAAAACACCCAACCTGGCTCCTGATACCCTGCGGATGTCGCTTGGTTTCCTAACCTATTAAAGCTGCATCAGGCTACTCCAATGCCCAGTGGAGATGTTTCACAAACCCTCTCCATCTGCTTCTGCTCTCAGCAGGCAGTCCCTTTGGGTGACCTCCTCCTTCCTTATGTTTTACTTAGCACCGCGGCTTGTCACTCCTCTGGAAAGTCCACCCTGACTCGGGCACACGTGGGTGCTCCGTCAGCCCTGGTACAAACCTGCATGAGTCCTACATGCCTGTAATCATGGCAACCTTTACAGGGTATGGACCAGGTCCCATGCATCGCCATGTAACATGCCCTCACCTGTGCCCAGAGCCATTGCCCTTGCCGTGCTTGAAGAAGCCTCCTCATTTACCACAAATTCCTAGTGCTTACTGCCTCTGGGTTTTCTCTGCCCTCACGGTCCTACAACCAGTGATGAGGCACAGCCTTCGCCAGTTTCCCACCCACCTGCATACCCCTTGCTTTCAGTGGTTCATAAGTTTCGTAACTTCACTAACAGTCGGGATCAAGAACACAGATAAGGATCACATTGGGAGTGTAAGCCCTTTGGCCATCTCTTGGTTCTCTTTCTCTGTCTGCACTTTAGGTATCTATGCTGGCTAACAAATGACCACCAACTTAGTGACCTAACACTACATCCATTTATTATCCACCAGTTTCCATGGCAGGGCTTAGTTGGATTCTCTTCTTTGTCTCCCAAGGCTGCCATCAAGTGTCGGCTGGGCTGTGTTCTCATCTGAAGGCTTGGCCAGGGAAGAAGTCATTTCCCAGTGTCTGTCTGTCTGTCTGAGGGCCCATCTTCTTAATGGCTATCAGCTAGAGGCCCCCTTCAGGTCCTCAAGGCCTCTTTCTTCCTTCTGCCCTCTCCACAGATAGTTCCAACACAGCTCTTTGCTTCCTCAAGGCCAGGAGTATGATCCCTCACTCTCCAGTCTTCTAGAACAGAGTCTTATATAACATAAGCATAGCAGTGGCATCCCATCACGACCTTTGCCCTGTGCTATTAGAAGCCAGTCACCAGTGGCACTCGCACTCAGGGAGGGGATCATACAAGGGCGTGGACCATTGGGGGTCACCTTAGGGTGTGTCCACCTTTCTCTCTCTCCCTGCACCATCTTTCTTGCTATCCCCATTCCAAGAACAGCCAGAAATCCTGTCCTCCCTGTCTTTCAAAAGTCACCTCCACTCATGCCCTGTTCCTGGAGTGGGGTGGGGTAGAGTTGGGGCTCAGCTTCTGGTCCAAGGGGCTCATCAAGGAATTTCTTGTGAATATGGGGAATTCCCTTCCCATAAAAAAAAATCCTGAAGAATATGAATTTTCCTTTTTCACAGGACCTGGTACATAGTAGGTGCCTAATAAATGATTATTGAGAGACTAAAGAGCAGGGGAAAGGCAGTTGGAGCAGAATTCAGAGAAGTTTCATGACTAGCATGTAAATTGAGGATGTTAGGAGTTATCTTTTAAAGATGTTCTGTACTTTAAAAATTATATAAGCAAATTGCAAACATTTCGGCAAACAAGGGTAGGGGCAGTCCTCCTATGAACACAGAACCCCAATTCTGCCAGTGTTATCCATTTTCCTATGTTCGTTTTTACCATTCTTAGTAGGGAATTTGCTAGGCCCAGGGTGCGGTCCTTAGCTGACTAGCTCCGCAGCTCTTCCTTGTCTGAGCCCGTGAGCTGGTCAGGCCTGTCCTCAGATCCTGACAAAAGGAGACCAAATAAACCAAATGCCAATTTATTCACTCAGAGAAATAAATCAATTGCCCAAAAGGACAGATGCACACGGCCTCAGGCCAGAGCATATCTCACGGCGCCCACTGGTCAAATCTGTGTGCTGGCAGAAAAACGTATTTAATTGTATAACTAATGTGACTCCAGGTTTGCCGTTTTCAGTTAATTTCCAGGGTCCCACCTGGTAGAGCCTCACTGGATGTGTATTTAACTTAAGAGACATCAATTACGTACGATGTGAAAGGAGAAACAAGAATAATTTAAAGGAGGCAGGAGCTCTTCCATTCAGAGCTGCGCTCCAAGGAGCACACCCTGGGAGGCGTGTCTGCTCGGCGCTGAGCCGGTCCCACTTCCTTCTCGCACTGTACTTCCCTGCGGCCAGTACGATTTGAGGCCATGAAAGAACATTGTTTGGGTTTTTTGTTTTTGTTTTTTTTTAATATCACAGCTTCTAAGTGTATGCTGACTGCTGCAACTGGTGTTCATCTAAAGAAACATCAGTCCATTCCAAAACTGGGAGAAAAGTGACTTGAATCACTTATATGGAACTAAACCTCCTGAACTTTACAGGCAACTTAAGGGATCTTCAGGGGCTAATTTAACTATAACTGGTTTTTGCCTGATGCACTGACTTGAGACCTGAATATGCTGACTACGATCCTGTTCCTCTGTGCAAGCAGGAGTCCCAGTGTCTTCCTCTTGAGCCTGCATCCCACAGGCCAAGGTCAGTTTTTTTCACTCAGTGAAAGCTTCATGCCAAGCAGGTAAAGAGAGACTGGAACATCTTGCCACCAGCCCCGTTGCTCTGGTTCCTTCCTCATGGTGTCACTGTTGAACACAGGCCCTGCATGTTCTGGTTCAAGCCTGCACACTACCCTCTGCAGGTTTGTATTCCTGCCCAGGACACAGGGGTGCCCTGCTCTGGCTCCTTGATCCCACCAAGGTGCTCGATCATTGTTTCTCAAACCATCCTTAGTCATGTCCTGAGCTTAGTTCCCTGGGGTTGAAACCTGAGTCCCTTTTTCTCTCAGTGAGTTAGCTCTAGGTGCCTTTAGTGCCAATAGACCTTGGTCATGAGCACCCTAAGTATACCTGGACCCTAACTTCAAATCAGAGGGTGCAAGGATTGGGATCTGAGTCTCTTCTCCCTCAGAAGGCCCCTGAGCCCCTTGTGCAAATTGGTGCATCTTTCCATAACTGCAGATCTTAAGGTCTCAGGGAGGGGCACTAAACCACTGAAGTCTCTACCTTTCCTCGGACAGTATGTACCTTCTTACCTTACATTTGCCGTTTGAAAAATTCTTCTAAAAACAAAATCAGCTGCAAGGAGGCTTGCTGTCTCTACCCATGAACATAGAATTCTCTGACAAAATTTAGAAAATTCTGCCTCTCATTGCATCAGAACTAATAGTCTGATAGTTAGGACTTGCAACAACATATGTCATGTCCTTGAACGTGGGCTCCTCTCTCACGGGTGGTGCTTGGTTTGCCACTCTCAGCTGTCTTCTCTGTGCTCCACTGCTGACTGGTCCCATGCTAATTACATCTTCTTTCATTAGAAAAGTCAAGCCTTGCCCTGGCTGGTGTGGCACAGTGGATTAAGTGCCAGCCTGCGAACCAGAGGGTCAGTGGTTCAATTCCCAGTCAGGGCGCAAGCCTGGGTTGCAGACCAGGTCCTGAGTAGGGAACGTGTGAGAGCAACCACACACTGATGTTTCTCCCCCTCTCCTTCTCCCTCCCTTCCCCTCTCTCTAAGAATAAATAAATGAAATCTTTAAATAAAAAGAAAAGCCTTTTGGGCCTGGGAGCCTTCCTTTCCCATTTCTCCCAGTAATACCACTTGTCTCTACTCATCCTTTTTGCTTTTAATTCATAGTTTAACCTAAAGAGTATTGGCAACTTTCTGTTCCTTTAAGTTCTTGGAAGATACTTACTGTTACTTCTGCAAACATAAGTCTATCTACTTCTCTTTTCTTTTTCATCTAACAGATGTCCTAAGAATCGCCATGTTGCATCCTCATCTTCATAATAACCCTGTTTTACTGTTCCACTTGCGACTGGAGCAGAGTTTCCACAGCCCTTTTACCCTCTCCAGACACCTAGGATGTTGCTGGATGTGCTGTTAGGGCATCACTGCACCTGGAACTCTAGATTTACCTCAAGTTCTGTTATTTACCACACCCTTAGCCTCAGCCATAAAACAGACACAATGCCATCTGCAAATTTACAAGCCAGTTCCCAGCAGGTGCTTTTATGTGTGACCCATGTAGCCCCACCGAGGCTAGAGTTTGCTTCTATCCCTGGGAAGTCAACTGAGACTTGTTTTCACATGTCCCCAGCCTCGAGTGACACAAGGAAGCAGGGGCGGGTCAAACCAGCATCTGGATCCAGCTAGGACCTCCAATTCTCCACTTGCTTTTTGCCAAACGCTCCTTTCCCCTCATTCTTCACGTTCTCAAACCAGGCATCATTCAAGGAAAACCGAATCCATGTGTCTGTGATTCACTGAGTCTGAACATGGCAGAATGTTTTCTAAGCTCCATCTCTTCACAAAGAACTCCAAGTTCAAGTGTGGGTTTGTGTGCGAATGTGTGGTGCGTCTTTACATGTGCATATGGTGTGCGTGTATGTGCACACATGTGTGTTCCTGTGTATGTATTGTTTTCCTATGTCTCGTAAGAATGTTAAACTGATTTTTCTTAGAATCAGGAAATCATGTTTGGCCAAAGAAACCCAACACTCCCTTCTCCCCCTTCCTGAGGAACTCTAGTTTGGCAGAAAACTCCCAAACACCCACGTCCTAACTTATTGGAGATGATCCTGGGCCAAGCAGCCGTCAAAGTCTGGTTTGGGGGCCAGTGTGCAGGGGGCAGCTGCCCCAGGGCTGCCCAGGGCCGGCAGTGAGTAGCGGGGAGGCAGGGGCGGGGTAGCCTGTGCAGCCTGGACTCTGCCCCTCGAGCCATGGGCAACTGTTCTTCGAAGAACTCTGCTGACCTCTCTGATGGGAGCCCTGGGATCTGTCTTTGGCCTTCTTGTCCAGTCAGCTGACCGCCTTACTCATCAAGATGGGAAACGTGGTCCAGCTGGGGGCTGTGGGTGGGGTCAGCTCATTAGCCTGGTGACTCCAAAAACTCCCAGGTTTTATCACCCGTCACAGTCTCCCATGCTCTCCGCCCCCCTCCCGATAGAGAGTGCCTACTCATCCTTCAAGGACCCATTCAGCAGTTGCTTCCTCTGGGAAGCCTAGCCGGATTCCCTGCCTGGGCAACACCCCGGCCCTGGCCTCTCAGACTCAGCCATGACCCAGGGTTTTGTGCTGTCCAGCTGCAGGTCTTTTAACCGCTGGGCAGAGCTCCCTGAGGACCACAAACCCACCTTCATTCAGTTCTGGAACCCCACAGCACCCTGAGCAAGTGTTCATCATCGAGTGGGCTGGGAACATATCTGAGTCTGGGGAGGTGGGGGAGGTTTTGAAAAAGCTCCCTTCCCTGCGGAGAAGTGCAAGACTGCCCTGGGGTGGGGGTGTTCATCCGAGCTGGGATGAGTCTTACTTGGGTGGGCCCAGCCAGAGCCTTGGGGGAGTAGACACTCGGAGCCCAGCTGGTGCAGGAGGAGATCTATGTTCCCATAGGCTCTGGCTGGGGTCTTTCCTTCCCAAAGGAGCTGGGCTGCTAACCACGGCATATTGGCACTCACCATAACCAGCCATGACAGACACCCCGAGGAAGTTGTTCCTAATGGTAGAGGGTCTGCAAAGACAATCTGGCTTCCTCCCACCTGACACTCTTTGCTTCAGGGGAAAGAAAGGGGTTCCGCTCACGTGGAGTTAGCCCTCATCACCCTTGGGAAGGCGGTGTCCATGGTGGAAATTGTTGAGAATGGTCAGTGGTCTGATCATTCTGAGCTCTCGATGCTGCAGCTGCGGTGTCTCCAGCTCTCGCTTTTGATTCAGTTCAAGCTTCTTATCTGCAAGCCCCAGTCAAGCACCGTCCCTGCCAATCTCCTCGCCACAGGGAATCTGAAGAGAAAAGAAGCGGTTGGGTCTGTGTGGCTCCAGAGGACAGGGCTGGGCCCAGTGTGGGGAATTCTCTCCCCTGGGGGCAGATCTCATTCTGGCACCAGGAGGGACTTTTTCATAAACATAACCAAGCCAGCAGCAGAGGTAATGAGTTCTCTGAACTCTGAGACGTGCAAACCGAGGCAGCAGAGGGATTTCTGCCCTTGACATGCAGTGCTGGGACCAGATAACCCGGACTTCAGCCATGTGGGAGTCTGGGCATCCTGCCTTATGGCTTAGAAGGAGCTGGCTTGAGGGTGGACTTGTGGCAGAGCCATCTGGGAAGCGTGATTCTGCAGTAACGTGGCACTTGCAGTCAGCTGCAGGGCCTGTCATCTGCTCAGGGGAAAGAAGGAAGCTGTGATGCTTGTAAGCGCTGAGGGGACTCCCACGGACCCCAGATGCCTCCTCCTGGTTGCCTGTCGGGTGGACTCCCTGCAGCTGCATCCCAGAGGCCAGCTTGGGAGAGCCTCCCTGACTAGGTCAGCCGAGGCCAGAGCCCAAGGACTTGGCCATGGGGCTCGGAGCTCCCTCCTGTCTCTAACATCCTGGAGCCAGGATGTTGTGAATGTAGATGTTGTCATGCTAGTAGAACAGTGTTCAAATCTACTTACTCACTGTGTGACTTTAGCAAGTTGCTTACACACTTCAGTGATCGGGAGTCACTACTTCTCAAGGTGGTCCCTTTCCGGGAGGGACAGCTCTGTTTGTTAGGAAGTGACTCCTTGTGCTGAGCTGAGACCTGCTTCCCTGTGGCTTTCCCTATCCATCCCCACGTCCCCACGTCTGCCCTGCCCCAGGCTCCCAAGCCCTGCCCCCTCAGCTTCCTCCCCCAGGTCTGCATCAGTGCCACCTGCCATCTACCCCAGCTGCCCTCTGGGACACACACCTCCCTCTCCTGTCCTTTTCCCAGTGGGTCTCAATGTCAGGGCAGGTCCATGTCCTCCTCAACAAGTTCCCCAGGCTTCTGGCCTCACAGACTGAGGGCCCACCAGTTCTTCTGCAGGCCCCGGACCCAGGCAACTCACTGAAGTGGAAGCAAACAAACTCCCAGAGTCCCCTTCACATATGCTGCTGCTAAGTCTCAGCCTCCTCTGCTCCCTTCCACCCCAGAGTGTGTGCTCTCTGAGCTATTGAAGCCAAGTATGGCCCAACGTGTGTCTGTGTTCAGTTTCCTCATGTCAGAATTGGCCCATGGTCCCAGCCTGCTGGGGGCTGCTTAGTCCCAACTCCCTCATCCAACATATTAGCTGTTCTTCCCAGCTTCCTGTCCTCTACAAATCCAATCCACATGCTCTCAGCGGCCTCGGCCAAGCCATTGATAAAAATGACCAGGAAGGAGCTGGCTGAGGGCAGAGCCTGGAAGTACAACCCCAGAGACCCTGCAGGTTCTCGCCACTCAGAAGAAGGCACTGCCTGTGATAGTCATTCCCAAAAGTTCCAGTCTGTTCCCCCAAATTCTGGTGCCATCGGCCTCAATGTCACATAGATACACAGTGCCGGGGGCATTCCCTAAACCTGGCAAGGAAATCACAGCTGCTTTAGGTGACCTGTTTTCAGGCATCTGGGCTCACAAGATGTTTTAACGATCTAGTCTAGACTTCTACCCTGACTTAACATCACACACATCAACAAAAGTGCACCCAGGCTAAGCCAGGTCCTGGGCTCTAAGGACCCAGAACTGAGCCAGATCCAGCCCTTCCCAGGCACGGCTCTTAGTCTGTGGGGCAGGTCAGTCAATGCCAATGATTAGAATGTATTGAATACTTATTACATACCAGATGCTATTCTAAACCTAGGTTAACCTTCACAAGAAGACTTCGTTGTCTCCATTTTATCCTCTAGTGGAAACATGCCCAAGGGCTCCCAGGTAGTGAGGGACGCAGGCAGGAGCACACAGGAGCTGCCTAGTGTAGCCTGGTAGGCTCTGTATGGAGGTGGTGCTCCCGTGGAGACTTGAGAGGTGCGTAGCAGCAGCAGAAGAGGAGCAGAAAGGAAAGCAGGGAGCAGGGCCGAGGGACGGGGTCCTTCACGGCTTCACTCACACTCGTTCCTGCCAGCCTGTGATACGCCAGAGCTGGGCCCCAAGGACTCAGGGCAAGAGCCCCGTTACAAACGGGAAACACAGGGTACTCTGGGGAGGAGGGTGAGACGGCTGTCAGGGAAGGCTTCCTCGAGGAAGTGATGTCTAGACTGATTTTGGAAAGGAAAAATAGAAATTTGAAAAGGCATGTGCGCGGAGTGGGAGAGAGAATTCCGGGCTGAAGGACCAGCCAGTACAAAGGTGGGTCCAGGAGTAGTAGAAAAACTAGGGTGGCCGGGACAGTGAGGAGGAGGCGCGTGACCCAAGGCCACGAAGGAGTATAGACAGGTCCTGAGGACTTCAAACCGGGAGGCCCCCCCAGCAGTCTGAGTAGCCTGTCTGCCCGCCGAAGTGAGGTGTGCAAGGAGAGGGCGCCTCCAGGTGTTAGACGGGGTCACAATACCCTCTTCAGGGGTTGGTGTGAGAACCAGGTGTGAGTCAGTAAACAGCCTTTTCTCCCTCCCTGAGGAGCCCGCCAGCTGCGGCCTCCCTGCCCCCACCCCTGCAAGTGGAGCCATTACCAGATTGAAACAGGCTGCGCCCTGGAACCCAGCCAGCTTTTCAATAACCACAATCTCTTGAACCCCTATCTCTGGACTCTGGGTGGTGGCCAGATGGCTTGGGAGGGAGCCCAGACCTCTGGGCTTCCTGAGGCTCTTCCTCAGGTCCCAGGAGCACCTAGCCATGCTGGGAGTAAAGGAAGCAAGATTATCTATTCTTTCCTTGCCATAAACCACAGAGCCAGAAGGGACATTTGAGGTTATCCTCATGGAACCACCCACTCAATCTAGAAGCCTTGATCTAGCACCCCAACAGGGGGCCATTCAGGCTCCACTTGGATATCTCCAAAGGTCGGGAGCTCACCACCACAAACCTGAGGGCTGTCGCATGGGAGAGGTCACGAATTCTGAGAGGTGAACTAAAAACGCATTACATGGACTAAGTCGTATTTAAGATCATGGTCAGCCAAAACCAGAAGACCTTCTTCTTCCACGGGAGTTAAACCAACTCTACCACAGAGAGGCACTGTGGGGGTGGGGAAACCCGCGGCGGGGTTCTGAAGTGGAAACCCTGTTTCAGTTTTGACCCTACAGCTTACCAGGTGGGTGGCTCGGCTAATTATTTCTACCTGCTGAGCTTTATTTTCCTTATCTGCAACTCAAACTCCACAGTCCAATAACATAGTCAACAGCCATAAATAACTATGAAACCCTCGAAACGTGGCTAGTACTGAGGAAATGAACTTTTTAAAAAATTAATTTAAATTAAAATTTTAAAGCCTGACTTAGTTTTACAAACATTTTAATAGACATTTTTAGATTGATTTCACATTGAAATGATAATATTTTGGATATCCCGGCTTAAAGTATTCTTAAAATTAACTTCACCAAAAAAAGGAATTTCACCTGTTTCTTTTTTTAATTTGACTACTAGAAGATTTAAAATTACAAATGTGGCTCATGTAACTGTATAGGGCAATGCTGACTTAGAACATTAAGGATCGAGTTAGGTGGGTGTTTCAGTGTTTGAGAACAGCTAAGCTCCAGACAAATTTTGGTTTCTGTGGCTGCCGGCTACTCAAGGGCTTGTGTTTTCCATCATACAAGCAAGTCATGCTCATTCTAGAAATAATGGAGAATGTGGGAAAATGTTAAAAACAAAACAAAAATTACCCATAATTCCACCACCCCAAAACAGCTACTATTAAACTTTCTAGAGCTTTTTTTCCTATGCACGTCCGTATGACCTCATATTTCCCGCAAACTAGCCTACCCGGATTTAGGTTCTCAGAAAAGTCACTTTTAACAGTTTAGCCCAAATGTCTGGGACCTCGAGGAGTCCCCATCAGCTAATGGCAGGACCTGGGAACACCCTTCTTACTGAGTTCTGGAGTGGGCACCAGCCTGCGGAGGGGAGAGGCTGCTCCGTCAGCTATTGCCAGAAATTCCCTCCCCGACCGCTCCCATCTCCGCTGATCTCCTCTCTCTTCAGCCAGTAGGGAAACCTTTCCATTTGGTGGGGAGGGAGGGAGGTTCCAGAGCGGAATTGCCTGGGTCCCAGGTGGTGGAATTCTTTCTATTTTATCCATCAGCCCTCTCCTTTCCAGAGCTCCTGGGCCAGGGGCCCCTTCTTGCTATATCTAGAATCCACACTCCCTCCCATCCCTCATCCATGTCTGTCACTGACTTGGCACCACCCCATGTTAGACCTCTTCTTCCTCAGGAGGACCTTTGGCTCCTTTCTGAAATCTGATTGTTACCGGCACCATCTCCTGCACAATCCCTCAAGCGCGCCTATATATCTGTCTGGACCGGAAACCTGGAGAGGGGTCTCCCTGGCCGGAGCTGCAGGGCTCCCGACAGAACTGTCACTACCTTGTACCTTGCTTTCTCCACCTGGCATCCAATAGGAACGTCTTTCTCATGATGCCGTCACTTCTACTGGCTGCTTAGAAATCCATGGCATGAATATGCCAGTACTTTTCATCTAATGATATCACGGTCTCTTAAGCTGAACCAGGATTTTGCTCTTAGAAATACTGTACTAGCGATCATCCTGGCACTCTTTGTTTACTTTGATATTCTCGCATCTAAGAAATTCTTAGTTCTCCCTTCTCAGGCATCCAGCAAACTCTGCTAGGTGAGTTGCGCTGAACTCCTCTCTCCCGTGGCTCCCTGGGCCTGGCACTCATGGCCACCACACTCCTGAGCTTGGTCTATCTTTTCTACTTCACATATCACCAGGCCTCAAATGTGACCAGAGCTCTGACTACATTAAACATTAGAGTGTTCCCGTATCTGCCATCCTCTCAGCCTCCCTGTTGGCTTCTGCAGTCCACTGCCTGGCACATCTGCCCCATCTCTAAATCCTCCTCATCCTCCAAGAACCAACTCAAATGCCTCCTCCTCCAGGAAGCCCCTCATAACTCTCCAAGCTAGGAGTAACCCTTCCCTCCTCTGCATAAAGATAGCACATCCTTGTCCTCTCCCTTATGGTACTGATGCAACCGTCCACCTTGTCCACGGGTTACTTGAGTCTACTTGTGTCCTAGTGTCTGTGTCTGTCTCCTTCCCTACCCACCTAACAGATCAGGAGCTACTTGAGTTCAGGGACGGATTCCGATTTCTTTCTGTGAGCACAGGGCACGGCATAGAGTGGGCATGAATGAAGGAGGACAGGCCTGGAGTTGGGGTCTGAGTTCTGGTCCAGTTGGCCACCCGTGTTTTGCGCAACCTGGGACAGGTCCTCCTCTCTGAGGGCCATGGCTTCCCTGCGGCCAGAAGTAGTCGGACCTCGCTGTGGGGGTTGGTGGCCCGGGGACAGTGGGTCCTGGGATGATGGGCTGGGCCTGGTCTGCGGGTAATCTCTCCCATGGATGATGATTGCAGAGAAGCCCCCCATTTTCCCTGGTCACACAATCTCATTATAAGCCCTTTAGGATTTATGTCTGAGACCTACCCTAGGCCCATCGCTAAGGTATCTTGGCAAATAGAAATGAACAGAAATTGTAAACATTGATTTGTTCATTGATTCACGCTCTCCTTGATTCAGCAAGCTACTGCCAAGCTGTATCCTATCAGGGTCCTGTGCCTGGCTTTGCGAGCCCAGCATTGAACCAGACCCAGGCCCAGCCCCAGAGGCACTTCCAGGAAACAGTCAGCAACCTAGTAAGGTGGGCCTGGGATGAGGGGCAGGACCGGAGTTCTGGGAGCCCAAAAAGGGGCTTTCACCCCGCCCGGTAGTCAGGGAAGGTATCCTGGAGAAGGACACTCTTAAGCTGTGTCTTCACAGAAGAGTGAGCCTTTGCTACAGCGAGCAGGAAGAGTAGGGTGCTCACAGGCAGCAGTTACAGGGTAGGGGAGAGGCTAGTTGTGCTCAACCTGATGCTGCCTGCACAAAGCCTAATGGTAGGAGGAGCATGAAAGGGGAGGGATTATCCATTCTTGTTTACATGATTAAAACCAGACAAATACTTCCTTTATCTGAAAAAATGAAAGGGCTTGGGGGAAAATCCTTTTGGCAGCAAAGCAACTGTGTGAGCATCTCCTTAACTAATCTCACTTCCCGCCCGGCCTTCCCCCGCAACCCCCCACCTCCGCCTCCCACAGCCATGAGAAGAGTAGCTCCAGGTTGACCTGCTCGGTGGGCAGAGTCCAGGTCAGGGTGGGCAGGGGTCAGGAAGACCCAAGAAGAGAGAGACCCACAAGCCCCCTCCACACAGCCTCCCACGAGCGGAGCCTGGGCCTGGGCACTAACCCAAGATGGCCAAAGGGCTGCACCTCTTAGGGAAAATCTAACCATGGCCTGATTTTATAGATGGGCATCCTGGGGCCCAAGGATGGGGATGTGACTTGCTTGCCAATGAGCAGAGCAAGGACTAGGACCCAGGTCACCAACTCCCAGTCCAGGGCTCTAACTCATTCATTCCCTCACTCATTCATCAGTTTATTTGGCAAGGCTGCAATAACTACCTACTTGGTGGCAGCACTGAGAGCTCATGCTGGGCACTGGGGACACACAGAGAAGTCAGATCTGTCCTTCTTCTCCCATGGCTTCAGTCTGATAAGAGAGACAGACAGGTAAACATGACAGTGACCACAAGGTCAGACTAAGGAGGCCGGGGCCTATGGGAACCCCAATAGGCTCCTCACTCTGGGGGAGCTGCAGGTAGTCCAAAAAGGTTTTACCAAAGAGGTGACACCGAGCTTAGTCTTACCTAAGGTGTAGGAGTTGGGCACGTGAAAGAAGCTGATCAGAGGATGTGAAGCAAAGGCAACAGCACATGGAAAGGCCTAGAGGTGGGAAAGGGCTTGGCTGGTGGCCCTGGGCATGGGGGAGAGAGCAGAACAGAGAAGAGGAGAGAAGGAGGCATGCGGATTAGATTACTGGGGGTGAAAGGGGTTCCCATGCCTGCACGTTCCCTAGAGCACTGTGAGGGTGCTGGGCAGAGCCTGGGTGGGGGGCAGCAAGCGTGGGGGTGCCCAGGGCCTGCCCCACCTACAGACAGTGACCCACGTCGCCCTCCCAGCTTGATATCCGGCCTCGCCTCTCTGGATGCCAAGACCTCCAGCCGCCTGGGCATCCTCACTGTGGCATACTACCTATGGACCACCTTCGTGGCAGTCATCGTGGGCATCATCATGGTCTCCATCATCCACCCAGGCAGGGCGGCCCAGAAGGAGGCGACGGAGCAGAGCGGGAAACCCATCATGAGTTCAGCCGATGCCCTACTGGACCTCATCCGGTAACCCCCGCCCCCGACACCCTGCTTGGGAAAGCCATGCCCGGGCTGGGGCTGCCGGCTGCACAGCGGGCAGGATCAAGTGTGGGAGCGAGCGCTCGGGGTCTTCTCTTGATTACTCATGGCAATAAGGCGGCAGCCACAGAGGCCGCTCTTCGCTCCTTCAGCCCCTGCGCTCCCTCGGGCCTCACACGGCACTTCTGCCCCCATCAGGCTGAGAGCACCTTCAGGGCAGGACGGGGTGGCTCCTCTGGGATCCCAACCCTGCACATGGCTTGGCACAGAGCAGGCGTCAGTGATTGCTCACTGGGCTTGCTTGTGCGCGCCCAGCCTCTCAGGTGGAAGGCCAGCAGTCACAGGTCCCACCCCGCTCCGCTGCCCTTTCCTTTTTGGTCCCCTTTTTACAGGCCTGTCTGACTCCAAGGGCAGGCCCCTCTTCGCCACCCCCCCTTCCGCCCCCCACGCTGCCCCTGCCTGGGCCATGGGCTCTGCTAACCATTTGTTTCACAGATCTGTTCTTTCCTCCCAGGAAAGTGCTCTAGACCCTGCAATAATATAACCACGTCTGACTCCCCTTCCCCAGGCTCCCGACCACTCCCCCTCCTCTCTGGCTGCCTCACCAGAGCTGGCCCTGTGCCAGGACACTCAGAGCTGCCCGAGATCCGGTGGAGAGAGAAACCCATGACTAGACGCAGACGACATGGGGTGGGGGCTGTGATGAGGGACCTAAGGGCTGGGGGTGGGCGGGAGGAGCAGGGTCACAGGAGGCAAAGCTGCTGCTTTGAAGGATGGGGTGAGCGGGAGGGCAGGGGAGCCAGGGACACAACAGCTGTGTGCGGCCCTGAGCTGAGAGGGAATGTCGTGGGGAGAAATCATAGTCCCTTCAGTGTGACGGGGCCTGAAGAGTGCGGTGGCGGGGCTGGGTGGGGGGAGCAGGTGGACAATCACTGGAGAAGTCGGTGGTGCTGGACCGCGAAGAGCATTGTGAATCAGGCCAAAAATTGTGTTTTATCCTGAAATGGGTTTAACATATAGGACTGGCATGATCCAATTCAGAAGGCTGACGGGGGGGCGGGGGGGCGGCCTTGGTAGGAGGGGAAGGCAGAGGCAGGGGCGGGGCCAGGGCGTCGGCCATGGGCACGGGGAAGAGGGCAGACCGAAGGGCCGCTCAGGGGGCAAAGTCAGCGGGAGACGGGCTAAATAATGGGGAGGGTGGAGGAGATGGCGGTGCTGATGGCATGAAGGTTTCAGGTCTGAGCACCCGAGTGGACGGTGGCATGGTCACCGAACCGGAGGACGGTGCCAGAGCAGGATATCCTGGGGGAGAGGGCTGCCGGTGGTTGGCTGGTGCATCCGTCTAGTGGGAGAATCTGACCTGGAGAAGGAGTTTGGGAAACCAGCAGGGTAGAGGCATCAGGTAGACCCTGGAGGTGGAGGGATCTCCCAGCACGATGTGGGTGAGGAGAGCAGGGCCAGGACAGAGCCCCGGGAAGCACCGCATTGGAAGCGATTACCCCATCAAACTTGCTCTGTGGGCTCCTTCTAGTCCTTTTCATTTTCTTGCCGGTCTCAGGTATAAGAAACCCAGTCCAGTCTACTATTACAACTCCAGGCTCATCTGATTTAAAATGAATCCTATCTTAGCCTTTTGTGCCTGATTCAAACTTGGAAACATGGAGTGGGAAGAAGATCATAGTAGGTTTTCCTCTTTCGTGCTCCATCTACTCCCCTGTTGCTAGCACTGGGGTTGGAGTAGTGGAGAGAGGACAGAGTGGGCTAGAAGGTCCTCCTCCGCTGGCGGTGGAGTGAGCTGGTATAGACACTCCCAAGGTGTATTTCCTCAGGGGTGCTTTTGTGGGTTCTTAGGAGCCCCTCCTGCCACTGGCGTCTTCCTTGTTATTCCCTTGACTTGGGTGGTCCCGCTCCATCTGTTATGCCTTCCTCAGGGCTGACCTCTGGTCAACTCCTCTGTGGAGGTCGCCTCATCCCCCTGGATGATCCTTTTAGGCAGGGTCCCTTCTGCAGGATCCACATCCGGCTCATGGGAAGCATACGTATCTTTGCTGGAAGTGCAGGCCTTTCCCAGGGCCTTTGGACATGAGTCAGGCACCAGCTCTGACACTCCTCAAATCCTAAGGGACACTCCTCTCCTCCCCTATAGGGGTAGAGACCCAGCGCACAGTTCTCTCTCTCTGCTCCCTCCTTTCCTCACTCTCTTTCTCTCTCTCCCTCTTCACCCTCTCTATCCATTATTAATTGTTGTGTAACAAACCAACCCAAGACTTAGAGGCTTAAAACAGCTTTAGGTCTCTAAGTCTGCTGGACGGTTCTGTGCCCGCAGGCAGCTGGTAACTCACCTGGGGAGCAGCTCATCCAGGATGATCTCAGCAGACAGACTCAGCTGCGCTCCCGTGGGCTCTCATCCTCCAGCAGGCCGGCCTGGATTTACTTCTTGGTGATGACAGGATTCTAAGAGAGAGCTAGGCTGGGCATATTCTTATGATGAAGGAAGAGGACCATCTCTGCTTCTGTCAAGTCGGTTAACATCTTATTGGCCAAAGCGACATGAGGCCAAGCCCCGACTCAGGTGGGAGGGGACCACAATATTACTAGGCAAATGGCGTCCTTGAATGGGAGTCACCAGTGCCATCAATCTACCACTCCCTCCACTTTCTCCCTTCTCCAGGTTCTCTTTCATTCTCTGAGGCCTGTGATGAACTAAGGATCACAAAAATACTTGCAATTTTGTTCCTATTGTGTGGTTCTCAGCCACAGGGTCTAGTGCCAGAAAGAGACCCAGGCAGGCTGTGTTGCATGCTTGTTTCTTAAGCAAAACAGCCCACCCCTCAACCTAGAATCAAGGTCTTAAGTGTTGACCTCTGCCCTGTCCTCCTAATCTCATCTCCCAGAACCCACCTCCAGAAGCTTCTGCTCAGGCCCTGCAGCCTCCCCACTGGGTTAGAGGTCTTTGTTTTCCAGAACCACAGAGCTAGAAGCTGGTGAATTTGGGAAGGACGGATGGAGCAGGGTGGAGTGCATTCCCTTGCCTGGTGATTTCATCCAGTACCAGGATGATGAATACTTTCTGTACGCTGATGCTGACAAATTTTGTTTCCAGCCTAGAAACCTGTCCCCTGCACTTTAGATTCTTACATACAGTCGTCTAAAGGCATCTCAAAATTAGCATGTCCAAAGCTAATCTTTTGATTTCCCTATAAATCTGCCCTTTGCTCAGTCCTGCCCGTCTTGGTCTGGTGTCTCTCATTCCCTTATATCCTGCCCCCAATTGTCAGCAAATTCTGCCAGCTCTACCTTCACTATAATATTCCAAACCTTGTCCCTTATGTCCCCCTTGCCACTTCCATCACCCAGACCACCATCACCTCTCACTCTGTTGTCCAGTAAGGTCGCCCTGCTTTCTCTCCGCTTCCCCACTCTGTTCTCAGCACAGCAGCCAGAGGGATGCTTTTTAAAACCTGTTCACAACCCATCACATGTTGACAAAATCCAGTGTTTTCTGTGATCTACAGGCCCTTCATGATCCCCCCCACATACACACACATACACACACAGGTCGGTCTCTGACCTCAGTTCCAACTCTTCCTCCCCTCGCTCCCCCACCCCCACCCCCCAGGCCATACCGGCCCCAGACATTCCTCCAGATGTCGCGAAGGTCCCCTCGAGTGCCCTGTCCTCATCTCTGCCTCCTGGAAAATGCACACCGCCCTTCTCTCCCTCCATTTATACCTCCACTGTGTCACCTCTTCAGAAGGGCCACCCAGCCTCTGTCACTCTCTCCTCATAGGCTTTATTACCACCTGACATTTTCAAGTCCGTGGACTTCTGTATTTCTCTTTCTGTCTCCCCCACTGGAATAAAATATGCTCCAGGAAGGCTAGATCATTTAAAACAAAAAACAAAAAACCCCATTTCCTGCGGGATCCTGGCGCCTAGAACAGCAGCTGGCACAAAGGAGGGGCCAGTGTTTGCTGAATGCATACGTGGGATGTGGGGTCATCAGTGGGGTTGGGGTTTGAACCCGCAAGAGGAGGGACCGGCCCAGGGGGAATGTGCTGAGCATGCGGCAGCGAGGCCAGGGGAATGTGGCCCACAGCCGCCTGGGAGGGCTGCAGAGCTGGTGGCAGGAGCAAGTTGAGGGCCAGGACGAGAACCAGAAGAGCAGATGCCCTTCAAGCAAGGGGAAGATGAATTTTGAGAAGTTCCAGTTTTAAGGTCCATTATTTCTTAGAGTTGGTGACTATGATTCATCATTTCTTGGATTCTATGATTCGAAACAGCCTTCTCTTGTGGTGGAAGGACTTGCTGATGCTCAGGGAGCCCCCGCCCTCCCACCACGGCCTCCCCTGCTCGGGGGCTGAGGGCTCAGGATGGGGCACGTGTGTCAGAGTCAGATGTCCCAGGAGCAGTTCCTGCTCTCAGTTCCTTTTCACGTGGTGAAAGTTGATCCTTCTGGTTTCAGGCTTTTCCCCCTAGTTGCTCTCAATCCCAAGGCAAGTTGTTTTGCAAAGCTAGGTGGTTGTCACGGCTTCTTAGAGAACTCGGCTGCAGGGGAAGATACATGCTTCCTGGGACAGAACCTCGGAGATGTGAGGTCTCATCTGAGCTCTGCCAGTAAGTCACCGTGGGGCTCTGGTCAGGCCAGTCCCACTCTCTGGGCCTCAGTTTCCCCAGTTATTTTCAAAATCCCTTCTAGTTCTGTGGCTCTCAAACACAAAGGCCTCCAACCCAATGAGGAGGCTGCAAGGCATGAGCAGAAGTTTCTGGAAGCGGATACTGGGAAATGAGGTGAAGAGGACAGGGCAGAGGTCAACCTTGAAGACCTTGATTTCAGGTTGAGGGGAGGGCTGTTATGCGTAAGAAACAAGAAGCTAGTGAGTTTGGGAAGGACTGGAGCAGGATGGAGTGCACAGGAGGTGACGAGGCATTGAGATGCCCTCGGGTAGGGTGGGTTGCAGTCAATCCCGTTCCATTCAGCCCACCTTTATTAAGTACCTGCTCTGGGGGAAGACAATGTGCTGGGAGCTGGGGGTGTGGTGGGACAAATGCAAGTCCTTGTATCAGGCTGCCCACCATGTTGGGACAGACAGATGAGAAGGGTGCACTGGACAGCCACTCTCTGAGACCCTTCCTAGCTCTGGCGTTCTGACAGGCTGTGCATGCGACAAGGACCCCAGCAGTGAGGACACCAGGGGCTCCCCCGCTCTTGCCCTGGCTCAGAGCAGATGCCCACCACGTGTTGAAAACTGAACAAGAACACAATGACCAGGGCAGGGAACTGGGAACTGGCGGTAGATGTGACAAATGAAAAGTCAAGAAGATGTGGGGGCCAACCGAACAGGGAAACAAGGCCCATGCCACACCTCGGGGGTGGCAAGATGTGCGCCTGTTCTGCAAAGATGATTCCAGAGGAACACGGCAGACTGTGTCCCTGGGTGACTCGCCAAGACATGGATCCATTTCCCAGGTTTCCAGAAAACTGACGTCTGCTTACAGGGCAGCTGACAGAGAAACCAAGCAGAACACAAATCAGAGCTGCTTTTTTTCCTTCTTTTTTCCCCAATCTTATTAAAACACCAGAGAGATTAAGTAATGATTTGGCTCTTTGTAGAGCTCCCAGTTATCCTCTCAGGGATTGGACGAAGCTCCCGGGAACTGTGCTGGGAGAGGAACAATTCCCACCTTTGGGGCCTGGGCTGGGGACACGGGGTTAGGGAGAGTTTGGAACCGTCACAGTGGGAGCTTATAAATAGTGAGGAGAGGAGCCAAGAGATAAACTATGGCCTTGTCCTGAGAGATGTGCAGGCAGGCCCAGGAGAGGGCAGGGTGTACTTGATGGCCATGGTTATTAATGTCTCCCAGGCCTGTGCTGTCTGCATTCTATGTAACTGCCTCCAGGAGCGCAGGCCTCATGGGGCAGATGGGGGGCGGGCAGGAGGGGGGCTTCCCACGGGTGTTCAAAACCAAAACGAAGTTGTGCATTTTCCCATTGAGTAATCAAAAGTAAATTCTTTTTGAAAAGATTGTGTATATTTATTTTTAGAAAGAGGAGAAGAGAGGGAGAGAAATATAGATTAGTCGTTTCTCACACGCCCTGTCCGGGGACTGAACCTGCAACCCAGGCACATGCCCTGACCAGGAAACTAACCAGCAACGTTTCTCTTTGCAGAATGATGCCCAGCCAACTGAGCCACACTGTCAGGGCAAAAGTAAACTCTTTATTAAAACCTGCAGGATAAATTCATTGATAATTAGTATGAGTGCCTGTATTAGTCAAGAATTGCTTTTGGCTGCTAGTTAAGAAAAGCTTGAATCAGCAGAGGTTTAAGTAAGGTAAAGGCTGCGTTTTCTCCCACAGTCCAGAGGTGGGCACTCATGGTCTTCAGGCGTTCCCTCCACCTCTGTGCTTCACTGTCCTTAGGTAGCACTTGGCTTTTATCATCCGTGTGTCCCCTGGTCCAGGAAGGTTGCTGAAGCTCTGGCTATTATGTCCATATTCCAGGCAGAGAAAAGAAAATTGGAGGAAGAGACCAAAGGGTCCTGGCTGAGTGGGCACCTTTTCAAGAGTTTTCTAGAAAACATCACCCAATGACTCCCACTTATATCTTATTGGCCACCCCTCTGTCAAGAGATGCTGGGAAACAGGGTTTGATGGCAGGGCTTTGTTGGTCCCCCCAGCATCCCAGGGCCTCTGCTAGTAGAGGAGGAGAGAGACTGGCTAGGCAACTAGCCATCCCTGCCATAGAACACATTTTAAATTATTCTCATTTTAAAGGAAGTTAGAAAGACATGTATGTACTAGGTGTGTTCCATTAGGTTTCGTATGACCTTCTGAATGTCCTTAGTTTCTACTCAGGCTGAAGCAGCCTTTCCTCTAAGTTAAATTAGAAACCTCTTATAAATCATTTGAACCTCGTGGAGCTATACCCAGGGGAGCTTTTCAGACTATTAGCAATCAGTACAGCACGGGCACCCTCCACTCTGGTCACGCATGCCCCGGGCCAGTAGCCCGTGGCATTCTGGCGGGCTGTGTGCCCAGTGGGTGCTTCCGGTCTCCTTGATGTCAAAGCCCTTGCAGTCGCTACTATTCTGGCGGCAGAAATCTGCTTCAAACTCATTGGACAGAAGCCTCACTTGAACTTCTGAGAGCTCAGTTCCTGACTCTGCTGCTTTTCTCCCAGTGACAAAGCTGAAATTAGTGGAAAACGCTGTGACCATTCTTTCCCAGTTTTCTGCCTCAGTAGCTCATTCTCAGCCTCTTCCTCTGGCCATATGCTTACACTGAACATGTATTTTAACAGCAGTGAAGAAATTGATAGTTTCTGCCTTCCAACAGTGGCTGCTGGGGTGTAAAGTTAAGAAAAAATGCACACTCGTATTTACATATGTAACTCCATTTATGTGTGAGCCGAGTCTTGGAGGAGATTTGCCCTAGAAGACTGAGTGGGATGGACGACCCAGGAAGAACACGCAGTGTGAGTGTGCTAGGAAGGGCAAGCACACGAACAAGAATCTTTGTTAGGATCCCTGATTTAGACTAGGTCCCTGGAAGCAGTTTGTAAAGGCAAAGATACAATGCATTTAAGCCCCTCGATATGGGCTGCATATTGTTTACAGAAAGGTGCTACCAGAACCTTGGGAGGGGCCCGCGCCTCCTCTGCGTTATGCATCATCACGTAAAAAACCCCCTCTACCAGTTTGATGGTGGAAATGCCTTTAATTTATTGATGAAGCCGAACACTTTTAGAAAGCTTTTGGAGCTACTTGTATTTCTCTTTTGGTGAAGTGAATTCCCTGGTTAGGACTTTCAGTTGTTTTTCTATTGGGATATTAATGTTCTTGTGATCCATTTATTTATATGCAGCAGCAAATATTTACTGGGTGCCTGTTACATGCCAGGCACTCTTCCAGGAGCTGGGGACACAGCAATGACAAAACACAGATCTCTGCCCTCCAGGGCGCTGATGTTCTGGTGAGAGGAGGCAGACAGTGAGCATGGAGACAAGGACAAGATCTGTAAAAACTTCATGGATATAGGACGCTAACTCCCTGTCATACAGTTTCCCCAGCTTGTCATTTGCTTTAGAATTTTACTTGTATTCCTCTGTCTCAGAGAGCTTCTTAATTTTATTAGCATTTTATTGTGGCATAATTTTAGGTTTATACAAAAGTTGCAAAGATAGTACAGATTCCCCATGTGCCCTTCACCCAGCTTCCTCTGATGTTAGCCACTGACATAACTGGCATATTTTTCAAAACTAAAATTAAATTAGTACAACTATTAACTGAATTACAGACCTTCTTTGGATTTCACCAGTTTCTCCACTAATGTCCTTTTTTTTCTGTCCCAGAACCCAATCCAGGATATCACAGTGTACTTAGAAAATTCTTAATTTTAATGTAGTGACATCTATTAACTTGCATTGCTCATTTTGTTCTTAGTCTTTCCATATCCTGCAATCTGATCAAACATTAATCTATATTTTGTTTTAGCTTTTTATGGGTACATTTTTAAATTATTTATTTCTTTAAACCATCTGGGATTTATTTGGGTACCAAGTATAAATAAGGATCTAACTTTTTTTTTAGGACCTAACTTCTATTTTTCTGAATAGTTGGTTGGCTGCACAGTTGTCTATAATGAATTTGCCTTTTCTTTGCTGATTTGTGAAGCAACTTTTGTCAACTATAAAATACTTAGACGGCCTTGGTTCTGTTTCCAGGCTTCAGGTTCCATTACACTGATTTTTCTTTTGACAGCTGTGTCAGTTTCTCCCTGTTGTGACAGCTACGTCTGTATAGTGTTCTCATATCTGGTAGGACAAGACTCCCTCCTCCTTTAGCTTTATGAAAATAATGTTAATAAGAATAACGATCCCACTTATGTGCCAGGTACTGGGTTGGACACCGAGAATGAGATATGAACGACCAAGTGCCATCTTCAAGGAAGCCAGTCTAGGGGGAGGCAGATGTGTAAGCCATTGCCACTGCCACATTGTGCACTAGAGAGTAGGTGACTCAGGGGCAGGGCCCCAGGGCCAACCTGGAGCAGTCGGAGAAGGCTTGGTCTCTGACTGATTGGAGCAGGAGTTAGAAAAATAGGAAGGGCATTTCAAGCAGAAATAACAGTGTGAAGAGAGGACTGATTTGAAAAGTATATGATGTGTTTAGGGGACTATATGCAATTGGTGTTGGAGCTTTAAATCCTGGAGGGTGGCTGGTGGTAGGAGGAGGTGAGGCTGCGGAGGGCGGAGGGTGGTGGGGCGGAGTCATGGAAGGTCTTGACTGCCAGGGGAGGCGTTCAGATGATCCCAAGGCCCCTCCTGTCCCGGGCTCTGGAATTCTTCAGTTCCTGACTCTCTTTCCAGGAACATGTTCCCTGCCAACCTGGTGGAAGCCACATTCAAACAGGTGAGTGTGTGACAGGCAGGGCCAGCCTGGGCCCAACTGGGGAGTGACAGGTTACAGCAAATCATCCCAATACCTGGGGGAAGGATGCTAGAGGGGAGGCGAGGAGGGGGACCCTAGATCCTTAGAGCTTCCCAAGGCTACATCCCTGCTCTGGGTTCCAGCTCTGAGGCTCAGAGGATGAAAAGAATTGCCCAAGGATATAGCACTAGTAAATGATAGCCTAGTAGGTGAACCTCAGCCTGTCTGCCTGTTTTCTCTTTCTTTTTAAAATAATTCTTTCCCCCTAATAACAATAGTACAACATTTACTATAAATATTAGGAAAATATTAAAAAATATAAAATAAAATAAAAAGCACTTCTAGTTTCAGCACCTAGCAATAACCATAGTAGTTGGTATCCTTTTAGTCTTTTTTTCCTCTAAATAAAATTAGGATCAGGGTGCATCTTTTTCCCCCTGCTCCCATTATACCATAAGCATTTTTCCCAGTCATTGTTTTTTAAAAATACAGTATTTGTGGTGATAAGGCTGGACTATAATTTATTTGCCCACCTCCCTTTTGGTTTTCAAAGTTTTGCCCTTCTAGTAAATCTTTGTGCACCAACCGTCTGCACTCCTAGTAGTTTCTAACTCTTTTCCCCTTCTGAAACATTGGCTGCTTGGTTGACTTAATCCAGCAGGCATTTCCCGACCCCCTTCCCTGTGTTGGGCCCTGCATTGGGTCTGGGACACAAAGGAGGTGGCTGGGGGTTGGAGAGGAGGATTTCGAATAAGGCGCTGTGGAATCTTGAGTTATTTTTCCTAATTTCTGGGGTCTTCAATTGTGAAATGAGCCAGTTAGAGAAGGGCCCTAAATGCTAGACTAGGAGTTTGGATGTTATTCCAGCAGCGATGGGGAATCACAGCTGGTGTGAGAGGGAGGGAGAGAACGTTGCTCTACTTCATACCTCCCTGGAATGCCCTTCATCTTTTGGCAAACTCCTTCCTGTCCTTCAAGTCCCAAATCAAATGTCACTTTCTTTGTGAAGCTGTGAGACTCTCTCAGGCAGAGTAGTAGCACTGCTTCTCCAAGGCTCTCAGAGGAGAATTCACATCTGGTTCATTTCTGTACCCCCAGCAGCCCACAGAGAATGTGCAATAGTGGAATGATGGTGCTGATGTCAGTACCAGCAATAATGGTTGCATGAGGCTAAGCATGTGCCAGGCACTTACTGTTGTAGGCGCTTACATAGACAGGGGTGGGCAGAAGTGGGTTTACTATTGTGCGTATGTGAAATGCAGAGTTTATTCTTGTATTATTAGTTATTCTTGTAGTATATATTTCTCCACATGAACAACTGTAAACTTACTTTTGCCAACCGCTGTTATTTAATCTAATAAGGTAGATACTGTTACAACCCTCTCTGTACAGGGAAAGAAACTGAAGCCCAAAAACTTAGGTCCCATACACTTCCTGAGTGGTTCCTTCTTCCCTACCCAAGGCTTACCTTATTGACACGGGGGAGATGGGAGGATTGGAGACTCCCTTGTTGGGATCCTAGTAACTAAAGCATGAGAGGGAAAGACCCAGAAATGCCCTGGGGAAGAGGAGGAAATGTAGGCAGCTCAGTGGCTGATTCTTCCCAGCTGGGACCTCATCTCATCAAGAAGGCTTGGGGCAAGCTGAGCTTTTCAAATACAGGCATACATTGGAGCTGTTGCAGGTTAAGTTCCAGACCACCACAATAAAATGAGTATTGCAATAAAACAAGTAGAACTCTTTTTGCTGGCAGAGGGTCTTGCTTTCAATTTGTAACAAAAAAAAAACCAAAAACCCCACAACATTTGTGAAGTGCAGTAAAGCAAGTTGCAATAAACTGAGGTGTACCTATAGAAGGCCCAAGTTTCCATCAGTGGAAGGCCTGGCTGGCTGACTGTGATATGGATGGTTGGAAGGGATAGATGGGTGAATGGAGAATTACTCGGGTAGATGAAGAAAGAGATAGATAGACAGTGGGAGAGAGACCCAGAAGGTGTAATAATGCTTAGAAGGAGGAAGAGCTAAGAAGGGACAGAGAGTGGCGTGGCTGGGTAGTATGTGTAGATGAATGAAGGAATCAGTTTTCTTTTCAGTAAAATATATTGATAGTAATCCCTGTCCTGCCTACCTCACAGGATTATTGTCAATCACATAGTTAATGAGTGGATACAAATGTGCTTCCAAGATGTTTTATTATTGTTGTTGTCAATCTTAATAACAACATTGGCCCTGACTCCTTCCTGGTTGGGGTGTCGCCCACCAGTACCGCACCAAGACCACGCCTGTTGTCAAGTCTCCCAAAGCGGCATCAGAGGAGGCCCCTTCTCAGCGGATCTTTATCTATGGGGTCCAGGAAGAGAACGGCTCTCACATTCAGAACTTCGCCCTGGACCTGACCCCGCCCCCTGAGGTCATTTACAAGTCAGAGCCTGGCACCAGCGATGGCATGAACGTGCTGGGCATTGTCATGTTCTCTGCCACCATGGGTACGTGCTGCCCACCTCACCCCACAGGGTCAGGGGTCTGGTCCCTCCCTGCACCTACCCCTCCCTGCACCTACCTCTCCCTGCATGGCTGCCTCCAGCAACCTGAATAACCTGGAGCCTCCCATCTTCCAGGCCACTCCTTCCTTTCCCATGCAGTGGAGTGGCTCCAGCCCTCGTCCCTGGAGCCAGTGTTCCTCACTCGGAATTCTCCATCCCTGGGAGCTAGTTTGCCTCCTGGGGCGTGGGCCCTCCCTTGAAAAAGTCCATGGCTCTGGCCCCTCCTGTTCTGAACTCTTTACTGAGGTCTGGGAATACTGGGGATTGGTGGGGTGGGGGGCAGTTAGCAATAAAAAAAATTTAAAAAAATTTTAAAAAACCAGGAAAAGTCTAAAAACTATCAGCCATCACTGTTTCTTTGACACCTTGTTCCTCCTCCCACCCCCACCGGCAGGGGCTTCTCCCTGGCGGGGTCTCTCCTAAGACACCTCTGCGTCTTTTCTTGGGGCCCACAGCTGGCCTACCTGACCACACCCTTCCCTTTGCTACTCTTCTGTGGGCCTCCAGCCACAGGCTACTCACCTTGAAGCTGGTGACGCTTAACTTACACAGACCCCTTCCGAGCCCTGTACCTTATTTTGTTTTTAATTTTGTGTACTCTTTTCCTTAAAGAGGCCCCCAAACTGTATAAGCCTCAAAGCCCACAAAACCCATGGATACATCTCTGCCTACAGTGCCCCACCCCACCCCTTACAACTGACACACACACACACACAACACAGACAGTTTCTTGTTGGGGGACACCTCCTCACCCATCCAGAGCAATCTAGCTTGTCCTTCTAGGCCATGCCAGGGGTCATTATGAGTCTTCTTCTAAAATTGGCATCAGCCTTCCCCATCATCCCAGCCAAGGGCCTGGGAGGCTCTCTCCTGCTTCCCTGAATAATCCACAGGGTTTTCTTTTCAAGTAAAAAGCCTCACCATCTTTCTGTTTGCTCATAGCAGGAAATCTGGGGGCCATTTTCTGCCTCGCCTCCTGCCTCAGCCCACAGCCCAATCCCGTCAGGTCGGCCTCTGAAGTCCGTCTCCAAGCCCTGCATTTCCCTCCGTCCTCTGCCGCCACCCTGGTCCAAGGCTGCCATCATCTCTCACGTGGTTTCAGCAAAGGCTGCCTAAAGAGTCCCCTGTCCTGGTGTGTCCTCCTCATGGGGTCACAAAGCCCCCGCTTAAGGCCTCCTGTGGCCCCCCACTCCACCTGGAAAGGGGCCCAACCCTGTAGGGCCTGTGGAGCTCTGAGCGATCGCCCAGGCTGCCTCCCGCTCCTCAGTCCCGCTCACTGCCCAGCCCCGGGGCCTTTCAGTTCCTGGAGAGCATCTCCCGGCCCACCCGCCCACCCCCGCCCCACCTAGATGCTCCTGCCCCCTTCCTCACCCTGCACCCTTCTCATCCTTGAGGGTGGTAGTAATGAGGGGGGGACCTCTATAAGCATCTCATCCTCAGGAAGATCTTTCCAACTCCCCAGATGTGTGCCCTGTGTTACTCTTTAAACTCTTGACCCTACTGCAGTTATGTAATGGGTGGTGTAATTTTTAATGTCTGCGCAGCAGCTGGCGTAAGCTGCATGCAGGCAGAGAGGGGCCGGGTGCGTTCTCCATTTATCCCCGCAGCCCGCCCACCTTAGTGACCGGCAGGAGTAGGCCCTCAGTAAAATCTGCTGGAGACATGGGTAGATGGATGGATGAATGAATGGGCAGTGATGGATAATAGAGCTCTTATCATCTTGGCTAAAATGCCAGACATGCAGAGGGGCCGGGACTTTAGTGACCCAAGTGTGTAACAAGACGGTGCTTGGAAGTGCCTTCGGCACATCTGAGAATTAGTCCCCAATCCTGAACATTCTTCCTCCTTTCAGCCACCGCCTCTCTCATAGGGCTGGAAACATACAGAAAGGACAGCTATTTGCAGAGCAAATGAAACCCTTGAGACCCTTTGACTCAATTCACAAAGTGTTTACTGACCATGTGTAATTGTCTGTGGATAAGTGCAGATTTGTGTATGTGTCCTCAAGTCAGTGTGTGCCCGAGTCTCTGTGTACCTGTGCCTGTGTGTGTCCACATCTGCAGGGCTCATGTCAATGTGGGCCCACACCTGAGGCCGAGCGAGCACACTGAGACAGCTGCTCCGAATGGGGCTTGCTTCGGGCCCCTCAACCCGGCCTCCCCTCCCTGCTTTTTCCAGGTGTTCAGAGGTGTCTGACGCTAAGGTCCCATTGGCTTTTTCTGTTGGAGGAAGCCCGCACCCACGCTGGGTCCAATGCACACTAGCATCCAGCCAGACAGAGCCCCCAGATGCCCCCAGGGAAATCTAAGTGGAGGCTAATGAGGGGACAGTCAGAGCAGGCAGGGACCTTGGTCTGAACTCCAGGCCTCCACAGGCCAGAAGGGCAGGGCTGGCCAGTGTCATCTCTGACTTGCGCCTCTCCTGCCCCAACAGGGTCGCCACCTCATGGCAGTGGTAGCTCTTTCAGAGACAACGTGGGTTCAGGGTTTCCTGGGGCAGGGAAGGAGCCCCATAGGCCAGGTACAAATCCTGCCCTGCTCCCCCCTTGCTGAGTCAGTCGATGAGCCTCCTGGACCACAGTGACTAAGCCTCATGAGGGCAGCCACTGAAGAAGGAGCAGTCACTCATCACTGTTGCAAGAGCGGCCTGACTGTGCGCATGTGTATGGAGCTCACCCATGGACCAGTCCACATGTGAACACTTCACAAGGGGAGAAGAGTCCAGAGCCCTGATGGGAGAATAACAGGGGCCTTGGGAAAGGCTTTGTCATTCATTCATTTGTTCATTCATTCATTCAATGGTTATAGTTCAGCATCTACCATGTGACAGCTGAGATACAGTTCTTACTCCCATGGAACTAAGCTTCTACTGGAGGAGACGGAAAAACAACTAGAAAATCAGTTATAAGTGTGATAAATGATATGAAAAGACAGGAAAGAGATGAGACAGATGAGAACAAATTGGGAGTTTTCGAAGGGCAGTGGAGATGGGTGTCCAAGGCATGTGGTGAGCTGGGAGGCCATGTTTCAGGCATTGGGAACTAGCTGGCCAAAGGCCCTGAGGCAATGAAGAGCTTGGTGTCTTCTAGAAATGTAAAGAAGGCCAGTGATGCCAGAGCACAGTGAGGAAGGCAAGAGCCAGATGGAAGTGGGAGGCATAGACAAGGGTCAGATCAAGTGGGGCCTGGAGCCATGGGGAGCTTGGTTACAGTCTAGGTCATCAGGGAAGCCAGTGGGGAGGCGGGTGTTCAGCAGGGAGCATTTTTATCTTAAGAAGATGACACGTGTGGAAAATGGGTTATAGAGAAGGAAGAGATGAGAGCCCCGTTGCAAGGTCACTGCCCTGGTCCAGGGGTGGAGGCCAAGGAGAAGGGGAGGAGAGAGTGGAGGGGAACACGGGTGCATGGAGGCCACTGGGAAGTCAGCCAAGGGCGAGGTCCACGTGTGCATGGGGGTCTGTCCCCGCCTTGCCACCAGTGCATGTCAGCATGTGCAGGCATCACACATGCCTTCATCTTGGCCTGTGCGGTGTGTCATCTGCTTGTGTGTCCCTGCCCCCTCAGGCATCATGCTGGGCCGCATGGGTGACAGCGGGGCCCCCCTGGTCAGCTTCTGCCAGTGCCTCAATGAGTCTGTCATGAAGATTGTAGCGGTGGCTGTGTGGTAAGCCTCCTTGCGATGGGGGTGGCCTCTCCTACCCAACCCCTTTCCAGTCCTGCCCTGGGCACACAGAGGGACCCCAGGGCCCCATCCTCTCTTCTCCTAGGTGGAGGCTTCCCAGGAGGCTGAGCCCTGGCCTGAGGCCTCCAGAGTCACACGTGCTCCCCTGGATCCCCAGCCCTGACCGGGCCTAGTGCCAGCCCTGGGCCTGCCACTTCTGGCCCGGTCAGGCCCACTGGAGGAGAGCTAAGAGCTAGGCCTGGCCCTGCTCTCCTGGCCCAGTTTCCCTATCACATGGAGCTCATCAGCTCAGCTTTTGGAGGAAGGAAACTCTGGAAGTGAAAACCAGCTGCCACTCCTTGGTTCAGAGCTCAGACCTTAGAAATCTTTTCGTCCAACCCTGCACAGTTTAGATGAGGGGATGCAGAGGCCTGCCCAAGGTCATGCACGCAGGTGTGGCATTGCTGGGCTGAAACGTGGGCCTGTAGAGGGCAGGTGTACTCCTCAGAGGCCTGGGCAGGAAGGTGGAGGGGTGAGAGGTTGTGCAGGGCTAGGCTGGTTGAGGACAGTGGTTTAATGATGCCATGTGCCAAGCACCTTGGCACTCAGTCTCATTCAGTCCTCCGAGCCCCCGGCAGGCTCAGGCAGTGAGGCGGTGCCAGGGCGCCTGCAACCCTCACTTGCCTGGCACTGAGCTGGCTGCCCCACCCCCACAACAGGTACTTCCCCTTTGGTATTGTGTTTCTCATCGCTGGCAAGATCCTGGAGATGGATGACCCCACAGCCGTCGGGAAAAAGCTGGGCTTCTACGCGGTCACTGTAGTGTGTGGGCTGGTGGTCCATGGCCTCTTCATCCTGCCTCTGCTGTACTTCTTCATCACCAAAAAGAACCCCATCGTCTTCATTCGCGGTGTCCTCCAGGCCCTGCTCATCGCACTGGCCACCTCTTCCAGGTAGCCCTGGGCAGCGGGCGGAACAGGGGAGTTGGTGGCAGCCCCGCTCTGCCCATCTCTTCAGCCATCATTTGTCCATGGCCACAGACTCGTGGAAAGTGTCAGTAAAGCCCACTTTACAAACTCAGGGGTAGTTATGGTAACAAGGCCAATTTTTGAAATGTAATGCTTGAGGCCCCACCTGCCCAAATGGCAGAAAGCCCTTATCGCCTCTTGAGGCCTTCCCCTGCCCGCCCACTACCCACATCCCTCAGCTTCACTCGGTCCACATGGGGTTGGGCCTCCACACATCAGGAGACAGGGACAGCTCTCTAAGGAGTGATGACTCTACAATTGCTGTTGCCTTTTGTTGCCACATGGTGCTTCTGTGGCGCCAGGCCCGGTGCTGTGTAGGGACTTTGCCTGTCGACTGTTACTGAGACACCCTACTTAGATGCCCTGTTATAGCCTTGCCCGTGTCACTACGCGTGGGGATTTGAATCACGGTCCCTTCACCCACTAGCTGTGTGACTGTGGGCAAGTCAGTTGACTTCCCTGGGCATCAAGTTCCTCCTCTACAGACTGGGGATCACTGTAGCATCCCCAGGGGGTTGCTGTGGGATTAATGGAGATAACAAACCAAGGGAAAGGCCAGTCTGGGCCAGATGACGCAGCACCTGCCCTCGGAGATCCCAGACCACAGCACAGCGTGGAAGAGCCCAGGGAGTTAGAGTCTTGCGAACCCAATCAAGGAGGAGGAAATGTCACTTACACAGGGTGAGATGCCCTGATCGTGTGAAAGAAGAGTGGTTCCACCCACAGTGGGTGTCTCCCCACATGGAGGAAACTGTCTGAGCTCAAGCCTACGTTTCTCTGGCGCCAAAGCCTGACTCCTCCCTACAGCCCTTACTGCCTTCTCTTCTCTGGGCCTCAGGTTCCCAATCTGTAACGTGGGAATGAGGGCCACCGCCAACCCCTTGGCAGCAGAAGCGCCTCACACAGGACTCAGGGGGAGCAGAGCCCCAGGAAGGGAAAACCCCACATTCCTTATCCAGAACCTCCACCTAGGGCAGAGGCCAGAGGTGAAAAGGAAAGATGAAGTCCCAAGTCATTGTCCCCATGCCACAGGCCACACCCTGCCAGAGCTGGCAGCCCTTGGCCACCTCCTGCTCGACAGGAACCACAACCTCGGGCCCAGCCCGTCTGGGTTCATTGGAGGCTCTGACAAGTGTAAGTGGGGTCCCCAGGCTGTGACCTGTGGGACAGGAAGGGCTCTGGGGTCACATGAACATCGGTACTGGTCCCAGCACTGCCACCAGGAGCGCTAGTGAAGAAACAGCAACAGTAATGGTAGCGGCTACCATTGCTTGAGTAGCTGTGACAAGGCAGACACCGTGCCAAGCACTTACTCGTTAAATCACCCTAGTAGCTCTGTAATTATCCCTTCCTGGGACAAGGAAACTAAGGCGTACACAGGTTAAGGAACCTGCTGGGGCCACTTGGCTAGTAGGAGGCTGGAATCTGAACCTAGGGAGTCCACTTTAGAGCCTTGCTTTAACCACGTCATCTGTACTTGGCACAGCAGTGTGACTTTGGGTCAGTCCCTCCTACCTTCTGGGCTTTCATCTCTTCATCTGCAAAATGGACTCAATCCCCACCCCCCACCAGTGGCTGTGAGGATCAAATGAGAGTATGTGTAAAGCACAAGACTTAGCATGTAGCAGGCATTCTGCTGGTATAAGTCCCTTCCTAACCTGTGACCCTGAGGTCCTGGCCCTGGGCTGGCCTGGTCACTGTTGCACACTCCCAAAGGGTGCCACTCCCGGTCGTTTTCAAAGCCCCTTTGGCCTGTTCTCCCCCACGATGGGCTGGCAACCCAGAGGCCCTGGCCATCCTGCAGGAGGATGGAGGGCAGACACCGACCTCCCTGCCTGCAGCTCAGCCACCCTGCCCATCACCTTCAAGTGCCTGCTGGAGAACAACCACATCGACCGGCGCATTGCCCGCTTCGTGCTGCCCGTGGGCGCCACCATCAACATGGACGGCACGGCGCTCTATGAGGCTGTGGCCGCTATCTTCATTGCCCAGGTCAACAACTACGAGCTGGACTTTGGCCAGATCATCACCATCAGGTGCACTCCTGACACCCCACGCCCAGGTGGACTGAGGTAGAAGGGTGGCTGCTGGAAGGGCCTTTAGGATTCTCAAGCTCTCAGATGTGATAGGGTCTCTGAGTCCCAGAGAAGCTGAGGGGTTCTTTCTAGGCCACACAGCAAGTCAACATTAGGGTGGGGACATGACCTGACCTGACCTCTGTGACTGGTGGCACAGGGCTCCTTCCCCAGCAGTGCCCGGCAGAGTGGGGAGCTCCGAGCAGGCTGGGAAGCTGCAATCCGGTAGGAGGGCCCTACAGGCAAGCACAGAGGGAGCAGAGTCCGGGGCACGGCTGGGGGCAATGGAGGGGCTGCTAGTGCGGCTGGCGCTGAGGGAAGGTGCTGAGGTTAAGGGCAGAGGCCAAGGGGAAGGCCTCGCACGCCAGCCTGAGGGTACAAGCCTGACCCTGAGGACCTGGCCCCAGAGGGAGGTTGGGCAGAGCTGTGCAGGTGGGCGATCAGAATCTCTGGACCGCTTCCAAGAAACCTACAGAAACATGGGCTCCTGACACAGGATTTCCCACAAACTCCTCAGGAGGTTCTGCTGAGGCCAGGGACGGGGGCCCATGGAGCTATCAGGCAACAAGAACTCCTTGATGTGGCCTTCCTAACAACCCCTGCCCCATATCACTGTCCTCAGAGTTGCAGGCATTGTGGCCTCTCTTGGAGCCAGGACCCCAACATGGCACTCTGCCCCTCCTGCTTCTCCTCCTCCTCTTCCCACCCCCTCTGCAGCATCACAGCCACGGCAGCCAGCATCGGGGCGGCTGGCATCCCCCAGGCCGGACTCGTCACCATGGTCATTGTGCTCACCTCTGTGGGGCTGCCCACTGACGACATCACCCTCATCATCGCCGTGGACTGGGCTCTGTGAGTGAGGCCGGCCCCTCCCTCCTCCACCCCTCAGACAGCCGGCCTTTGGGGTGAGCTGGGGAAATGCCCTGGTTTGGCCCAGTGGGGTGCCTTATGCATTGACATTGGCCCGGCTGCTTAATTTTGGAGCCCAGTTTTCAAAAACTGGGGTGAGAGCAAACCATTAAACCAAACCTGGGCCCTTCTAAGCACAGGCCCTGTTCCACCGCACGGTCACACGCCCATGAAACCAGCCCTGCATCTACCTGCTTCCTCATCACTGGGGGAGTGGTAGGCTTGAGAGGGCTAGGAAAGCGCCGCGCTGTGGGCTCTGCGCTGGCAGCTGGCGCCCGCAGGGGCTGCTCACCCTGCCCTCCCCCAGCTCCCCTCACAAGTGCTCACTGCTCACAGCCCACCTTGGCCCACCAGGGACCGCTTCCGCACCATGATTAACGTGCTGGGTGATGCGCTGGCCGCAGGGATCATGGCCCATATCTGCCGGAAGGACTTTTCTCAGGACACAGTCGCCAAGGTGAGAGCAGTGCCTCCTTCCCAGCCTGGCCACCCCAAAGGCCCCCCAAGCCAGTGGAGCTTGCGTGCGATGGGCACCAATCTTCCATTCACCCACTGTGGAGTCTTCAGTCCTTCCATGACTCTCTGCCTCAGTTTCTCCTCTGGTACCAGAGGTGACTAACTCCTCAGAGCCAGTTTTTGAGCACCCACTGTGGTCGGCACTGCTCCAGACACAGAAGGAACAAAGGACACTAACGTCCTGCCCTCAGGGAGCTGTACCCTCATGTGGGGATGGCACTGGTCCGACCAACAGCAATGCGAATGTTTGCACGTTTGTACGAGGCTTCATGATCTTAGGGTGCCTTCAATAACCACAAGTAGTAGGCGCCCCACTCCACAGGCAGGATGCTGAGGCACAGGCAGGAGACCCAATTCCCTCACTGCACCCTGTGGGTCAGGTTCCCTCATCTACTAAGACAGCCCCAGGAGGAGGCAGGACAGCCCTGTGACCTACCGAGGTCCCACAGCACATCCGTAAGAAAACCGATCACGTGGTTCCCAGCCCTTGCTCGTTCAGTCCTCCCTGGTGTCTGCCCTCAGCCCTTCCTGTTGCTCCTAAGGCCTGTCTCCTTTCCGCAGAAACTGCTGCCCTGTGAGACCAAGCCAGTGAGCCTCCAGGAGATCGTGGCAACCCAGCAGAATGGCTGTGTGAAAAGTGTGGCTGAGGCCTCAGAGCTGACCCTGGGCCCCACCTGCCCCCACCATGTCCCTGTCCAGGTGGAGCAAGATGAGGAGCCAACTGCCACTGGCCTGGACCACTGCATCATTGAAATCAGCGAGCTTGAGACCAGTGTCTGAGCCTACAGAGCTGTGGAGGCTGGGGGGGGGGGGGGGGGGGGCGGGCCTCCAGGGTTAGGCAAAGAGTATGATCTCAACTTACTACTTTCCTGAGCAGCCGATAGGGGCCAGCCTTACAGCCTCCCTTGAGAGGTCAGAATTAGTTCCACTTGAGAAAAAGCAGAGAATAGACAGAAAACTCCAGTGGGGGAGTGATGGGCCAGCACAGCCCAGCACAGCCCAGCCCAGCCCTGGCTGTGACTTTCCACCGTTACGGTCCGTGAGGACAGCAGTCAGGGGTTATGGTCCATACTTTCCAGATGACAGAGTTAAGGCTGAAAACATTTATCCCAGGTCTCAGAGCAAGTCAGGGCTAGGACGCCAACTCAGGTGTTTCAAGCCCTGGCCACTCCCTCCTAGAGGACGGGGGCACCTGCTGGGCCAGGTGGCCAGAGAGGCTCTAGGCTCTGCCCCTGCCCTGGAGCCCCACAGCCACCACGGACTTCAGTTTGTGAAGCCGTAACAACAGAGCTCTGGGCCTGCCCTTCTGTGTCCCCGCCCAGGCCAGCCCTCCACCCAGCCCTGTAACATGTGGCCTCAAACAGCTCTCCCCAAGTGGGGGCCCAGCCCAAGACCAAGGCCTGCTGCCTTCCACGTGCCACGGCCTGCCTCGTCTCACTCCACCACTTCTCTCTCACAAAGCTCACGTGATGTGGAGATGCGGACATCTTTACTAGGGCCGCAGGGGCCCTTGGAAACACTGGGCCAGCCTCCCACTGGGCAGGCGGGCCAGCCAGGACCAGGGGCAGGCTCACCTGGGATGCATTGTTCAAGCTGCCTGGGTGGCTCTGGGGTCAGGACTCCCCAAAAGCCTGTGGGATAAAGAGGAGTTAAATTTTATATTCTTTCCTGTGCTTGCAAATTCAGTGATTACTAAACAAAGGTATTTCGTTTTTCAAGTCTTGTGGGCTTAGCAACCATACTCTGGCCAGCATTTCTTTATTGAGCTAATATTGGCTGTCACAGTACAGACTGGCCAATCTGGGCAGCCAGAGTATGGACAGGCCTGGCCAGGCAGCCAAAAAATCAACGGGCTTGCCCTTCCAGCTAGAGCATGGACAGGTCTGCCTGGGCTGTCGGTGTGTGGGCAGGCCTGCCCGAGCAGCCAGGGCCCAGAGGGGCCTGCCTGGCGGGCCAGAATGAGGACAAGCCTGTCTGAGCTGTCACCTGCAGGAGGCAGAGCGCAAGCCTGCCTGCCCCCAGGGGCCTGTCTCGACAGCCACAGTGTGGACGGACCACTCTGCCCCTGGCCCGGGCTGGGCTCTGCAGGCAAGGCCCTGAGATCAGTCCCCACAAATGGAACAAATTTCCTCAGCCAGTCACACCGCTTTGGCAAACGCTTTCCTTTAAGGAAGGGACATGCCCAAAGACAGTTTCAAACTGTCTCCTTTATTCTCCTCAGCCCCAAGGTACCTCCAGGAGGCTTGCAGGGGGGGCAGAGATGAACCCGGCCACATAGCACGTTCTGCATGCACCCTGGAGAGAAGATACACCTCCGGGGTCTTACGTTGTGGAGCCATAAAGACATTGAAGCAGGGGAAGAGAAGAGGCCTCCCAACATCACTCACAGAATCAGGAGGGCGCCTGCCCCCCGGCCCTCGATTCCTGAACTACTTCCTATCCTCTTTTCAGGGCCATAGTCTGAGGAGCCTGAGGAGTCTAGGGAGGGCCCTGGCCCCAGGATCCCCTTTCCACTGCAGGTCTGGGCTATAGAGTCCACCATGGAAGTGCCCTTCCTTCATTAAGACCAGGCAGCTAGGAGAGGTCAGGTGTCAAGCTACAGTCACTCCCACCGGGCAGGCATCTGCTTTTGACTGGGCTCAGCAGGAGCGCACGTACACACCTCCAGCAGCGGCTCACTACCGCCAGGGCACCTCATCCGGGGGCTCTGCCTGTCGGAGGTTCTTCTTTGCTCTGTGCAGGATATTGTCCCCACCATACTCCGGTCCCAGCTCTGGCCCTGTTGGTGGTAGCAGGCACACTGGGCACGTCGGCCCCTCTTCCCGAGGCTCTACTCCAGTTCCCAGGCCTGCTTCAGGTCCCCTTCCCACCTCAGCCATCCTCCATGGGGCCAACTCCATCAGGAATGCCCACTCAGTGCACAGGTGACCTTCCAGGTGAGCCCTGAGCCGCTCAAAGCCAGCAGGTCCTTTGCTTGCTCAGCCCCTAGGAGTACATGGTGAGCTCGTAGGCCCAGTGTGGTGGTCCCACCCGACCTGTTGACCCCCACCATGCGGATGGGCCACAAGTGCCTCCAGGCCTCCTCATCTGTGACTAACCCTGTGTCCCTGGACCTCTGCCTATGGGACTACTTTGTAGGCCCCAAGCGGTGAACTCTGCACTGACTCCTGCTGGTCTGGACAGGTGCTGAGATGCTTGTGCCCTGCCCGCCCCACCAGGTACCAGCTCAGCCCCTGGCAGGAAGCACGCACAGACACGGCCACGGGCTGCCAGACAGGGCTAATGCTTTTATATTAGTTTTTCTATAACAACAAAAATCAGCTTTGAGGATTTTATCATTTTTTTTCTTAAAAAACAGAAAAACAAAGGCACCCAGAACTCCCTGCAGGCCCAAAGAATAAAACAGGTATCTCATCGGTGGGGCCAGCCCCTTCTCCTCCGTCAGCCCAGCCCCACGACCTCCGTCAACCTCCCGCCCACGGCGCCTGGCAGGCCCCGGAGAATTTCCCTGTGACCTTGCCCATCCAAAACATGCCTGTGGCGGCCAGGGCATGGCAGGAGCTGACTCTCCCAGCAACTGGGGGCCAGGGCGAGGGGGCCAGGGCAGCCGTCCTGAAGGTTCCTGTCCCCAAAGGGAGGGAAAAGGAACAAAAGCCAGCTTTTGTGAGTTCCAAAGGGCAGCAGGCACCTGGCCGCAGAGAGCTCAGAGATAACTCTGTGTCTTCTCCAGAGGACGGACGGACAGATGGACAGGCAGACAGCAAGCTGTTCTGGCCACTTCTGGCTGGGGCAAGAGCTGTTGGTGGCATAGGCCGAAGAGGGCTGTTTGCACATGACTCGTGGGTGGGTGTGTGTGTGTGTGTGTGTGTGTGTGTGTGTGTGTGTGGAAGTGGGAGCCCATGCATGGCAGGGTGAGGTCAGATCCTTCCCTGAGTCTGCATGATTCAGAGGGAGCGATGGTGGCGGTGGGGGTGGGGTGGAGAGTGGGACCCTTTGGAGGACGATGTGCAGCTGGCTGTATGTGGGTGTGTCATGGTGTCTGTGTGTGTCTGGCTGTGGCACAAACTGTAGGGAGAGGTCGGGAGGTGTTAGGGGGTAGGTGGGTGCAGTGCTGGGTGTGTCTGGAACGTGGCAGAGTCGGTGCTCACAGGGCATAGACACGCGCTGCAGAAAGGGGTCCAGATGGCCATCATCCTATGGAACATGTGGGAGAGTCAGGGAGACCAAAGCAGACCCGCCAGCCACAGCCTGCCTGGGGGAGGTGGTCAGAGCGGGGGAGCCCACTTGACGATGCTCTGGGAGGACCCGGTGACTGCGGGCAGGTGGGGAACTTGCTCCTGGGCACCCAGAGCCAGCGGGCGCCTGCAGGGAGGTGCTCATGTTGATGTGGCCAAACCTGGTGTCCTGGTGGGGATTACAGGGCCATTGTGTCCCTCTGGACACTCTTGGGGCCTCACCCAGGACTCCACTGAACTGACCTGACCATGGCCAATGTCTTCCAGAAGGGGAAGACTCTCTCCCATCCCAGGATGCCACAGGCCTCCTTGTGAGGACCATAGCATCCACACTGTATGGCCAGTCACCCCTGCTGCTGGCCCCAGGCTTGGCCTGAGGAAAAGGCCTGGAGGTGGGGGGGGGTCCACCTTCATAGCCCTGAACCCCTAAAGTAAAGGGAGGTGACTTCTGAGAACTGCCCCTGGGCCTCCCCTCCATTCTCACACTGCCCCTACCACCTCTGTCATCCACCCATGGAGTTCTCACACCCCTCGGGCTCCTCTCTGCCCCGGGCCCTACTCCAATTCAGCTTCCTAAAAGGGGCCCATGGCCTCCCACAACCACACGCTGACCCTGTGGCCCCCAGCTCCCTGATATCCCTCTAACCAAGTCTCTCCAGCTGGCTACTCACCGGCACCTCCCGTGGCCCTCTCTGACATCCCCCTCCTGCCTACCAACCCCTCCTGCCTACACCCCCTTCCCCTCACAGCCTAACCCCCGGGGATCCACCACTGCGGACCGTCTCTTGCCAATACATTCCATTTCCTTGTTCCTTGCCCTCCTGTCCCGCACACGTAGCCAAAAACCCAGCCATGGAGGGATCCAATTATCCACCTTCACACCCACTCCCAACTGCTGAGCACCTCATGCTGCAAACAGAAAAAAGAAGGCTGAAGGCACCTGGTTAGCATGACTTTATGTCCAGCCACCAAGCCACTAGCCCATGGCTGCAGCTACTCAGTCCTCTGTCCCTCCTACCAAAGCCAGTCCCTCCCACTATTTCCACAGGGATCACCATTATACTCTGCTCTTCCCTCTTATATCTTTAACTTCTCCCTCAACACAGACCCTTTCCCATCAGCATTCAAACCAGCTCCATTTGTTAAAAAAGGCCCAACATGAATTAAGTCCTGCCTGAACTCCTTACCCCTTCCCACTACCACCCTCTCTCATCTCTTCACAGCCAAACTTCTTGACAGAGTTGTCTACACTCCCTGGATCCACCCCTTCCCAGCCACTTACTTACTCCACCCCCATTGTCCTGAGGCTGCTCCCCATGAGGTCATGGGTGACCACCTTGTGGGTAAACGCAGTGGGCCCTTGGCAGTGCTGAGCTCCATCAGCCTCTCAGCAGCACTGACACAGCTGATTCTCTCCACTGTGCATGTGTGCATAACATGTATGTGCATGTAGCATGCATGTACATCAGTGTGTGCAAGTCTATATACACAAGAGCCCATGTGCACGGGGAAGTGTGCGCGCACATGTTCCATATCCGTAAATGCATATATGCCGTGGGTTCCACAAATGTATGCTCTGTGGGTGGGTGTGCATGTTTACACGCGTGCATGAGCATGGGTGCGTATATGCTGATGCACTGTGTATACGTGCAGGTGCTTCTATTACATGTACGTGTACACACCCTCTGACCTGGGCTTTCCTACCTCCTTCCCTGGCTGCTCCATCTCAGCCCCCTCCCCCGTGGCCACTCGCTCACTCTCCCCAGGCGAGCCCCCCCAGCCTCCTGCAGCCTCAGTGACTGTTTCAGGCTGATAATGCCTGGATCCTCACCTCCAGCCCAGACCTCACTCCTGAACCGCAGGCCATATAGCCAACCCACCCCTGGGCACCTCCCCCAGTGCCCTTCAGGCTCCTCAAACTCAATATTCCCCTAAACAAGCCTGTTCTTCCTCTCATCTACCCTGAATTCCAAGCTTGAACCTGGGCCTTGTCTCTCCCTCACTCTCATGTCCAGAAGGGCTACTCAAGTCTGCCTCCCCAGTCCCTTTCAGGCCATTGGCTTGTCTGCATCCTCACCTCCTACCCCATAATCCCTGGCTTGGATCACAGCAGTAGCCTCTGCCCGGGCCCCCACGTCCACTTCCTGTGTGTGACCCATCAGGGCACTCACCACCCTGCAGAGAAGCCCCCCGCACAGGCCAGCCTCCTGTGGACCTGCTATGATACCCAGCCTCCTACCCAGGGCCTGGTACAAACCAAATGCTCTTATTGGTTCACAAAATGAACAGTGAAGCAGGGGACAGGGGGTGAAGAATGGACAGAAAGACCTAGACTTGGTCAGGGACAGGAAACCATCAAGGACCACCCACCTATGTCAGATCCGGTTCACGTGGTCACTATCGCCTTTCCTCTTCCTCCTCGTCCTCATCCTCCTCATCCTCTTCCTCTTCCTTCTCCAAGTGGCCCCGGTCCTTGGAAACGTCACCAAACTCAAAGTTGCCTTCTATGTCCAAGACCTGCAGGTGCTTCAGCCTCCGGAAGGCGCTTTCCACCACAGAGCCCACGGCCAGCTTGTTAAACCTGTGCAGCCACCCACGTGGGGTCAGTGCTAGGAGCCCAGCAACCCAGAGCCCCCACACTTACCCACCCCAGAAAGTAGGGGGGAAGGAACAAGCCCTCCAGGAGGATGGTGCAGCAAACACAAAAGGCAGGGGGCTGGGAGGCACTGCGTATCAAGGTAAGTCCAAGCTGTCCAGTGTGGCTACAGCCTGGGGCGCCAGGGGTTGACCCTGGGCCACTCAGACACAAAGTGAGGATAGGGCTTGCCGCTGCCTGAGCTCTCTCTACGACTTGGGAGTGGCAGACATGGGAACCTCCTTTCGCCTGCCCTCTGGAACTTGAGCCTTCTGGGCCGCCAGCCCAGGGTCACCCCGGTGCTTGGGGTGAGGTGGCGCACATGGTGGGCCAGGAAGCACAGGCGGTGGGAAGACAGAGGCCGGGCTCTGATCTCAAGCCCCCTCAACTCTCTGTGCCTCAGTCCCCTGCAGGAACCAAAGCACAGGTCACACTCCACGCCAGTGTCGCCCAGCCTGAGGCCTCCTGAGAGTGCATATTCCGCCTTTCTCTAAGATGGCTCGTTCTCTGATTTGAGGGGGTGGGAGGTGGGGATGTTAGAAAGGACTATCCTGGCTCTGCTGTACGGAAGCTCCTCATCTCCTTGGGCAGCTGAGTCCCCTGAATCATTCTAAACCCCCAGAGTCCAGTGAGAACACGAACATCTGCTGTCCTGGGTCTGAGGCCCAGGCACAGCCTGGCCAACTGTGGACACAGCATCACCTATGCTCTCCGGGCCTGTTTTTTCAGCTGCAAATCGGGACAATGCTCTCCAGGATTCCTCCTAGCCATAGTAACATCAATCATGCCCGTATGCACCACGTGGCTCTGAAATCTGACCTCTACCTGAGAACTGTTCCCTTGTGCCTTGACTATCGCACTAGAGCCGGGACAAGTCCCAGGGGAGCATCAGCAGGGCCAACAGGGATCCCCTACCTGAGAAAGATCCCCTTGAGGTTGGGAGTGGAGTCAAAGGCATTGGCTGGCACGGTGCTAATCTTGTTGTTCTGCAGGTACAGATACTCGAGCGACTCGGGAAGCCCCTCTGGGATCTCTGTGAGCTGATTCCCAGCAACGTCCAGCAGCTGCAGGGGTGACCAGGGAAGTAAAAGCACCGAACAACTTGCAAAGACCTGCACTAGCCCCCCAAACATATCTAAATCTCACCATAACCACGTGAGGTGGGATCTGTAACTATCTACGTTTTCCAGATGGGGAAACAGAGGCTCAAGGAGGTCAAGAGACCCATCCAAGGCCACACAGCCTGTACGAGGCTGGAACCCGCTGCACCTGACTCCAAACCCTCGTTCTACCCGGCTCCTTCTGCCTTCCCACACGGATTCACAGCCACGGTGTCTGGACACCATAGTCCTTCCTCATTAACACTTATGTCACTCCCACCAGACTGAAGACCCCAGAGGACAGGGGCCAGGAATCCTCCAGTCTGTGAATCCTGCCCCATGGATCCCAGAGGAGGGCAGAGATGGGGGCCACATGGTTGGGACTGCTTATTTGTGGCCCTCGGGGGCCACATGGGCAGGGGGTCAGGAGCAAGAGTGCAGGCTGACAGTGAGCCCAGACTGGTGAGTCCCAGGGGCACCGCATGCCCACAGTCCGGGACGTGGGAAACCAGGCAAATGGGGTGGTTTTCCCAGAGGCAGAAGGAACAAGCCGTGGGCAGGACACCTGGACATGCACAGACCCCGCTCACTGTCCCTCAGCTGTCAGCCTGCCCCAGCCAGCACACACTTGTGCAGCCCTGGGTGGGACGCCAACATCTCTAAGCTCCCTTCCTTATCCCAACTCACGGACTCGGGGTCAGGAAGCTGGGAACCATGAATCCAGATTCAACATTCAAGGGGAGAATGAGCTTCACGCATCATAGGGTGCCTCCCTGTCACCTCCTCTACACACAGGCACCCTGCTCCCCATTGTGTTCCCTTCACATGGCTCCAGCACGTCCTCACTCATTCCATACATCCTCTGTGCCCACGGATGCTGGGGACATGGGATCCACTGAAACACTGTCTCTACCCTCAGGAAGCCGAGCTGGACACAGAATCTGACAATGACAGCCAGTGGAACGGGGCGACCATGAGGGACCCTGGGGGAGGAGCCTGATGCAGCATCAGGTCAGGGGCACTGACAGCAGCCAGCGCTGGTGGGGGCTCTGAAGTAGCGGGAACAGCTGCTCCTTGTAGAACGACAGTGAGAGGAAGAATCCACCTCCAACAGACCCCTGTTCCCTGACTGAACTCATCTGGACCCAGATGGGAGGTATTTAACCTGCCCATCATCGGTGGCTTCCAGAGGAGGTGACACCTGAGTCCTAGGTATATTATTACAGTCTCCAGGAGGGTAGTAAGCCTCCAACTATCTTATTTCTTGCTGGGTCCTCAGTTCTAGAACTCTGTCTGCACATGGTGGGGTCTCAATATAGACTTGTGCAATGAATGAGGGAGTAGGTATCACCAGGGTGGAAACGGTGCTTGCTTCCAGCAGAGGGGCCAGTATGAACAGAGCCCAGTGCACCTGGGAAAATAGGAAACTCAGCTGGGAACAGGGGCAGACTAAGCCTTGAAGGCCATGGCAAGGATTCTGATTCGGGTTCTAAGGGCAATGGGGGACCATGGAAGTGTTCCGGGCAGGAGCATAAGCCAAGTGTACATTTTTCACCCTCTGATTGCTTATGGAGTACAGGAGTCGAGAGCTCCTAGGAAGGTTGTGTCCAGGCAAGAAATGGGGGTGGATTGGCGAGGGTATGCACAGCAGGGGTGGAGAGAACAGGACAGACTGAGATGTGATGGTAGAACTGGCAGGGGGTAGTACCAAGGGGCATTGCAAGGCAGGCGGTATAAAAAGGGGATGCGAGGGGCAGCTTCCGGGTTTCCCGTGGGCAATGGGGGGGGATGTTGCCCCCTTCAGTGAGTTAGAAATGCAGTAGGAGGTGCGGGTGTGAAGGAGAGGACAGAGGGGTTTGGCCCCTTGAGAACGGGGTTCCTGAGGTGTGCCTAAGAGGGATTAATTGGCACAGGTCACTGGATCCTGGTGTCTGACGCTCAGCAGGGCGCTCTGGATGAGAGACCCCGGCTAACGCGGCTCCTGCAGGCAGCTGCCTCCGGGGCTCCCACCCCACTCCATCCTCAGAGCCACACCTCACCTCCCTGCCTCCCACTCAGACATCCCTGTCCCAACAGCTCCCCCCACAAGCAGGGACTGTGAGCCTACCAGGCCCGGGCCCTGGGTCCAGCAGTGAACCCAACAGACTAAACTGCCTGTCCTTGTTCTGGAGGAAAGAGCCAGCACCAAACAAGCAAACGGATGATGGAATGCCGGGGAGGAGGATGAGGCTTATGAAGAAAAACAAAGCAGAGGACGGTGGTAGGTGGTGAGAGAAGACCTCCCAAGGAGGTGACATTTGAGCAGATCCCTAAGGAAGAGGGAGGAGCAAGCCCTGAGGACATCTAGGCACAAAGGTCAGATCATGCACAGGCTCCAAGATCCCGGGTGGGCCTGGCAGCACCTCGGCCCTGCCTCCAAGGTTTCTCTAATGAAGTTTCCTTTCAGCCCCTCATTGACTGGGGAGGCTTCATTGTAAGAAACTCAATTCTTATGGCCAGACATCCTGCCTGACTCTGACGATGGCCACAACAGCCACACTCACCGCCCGGATCACCTCAAGTAGGCTCCCCCAGCCCCCTGCACACCCCTCACAGGCCTTGCAGCCATCCCGTCCCGCCAACGCAGCCTTCTCTGGGCACATACTTCTGTGCCTGTGGGTGGGTGAGCTTGACTCTCTTGCCACCTGCATTCTCCCTGCCCCCAGTCCTCCTGAACCAAGGGCTTGTGCCTGTACCCATGACCCCACCTTACCCCCACAGCCCTCCTCAAGCCCGTGCCTGCAGAAAATGACCTCTGCCCGGCCATACGAGCGGTACTCTGCCCTTCACTCCTTACCGGGCATGCCAGCCATACTCTCTGCACAGCCCTGCCCCGCTGCTTTAAGGCCTGGCCTCCCCAGTGGGTACCCTCCTCATGGCCCAGCCCCCTGTCCTCCCCTTTACCTGCAGATGGGCGAGGTCGGCCCAGGTGCTGGGGCCCAGGGCCCGGCTGCGCAGCCGGTTACCGGTGAGGTAGAGCTCACGCAGCTGGGCCATGCCGCCCAACGCCCCACGTGCCAGAGCGGCCAGCTCATTGCGCTTGACCTTCAGCACGTGCACGTTGCGGGGAAGTCCTGGCGGCAGTGTGTGCAGCCGATTGCCCGACAAATCCAGCGAGCGCAGCAGGCGCAGCTTGCGGAAGGCGTCGCGGTGCACCTGCGGACTGGTGATGCGGTTGTAGCTGAGGTTCAGCTCCTCCAGGAAGTAGGTGGTGGCAAAGTCGTCGCGGCCGATGCCGGTGATCTGGTTGTGCAGTATCATGAGAGTGCGCACGCGGCGGGGCAGGCTGCTGGGCACGCGCTCCAGCGCATTGTTGTACAGGTGCACCGTGTGCAGTTTCTTGAGGCCCTGGAAGGCCCGCGGGTGGATGCCATGCGCACGCAGCTGATTGCTGTGTAGCAGCAGGTACTCGAGGCTGCGGATAGGGGTTAGCACGTCCGCGTCCACGCTCCGTATGGCGTTCTTCTCCAGGTGCAGCAGCACCAGGCTGCGTGGCAGCCCCGCTGGGACTCGCGACAGATTGTTGCTGGACAGATCCAGGTACTCCAGGCTGGAGAGCTTCCTGGGACGAGGGTGATTAGGACAGTTGGCAGGAGCCCACACAGCAGGAGCACACTCTTGTTTCCACCATGTTCCCGAGGGAGGTGGCAGGGAAGCTGCCTCTAATTCATCCCAGCTCTGCTGCTTGCTCACTGGGGGACCTCAAGCCTCTCCAAGCCTCTCATTGAATTGATTATTCAGTGACATTGACATAGGAAGGCTCTAGCATGGTTTCTGACACATAGGGGTTTATTTGAAGAACAAATGTTTAAGTCCTTTTTTGGCTATTCTGGGCCCTAAAAAAATGAAAATATATTTGCCTTCAACAAACATGTTTGAGTTTCTGTTTTGTACCAAGAATCCAGCCTCCGTAAATGCTTCCCTGCCTCACTGGAATTTTGGCAGGCCTTACCCATACATATCGCTTGTTCTCGGGGACAGAAATGTCAGCAGAGGCACAAGCCTTGAAGGTCCTTCTCCAGGGAAACTGGCCAGGGCGGCCGGGCGAGAGGCGTGGGAGAGGGCCTGGCTGGGCGGGCCCTGGGAGGAGCTCCCCAGGTGCCCGGGCCCCCGAGGGCCCGGCAGGGGCTTACCAGAAGGTCTCGTTGTCCAGGCCCTCATCAGTCAGGTAGTTGTTCTGCAGGTACAGCTCCCGCAAGTTGCTCAGCTCACTGAAGGCACCTGGTGGGATCTTCTCCAGCTTGTTGTTCTGGGGGGTGGGACAGTGGGGAGGGGAGCATGAGAGACAGCCAAGGGGCAAGAGCAGAGCCAAAGGATGAGTGGAGAGGGGTCTGAGGGAGCCATGAGGAGCGGGCCCAGGCCTGGAGTGCTCTAGGTGTGGGGCTGATAGCCAGGTGCTGCCTGCTTCTCTGTTGTGGATGCTGTCCCAAGGCCCCGCAGTCTTGCCGCTGTGCCCATGTGGGCCTGGGCCCTTGCCCTGCTATGGGTCCCTGCTCTGGGGGGTGCCCCATCTGCCTTCTCCCTCCTACCTTGAGGTGCAGCTTGTAGAGGGCAGGCGGCAGATGCTTGGGCACATGTCGTAGAAAGTTGCTGGACAGAATAAGGATCTCGACATTGCTGGAACCATTGAACATGTTGTCTGGCAGCCCGGCATCCGCCAACTTGTTGTTGTGTAGGTACACGGACCTGGGGGATGAGGTGCAGGCCCTCACGCACCCAGGCCCCCCGATCCCTGGCCCCAGTGCCCACTCACCTGGAGCGGCCAAACCTTGCTCAGGTTGAGCCTGGGGCTTAGGCCACCCTCCTCTCATCTGAGGAAGCTCGGACTCTACCTAATGTCATCCCCCCGAGACAGCCAAGGTGACCAAGGACCCACCAAAGGTCACCCCACAAGTTAGTGGCAGAAATGGGACTTCCTAATCCCCAGTCCATGCCTTCTCCATACCCTTTAAGGTCCTCAATTTTTCCAGTTGTCAACCCCACGCAGCTGGCTATGTCCCACAGGACTTCCTGAACATGGGAAGTGTCCGTGATGCCCAGCACAGGGCCTGGCTCAGGGTAAGTAGTGCCTCACCCATTCAGCAAGCCTACAGTGAGTGTTCCTACGTGCAGGGAATGTTCTAGACTCTGAAGATATAGCAGTGGACACAACCAACGAGACCTGGCTCTCATGGAGCTAACATACTAGAGGGCCAAAAGACCAGGAACAAAAGAAATACATAGAAGATATAGCTCATTCTTGCTGTGTGCCTTTCTTGGGCCTCAGCCTTCTCATGTGTGGGATGGGACCACGCAGTGACCCTGGCTCCTCAGGAGGACGGAGGGAATTGACCGAGATGACAGATTCAGGTACAGAAGCGGCACCGGGGTGGGGGGCGGGGGGGCAGCTCCTCCAGCACTACCATGCCCTGCTCACTCCTCCCAAAGCAGCTCTTAGCAAAGGGCGCCCCTGCCTGCTGGAAGATGCTTTTCCCCCAGGGGCCAAGGAAGGGGGGAAGCAACCTCACCCATCTCCCATAATTCCACAGACATCACCTTCTGTCCTTGTCTCCTGGACCGATTCCTCCTCATCCTTTAGGTCGCAGCCTTTGGAGCCCGCAGCCCCTGGGCATCTCCCACCACGGCCCTGAGCTTGGGGCCTCACACCCACACTGCACAGCATGGCCCTCCTCCAGGGCCGGTCTGGGTCCTCTCTGCCTCACTCTGGGTGGCAGCCTCTGCTCAGCTCCTCCCCCTTCCCCAGCCTGAGCCCAGGGCTCCCCTCTGACCTCTGACCTCAGGTTTGGCTTCTGGCCAAAGGTGAGCCCATAGATCTTGGTGAGATAGTTGGCAGCGAAGTCCACACTGATCAGGGTGTTTGGTAGAAATCGAGGTGCCAAGGTCAGCTGGAAAGGGAAGAGTTGGGGCAAAAAGACCAATGGAGGGAGGAGGCCGGCTCTGGGTCCCGCGGCCTACTGCTCGCCTGGGCCCTTCAGTTGTCTCCTCCCGGCAGCCACAGCCATCTTGCCTGCTGTCCTCTTCCACTGGTAACACAAAACTAGAACGTCTGCAGCTCCCCACAGCCCCGTGCTTGGCATTCAAAGCCCACCAGGCCTGTGCCCTGCCCGGCCTGTCCTTGTTGTCTCCCCGCCCTGGGCACCGACACTGGCTCTCTGTCCAGCCGCAGGGAGCACCCATGCTTTCCCAGGCGCAGCCCGCGGTGTCCACCCCCCACTCTTTCAACAGCAGAGCCTGAGTCCACAGCATTCCAGGCACGGTGCCAGGAGCTCACCGGGCATGTCCTGGGCAACAAGACAGAAAAGTACCTCTGCCCACCCCCACCCCGTCCTCCACCCACCCCCCCAAGCTTACATCCTAGTGGAGAAGATAATAAACAAGGAATATTAGTATCTGATAATGATCGCCGCTATGCGGGGAATTCAAACAGGCTGAAGACAGAACCACTGGGCGGGGTGCTCAGGGAACAGGTGACAGACACTTAAGGCATGACGGCACCATAGATGCCATTTGAGAGGAGAGCATCCAAGGCAGCAGGAGCTGCAAGCACAAACCCAGCGTGGGAGGTGGGGGGTTGCAGGGTTTGGGGGTTGGAGAGGAGCAAGAGAGTGTGAGTAGGGCCATGAGTTAGGAGAAGCAGGGGGAAGTGTGGCTTTCATTCTGGGCGGAAGGCAAAGCCACTGGAGGGTTTTAAGCAGGGAGGAGGGTATGTAGGGGAGAAGCAGGGAATAATTTTTACAAGTCATTCTGGCTGCTTTGAGAAGGGACAGAAATGAGCAAGCGGGGTTGCCCAGTTGCAGGATGGTAGGGCGGGGGGCGGGGCTTGCAGTGCTGCTGGGCGTGGTGAGAAGCCCTGGGGCTTTGGACTCAGACCAGCGGTGTGATAGGTGGTTTGGAGACCCCCCTTTACAGAGATGGAGAGCTGGCAGGAGCGCTGGGCTGGGGGCGGGAAGCAGTCCTACTTCCATTAGACCCCTAGGGGAGGCGGCCAGCAGGCAGAAGGATCTATGAATCTCAAGTGGTAGGCGAGGAAAGGGCTAGAGGCTGCCACTGGATGAGGCCATTATGAGAGTTCAGAGAGAAGGGGCCAGGATGGCGCTCTGGGGCACACCAAATATTTTGATGTTGAGTGTCTTTGTGCCTTTTCTTGTGATGTCCCTTCTACTGCAGTGTCCTCTGCCTCCAGACCCCTGCCTGAAATCCTGTCTCCTTTCATGGTCCTTTAAATGCTCTCTCCTCCACAAAGCCCTGAAAGTGCCCCCGCCCAGTGGAGATGAGCTTTCACTCCCCCTACACTCTTGAAAGCCTTGGCCTCTGTCTTCATTAACTGACCAGTCGGATACCTCAGATTAAGGTGTGGAGTCGGCCATCACTGAGCAGCAAGGAGGACCCAATGGCCAGCCCAGGATAGGCCCTGAAAGTTCACTGAACTCAGCCTCTGACACCAGGGGGCGAGGTCAGCACACTTCCTCCCTGCTGTGGGGCCCCTCACCTTGTTATTGGCCAGGTACAGGTAATTGAGGTTGGTCAAATGCTCAAACGCCTCCTCCGGGAGCCCTTCAAAGGACAGGCATCGGTCAGAGCCCTGGATGAAGGAGACGCTACAGGGGAGCACGCCAGCACCAGCCCCCACCCCAAGCCCACCCCACTGGCTAGGACTGAGGATGGCACTCGTGAGGTAGGTGCGACTCTGCTCTCTTCCCAGTCAGTCCCAACAGGCCTTCCCAGCCTCTCACTCACAGGAACCCAAGCTCAGAGGAGCAGGAGGGAAATATCCACTGAGGGATGACTAATCCTACACCTGCTCAGGGACACCTAGGTGGGAATGGGTCCCCGTAAGGTCAGGCCACCGGACGGAGGACCCAGACTGACGTTTTCCCTGCCAGGAAGGAGTGAGGGTACAGCCCCAGAGGATCAAACGCAGCCCCATGGCAGGTCATGGTTTCAGCCTTTGAGCCTCCCCACCACCTGGCCCGCCCCTGCCCCATCTAGTGTCAGGACTTGGCTGTCTCTGGAATCCCGGCCAGGCTGGCCCTTCTCCAGTCCTGCAGCTGGCCTGCGATACTAGGTTCCAGGCTCCCAGACCCTCAGATGCTGGGACTCACCCAATTTTCTAATGAGAGGGAACAGTTACATAAACTGTGCAACATCCCTCCATGGAATACCCTGCTGCTGCTGCTGCGCAGAATGATGGCCACAGCGAGTTTTAGCAACACGAAAAATGCTGCTGAGCTAACTGCTGAGTGGAACAAAGCACTTACAATAGTTACAATACCTATATTATAGGTTCAGTGAGGAACGAAAAACACAAAGAAAAAAGACTAGATTGGTTTGTGATGATTGTTGTGCAACTATAAATTACTAAAACTCATCAAATTGTACCTATTAATTGGGTAAGTCTTATGTATACAAATTATACCTTAATAAAGCTGTTTTTTAAAAATGGAAAGAAATGTACCAAAATGTAAGTAATGATGAACTCCGAGTGGCAGAATTATGAATGGGCTGCTTTTTATTTTCTATTTTCTTTTTCTGTATTTCCAAATTTTCTATTATAATCAAAATGATTTTCATCATCAGGAACAAAAACCCCCACATTTTAAAATTTGAGGACCACACAACTCTTTGATTCTAAAGACCTTCTGTGAACTGAAGAGTCTATATGACAAAGGTTTTTGAAGCCTCTCCCTCAAGTCCACTCCCAGGTCTCAGAGACACCCAGTGGTGGCTTCTAGTCAACACCCAGGACCCTGTGCCAGCCTGGCCCAGACCTGCTTTTATTCCACATCCTGGGGGCTGCAGGGTGGGGCTCCCCCCAGGGGCACCCAGTCCCCCTCCTGGCGGCCACGTCCTGGGCCCTGGATGGCCCCTCACCTCGGGAAGTCAGGCGGTTGTTCTGAAGGTTCAGAGTCTCCAGCCGATGCAGCCGGGAGAGCTCCTCCGGGTAGATCTTCTCCAGCTGGTTGTTCTGGGGAGGCGGGGGCAGGTGCGGTGAGGACGCAGCAGCCTGGGGCGGTCGGCCCAGCCCTCCCCTCAGCCCGAGTCAGGCGCCAGTCCCTTCGTCGGGCACCTCAGCTGGGATTCTCCTCCATGGTAGACAGACCCGGGTGCCAGCTCTGGGCCAAGCCTGGGTCTGGGTGCCAGAGGTAGAGCAGAGACCACTGCAGGCATGTGGGCCCCACATTCCAGGGGCCCACACAGGGGTGTCCGCAGGCAGTTCTGACTTGGAGGGTCATCTCCCCTTCAGACCTGCTCCCCACATGTCCCACTTGGTCCTCCCCACACCCAAGCCAGAAACTCCTTCTGGTTCCCTTTCAGGGCGCTGCATTTCTCACTCCCCTTGGAACACTCTAAAATCTGGGTCTGGTCCCATCTCCTCCAGAAGCCTTCCTGGGTTGGGTTGGGAGCTGGATTAGGAGCCGCTCCTGGCCTCACAACTAGTCCTTCTGTCTCCCCCTGTCATCCTCTCTACTTGTTCAGGTCTCTGTCTCCCCGACAACTAGGATGCCTGAAGGGCAGGTATGGCCGAGTCCTCCCTATGTGCCCAGTACGCAGGACCAGAGGCGGAGAGCTGGTACCCAGGAGATATTTATGAATGGAGATGTGAGTGAACCACAGATTGGTGCTGTCACCTTGCCCCTTTCCCTTGGAGGCTACCCTGGCCTTGGCCTCCCGCCACTGCCAGCTCAGGTCCACTGGCCTGCGTGACCGTGGGCAGGTCACCTTCTTCACTGGACCTTGTCTCCTCTGGAAATGGATGTGACAGACCCCTCCTCTCCCGCAGGGTTACTGGGTCACACAGGGGTGAGCGGGTGCACCAGCACTCCCAGAATCCCCATTGGGAACTCCGAGCCCCGCTTCCTATACCTCAGCTGGAGAGAGCACTCTGTCCTCTGAGCCCCCAGAGCACTCTATCAGGGGTCCACTTTGCTCTTGTTTTCCTGGCCTGTAACGGTGTCTGAGGTTCAGGTGTGGGGCAGGTCCGTGTCCATTTTCAGACAGGGCCTGACGCTACTTTTGGGCCTCAGCCCAGACTCCTCCCAGTGAAACAAAGATTATATCATGGTGCTCTGTGACTGGGACAACAGAGGGCACAAGCCAGAGTGGGGCCAGGTGCTCTTGCCTGGCCTGCCCTAGCACCCTAAGTCTGGGCATGTGGAGCCAGGAACACTGGCGGTTCTGGGCAAGCAGGGAGCTGCCTGCTGGGGTTCTGGGGCGGGAGCCATGAGTCGGGGGGAAGCCCCTGGTGACCATTGGTGCCGTGCCGGTCTCACCTGCAGGGACAGATGGTTGGTATGCTCAGGCAGGTCCCCTGGGAACTCATGCAGGTCGATGCCGCCGCAGTCCACGACACCCTCCTGGGAGCAGGCACAGTCTCGGGGGCAGCTAATGGTGGCTGGGCCAGGCCCCAGCTCCTCTGGGCTCAGGACCAGCACGGGCTCCTCCTCCACAAATTCGTTCTCTTCGGGACTCAGGCCATGGGTGCCACTTCGCCCAAACACAGGGGCCCTCACAGCAAACACCAGTCCCAGCTGCAGCTGTGGCGGCAACAGCAGCAAGAGCAGCAGCGCCCTGCTCCCGGCCATGGTGCCTGCAGGAGGGGTCGAGTCAGACCCACCCCAGAACCAGGGCGGACCTAACTTGTTAGGTGCAGTTGGCATACGGCTAGGGTCCACAGGAGCCCTGATGGGGCCCTTCCGGGCCCCAGGCAGAGCCCACCCTGGACCCTGCCCTCAGCATGCGTCTGATCTGGTGACTGCCACTCTCCCCTCCCCAGGCGCCGTGTCAGGGCTGCCCTCTGGAGGGATGGCGTTGAGTGAAGCCCTGTCTTTAGGCAGGTCTGCAAAACCTCCCACAATCCTCACCAAGCCCGGTCCCAAAGAATCTGTACCCCTATGTACAGAAGGTAAGCTGAGGCCCAGGAAGAACTGTGACGTGCAGGGCTTGGCCTGGGTTTTGCTGGGCTCTCTAGCAGGCAGTGCTGGGAGCCCTGTCACTCCTCCAGCTGCCACAGGCCATGGTGGGCCAGACCAGCACAGTGCGTCCCAGCTCTTCAACTTGCCATTCTAGGGTGTTCAGGACTTGGCCCTGCCTCTCTTCCAATCCCCCACCACCACCACCACCTGCCCCAGTTATACGGGTCTCTTTCATAGTTCCTCCCTCCATGTCTTTGCACATCCTGTTCCTTCTACCTGGAATGCCGTCCCCCTCTCTTGTACAATTAGCAACTTCTCCAAGAACCAACCCCAGCACTGTGTCTCTGGGAAGGCCATGAGATGCCCCCAGGCTCTCCGTTCCTGTGCTCCCCCAGGCCTGGGCATGAATTGGCTTGTGAAGACATGATGTCTTTCTCCCACAACAGGGCTATGAGTCTGGAGGCCCGGCCAGAGCCAGGCACAGAGGAGGCATCAGCGAATGGAGCTGCTGCTGCCCCCAGAACCTCCCAAATCCCACTCCTGGTGTACCACCCTCCGCTGCCCTCACCAGGGCTTGCTATGGTCACGCGATGGCCACCGTATGCAGGAGACCACATCCCCGCATGGTCCCCTGGGGCAGCAGGCAGGGGGCATAGAGGATGGCTCCAGGCCACTGAGGAAGATGCTGGTTCCATGGTCCCAGCAGCCCATGGGCCATGCTGGTCCTAGGAGTTCTCTTTTCAAGGACTCAGTCAGAAAACTGCTCTGGGATGTGATAAGTTGTGACAGGCGGTAGCTCAGGTACACTGGCCGTGGAGTCCCACAGACCCCAGTTTGTGTCCCCGTCCACCATTTAGCAGCTCTGACCTCACTGAGGCTCAGCTTCCTCATCTTACAGGTTGTACTTGTCTGAACTCACAGCTTCTGTGAGGAGTCTGCAAGGCAGCAGCCGCAAAGCACCCAGCACCTGTGAGGCGATGAGGCGCTGCTCTCGGTGCTGCAGTGAATGAGCGCCGGGGCAAGTGGCCAGGCTGCGGGCACCGCGCCTCAGCCTGAGCCTGTCTGCCTCCCATTAGATCAAGGACCACAAGCCCCAGGGCCGTTAGAAGGGCCTGACACGACAGTGGGCCTGGGAGGCGCGGGTAAACCGAAAGCTTGATGATGACGCTAATGTCTGGTTAAGAAGCAGGCTCTGGAGCCAGACAGTCGGGGCTGCAAGCTCGGCCCTGGCTCCTAGCAGTTGTGCGACTTTGGGCAAATGTTGTCGCCCTCTAAATCCCAGCTTTCTCACCTTACCTGGGCTGGTAGCAGGGCCACCCTAACGGGAAGACAGAGTCAGTGGGATGAACGTGCTGCACACAGTAAGTGCTCAGTAAATGCTGGCTCTTCTCACCACTAACATCTGATCCGAGGCCCTTGTTCACCTCCCAGCTGAAGGACCCCCTGCTCCTTACCCTTCTCTATATAGATCCTGCTGTGCTTTTTGGTCCAGGCCAAGGTCCACCTCCTCCCAGAAGATTTGAAAGGTGTGAGGAGAGAGAAGGGGGTTGGCGACCAGGCTTGCTGGGCCCTGTAGGTCCTCAAGACCTAAGCAGACTTGGGCCCCCAGCCCTGGCCTGGCACAGAACACATACAGTCCTGGGCTCCAGGGATCAGTCGGCTGCAGCCTGGCCCTATGCCCACCCAACACACTCCCGCTTGCTCTGTCCCCTGACCAAATGGGCAATAAATCCTCAGCCAGGCTACAGACCATCATTCCCACGGCACATTATAACCCCCAGCAGCCTCTGGCCCCTGGAGCCACCAGCATTAGTCTGTCTGACCCGGCTGCAAAATGGGACTGCGGCGAGGAGCTGGGGGGCGGGGGAGGATGGGCACAGGTCCAGGCCCCAGATTCAATCAGGGCAGAAGGCCAGGCAAAAGGATCCTCCCCACATATCCTGTGCACTCACTGGGCCAGCTATTTTTCCTCCCTCACCTTCAGCTTTGTGTCTGTAAAGATCTATAAACTGTATCTGTAAAAATATTTAATTTATATTAACATTATGAGCCATACTGAAAATGTTATCATCACTACTTTATAGATGAGGGAGCTGAGGCCCAGCAGGATTGGCCAATGTAACACAGCTGTTAAATGGCAAAGCTGAGCTCCCAGCCCAGGTCTTAGCCGCGATGCTGTGGTTAATTCAAAACACAGCTGGGCACTGAGGGCCCAGACAGACTAGTCCGGCATGGCTCCTGCCCTTAAGAAGCTCACACCTGCACTGTTCGATGTGGTGGCCACATGTGGCTACTGAGCACTTGGAATGTGGCTAGTCTAAATTGAGAGGTGCTATAAGTGTAAAATGTGGTGTGCATGGGTGTCAAAGACTTAGTACAAAAAAGAATGCAAAATATCTTAATATTAATGATATCATAAAATAGCTTTTATTTTATATTATTATGTGAAAATATTTTGAATCTATTGATTCAAATAATTTGTTAAAATTAATTTTACCTGTGTCATTTTACTTTACTGTGGCTTCTAGGAAGTTTTACATTACATATGTGACTTGCATTTGTGGCTCACATTGTATTTCTATTAGACATTATGTATAAATTGCATCCATAGATCACATTATATTTCTATTGGACATTATGTGTAAATTGAGTATCATAATCCCCACTGTCATCAAGGGTGTGATGAAGGGAAGCTAACGTCGATAGGAACTCAGAGGAGGCCTAACGCTGCCTGGGGCCAAGAAGGCTTCCCAGACGCGATGCTTCACCTAGCCATGAAGGATGAGTATCAGGCAAAAGGGAAAGGGTGCTACAAGCTTGTACGAAGGTCCAGGGGCAAGAGAGCCCATGTTATGACCTCTAAAAAGCTCCTAAAGTGGTAGAAGTTGGAGGCTGGGAGTCATACAAGTGGACAGTGACCACAAGTCCAGGCAAAGAAGGGACTTGAAAGCCAGGTGAGGGAGAGTACCCCTTATCTTTGCGGAGATGAGAAGCTGTTGAAGAGGAGTGCGGCATGGGCAGGCTTATGGGAGGACAGTGCTCCACCACCTGGTTTGCTGTGTGCCCTTGGCTACCTCACTGACCCATCACAGTCTCAATTTTTGTTGTTGTTGTTCTAAGAATGTTGAGCAGTATAAGCCCCCTAGGCCTCTTCTATGTGCCCAGCCATGTTGGAGCTGCATGTGGAAGAATAAAGGACAGAACAGACCCGTGGTGTCTGGAAGTCCCCAGAGCGAGGAGTTCCGCTGGTGCGGAACAACTCACGCCTTCGGGAAAGCACAGGCTGGGCGAGGGGGGCAGCTCCACCTGTGGTGAGCTCTCGTCCTCAGGTGGAGAGCTTCCGTGACGGAGGTACGCGGGGTTCAGTCCTGAGCCTGGGTGAGTCCCTTCACTGCCCTGAGCCTCTGATTACCAGTCGGGGCAATGGAGATGAGAGCGCCTCATGAGATTAAATGAAATAACAAGCCCAGCTGATGCTGGCACCCAGCAAGTGTGACCGACATGCATAGGGTTACTGCTACTGAGGAAGTCCCTGGGACCTGCTGCCCTAGACCCCAAATCTCAATGCTCTGAAGGGCTGAAGTATGGGATTAAGGCAGAAGAAGGAAGGTGAAGGAAAATCTTCAAATCAAGAGGGAGATCCCTAGCCCCAAGCACCACCTTCCTCCTCCACTCAAATTCAGTAAAGACTTGCTGATCACCTGCTATGCGCTAGGCCCCAGACAACTACATCTTACAGGCTCCAATAGAAACCCCAAGACTGAGAGTTAACCTTCCTATTTTGCAGACAAGGAAACTCAGGCACAAGGGGTGCCCATTGCTGCCCATCCTCAGCAAAGTCCTATTCAAACTCCCCTACTGCGGGAAGCCGCTGCTGCCCCCTTGGCTGGGTCAGGGAGCTCCTCCAGCCTCCCACGGCACCCCTGCCCACGTGGAGTGGGGGCTCAGAAAATATTTGCTGAACAAAGGTATAAATCTGTGAAAGGAAGAGTTGGAAAAGATCTGCAACATTATCTCATCTGACTCCCTATTTACAGATTAGTATGTTAAAGACAAGACCAGGACTAGAATTTGTGTCTTCTGACTCCTGCCCAGAGCCTTGAGCTGGTCTTGAAAGCTGAGTAAGAGTTCTCCAGGTGGACTCCAGGCAGGGCGGAGGGCATGAGCAAAGGCACAAGGTGGGGGTAGGGAAGAGGAAGGTATGATTAAGGAAGGGTAAACAGGACTGAGGTTCACATCTGCAAGGCATCAGCCACTATGTTTCAGTACTGATTGATGACAGGGAGCCATCAAGGGTTACAGTCAAGGGTTACGGTTAGAGCTCTTAGGTATGATTCTACCAGGCCTAACGGTGCCGCCCATTAGTCATCCCCTACACAAAATTCAGATAAAAGGGACAAAGTATGCTCCCACAAGCTCTCCTGAAAAGTCATGCGATGCTGACATTTCTTAACTTGCACCCTAGGCTAGAGTAGATTGGGCCCTGGGCCCTAAAAGGGGACAAGACCGCCCAAGGGCTCTCCCAGTTCACACCAGTGGTGTCCTTGGAGCCAGGTGGACCACAGCTTCACTTTCCCTGGCCGGCCTACGTCCAAGGGCTCATGCTTGCATTGCCGGTGCCCTAATCGTTACGAGATGCACTCTTAGCGCCGGGCGCGCATCCCACTGTGCAGACAGGGACCGTCAGCGCAGCACGCACGCTTGTCCCTGCTCCTCTCCTGATGTTCGGGCTGCAGCTGCCTCCCAGCCCCAGTCCCGGTCCCAGAGGCCACCAGCAGCTCGCCGACGCCACCTCTTCTTCCACCTGACCGCGCATCAGGTATTCTAACGCCGCGATCTCGTCCCCACCCCAGGCCAGGCTGGTGGTTCAAGGACCTACAACGTGGGGTTTTAGCCGCATTAGCGGGACGGCGCCGACCCCTTTGCCCGCCCTCCGAGTTCCCCCTCCTCAGTCCAGCTGTCCCAGCCGCTTAGACCGACAGACAGACACCAGGCCACCAGCTGAGAGCCCTGGGCTGGGGAACCAAGCCCCAAGCGGGTCCCGGAGGTGGGCGCGCGGGCTCCTTTTCACCTGTGCGCGCGTCCTAGAGGCGGGTTTCTGCCCCTCTTTAGGCCTCGGGTGCTGTCTGTAAAAAGGGCGAAGGATGAACTAGCTGGGATGAGTGGCGTGGAAAGACCCAGGTTAACTGAGCCGGGGTCTAGGTACAGGGGTCCACGCCCCCTACCCAGTTCCACCTGCCCCTCACATTCTCGGTCGCCCGCCTGCGTCCTTCCACTTCCCCCGCCCATCCGCCCTCAGATTCTTTCCAGATGTGCGCAGCGGGAGGGGCCCGGGGGCTGGGACCAGCCTCTGGCCAGAGAGGAGAAAGGGCCCTGCCAGGTCCCGATCGATCGCGGAGGGGTCGCACCCCCGAGGGAGAGCTCCCCGCCCTGCCCTCGGTGCAGGGCTCCAAGGGGACAGATGCGAGACGCGGCGGTCCCACCCTGGCGGTCCGCACTGGCGGGAAGTCAGCCGCCCAGGCTTGGCCCCGACCCCTGGGCCCACCGGGCCGCCCGCCCGCGCCCGGTACCTGCTGCGTCCCCGCGCCGCCCCGGCCGAACGCGCTCCTCCGAGTCCCCGCTGCGCTCCGCGGGCGCGGGCTCCTTCCATTCAAGTCGAGCCGTGCGCTCGGCGACGCAAGTTTTGTTGTGGGTTTCCTCCTCCCCGCCTCTCCCCCGCCGCCGTCCCCCCACCCCCCGCGTGCATCTGCCGGACGCCGGCCTCCTCCGGACACGGGCCGAGGGTCCCCGCAGGCGCGGGGCGGGGAGGCCTGCCCCTTCCCCACTTTGGACTTGGCCGGGCCCCACTTCCCGGGAAGGCTGTGCCGCCGGACCGACCCCTCTCCCGGTCCCGGCCCTGGCGGGGCCTCCGAACCACTCCCCACCCCACCCACCCACCAAGAGGCTGGAAAGGCGGGGTGTCTAGCCCGCAACGCTTTCTAGCTCCCAGGCTTCCGCAGTGGAACTGGACCCCTTTTAGGCCCCAGCACCTGAATGAGGGTCGGGGAGAAGGCCGCTTCCACCAAGTGCCTTTGAGATCAGTTTCTTCCTCATGACAGATTTTGCAACTGCTCCAGGCGCGAGTACCTTTCTGTTCACTCTCCCACCCTGGGGTCCTGGGCCGTGGCTAATAGGGCAGCCAGCCAAGACCCCGCTGGGTCCCTTCCCGGAAAAGCTCCCCGCCCTCCCCACGCTCCTCACCCCCACGTTGGCCCTGGGCTCGCAGCCTGGTGAGACTTAAAGGAAGGTAAATTGGGTAGGGAGCAGGGTGCGTGTGGATCCCAGTCACAGGGAGACGAGGGGGGTGAGCCCTCACCATGTTGCTCCCGGGAGCTGAAAACCTGTCCAAGTCAAGGAGCATTAACTACTAGCAGCTGAAGCAACACGGGTTGGTGCCAGGGGCTTTGGCAGCAGTTGAAGGAGGTAGGGCTGGGTTTAGGTGGTACTTGGCACCTCCACTGCCCAACAAGGCTCTCCTCTTATACCTGCTCTGGCCGTGTGGTCAGGCCCAGAGCTACCTTGCCCTCCTACTGGATAGGGAGAAGGAGAAATAACTTAAACTTGGGACTTCTTGCTCAACTTAAATTGCCAAAACCATGAATGAATGAATGAATGAATGGCTCATATAAAAGCTCCAGACCTTTCACTGGCTTCTGCTGCCACACCTGATTGTGCCACATGGATTATTCTCTAATTTTCACAGCCCTGCAAGAGAAGAATTGCTGTTGCCCCCATTCAAGGATAAGGAGACAGCCTTAGAAATAGTATGATTGAGTGAGCAAAATGGCCAGGTTTACCCTTCCCCACAGCCTAAGTTCTTTCCATGATGGAAACAGGCAGGTGACTTGAGCAGGCCAGTGCAGAGACTGGATTTGAACCCAGGACTTTCCCTTTCCATAATTTCAAAAACTCAGGAATTTAGCAAGAAAGGGAAGGGGAAATATTTTGCCTTCTTTGGTCTCATATTCTAATTCTCTCTAAGCTCAAACGTCTAAGCGTTGGTATGATTCACCAGTTGGACACGGGCCAACATGCAGACGTATCTCGTGTCTTCTCAACATTGAGCTTAGAGTCAAGTAGAGTTAGAACAAGATACTTGAATACCCATGAACTAAAGAAAACCTTCTAGGACAATGAGAAACAGCACATACTGAGGGCCTACTAAGTGTCAGGCACTGTGTTAAGTTCTTAAATATTTTAATCACCCTAGCCCTGTGGGCATAGGTATTGTTTCCGATGACTGCTGAGGCCAGCCAGAGGGCACCCACATATCCGGCCCCCCCTCCCGGACCCCAAGGACTAGGCCCCTCTGTGGAATGCCAGGTCCGTGCATGCCCACACCTGCTCCGTGGCTGTCCGCTGCTACAGACAGACACAAGCTAAACTCATTTGTCTGAAGTGTAATATGGAGGAATCTCTTTGAGTGTCTCAGGTGGGAAACTGGAGGAAATCATGGTGTTCTAGAAGCAAATCCTCTAACTTTCAGAAGGGCCATAAAGACAGAATTGAGTTTGAAAAGTAGGTTTCCTGAATCTGCTTGTGCTGCTTTGGCTGCTTCACGCTGCCCCTCAGCTTCAGCCTGTTTAAGTGTATGGTGTCAGGTTCCAGCTTTGGACTTACAGACTTGGGTTCAAATCCAAGCTGGATTCAAAGGAAGATAAAAATAGTGCCTATACTTTACAGAATGTCTAAATTAATAAGAAAATGGAAGTATAGGACTCTGCACAGCACCTGGCACATGGTAAGTAGTCAAAAAAGCTGGCTGCTATTGTTACAAACTATTACTGAGACCTGACTAAACATCCAAGAAACATTAAAATATAAATGGCAAGTGGAGAGGATTATACAGAAACCTCTGCATTGCCCAGGATCAGTGCCTTCTCATTCAAAACAATAAGAAACAAGAACACTCAAGAGGCTAGATATGCATATGGCTAGAGAGAGCTAAAGGTGAAGGACAAGAAGGCTTTCAGGGGAGTCTGGTGAGGAAAAAGGGGATATAAGGAACAAGATAAGGGGAGATGAGGTGCTACACTTCATCATCAGTGGACTCAAAACCCTTCCTTATTAAGTAGCAGAGTCCCAAATACTGAAGTATGGCAGCAGCGTGATTTTCTGGGTATGTAGAAAACAAATCACATAATGTTTTGTGTATACAGATTCCATCCGAAGGATCTTGATGAAAGACATTATAGAAGAAGCAGGGCATAAGGGAAAACCCACAGGTCAAGTCAGGTATGGAAAGTTGTCTGGGCTCCTATAACATCCCATACAAACTACTGCAGGACTTTTTCTGCCATATATCATGTTTTCATCGCTGTCCCCCACTGGATTGTTAAAACCTCCTCAGCAAGAACCTTATCATATCCCCTGCAAGGTCCCTTTCTAGCCCTGAAACACCATCACTGTAGTTGGCAGAATGAACCTCCAAAGGTGTCCATACTCTTCTCTGTAGAGCCTGTGAGTATGTCACACTACATGGCCAAAGGGACTTCGCAGATGTAGTTAAGGCTATGGACCTTCCAATGTGGCGATTACCCTGGTGGGCCTAACCTAATCACACAAGTTCTTAAAAACAGAAGTTTATCTGGCTGGAGGTAGGAGAGGTGAGGCAGAAGGTGACATCAGAGAAATTTGAAATGTGAGGACTCAACTAGCTTTGAAGATGAAGGCAGCCTCTAGAAGCTGAGAACAACCACAGGCTGCCAGCAAGGATATGGGAACTTCAGTCCCACACAGCGTGGAACTGAATTCTGCCAACATCCTGAATAAGCATGGAGCAGATTCTCCCCCATGGCTCCCAGGTCCAAGTCCCAGGCAGCCAACACCTTGACTTTGGCCTCATGAGACCTGGAGCTGAGAAACCAGTCGAACCCACCCAGACTTCTGCCAACTACAGAACTATGAGATAAATGTGTGCCAAGTTAAGCCACTAAGTTTGTGGTAATGTTATAGCAGCAGTAGAAAACTAATGCAAACGTACTAGTAACTAAAACTGACACATGGTACAACAGCATTTTTCCCACACATCCCTTTACTTAATCTTCACAATAAGCATGACAGTATTATTGTCTCCTTATTTTAGGAATCTGATGATCAGGGAGGATAAGCAACTTGTTCAGATGACCAGCTAACAAGTACTTGAGCCACAATTTACATTTGGTCTTCAAGGTCCCACACCAATGAGAGTTGGATCCTACACTGCAGCTACCATTTTGTGGCCCAAAATTCTACCTGAAGATAATTTAAAAATGGACTAAAAAAAGACAAAAACAAATAAAAGGAAATCATCTGCTTTCACATTGTGAAAACATAAAAGCTTTTGAATTCTCCTTTGTTTCTACCAAAGGTATCAAGTAAGTCATGGAACAAGTCAGGGTATGAACCAAGAAGTATAGGAAGGATCAAGTCTTCTTTCTGGCCCATAGAAGAAAAAAAGTTTTGTAAATAAAAAAGGGAGAAATCCTCAAAAGAGTGACTGTCGATGAAATATTTTCTCCCATTCAGATGCACTCTCAGCCACTGTTAAGATACATCTTTCACAATGAAATGTCAATTTGGTTTAGGAACATCTCTGTGGTTGGAGATTTCAGTCCACTCATGACCAATTTTTACTGTGAAAGAGTTCACCTGATTTTCAGTCTGAAATCCCCCTTGCTATATTTCTTTCCATTACTTCTAATAACAAAGAAAAAGTTCTTTCCCTTTTTTGGTCTTTCCATTTCTTTTTTAAAAACATTTTATTTATTTATTTATTTATTTTTAGAGAGTGGGGAAGAAGAAAGACAGAAACATCAATTGCTTGCCTCTCATACGTACCACAAGCAAGGACTGAACCTGCAACCGAGGCACGTGCCCTGACCCAGGAATCGAACAGCCACACCAGCCACACACCAATTGAGCCACACCAGTCAGGGCAGTCTTTCCATTTCTTAAATATTTGTGAACTGTTATCACATTCTACCCTTTTTGCCAAGATGAAGTCACCTTTCAGGACACCTAAGTCAACCTTTCTCTTACACTGCTGTGTCTTTATGCCTGAACTTCTTTTCCACCTATTTAAGTTCTAATGAGACGTTTAATCTTGAACCTAATGTTCGGCACACTACAGAAGGTGCCACATCCTAAAAGGTGAATTATACAATAACCTACTTCGTAGTTGGTTAGAAAACTATAGTATGTACTGCTTCTCTGACTGCAATTTAAATAAACAGCAGACTACAATGAATGTCCTCCAATTTTACATAAAAATTTTAAATGTAAAAATTCAGGAACTAAAAGTATTTACTACTGAAAATAGCACTGTGAATATATATAAAGTATTTAAGTGACTATTAATAGAGTTGGTAGACTAAATGGACATCACTTTCTGCAATAAGTTTTGGATGCGATACGTTTAAAATATATACCAGTATTTCTCCAAGAAGTCTGGCTAAAATTCCACACCAAATTAAACTTCCTGCCAAATGGAATCAGACGCCACATTTCTTAAGGGCCAGAAATCTGGCCCAATATTCTCTGTTCCTACCAAGAACTAAAGAGCTGTTTGTTTGCAGCAGTCTCCAGATAGATATTAATACTGGGCCTTTCCAGTAGATTTTGTAACTCTCTATGGAGAAAAACTCTAAAATTTGGCCAGACATGGCTGTGGTTCCCGATAGGACATAAATCTTTCAGGCCCTCATTAGCTATTTAGTACTATATCCCAAATTCCTAATTCCTATCAGTGTGGTCTCTAAACAAACTCAATCCCACAGAGTAATTTACCCAGAGGTACAATCTGGCTGATTACCTTTTTTTCCCCCCTAGTCAATAAACATCAAGCAACTTCTTTGTGTTCAAAAAGAAACCAGGCCATGGGCAGCTAGAACTGTAATCTTTGGTTGAAATGCAGAACTTCTGGACATCAAACTAAATAATTCTATATTAGTTCACTTAGTTACAGATACTATTAAATTTAATGATTCTTGAGGAAAATGTAAGAATGTAGACAGTTAATTTAAAAAGCAACTTGCCCCCAATCCTGATGCCAGCTGATTATCTGAACTCAAAGGATTTCCACAAAATGTTCCAATGAATAAATTCCTTCAAGTTAAAAAAAATTTCTCACATAACATTAGACACCACCTATCTATTGAGTATCTACTATGTGTTTGACATTTGACAGGTAAAATTCCTAATTCTCACTACCATCATGGTGGGCATTATTCCTTTTTTATAGAGAGATCGACTCAGAGCCATTATCTCCAAGTCCCAAAGCTTTTGAGTGCCAGAGCTGGCTCCAAACTTCATCTGATGGGCCCCAAGTTTTCCCACCTACCATCAGGCTGCTCTCAATGTGCTATTTTCTGAAACTGCTTAAGTTTCAGGAGATAAAACTGTTAATTATAGGATTTAACTTCATATTTATTTTTCTTAAGGTAATGTATATGAGGCAAATTGAGTTTATATTTATATGTGATTGAACATTTGACGAGGTATTCTACAATTTAAAAAGAACTTTAGTAATCACTGTCTAATCCTCATTTCTTCAAGAAACTTTCATCCATGCATATTCTGGCAGACATTGTATTAATACTAGAGACATTACAATAAATAACATAGAGTTTCTATCCTGAAGGTGTTCAGTCTGAGACCATTAAAAAAAAAAGTTAACAGCATCCCTCTTGTGTAGAGGAAGAAACCAAAGGCTGGTGAGGCTTAAATGCCTTGTCCTAACTTAGCTTCCAGGAGGCGAACAGGACCTGATTCCAGATTCTTCTGATCACACCTCAGTGCCCGCCTCTGCACCCCCAGCTCCACCGCCCGCAGCCTCCTAACCATGCTCTGCAGTATTGCTTTTGTAACGGATGCAACAAAGACTGTAGAAGCCTGGGAGTTGGAATTCATCTAGGCATGTACAGCAATAAGACGATTGATTTTAATGCACACAGAACGCATGAGGCCACTTTTTAAAAAACAGATAATAAAACCACAAAAAAGTAACGTCTTGTATTTATTACTTTGGGTTGCTTCAGTCTTAAGTTGAACTCTGTTCTGAGAAGCTGCAAATATTTTCAAAGAAAGAGCGGGATAGTTCAGGCTAACAGAGAATTTTTAATGTTCTGTTTCATCATCAGGGCCACAGAAGGTCATGTAATAGAGAATGCATTTCTGTGAAAAGGTTCCTATCCTCATAAATGACCCCTGTGGGTATAAAATTGTTTTTCATCTTCTTATGTATTCACTTAATGACAGTGAGCCAAGACTTTGTGTGGGGGGTATAAAAATGGATGCATGAGATGCTGTTCTCCCTTCCCTTATGGAGCTCTCTGTTCGGTGGGAGACAGAAATTACTACAAAGGAATGGTTAGCTCTCCTTGTGACAAAGGACAGCTTCCTGAAAGCTCAGGCATAGAAAGGGATTAGCCAAATGGATAGAGTGGGGGGCCGGGGCAGGGGGAGGCCAGTGAGAGCGGGCACAGAGAATGGCATGCACAAGGTGGCCTACTCTAGAACTCGAAGTATTAGCTAAAATGCATGCTCTGCATTAATCATTTGGAAACCAAAACTACCAGAGAGGACTTTTCTGTCATTATTCAAGCTCTTTGCGAAACCAATTCCAATCTAGCTTTTACCCCTACTACTCTACTGATACTGATTTTGTAGTCATCACTAGTGATTTCTATGTTGCCCAATTCAGTAGATGCTTTTCAGACATCATCCCACTTGACCTCACAGTAGCACAGGACACAGTTGATCATTCCCACTTTTTGGCCATGCTGTACTCTCTTCTTGGGAAATTTCCCTCCACCTCTCTAGTCCCTCTTCCTCATCCCCGCTGCCTGATTCCTCCTCCTTTACCTGGTCTCTAAAGGCTGAAGTTCCTCAACCTTACTCCAACCCCCTTTCTTCCCTCCCCAGGCGGTATCAGCCATCCCTGTAGCTGTAAAGACCACCTCGACACTCCAGGCTGGCCTTACCTCGGAGCTCATTTTGTAAATCCAACTACCTCCCTGATATCTCCACCGGGAAATCTCTTAGACATCTCCAAGTTCAAAAGTGGAGCTTATTATTTCAACCACTCTCCCTAAAACCTGCTTGTCTCCTCACCATTCCAGTTACGACACACTCTTCACCAAGCCAGTCACCGGAAGTCATTCTTGCCCCTACGTCCAGTCCTCACGTCTGTCAGCTCTACCTCTGCTTACTTTCCATCTTCACCACTGACCCCCTAGGCCAGGGCTCTGCCTTCTTGTACTTGGTCACCCACTCTCCAGCCGCTACTCTCAGTACATTCTCCACAGAGCAATGACAATGGCGGTTTAAATCATGCCATTCCTCTGCTGACAGCCCTTCTGGGATGTTCACCAGTTCTTTCTCGGATTTTCCAACTCCATTCTCTCCTTCCGGTACATGGTACGACTGTGAAGTTACGGGCGGGGGGCATGTGATTTTCTCTGGATAATGAAAGGGGAGCAAAAGTGATATGGATCACTTCTGAGTAGAAACTTTAAGAGCCAGTGTAGGGAGGAAATGGGGGACATCTGGAACAGTGTCAACAATAAAATATATATATAGCCAATGTGTATGTTTTTTTCTTCCTATGCCACGATGATCACAATGTTCTAGAGAGTAGCTCCTCCATTAGCCTGGATTCTGGACTTAGGATATGACGGCAAAGTGGACATGCAACATGAGCGAGAAATAACATGTGTAAAGCTACACCTTCAAGAGCTCCCAACTGCACTAACAATGGCATACGAATGCCTTACCAGCTTCCAATGTAATTAGCTTCTCTGGACCTATCCAGCCTCATCTCAGGCCTGTCCTTCCCGTCCACTATGCTCCACTCACACTGGCCTTGCAATGTTTGGAACATGCCAAACCCCTTTCTACCCTTGCATGCAATGTTCTTTGTATGGTTCACTCCTCAACCTTCATGTTTTATTTTTTTATCCTTACCTGAGGATATGCTTATTGATTTTAGAGAGGGGTAGGGAAGGAGAGAGTGGGAGAGAAATATGGATGTGAGAAAGAAGTATCAATCAGTGGCCCCTCACACACTCCCCAACCAGGGTCCGAACCTGCAACCTAGGCATGTACCCCAACCAGGGATCAAACCCGTGACCTTCAGGTTTATGGGACAATGCTCCAACTGAGCCACACCGGCCAGGGCCCAACCTTTAGTTCCCAGCTTAAAAATTACCTCCTCGGAGGTGTCTCCCTAACCACTTTATCAAAGGAGACCCCTCACTGTGATTCTCCATTCAAGCACCCTGACCATTTCTTGCATGGCATACGACAGTCTGTAATAATTATTCATCTCTTTGATTTTCTGTCTCTTCCACTGGACTGTAAGTACCGTGAGGGGAGGAGCTTACCATATCTCCAGGGCCTAGCACTGTACTCTCAGGATAGCACCTATTATAAGGTAACCACCTGATAAATACAATGAATGAGCAAATAAAAAAAAGACTCAAAAAGCGGAACATAAGAAAACACTACAGATATCATATCATGTATCACAGAAGCCTGTTTCAGGTATCTTTTTTTATCCGGGACCAGTGAAGGCAGAACAATGCATCAAATCCAAACTACAGATAAATGAGACATTTTGTGGGAACTTTTTTCTTGAAGTCTTTCATCTCAGAGTAAGAAGCTACTATGATTAGAAAATAGGTCTGTGTTGTGAATTATTTTATGGGACTTGAGATCACCTTATATTGGCTTAATTCACCATCTTGCCCCACCACCAAATGCTATTCTGTTGGTCACAGAACATGAAAAGCTAAATGGTCTCAGGGGGATCTGAGCCACAGTCCTGATTTGATTAGCACAGTCTCCAAAGCATCTAACCAAACAAAACCACCTGGCTTTTTGCTTCTGACGATTTTCAGGTAGAGTAACGTGTTTACAATAGGAAGGCAGGGCCTGGATAACTCCCGAACAGTTCTGGGCTCTGAAGAGTCTCACAGAATGAGCAGAACATTAGAAACCTTAGAGACCGTATACTTAACTCCCCTCTTTTAACAGTTGAGCAAATGGGCCAAGCAGGCAGTTACTCGTATTTTGCTCTATGTAATGTGCATCTAATGTGCATGCATGTTTTTTGGCCCAAACTTTCAGGAAAAACATGCCTGGGTTGCGGGCCAGGTCCCCGGTTGGTAATGTGTGAGAGCCAACTGATCAATGTTTCTCTCCCTCTCTTTCTCTCTCCCTAAAACTAAATAAAAATCTTTTTAAAAAAATAAAAAACATTTATACAGATAGATATAGAATTAGTACTACCCATGTATAAAGTGCATACTTATTTTTTCCTCAAATATTTGGGCAAAAAAGTGTGCATTATACACAGCAAAATACAGTACTCATTTGCCTATAAGAAAGACTCCCAGCTCCTAATCAAGTGCTCCTTCCACAACACATAGCCCCCTCCCACAACCAAGAACTGGTGATTATGTCAAAGTAACCGGTAGAGAATCCAATGGGTGACATCTGGATGACACAGGTTGTAAATCCCTCAATGTTTCTCTTTCTCTTAATCTCCTTCATTTAGACAACTCTAAATAAACAGAACAAACACAATAAAAACAAAGGTGATCTGGAAGAGCTATTTTAATTTTCTATTAAACATTCTTCCAAAAGCATTATTTTACCATATATTTTACTAAGTGGTAAGATATAACATTAGTTTTAGAAAAATTAGGAAGAAAGATAAACGTGGATAATTAAACTAAGTATATGAGAAGGAAAATTATAACTAAGGACTGAAAGCTTTATAAACTTAAATTAATATGAAATTATAATTTTAAAACTGTGCATCTCGAAGCAAATTTTATTGTTAAAACTATTTAACACTGATTTTTCAAGAACAAAACCCATTTAAAAATATTTTTTATTTTAAAAATAGGCCTGTGTTCAGCTATAAATTCCCCACCCCTCCAAGCTCTGATCATATTTCTTTTATTTAGATTTGGGAAGAAAATACCATTCTGATGGTGCAAAATGCAAAATTTAAAAAATTTTTTAAATCCCAGTACAGATTTTTGAAAACTATTAATGGAAAATAGATTAAGGTCATTAAGTGCACAAACTAATTACTGGCCAGCTTCTGGTATTTTGTTTCTCCCCTAATTCTCTCAAGAAAAACTTATAATGAATCTTCAGCAGAACAATCCTTAAATATACTTCATAAGCAAAATGAGAGCTTTTGTTTACATAGTTTTTGGATTTTGCTGTTCCTAATTTTATTCTGAAACTCAATTTTACTCCAGACCATAATTACCATATTAACTTTGTAATGCACAGTTGTATGCAATTCAGCAAAGCAGTAGTATACCACCAGGCTCTATTCACCCAAAGCTTAGGAAAAACAGAATTGGTCACACTCATTTAAAAACAAATCCCGTGCTATTGGCCAACACATGGTTTCAGTCTACGTTCTGACAATGAAATATATGGATATATATCTGTAAGTCTCATCTTGATTTTCAAAGGTAGGCACAGAAAGATCTTCACAGCTTAGCTTTGCCAGGCTGGAGCTGAAGATTTTGTAGCTTCATAGCCAGACCCATGTTGCCAGTGACTTTCAATTTGCCTTGAAAGAAGGCCTGTAAGAAGAAAGAAAATTTATTACTTGGTGTTTTCCATTTTGAGACTGCTGATATTTCTAGACTGTCCAGCCCTGAGATCACTTATTCATCAAGCCTCTTATACCTCTGTCAAAATATAAAATTCAGCTTTCTGGAACAGATTTAGAACCAGATTCTTCAAAAGGAAGGAACTGTAAAAGCTATGCTTTACACAGAGCAATCAAAAGGCACATCTTTCCCAAGCGTCTTCTCTTAGAAATTGAATCTGCCTCTACCTGCCTTCCCCAATGGTGGTACATTAAATATTAGGCCAAGAGGGTTCACGCTAGAATGCTTTTGTTTAAAAGAATTACATGTGGACCAGGAATATGAACTAAAATTTTCAGAAGTCTGTCGAGAAAAACAGCACATGCATAACACACTTAGAAACTCTTGGAATACAATATGGATGAAATATCACCAATTTTTTTTCTCTTTGGTCTTCACAATAAAGGGCTTCTCCCCACAGAGGGAGGCCAGGCGGTCTGCTGAAACTGAGGTGCTCGTGTTAATCTTTGGCTCAGTAAGAAGAATCAAACCAATCCGAAATGCAGAACCACAATTTGTTCCATTTAACAACTGCCTGGGATTAGATCACATGATGCTTGCTAAATTTATCATGTAACAAAATCCCAGGAAAACTGGAGAAATAGCAAAATTGGGAACATGGCCAGATTTCTCTGCTATGATCTGTCTTTTAACTGAATTCTAAAATAAGGGCTAGGTGAAAAAGTTTCTGGTAGTCTTAGCTTTTTAACAAGTACATTAAGAAGTCAACAGGTAAGCTCAGTTAGTTAATTGTCCCTGATATGCCATGGTTGCGGATTCAAACCCCAGTTAAGGCACATACAATAATCAACCAATGAATGCATAAAATAAATGGAACAAATCGATGTCTGTCTCTGTCTCTTTCAATCAATTTTTAAAAAATAAAAGAAGTTAGGACCTCTTTGCTTCATTGATGGGAATGCACAGAGCCCTGCTTTTTCTACACCTTCTAGTAAGGGTGACTAATTTTTTTTTTCCCCTCCTCTGTCTGGACAAACTAAATATTTCCTTCCTATATGGCACAGTGCCTTCTGTCTGATGACTTAAAGGTCAGGTGTCTCAGAATACAATATATTTAACATATGTCCCTTTAAAATATGGACCAGTGGTACTTAGAAGAGAAATTCACCATCTTCCCTTTTTTAAATTAAAAGAGAAAAATGACTTTTTATTTACTAATTATTATAGAGAACACACAAATCTTCACTCTTTAGGGAAGAGCCATTTTAATCTGGCCCCTAGGTGTTCTTCATATGTGCTTGGTGATGGAGAGCACATTGCTTTGTTTCAACTGTAGCCAAACACTGAAATTATAATTTCCACTGCATTTAATGGTTTCCAGTCAAATCCTCTACTGAGCATAAGGGAAGGCACAGAAAGGAAGGCCATTGGCACATTAATAGAAAGGTCTGTCACTTTTATCTTTAATTTCTTTGTGTGCTAACAGGTGCCCAAGAAAAACAAGCTGATACTTCACTCCCCAAAATGGGTGGTAAACAGATAAATGGAGAGAACTGAGGGTGGCTGATGTGTGAAGTCTGATCACGTTGCCAAGGAAGTGCATGGAGTGAGTGCACAGCGGAATGAGGAACAGTGGGTGGGAAGAAGGATGACAGCCAGCTCCTATAGTGGTGGCCTCTGTTCTGTCCAGATTTTTGGAATGAGCTCAGTGGGTGGAAATATCAGTGCCAATGGTGTGTATTCAGCTGAAACGTCAGAGATGCATGGCTCTTGCCTGTCAGCTTATTAACTGAAATATTCTCAGTTGCTTAAAAAAATCATTTTTAAAAGGAATACAAGTGGGAGTCAGATTTAGTTGTTATATCCAATCTCTAGCCTTACCAGGGGACAGCAAGAATAAGACCTAAAACAAATCAGGCTGAGGCAAAAAGTAAAAGTAAAAATAAAAAAATAAGGTTACAATGGAAGGAAGCACCTTAGTTTCCTTGTTATTATCTATGGCTGATGGAAAGCTCAGTATACTGTCGTCTGTTCGCCACTATGCAACTAGAGAGTACAAGAAGACCCTTGACAATCTGGGCAATTCAGACAAATATAATCCTGCAACTATAAAAATTTAAAAAAGGTCAGGCATCATGCTATGCTCTGGAGACAAGAAGACAAGAATGACGTGGTTTGTTCCTTTAAGATAACCACAATCTAATTTGGAAGATAAGCACATTAGGACACATATCAATCATGTGACAAGTGCTGACCTAGCAGCCCAGGAGGTGGAACAGGACACAGACGGGCTATAGCTCCCCAACAGCTTGGAAGAAGGCCTTTGAAGACGCCATCCGAGCTTAATTTGAGAGACAAGGAGTTTACAGGGCAAGACAGCTCAGGCAACAGCATGGGCAAAGACACAAAATGTAAAAGGTCGCATCTTCGTTCACACCTCTCCCTTCTTCCACCTGGATTGTTCCTACTCCCCCTCTGTGCACCGCTCACTTCTGAGCCCCTAGAACTCAGCTTCAGTGTCCCCTCCTCTATGAGCCTTTCTCTCAAGGCCCAGAAAGTCATGGCTGTGCCTTCCCCCACCCTCCCAGACCACACACAAGGTGTGGTCTGCACTGACAGATATTGGCTGCACTTACTCTTGCAGATCTGTCTTGTACCAAATCGGGGGTGCCCTGAGCATGGGTACTATGTCTTATTCATCTGGGCATTTCCAGCACACGGGACAGTGTCTGGCACATAGCTTGCTCCACAAATGTTTGTCATTTGACAGACGAACACTGACTTTTGTATGTTTGACCACTTTGCACCTTGTGAGGCTGAGGCAGGAGATAAAGTGGAATGGGCCAGAAGATCCCACCTACTGGAAGGATGTAAAGGCCATTATACTTACCGTCTGAGGATTCATTTTACCAGTCATTAAAGCCATTAAGTCTGAGTCAGCCATCGTGATTGTACAGTCAGCTTTCTTATCTAAAATGAGATGTACAGGAGAAGGAAAGAGAAAAGGGGAGTATTCAGTTTTCTGTATACATTTTAGTCAATAGCCACTGACTGCAACAGAATCATATCCAGTACCCAAGCTGTGTGGGGAGGTGGGCACTCAATGGCAGCCAGGAAAGTGTGGCATAAATTACAAGCAACCTCAGCATTTAACAAGAGAGAAATTAAATGATGGTAGTGTAAACAATCATTTATTCAACAGAAATTTTAAAAGCATCTACACCTGCTAAGTATTTTTTAAAGATTTTATTTATTTTTAGAGAGAGGGGAAGGGAGGGAGACTTTTCATAGTGTAACCTTTTGTATCTTTTAATTTTTTAATCACGAAAATGTATTACCTATTCTAAAAACAAATAGAAATTTAAAAAATAATCATTTAAAGCCACTTATTTATTTTACAAGTAAAACCATGTTTTACAAGAAAGAATGACTTTATCAATATTCCTAACTTTAAAGCTTTGTAGTCTTTTATTCTTTTTCTAAAAATTTTGTTTGTTTGTTTATAGAGAGGGGAAGGGAGGGAGAGAAGGCGAGAAACATTGATATAAGAGAGAAACATCTATCAGCTGCTTCTCAGCACAGCCCCATCTGGGGACCTAGCCCATGACCCAGGCATGTTCCCTGACCCTGATCAGGAACTGAACCAGTGACCTTTCAGTTTGCGGAACAGCGCCCAACCCACTTAGCCACACCAGTCAGGGCTAAGTTTTGGGGTTTTTTATCCTCACCCAAGGACATTTTCATTTGCTTCCCCCCGCCCCCACTGCCCCGAGACAGAGAAGCAGGGAGAGAAGAAGGGGGAGAGAAAAACATCAGTCAGTTATCTCCATATACACCCAGACCCTGGATCCACACTGGGACCAGGAATCCTACACATCCCAACCATGGGTCACACGCGCCAGCACCCAGACCGGCAATGAACCCGCCACCTTTCGGTCACTGGACAACACTCCAACCAACTGAGCCACACTGGCCAGGGCAGGGATAAGGTGTTTTTTTGTTGTTGTTTTTATTCTGAGGACTTTTAATGGATAGTCTACTGACATTCTCAAGAATACTAAAAGCAGAAAGTGGTTTTCTGCTAATATCATTGAAAGTTTCATCTCTTAGGTTTTTCCTAGTTTCCTATGAACTGGTAAACATCTAAGAGTCTTTATTTGTAATAAATATTTTAAACATCTCAAGTTAAATTCAGTATTTCATATTATACTCTGCCCTATACTCTTGATATCCCTTTCTCTGTTCTACTTTTAATTGTTTAAATAAAAAAGTGTGTTTATATGTGTGTGTGTGTGTGTGTGTGTGTATTATATGGCTGATGGATATGTGTGTGTGTGTATTATATACACACATTATATAAGTGCTATATAATGTGTGTATACACACGCACATTAGTATATAAATGCTATATTCGTTTAATGGGATACAATACAGCCATTATATGATATGTATATACATTTATTGGCCTGAAAAAATGTTAATGGTATACTGTTCATGATACTGTTATATAACCCAGTTACAAAACAAATTGTAAGCATGATCCCATTTTTGCATAAAAACAGATATTCAATTACATATGCTTATATGAAAAACATCTGTAAACTTAGACATCAATATGTTAGTAACAGTTATTGTGGGTACTGACTCTAAGGTGACCCCCATGATCCCCGCCTCCTGGTGTTCATGCCTTTGCATAAATAACCCTTTACCCTTGAGTGTGGGCATGAGCTGTGACTTGCTTCTAGACAACAAATGTAGCAAAAGCAATGGGCTATCTTCCCTGCGGTTCTGTAATGTTATATAAGACTGTCTTGCTAGCAGACTCACTCTTACTCTCCTTCTGGCCTTGGAGAAGCTAGTTGTGCTGTGAACTGCGTATGGAGAGAGCCACACAGCAGGTTACCTACCTTTAGGAGCTGAGGGCAGACTCTGGCCTGCAGCTAGTAAAAAACTATAGCTGTCATTCACACAGCTGCAAGAAAATGATTTCTACCAGCAACATGCATAAGCTTAGACATGGGCCCTTCCCCAGTCAAGTCTTCAGATGACAACACAGCCCTGGCCAGCACCTTCACTGCAGCCTGTGAGACCTTATGCAGAGGACCCAGCTAAGCTGTCCTCAGCAAACTTAACCATGGAAACTGTCAGGTGGTAAATATGTGTGTTGTTTCAAGCCACTAAGTTTGTGGTAATTTGATATGCAGTAATAGAAAATGAACACAGTCATCTACATCAGATTTAACAAACTTCAGTAAAGAATCAGACACTAAATAGCTTATAGGCTTAGATCTCTGTTGTAACTGCTCAACTCTGTGCCCGTATCTCAAAAGCAGCCACAGATAAAACAAATGAACATGTCTGTGCTGCAATAAAACTACAGGGTAAGCCCTGGCTGGTGTGGCTCAGTGGATAGAGTGCTGGCCTGTGAATCAAAGGGTCTCCAGTTCGATTCCCAGTCAGGGCACATGCCAGAGTTATAGGCCAGGTCCCTGGTAGGGGGCGCCCGAGATGCAACCACACATTGATGTTTCTCTCCCTCTCTTTCTCCCTCCCTTCCCCTCTTTAAAAATAAATAAAATAAATCTTTAAAAAGATACTATAGTGTGGGGCAAAAGTACATATGGGAAATGAATAAGAAGAAGAATAGACTCTCTGTTTCGCCTACTTACAATTGTAAACCTACTTTTGCCCCACGTATTTTCAAAATAGGTAGCATACCCAAAGGGATATTTAAAATTCATATATCTAACAAAGAACTTGTATCCAGATATATTTTAAAAACCCCTACTACTCAACTAGAAAAGGTTAGATAATCCAATAAAAAAATGCGCAAATAAACATAAACAGGCACTGTACAAAAGAGGATCTCCAAATGGCAAAAAAAAGCACATGAAAGTGTTCAACTTTATTAGTTATCAGGAAAATGCAAGTTAAAAGCATGGATGAGATACTACTACATAACAGCTAGAATGAAGGGCTTAAAAAAAAGACAGTATCCAGTGCTGGAGGGGATGAGGAACAACTGACAAATCAGTGCTGGAGGGCCTGTAAAATGGTACAGCCACTTTAGAAAACAAGCTGGAAATTTCTTATAAAGCTAACCATACACACGCCAAATGACCTAGCAGTCCCACTTTTAGATTATTTACTCAAAAGAAATGAAAACATGTCCACACAAAAATCTGTATATGACTGCTGTTAGTGGCTTTATTCAAATTGCCAAAAGCTGGAAGAAAACCCAAATGTGCACTAACTGGTAAATGGATAAACTACTTGGCCACAAAAAGGAACAAACTACTGATGATACATGAATAAATCTCAGTGAAAAAAAAGCAGGCTCAAAAAGCTGCATACCATCTGATTCCATTTGTAAGACGTTCTGGGAAAAGTAAAACTACAGGGACAGGAGTTAGACTGGCGGTAGCCAGGGCCTGCGTGCGGGAGGAAAGGGTTGACTACGAAGAGACATGAAGACACCTTCTGGGGTGATGGAAATATTTTATATCTTGTTTGTTGGTGGTAGTTACAAAACTATGCATTTGTCTAAATTCAAAGAATTTTACTATATCTAAAAGGGTAAATTTTATTATGTGTATATTATACCTCAATAAACCTCACTAAAAAGAAAACTGACAGTACCATGTACTGTCAAAAATGTAGAGCAAATGAAACCCTCATATAATGTGGAAGTGAATGTAAAACAGTATATTCACATTAAAAAAAACACTATTTCGCTATATTATACCTTATGATTTAGTATTTCCACTCCTGGTTATATGTCAAATGGAATGAGTATATATGTCCACTAAAAGACACATATGAGAATGCTCATAACAGCTTTATTCATAAGGCCCCAAAATACAGAGATACATCAACTATGGAATGAATCAAATTCTGGTGCATTCACATAGTAAAAATGAACTACCACTACATGCAACAATATTAACAAATCTTACAATGCTGAGCAAAAAGAAGGCAGACCTAAAAGAGTAAATATTGCATGGTTCCTTTATATGAATTTCCAAAATAAATAAAGTCAATCTGTGGTGGTATAATTTGGAATAGTGGCTCCTTTTGGAGTGGGCAGTGAAAGACAGAGGTATGAGGTGTGAGGGAGGTTTCTGGAGTGCTGGCAACATTCTGCATCTTGATCTGGGAGATACGTTCATTTGTTAACATTTATCAAGTTGTATACTGAGATCTATGCCCTTTGTTATGGGCTCGACTTCATATACAAAATTTTACACAAAACAAAAAAACAGGTATTGGGTTGGATTTGGCCCACAGGACATAGTTTTACAACCCCTGAAGTAAAATGGTCGGATTACAGGAGAGTAATTTTTCATTTTCTTTTTTCTTATTTTTTTTTTACACTGAGTATATATTACTTATATAATACAAAGTTTTTAAAATGTTAATTTTAATACCATCAAGGTATAACTTTAAAAAAAGGCTGTACTACAAAGACTCTACTATCTCATTGCTAAATCAGTCATGTCTACCTTGGACAAATGAGAGGTTTCAAGTGCAAAAGGAAAAATTCTCCAAGAAACCAAACTCATCAGCAGTGTTTTAGGCGATCAATATAACAATAGTACTCTAGCAGCTGGCTGGCTCCTCCTCAAATTAAAGTTGGCCTCTTCCAGACACCAAGTCACTTTATATCTCACTATTGCTTTATTTTCTTCATTGCACTTATCTCAAACTACCTTAAGTTCCTGTATATGTGTTTTCTGTCTGCATTTGTCCACTAGAATGAAAACTTTGTAAAAACAGAGCTCTTGTCAGTTTGTTCATTGCTATATCCCCAGGCCCTTGAAGAAAGCTTGATACGAAAGGCAATCGATAAATTCTTATTGATAAAATTATTTATAATTCAAAAGATTATCAAATTATGGCCCAATAAGTAACCAGCTAATCTATGTCTTAATAAAAGAGAAAGGGGCTGCTACATTCTCAACGTTTGTCTCCCCCTCCAAAACTCGTATTTCCGAACCCTAATGTCTGATGCTATTAGTAGGTAAGGCCTTCAGGGGGTCATGAGGGTGGAGCCCTACGGAAGAGATTAGTGCCTTATGAAAGACTCCAAAGACACCACTGGCCCCTTTGCGGGCCCCTGTGAGCCCGCAGCAAGAGGGCACTAGCTAGAAATCAGGCAGAGGGCCCTCACCAAGACGTGACTTTGATCTTGATCTTGTACTTCCGGCCTTCAAAACTGTAAGAAATAAATTTCTCTTGTTTCTAAGCCACCCAGTCTGCAGTACCTTTGTTATAGTAGCCCAAATGGATGAAGACAGGAGTAAAATGTTATAGTATGCCCATATTATTAAATAACTACAAGACTGAAAATTTAAAAAAAATTTATTATACATCTTACAACTCAGAGATAGCCCCTAAAGAGAATGGGATTCAATGGCCACTCAATCTTTGTCCCTAACAAAATTTTCTCTTATTACAGGAAAAAATGTATGAAGCCTTAAAAATAAAAATTTACAAATCTAGAAAATCCAGTTCTCTTGTAGATACATATAACATCAAAGAACAGGGAGGAAAAGCAAGCTAGCAAATTGAGACAGTCGGACTTAGTTTATAGTTGGACGTGACCCTAACATTACAAGAAAGGACTCAGTCATTGAAAGGTGGCTTTAGGAAGTGAAGTCTGCTGTGTGTGCTGCTATTGTTGCTGATGTAATATCAGCATTTATTGAGCACTCGCTATGCCAACCACTTCACGTAAATAACTTGTTTGTTATAACTCTGTGAGGGTCAGAGAATTCCTACAGCTAAAGGCCACACTCCCAACTCTTAGGCTTTATGGCTTCCCTGAATAAGAAGGATACAGACCCATTCAACAGCTCAGCTCAGTTTTAATTGGGCCTTCACAATTCATCAGCATCTGATGAATCCCAGATGCATTCTCAGATCCCCCCATCCGCTTGAGGAGTCTTAGACAAGTCTAACGTGTTCAAGCAAAATAAATGTTTAATATATGGGTTGGGAAGAAAACAATGACTTATGAAGCACTTACTATGCTAAGGTGCTTTATGTACTTTATCTCATTTAATCCCCACAACAGCTCCATGAATAGAAATTGTTTTTACCATTTTCTGGACAAGACAACTGGACTCAGGGAAGATACACACCTAGTAAATGATAGAGCCAAGACCCAAACCCAGGTTTGGGTGTCTCCAAAGGCTATGCTCTTTCTACTGTACCTTGGGGATCAGAGACGCTGGGGTTTTCTGTATCACGTTCCCCACAAAAGAGCAGGATTGAAAACTCAAGTGAGTGGGGTGAGAGGATAAAATAAAAGAATAAAAGAATAATGTGTCATGTCAGATTAATTAAAGTTGGTTTCCTGGAGATATGCTATGTGAGTTGTCTCAAAGGAGAGGAGAGGGGCAGACTTCATGGAGAAGGTACTAAAAGGCACCTAGGCAGGAAAAAAAAGATGGAAAATGCACAAATTTTCAAGTATAATCATTACCCTACTCTTAGAATATAAGCAAATGAAATACATTTAAGTAAATCTTACTTCATTAAAAGTAAGTAAATCTCTCAACACTACGTACATGCCAAAAGAACCAGCAATTCTCTAAGATGCCAGTTCAAACTAGGACAGGTTATTGATGCTTTAACTTAGCTGATCTCTAACAAATGGCCATTTGTTGGCTGATGTAAAAGGAGCTGGCAATTTCCAGTGATGGCTTTTACTGGGTAAGCCTGTATTTCAGCACCACTCCTGGCTGCCAACACGTGTCAGTTTCAGCAGAAATTACCTTGCCCCAGGGTAAAATCTGTTCAGGTCTGGGACGGGGCACCTAATGAGGGGAGAGCTCAGTGCCAGGATCCATATGCAGGGAATAAAAGCTTTCCATAAGCATATTATCTTTCATGACAAACAAACACCCATAACAAAACAGAAAAAAATTCTTAAATCATCTTAACATCTGCCTGTGCATATCAGAATATAATCCTGAAGTATCTACAACCCTTCAATAATTAAAAAAAATTGGCATTATATCCCAAAAGTTCTTTTTATTTCTAAAAGCTAGAATCTAGATGAAGCAGCTCATACAAGTCAAACATATAGTTCTTCTGTCCATTCATTTTGAGAAAGAAAAAAAAGACTACATATAATTCAGGAGCTTTTCACAACAGTGCCATCCCGTCTACACCAGATGGAGGCCCTTACTACTGCTCAGCTTTTTCTTCATTAATCTCCAGTTGATTCCTTATTTAGCAGTGCTTATAACACTGCTACTAACATTTCCTCCTATCTCCAAGCTCTCCTCTATTCCAGATGCTCTGCCAGCCTCTTCTTTACTTCAGAATGCCCCTGAATATTTATCTACCCTCTCAGAGAAAAAAGCCTCCATCCCTCCTTGCTAACTAAGGCTAATCTTCCTTCTACCTGTGCTCCTGATGTCAACCTCTCCTCCAGGAGCACCTTCCAAAATGTATCAACAATGAACTCTACCATCTTCAATAAACCTCCTTCTCCAACACAGCTTCCAGGTCGCATCAACTTCTCCCAGATATCCTTGGCAATGACCCTGTAACAACATCCTTTTTTCTCACTGCCATCATTTCTGCTCATTCTGATGGTGTCAACATCCATCCTCCTAACTGCTCTCTCTGCCTCTGATTTCTCCCTTCCCGATTCATCTAGTCTATTGCAGTAGCTTCATCCTCTACAACACAGTTCTGACTTTTACTTCTCTATTTTAAAAAAGCTTTAATGGCTTGATTATACAACAAATCACTTTCAAAGTCCAAAGCATGGTATTTTACACCTTCCAAAAGGCTGGTTCTCATCCATCATATTTCTTAGTTGCACCAGGCTCTCTCCAATAGGAGAAACATAACATACAAAAGAGATACCACTTATTGAATGCTTATTAAGCATCACTCACTCATTCTGCTGTCCATTTTTAAATGACTTATTTTACTGAACATCTAACATTTGTCAGTAATTATTCTAATAGTTAGATTCATCTAACTATTCTAGGCACTTGCGACTGCAGCAGTGAACCTATCAGGGAAGAAGCTCTACCTTCATGCAGCTTACATTTCAAGTGAGTGGAGGGATGAGTGATAAGCAAATAAGTAAAAAATTATACAGTAAATCAAATGGTGATAAATACCGTAAAGAAAAATAAGGAATGATAATGGAGGTGTGATTTTAAAAGTATGGTTAGAAAAAAGCTTCCTGAGGTGACATTTGGACAAAGATCCAAAGGAAATGAGGGAACAAGCCATGAGGGTATCTGAGAGAAGACAATTCCAGGCAGAGGGAACAAAGTAGAGATCTCCTAATCTGGGAACCCCCCGTGTTCAAGCAGATGCAAGGAGGTGGTGTCACTGGAGCAAAATGAGGGAGAGTGTGGTAAGACAGAGAAAACTGGGGCCAGATCATGTGGTTCTAGCAACTCTGGCTTTTACTCTGAACAAGCGGAAAGCCACTGGGTCACACTGTGACCTTGAGCTGTAAAACGATCACTCTGGCTAATGTGTGGTGAAGAAATCTGTAGGGACAAATCTGTAGGCAACAAAATGATGGAAGCTTAGACCAAGGTGGCAGTAGTCAGGGAAGACACAGTTGGCTGATGGATTAGGCTGTGGAGTGTGAGAAAAAGAGGAGCCAATGATGATGTCAAAGTTTTTAGACTGAGGAACTGGTAGGTTAGATCAACAATTGACCAAGATGGGGAAGACAGTGGAGGGGTACATAAAGGGGAGTGGGAGGAAGGTCAGGAGTTCATTTTTATACATGCTCGTTTTGGGGTGCGGATTAAATATCCAGCTAAAGTTGTCAATTAAGCAGCTGGATATACACCTTGGAGTTCAGTGGCTGGGTCCACACTGATGATATCTGGGAATCCTCAGTGTAGATAAGGTTTTATAACCATGAGACTAAATGAGATCCCCAGTAGACAGAACTGAGCCTTGGAGCACTCCAATGTTTAGAAATTTGGAGATGAGGAGAAAACAGGAAGAGAAGCCAAGAAGGAAGCAGCCAGGAGGTAAGTGGAAAGTGTGAAAAAATATCATGAGGTCTGGGAATTTAGCAACATGATGGTCACTGGTGACCTTGACAAGAATCCCTGGGGGATAGTGATGAAAACAAAAGCTCACGAGAGTGAGTTCAAGAAAGACTGGGATGAAAGAGATGGAGAGCGATAGAATAAATGGTTAACATTAAATGGGGAAAAAAAGAAAGACTGGGATGAGAGGAAGCAGAGATAGTCAGTAGAGACAGGTCTTTCAAGCCATATAACTGTACACTGGACCATGTACTTTACAGATTAATTACGAGCCAATTCTCTTAAACCTCCCACTATACTTGTGAAATAGGTAGCACTTATTATTCTCATGTACCGATCACAAAAACTTGAGGCTCAGGGAAGTTAAAGAACTTATTCAAGGTCAAAACCTGTGAGTGGCAAGGCCAGGACCCTAAGCCAAGTTTGTCTAACTCCAAAGCCTCAAACCAGTAACTCTGTGATAGTGTCTCCCAATCTTTGGGAGGAGGCAGCTGCGATCTACTCCTATTTCCAAGGATTCACTAGTTTAATAGGGTCTTAAAGCCAGCCCTTTTGGGGAACACCAAAGCAGACTCCCATTTTCCTCCGTGAACTCGTCAGTGTCCCTATAAATGGGGCCATTCCTGCACTGACCTGAGTTAGGAAGCACTGATCCTCTGCCATTCTTCACATCCACCACCCAGGTGGCTTCTTTACCCCCAGGGCCATCCTTCACCTTGAAGGCAAAAATACCGCCGATTTTCTTCACAAACTGTTCCCCTTCCTGGAAAGAAGAACAACACTGGGAATTATATTAAGCTCAGTTCTCTGGCCTCATCCCAAATCAAATTAAACGTTTCAATAGATACTTGACATGAGCAGCTGGGCCAGGAGGGGCAGGCCCCAAGCTCCCTTCCGATCTTTTACCCAGAAAAGTCGGAAAGGCAACCAGGCAACAACTCCCTCATCTGCCAAGTCTTTTGTTAAAAACGGCTTTCTGGATATAACTGGTAGAAGGAAAAGGAGGATGGGGGGAGGTTGGCATGACAGCATTTTCTCCTGAAATGGCCTTCATTTACCTCAAGAATTTCTGAAAGGTTCACTCTGGTGTCTCTGAATGTATGAACTCCCACTCCCTTTTTTTTTTGCAGGTAAATTCCTTTACATACATTTTTGGTTTCCCACAATTGAAGATGAGTGGTTCTGAGGTCAAAGTCTTTTTGGTGGGGAGGGGGGCGGTTAACCCATGTTCTGGATTAGTATAAAGAATTATGCAAGTAATGTACTATTTACAACTACAACTTACTTTTGGATCTTGAAGAATGAAGCTGGAAAAATAACCTCAGGTACATATCTCTGTAGATTGGGTTCTATGCCCCTCTCTCTCCCCTTCATTCCTACTCTGCTTCATCTTCCCTGTCTGCAATGTTTACTGACTGAAACAATGATTGGCAGTAGACACTGTTCTGGGCACCAAGAATACGGAAGGAGGAGTTGGAGGGATACGCGATAATACACTATGACAATTATGACAGCATATTGGGATAAAGGGAGACACAGGGGGCTACAGAGGACAGCGCTAACCGCCCCACACATCTTTTTTAAAAAAAAAGAAACAAAAACAAAAGTCATTTTATTGTAATTCTTTTTCTTTAGAGAGAAAACACATTTTACTGTGGAAAAATTAGAAAATATCAATAAGCAAAAAAAAAAAAAGGAAAGAAAATATAAATAATTCATAATTTCATCACCTAAGAGAAAATATTTTAGTATATGGGGTCTTATTGTATATACTGTTTTATAATCCACTTTTCTGTTTAATATTTATCCTCATTACTGTGTCATTAAATACTCTTCTATGCAATTCAAATGACCACATATAGTCTTTAATTGTAGAATTGTACTATATTTAACCAATACTGTTGCTCGATATTTACATTAGTTCTAACTTCTGGCTCATAATTATAGCAATGCTGTGAATAACATTTGTATATCTAAATATTTTTACATAGCCTCACTGACTTAAGATTAAATTCCTAGAATTAAATTTTGCTAATGAAGAACACTAAATCTGGAATGAGCATAGGTTTAAATTCTCCACAGCCTCACCACTTTGATCTACCTTTTTTTATTTTAGTCACCTAGTGGGTGTGTCAATCTTTTTCTTATATACCTGAGCCTATCTAGAATCAACCAGCGGTCTTAGGACTTCAAAGAAGCTATTCTAAAAATATTCAGTCTAGGCCTATTTATTTCAAAAGTCATGCAGGAATTTCTTACATATGGGTGTCCTAATATCAACTACCAATATTTCCTAGTTATATCAAGAAACCAAAATGACTGTCAGATTTTTTAAGTCAAAGGGAAATTCTCTTATTTTGACTTCTCTTAAAAGATCTCACTCAAATTATTTTAAGTTAACTTGAGGAAAAATTATTAACAACAATAACAATCTTTGGAGGCCTATAAAGTTTAAGTGCTTTTATATACATTTTTTATTTAATCTCCACAAAACCCTGTAAGTAGTTGGACAGGTATTAATATTAGCATTGAGCTGAAAAAACAGTTGAGGCTCATAAAGGTTAAGAACCCTTCAGACTATTCTCTATCCTGCGGCCAAGTAATCTGTCTAACATAACCCACCTAACACTTTCAGGTTTGGATTTTTTAAATGGCTCCCCACAAAATATAGGATGAAGTCTGCCTTTTTATATCATTGAAGATTCTTTGTGATCTGAAGGATAGTTACTGTTATCTTCAGATACTTTTTAATCTTTCTCAGGCTTTATGTTCTAACCACACTAACCATTCTGAATTCCAGGAATACACGTGTCTCCATGCCCTGTTGCGGGGCACACACTTCCTCCTGTTCTTGATTCGTGCCCCCATCTCACCAAGTCTCAGCTCACATGAAACTCTCTGGGAAGGCTTTTCTGTCTCTACTGCATACTTCAAAAGCCCTTTGTACATGCACCCGGGTTTCTTGTTAAAGTAGTTATTTTTTTTCTGGGAAATTTTTTCCATGTCTCTCTTTCCACTAAACTCTATGTTCCCTCAGGGGCCGGGACATATGACTAGTAAGTAGTACAACCAGAACTCAATCCTAGTTTGGTTTAACTCCAAATTCCATGTTCTTTCCATTTGACCATACCATACTGCAAGGCAGACTACATCAATAGTTCCAAACTTTACATTATGAAAGCAGTTTGTCATCATAAGTGAATTTTTAAAAAGTTCAAAGTCTTCTCCATATTCCTTAAAATATTTTATCCCTCAAGGTTCTGGGGAGACAATCTGGAAGAGTGGGTTAACAATGCTCGTATATTGGGCCACCCAAGAGCCAGGCTTTCTTTGGGGCTAGTGGCTCCTGAATGACTATTTCCAGGTACCTCCATGTCATCTGTTTGCACCATGCCTCAGGAAAACAGCTATGACAGACATCCACAAGTCAAAGCAGGAAGACACCAGCAAACATTTAGAAATTCTACCTACATACTTGGAGAGAAATTCCTCCCGCCTCCTTAAGATAGGGGTAGGTTAATTTTGCACTTGCTGTTAATTTTGAGAACCATCTAATCATCTTACAAAATCACATCCTTTGGTCAATAAAGCATTTTTAATTGAAGAAGGAGGGAGAGAGTTAAAGGGGGAAAGCAAATTCACATTTATTGTGAAACTAGAGTTCATTAATACTAAGTGATTTCTAAGTGTCTCCTTCCCTGAAGAAAAGTACTTCTTTCTGAGTAGGTAAAAGGTCAAGGAGTAGGTCCTGTGTAAACATAATCAGAACAAAAAAATTAACAGAATTCAAAGAAGGGCAATAGGATATTGCTAACAAAGACAAAAGTGGAAATAAAATATCTTGCCAGGCTTCCTTTGCTAAGGCAGAAAATGCATGAATTGACAAAAGATTCCAAGACTTTCTTTCACTTTCTAGTCCTGCAAACATTTAGGAAACTGACAATCGTGGGAAGGAGGAAAAAAAACAAGGGGACAAGGTACATGCAAGTGAGGTTATGGAAGGAGGAAAAACGAATTAAAATGGGAGCAGGAGGCATCATTTGCAAAGCTAAAAGAAGACTGTGAAATAAAAACAGCACCGCTTTGTTAATCCCAATAATGAGGTATTCAATGGCTGACATCTAGCCATACCAGATGCTCTCCTAACTAATTATTTTATTTGATTTTTTAACAGAATAAAGTTGAAAAAATGGAGCAACTTGGCAGAAGCAACTACACTATTGGTTACTCTGTAGGCAAATATTGCTGGCATGAAAGGAAGTTTTTTAAATGAGATAGTTTTTCCTACTAGATTGGCAAAGATGTTTCTTTTAACCAGCCAACATAGCACTGAAAAAGGTCTGAAGAAAAAAAACAGTCACTTTCATGAATTATTATTAAATTTGTAAAGCAGTGTTCTCTTTTTTGTGGATAATTTGGCAATATGTATCAAAATGCAAAACACACATACCCAACTATCCCACAATTTCCCCCTTTAATTATTTATGATTAGGTAATCATGGCATTAAGTGTTTAAAGATGAGTGCAAAAGGAAATTTATTAAACCACTGCTTTACTTAAGAAATTTAAACACAACCTGAGGTTCATCAGAGGAGGCTAGTTAGATTATGGTACACACATTCAAACCAGTACAATGAGGTCATTAAGACTGATGGTAAGGATTTATATTTAAGGGCACAGAATATACTGTCAAAAGGAAAAAGTAGGTTATAAAATAAAAAGTATAGCACGCAGTCTCACGTAAGTGTATTCCCACACGATGGTGGCGGGACAGGTCTGCAGCAGGTGGACCATCACCCACCTGCCCAGCACTGTCAGCCCTGGTCCTCTCTACCTCAGAGAGGCTGTTGATCCCTATGAAAATCCTAGAAATGCAGGGTCCTTTGTCAAGACACATCGGTCACCTTAGCTATCTCCTCCCCGCCAAATACATTCAATGCAATCACCTTAGATGTTATGAAGTCTTTTGTGCTACAATAAGGGAGTTACAAGATACGCAAAATGTTTGCCATCCACACTGCGGCTCTAACACAGTGAAATGCACAGCTCAAGTGTTCTGAGCCCTTTTCTTTATTTCAGCCCACTTTGGTCAGCTTAGTAGATATGCGACTGGGATTGTGTGACTCTGGCTGTGACTGCCTTGTAAGTCTCAAAATTGAAATCAATAATAAAATCCCAAGGTGCTTTTAGGTTTTAAAACAATGAAATAAATATCTCATTTTGCCTGAAAATAACTCTTCTTGGAGAAAGAGTTACTGTTAGATTGCCGAGTAGGATCTATCAAGAACTAATTATTGTACATAAAAACATCTGTACATACAGTAATATTTTAAAAACTCAACATGTATTGTACGATCCTAGTTATATAAAACTGTACGTTCATACACACAAAGAGATGTCTGAAAGAATTCCAACAATTGTTAACATGTTAGTGAACGCTAACATTTCAGGAAATTTTTTTAAAAATTTTTTGTAAGAGTTTGAGTCATATTGATGACATATGACAGGGAGTAAGATCTCAAATGTTCCCATTTCAGGAGATTTAAAATTTTTCTGTCTTATATGTTTCTGTATCGTGGAACTACTTTAAAATTAGCATCTTAAAACAAACTTTTTTTATCCTCACCCAAGGACACTTTTTCATTGCTTTTAGAGAAAGAGGAAAGGAGACAGAGAAATACCAATGCCAGAGAGAAACATCGATTAGTTGCCTACCACAAGAACCCAGACTGGGGATTGAACCCGCAACCCAGGTATGTGCCCTGACTGGGAACTGAACCCACAACTTTTTGGGGACTGGATGATGTTCCAACCAACTGAGTCACACCACCAGGGCAAAATATAGCATCATTTTCACAATAAGAAAAAATAAATTAAAAACTACTTTGAAATAAATCAAGCACAAAAGATTTCTTTTTAAAAAGAGTTTTGATATTAGGTAGCTTTAAAGGTTCACTTTAAATAGTCATTTGAACAGTTCCATGTAAGATCTTTTTAATTCAGAATAAAATTGCACCAAAATAAATGACAACCCCTTTACATATAAACTCTGTCCATAATTATTATCTCCCTGACAAAGAGAAGATGGAGAAAAGAGTGGTAAGTGTTAGCCTTTCCTCTGAAGTTAAGGTTTTAACAGCAATTTACCATAGTTCTTTATATAACTCAAATCTGGAGATTTATACATCTCTGAAATGCACTCTTACCAGATTTACAAGGAAACCATAATAGACACTCAGATATCTAAAATACACTCAATACTTGATAACATGATATAAATTTTCAACTTGTACCACTTCATGGCAACATCTGAAATCTAGATGCGCTTTCTCTAGCCTCCAGGTCCTCTTGGTAGTATTTTATATAAATATTACTTACCTCTTCAAGTTTCTTCTCAATCTCTTTAAAGATAAGATTTGCTTTAAATCCTTCAACTGCAGAGTTGGTCGGAACAGCCTCAATCTGACGAGTTCTAAATGAACTGGGGAAAAGACTCAGTTTCAATCATGGAATCAGTATAGGTACTAGGTTGACATTTACACAGTAGTAATTTTCAAAAACCCTAAAAACAGAGATGTTATGACTCTTATCTAAATAAAATTGTTACTAAATCCATAAAACAAGTTTTATTTCCCTTTTTTTTCCCAACAAATATGAGTGCTCCTTAGGTGCTAGGCACCATCCTTGAAAATATGGTTAATTCAAAGAACCTACCCTCATGAAGCTCATATACTAGTGGGGGAGAGGGTCAATGAACAAGCAAAAAAATAAAGAATATCGCTATGAAGAAAATAAGGCAGGTTAATGGGATATAGAGAAAGTTTATTTATTTGTGTTGGGTGTTCTATTTTAGATAGCCTGGTCAGATAGGCCAATCTGAGGAGGTGATACTTAAATTATGTCCATGAGCCATCCATGTAAAGATTTAGGTGGGGAAGCTAGTTTTATAAAGAACTTGAGGTAGAAAATAGCTTGCCAGTTAAAGGAACTATAAGACGACCAGTATGGCTAGAGCAAAGCAGAGCAGAAGGATCTAAGGTCAGAGAAACATGCAGACAAGATAACAACGGGCTTTACAGGTCATGATTAGGAGTCTGGGTTTTATTTTAAGCATAATGAGTACAAACTGGAAAGTAGCACAATCCAATTTATAGATTTTAAAAAACAAACCTGACTGCCAGTCGGAAAATGGACTGTTAGGAGGCAAATGGGGAGGCAGGGAGACTGGTTAAGAGGCTACTGCCCCAGTCCAGGCGAAAGATGATGGTGATAAGGAGAAGGTTATAAGGAAGAGGCTGGACTTGAGATTCATGATCTACAGCTGATACACATATGAAAAGTAACCACAGGATGATCTGACCAAATTCCGAAATGGGCAAGTCACGGTGGGTAGTCCTGCCCCAGGCATGTAACTTTTTATCAATAGTAAAAGGTTTATCTTTGCCTTAAGCAAACTCTGTCCATTGTTTCTGTATAACTAGGTTAATCACCACCCTCAAGAAAGCAAATAATCTTGCCTTGCTTTCTCCCACCCTCATGTAATCTTCCTTACACTCCCTCCTCAGTTTCAGAGCATAAACAAAACTGCAAAACTGCATTCTCTGGAGCATTTGAGGTCTTGCTCCCTGGCATATATCATCAGTGTTGGCTCAAGTAACTTTTTAAAAAAGATTTTATTTACTTTTTAGAGAGAGGGGAGGTGAGGGAGAAAGAAATGGAGGGAGATGTCAATGTGCAGCAGAAACATCGACCAGCTGCCTCTCACACACCTTCAAATGGGGACCTGGCCTGCAACCCAGGCACATGCCCTAACCAGGAATCGAACTGGCAACCCTTCATTTCACAGGCCAGCGCTCAATCCACTAAGCCACACCAGCCAGGGCATCAGATAAACTTTAATAAAAATTCTCTACAGGTTTGGACATTTCTTGTTGACAGATTAATAACCACCTGCCTATTGATTGTTTGATATTTAGGGAACCACTATACATACCTCATGGGGTGGAAGGAACAGTCTTTATAGTCACAAAGGCTTGGGTTGGAATACTAAGGGCTTTCTGCACTCACTAGCTATATGATTATGAGCCAGATACTTCTCTGTGTATCTCTGGTGAGGAGGCAGGGAAGAAGGTGGACAATGCCAATGACTTTCCAGAATTAAATGGAATCCAGTGTGTAAAGCACCAAGCAGATATCCTGGCTCATGGTAAAAAAATGATAGACAGGACTCTTACGGGCTCCAGAGCCTCAAGTGTTTCATACAGACTGTTAGATACAGAGAGAAACTTGAGGGGTCTGTGAAAGATGAGGGCACCTTAGGGTGTTACATAATTCCTCTGACAAACTGCAAGCACGCTGGTGGTGGCTGGGATCGAGACAGGAACAACACTAGAAGGATACAGGAGTCCAGAATGCAGCAGCTACTCAGTAAGCATTTCTTTCTCTTTCTCTCCCTTCCTTTTCCTCCCTCCCTCCCTCCCTCCCTCCCTCCCTCCCTCCTTCCTTCCTTCCTCCCTCCCTCCATCCCTCACCATTTCCCTTTTCTTTCTTTCCTCTCTCTCTATCTATCCCCCTTCTCCTTCTGCATTTTTTCTCTCTCCCCACCTACCTCACCCATTTCACTTTGCCCTTCCTTTTCCTTCTATCATTTCATAAAATATTTAATGAGTGCTTGCTATATGCCAAACACTGTTGTAGGTACTATAAGAGTAAACAAGTCAGACCCAATCCCTCTTTTCACTGTTTACATTTTTTTGGTGGAGAAGAAAACAAAGTAAACAGACAAAATAATTGCAAGTATTAGGAAGCAAACAAAAAGAGGAAGAACCTACTTTCGGTAGGGCAGTCAAGGAATGAAATCTTTGAGCAAAGGAATGTAAGCTAAGACCCAATTAAAAAAACAAAAAGAGCTGGCCTTTCAAAGAGGAAACTGCCAGGTCCCTGAGAAAAGAGTGTGGTATGTTGCAAGAAAGTAAAACATAACCAGTGTCACTAGAGCACAGTAACTCAGTATGGGGGGCGGGGGGCGGGGGTAAGTGGGTAGCGGGGAAGGCCAGTGACATGAAATGAAATGGGAGAACCAGGCATGGACCAGATCATGCACACCAAGGTAGGAAATCTGGGAAGACCCTGAAATGATTAAACAGGGAAGTGAAATAGATTGATTTGTGAATATCCTTACAACAGTATGCAGAATGAACTGGGGAAGAGGGAGCAAGAACAGAGGTGGGGAGAGAGGAGGCTGCTAGAGTAGTCCAACTAAGAAATGATGGTGGCCTGGACTACAGTGGAGGCAGTCAGCCAGCGGAGATGGAGAAAAGGAAGTGGGTTCAAAATAAATTTTGGAGATAGACTCCATAGAATCCAGATAGAACGAAGGAGATTTAAGTGGGCAGGGAAAGGGCAAGGATGATTCAAGAACAGTAGTGTCATTTACTGATAAAAAGAATGCAAGTGGGAGTAGAGGGGATCAAGTTCCATTTTAGGCACATTAAGTATGAGAAGTTTCTGAGATAAGCAGGCAGTTGGGAGTCTGAAGCTCAAAGGAGAGGTCCCCACTGGAGATAAAATGCAGATAATTATCTGCATAACAGGAAGGTATTTAAATCCATGGGAACTGATAAGCTCACCTTGCGAGAACAATAGAGAGAGAGAGAGCCCAAGACAACACGCCAGGGAACTCCATTATTTAGAGGTCTGGGAGAGAAGGGGAAGCAGCAGCCAGTGAGTGAATCAAGAGGAAGCCAGGAGAGCACAGTGTTACAAACTGAAGGGCAGAAAGAATCTGGAGGGAGGAGTGGGCTGTGTGAAGTACCTGCTGGATTTGGCAACATGGAGAGGGCAGGTGACTTTGACAAAAGCAATTTTAAGGGAGCGGGGGAAGGTAGAAGTCAGAGTATAGTGAAATTATATAAGGGAACAATGCAATGGAGTGGTCTTTGGAGAGGAGTGCAGTATCAAGAAAAGTTTGTTTTTAAGACTGACATATTGAGCATGTTTGCCTGATGACGGTAATGAACCAGGGGAAAGGAGATACAAGGAGAGAAGTCTTAAGGTGACAGGTGATGAGATCTAGTGGCCTGCGATAGGGAGAGGAGACTTAAGGAAAGAAGGATCAGATGTGTGTGGTACTAGATGGCGTTATAGGTCTTGGGAAAGAAGATGGAGTTTAGGTCTAATGGCTTCCAATTTTTCAACGAAGTAATCAGCTGAGAATGAGGAGGAAAGGGTGGGTACGGGGAGGCTAAGAAGTTGAAAGTGTGCCTACCAGAGAAACCATATTAATATCATGGACGTCAGGCATGGAACCTAAGCTCCTGCCACGCTGAAATATGTGCAGGTCTCAGGGCATGGGAGTCCGCTCGGGGCTCGCATGCCTGTGCCAGTGCTGCTCCCTCTGTACTTCTGTCTCAGCAAACTCCATTTTACCCTTCAAGAGCCAGTCTAAAAAATTCCTTTTCTGTGAAACACTACAAATGTCAGCTTAAAAGCAGATACCACATCTTTTTTTTTTTTTAAATTCTTTATATCCCCAGTTCTCAGCACGACAGGTGTATTCAATAAACAGTGAATAAATGGAACAGAAATTATGATGAATTCTCCTAATTTTTTCTTAAATTATGCTAAATCCTAATTTTTTCTGTTCCATGTAGAGCAGAATTACCTAGGGTCCCCTTTTCCCCTGTCAAAAGTCTGAATGAGCGACCTAAAATCAAGTCCTCCACAGGCCAATTTCATTTTATCAATTCAACTCTTCAGCTTTTCATCATCACTGTGCCCTTCCCCAAGCCTGCCATTTCCTAACTGTACATGATAAATTATTAACTGATACTAGGAAATGTCTTGATTCTTTGTGGGGCGGAATCCAGACAAGTTCCCACAGGTCACAGATCTCTCTTCATCTTGCTTGTTTTGAAAAGCTCATCAAACTAATGATCAACCAACTTTTCATCCAGATTAGGAAAAAAGTTAATATATACTTTACAATTTATTTGATATGTGCCCTGTTCTAGGGAAACTGAATATAACAACTTCAGCAAACTTAGAAAAGAGATTACTCACATTACGCAAGGATGTTCGTCATGATTTCATTATTTACAAAGTTCTTGTCACAGCTAAATTCTGACCCTATTTTAACTTGGTTTATACACAAATCTCCTGAAATAGATATCTTATAGATACATAAAATATTTGAAGGGGTTTTGACAATTAATTTTTTCGTGTATGAATTCTCTCTTTGCTACCTGGAAATGTTCATTCTAAGGCCTAGAACATGGGCACTGCTTCAACAACATGAAAGATCAGCAGCAGGGTAGTCAACAAAACAGGAACTTTCAGCTTATATGAGGTTAGAATCTTGATGGCTAGCACTTAAAACTCTCTTTAGATAAGTTGTTTTAACTCTGATCATGAATCTCCTCATATGTAAACAGGGCAGAACACGTACCATTTGTGGCTTTTATGAGAATTAAATAAAGGAATACATCTGAAGCACCTACCACGGTCCTGGCACTCACTAGGCCATCAAAAAGTGGTTGTTATAAGAACCATTACAAGTGAATAATAAAAAGACAAATAACCCAATTTTAAAGTGACCAAAAGATCTGGATAGGTATTTCTCCAAAGAAAATACAAATGTCAAGTAAGCGCATAAAAAACATGCTCAAAATCAGTAGCCATTAGGAGAATGCAAATTAGAACCACAAGGAGATAACACTTTGTACCCACTTAGAAACAAAAATAAAAAAGGCAGATAATAACAAGTGTTAGTGAGGATGTGGAGAAATTAGAATCCTCATAATAAAATATTAGCCCCGGCTGGTGAGGCTCGGTGGATTGAGTGCCGGCCTGCAAACCAAGGCGTCACTCGTTTGATTCCCAGTCAGGGCACTTGTCAGGGTTGCAGGCCAGGTCCCTAATGGGGGACATGCAAGAGGCAACCACACACTGATGTTTCTCTCCCTCTCTTTCTCCCTCCCTACCCCTCTCTCTAAACATAAATAAATAAATCTTTTTTTAAAAATAAAATATTATTCAGCTTTGCCCTGGCGAGAAAGCTCAGTTGGTTAGTATCGTCTCCACACGCCAAGGTTGCAGGTCTGATCCCGGGTGAGGTGACATATAAGAATCAACCAATGAATGCATGGATAGGTAGAACAACAAATCTGTGCTCCTCTTTCTTTTTCTCTCTTTCCCCCTTCCTCTCTCTAAAATCAATAAATAAAAATTAAAATAAAATTATTCAGCTTAAAAGAATGAAGTACAAGCATATCACATTTCACTGAATTTTGCTTTATTGAACTTCACAGTTAACTGTAATTTTTTTTTAAACAAACTGAAGGTTTTTTGGAAACCCTGTGTCAAGCAAGTCTACCAGCACCATTTTCCCAACAGCATTTGTTCACTTTGTGTTTCTTCTATGTCACATTTTAGTAATTCTTAAAATATTTCAAACTTTTTCATTACTATTATATTCATTATGGTGATCTGTTATCAGTGATCTTTGACATTACTATTGTAACTGTTTTGGGGCACCATAAACTGCATCTGTGTAAGAGAGTGAACTTAATTGATAAATGTTGTGTGTGTTCTGACTACCCCACTGACCAGCCATTCCCCTGTCTCTCTCCCTCTACAGGGGCCTCCCTATTTCCTGAGACACAACAATATTGAAATTAGGCCAATTAATAGCCCTACAATGGCCTCTAAGTGTTCAAGTGAAAGGAAGAGACGCACATCTCTCACTTTAAATCAAAAGCTAGAAATGATTAAGCTTCGTGAAGAAAGCACATTAAAAGCCAAGATGGGCTAAATGACAGGCCTCTTGCGCCATACAGCCAAGTTGTGAATGCAAAAGGAGAAGTTCTTGAAGGAAATTAAAAGTGCTACTCCAGTGAACACAAATGATAAGAAAGCGCAATAACCTTATTGCTGATACTGAGAAAGATTTAATGGTCTGGATAGAATACCAAACCAGCTATACTATTCCCTTAAGCCAAAGTCTAATCCAGAGCAAGGCCCCAACTCTTCAATTCTATGAATGCTGAGAGAGGTGAGGAAGCTGCAGAAGAAAAATCGGAAGTTAACAGAAGTTGATTCATAAGGTTTAAGGCAAGAAGGCATGTCCATAACATAATTGTGCAAGGTGACGCAGCAAGTGCTAATACAGAAGCTACAGCAAGTTATCCAGAATGTCAAGATAATTAGTGAAGGTTGCTGCACGAAATAACAGATTATCAATGTAGACAAAACAGCCTTCTATTGGAAGAAAATGCCATTTAGGGCTTTCATAGCTAGAGAAGAAGTCAATGCGCGGCTTCAAAGGACAGGCTGACTCTCCTGTTATGGGCTAATGCAGCTGGTGACTTTCAGTTCAAGCCAAAGCTCATTTACTATTTTGAAAATCCTAGGGCCCTTAAGAATTATGCTACATCTACTCTGCCTGTACTCTATAGAGGGAACAACAAAGTCTGGATGACAGCACTTCTCTTTAGAACATGGTTTACTGAATGTTTTAAGCCCACTGTTGAGACATACTGCTCAGGAAAAAAAATTCTTTCAGAATATTCTGTTCATTAACAATACACCTGGTCACCCAAGAGCTCTGATGGAGATGTATAATAAGATTAATGTTTTTACCCCTTCTAACGCAACATCCATCCTGTAGCCCATGGATAAAGATGCAATTTTGACTTTCAAGCCTTATTATTTAAAAAAGACAAGATCTGTCCAGAAAAAGTCTAGCCATCGTTAATATAACAAGAACAGTTTGTGCAACATTGATGTAACCTGGCAGCCAAGGAGAGTGGATTGGGATGCACATGCGTGAACAAAGATGACTTCATTGTACTAGTCAGTGAGGGTGGTCGACGCCACTGAGTGAGCATGTATACTGTGCAGCCATCAAATTCAAAATGACTAAGCAAGTAGAGCAACAAATCCACATCAAGTTTTGCTTTAACTTTGAACATTCCTCTGCATTAACTATTCAGAGGATTCAGAAGGCTTGCCGGGACAATGCATGAGTGCAGTGCAAATGAATGCATGGCACAAATGCCTCAAAGATGGTCAAGAATCTGTTGAAACTGATTCACATTCTGGAAGGCCTGCAATAAGAAGAAGACCTGAGAATGCTGGACGTGTATGGGCTACAATCAACAAAGATTGGTGATTGACAGTATGAGAACTAGAAGCTGATCTGGGGATTCCAAAACCTACTGTGTCCAAGAGCAGAAGGAACATCGTGCTACAGTTGCTAATGACTTCATTCAAACTGTGATTCCAATAAAGGATTTTGCAGAGTTTTAAACCGTGGAGGAGATGCTGGGAGAACTGTGTGAGGTCCCAAGGTGCCTACTTCGAAGGGGACTGAGGTGTCATTTTCCTATGTACAATGTTTCTTGTATCTTGTATCTTCTTCAATAAACGTCTCTTTTTCTTAGTACATGGCTGGACACTTTCTGGACAGACCTCATCTTCTGCAAGGTTATGGCTGGCATGATTCCTTTAACGGATCTGGGCAAAGGAAATTGAAAACCCTCTGGGAAGGATTCACTATTTTAGATGCCATTAAGGACATTTGTGATTCATGGAAACAGGTCAAAATATCTACATTAACAGATTAACAGGAGTTGAGAAGTTCATTCAAACCCTCATGGATGACTTTGAGGAGTTCAAGAGTTCAGTGGAGGAAGTAACTGCAGATGTGATGGAAATGGCAAAGGACCTAGAATTAGAAGTAGAAGCTGAAACTTGTGACAGAAGTACTACAATTTCATGATAAAATTTTAATAGAGGAGTTGCTTCTTAGGAATAAGCAAAGAAAGTGGTTCCTTGATATGGAATCTATTCCTGGTGAAGATGCTGTGAAGACTGTTGAAACGACAAGAAAGGATTTAGAGTATTTCATATACTTAGTTGATAAAGCAATGGCAGGGTTTGCAGAGCTGACTCCAATTTTGAAAGAAATTCTACTGCGGGTAAAATACTATCAAACAGCATCTCATGCTACTGAGAAATCATTTGTGAGAGGAAGGTCAATCTATGTGGCAAACTTCATTGTTGTCTTATTTTGAGAAACTGCCACAGTGACCAATCTTCAGCAGCCACCAAGCTGCTGAGTCAGCAGCCATCAACACTGAGGCCATGCCTTACTCCAGCAAAAAGATCACAACTGACTGAGGGCTCATTTGATAGCATTTTTTAGCAGAAAAGTATTTTTTAATTAATATATGTATATTTTTAGGCATAATGCTACTTACACTTAATAGACTACAGAATAGAGTATTTTTAATTAAGGTATGTACATTTTTTTTTTAGGCATAATGCTATTGCACACTTATACTACAGTATAGTGTAAACATAACTTTTATATGCACTGGGAAACCAAAAAATTCTGTGCTTTATTGTGATATTCACTTTATTGTGGAGCTCTAGAACTAACCCCACAATACCTCTGAGGTATGCCTATACTACATTCAATACTTAACATAGATGAACTTTGAATACATTATGCATTAAGCAGTCACAAAAGACCACATATCATATGATTTCATTTATATGAAATGTCCAGAATAGGCAAATCCATAGAGACAGAACTTAGATTAGCTGTTGCCAGAGCCTGCAAGGACGGGGGCTGGGGAGTGACTGCTAGTGGGTACATGGGGTTCTTTCTGGGGTGATGAAAACATTCTAAAATTGATTGTGGTGATTATTGTACAACTCTGTGATATACTAAAAACCACTGAATGTATACTTAGAATGGATGAATTGTGTGGCATATGAACTATGTCTCAATAAAGATGTTTAAAGGTTTTTTTAAGTGGTTATTATGAATGCTTAGGAAGAATATAGAATCCTACATTTTAATCACATCTCCATCTCTAAATCTCACATTTTACCAGTAATCAGTTTGTTCTAATTAGAGATGATTGTGCAATGCACATAAGGTCTACGGAGTAAGGTTCATATGCAATCAGCAACTCCCCTTGACCTCAGAGGAGGCACATGCTCCCATAACAAACAGAAATCCTGCCCTAGGTGGTATTTATAATTTAATAATAAAACAATTTTCAACCATTTGACCAGTGACAAAAGCTAGAGAAACAGAAAGGAAAAAAAGGAAAATGCACAGGGAGATCATCAGAAATCAACACTTAACTGAGCAACTACAATGGGTGGCAGGTTGTTCTTTCTTTTTTTTAATTAATTTTAGAGAAAAAGAGGAAGAGGGATAGAGAAACATCAACCTGCTGTTCCACTCATTTAGGCATTCACTGGTTGATTCTTGTATGTGCCCTGACCTGGGATTGAACTCGCAACCTCAGGGTTCAATATTGGTAACTAACTGAGCTACCCAGCCAGGGCCTAGCAGGTGTTTTTTTATGTGTTTTATAATCCCTGAAGTAAGTATTTTCACTCTTTTCTAACTGAGGAAAAGGGTAAGTTAACATGCCCAAAGCAGGTAGTATGAAGGAAAGTTGGCAGGATGCTCTTTGCACCAATCACCACTGCCTTTCTGATAATTTCAGTCTATAAAGTTTTAAAAGCTACTACAGACAGGTGACATTTAAGTAGTTTAATAATTTCTTCATTCTAACTGTTAACTAACTGGTGGCTACATTACTATGGAAACATATAAATCACGTAAGATTTTTACATGTGGTCCTTAAATATCTCTTTAAAATGAAATTAAATTGTGTGTGTGTGAGAGTGTGTGTGTGTGTGTGTGTGTGTGTGTGTGTCCCCACTGTGTCCTCTGAGAAAGCCTACAAGTAATAAAAACAAGCACTCAGCTAGCAGCTACATTGTCATTTTGAAACACCATTCCCCACTAAAAGGAATCTGGGATCCTTGCAAAAATGGCTAATCCTGGGGCTGGGGCACAGAAAGTACAGGATGAGCTAGAAAGAAACTACCAAAAGGAATCATGAGACAATATGAGTCAGCTAGAAGGAAATCCCACTGGCCAAAGCAGAGGCATTTCAAGTATCAAAAGAAATTATAATAAATTATAATCCACTGAATGAAATAAGAATTCATGAGTTATACTGATATATTTATCAATACATAGATAAATATAGACAGAAATAAATGTTAAAATGGTAGAGAAGAGAAACTCTTCCTTACAGCAAAATGCTACTTAATAAATATATGGAACGATGACATGAGGAAAAAAAATCATCAATGGATGCTAAAATGAATGGGTAAGGGGTAGAAGGTTGAAGAGGAATAGGGTATTTATATATCTCAAGCATCTCAACACAAATTACTTAGAAACTAAAAAAAAAGTAACTTTTCAGAGGAAAACATGGTAGACACCACCTTAACCAAGTGATCAAAGTTAAAATCACCAATATGAGACACCCAGTATCATATGTAGAGGCAAATCATGTGCCTTTACATACGATATGCTAAGAAAGACACAACTTCAGTGGTATTCCTGCAAAAAATGCATAACTTCAATCTAATTATGAGGAAATAGCAAATAAATGCAAATCGAGGGGCACTGTATTCTTAAAGAATGTACTTATTTTTTAAAAAGTCAAGATCAAGAAATATAAAGAAAGGCTGAGAGATTGTTTCAATTAAAGGAATCTAGAGAGGCAAGACAGATAAATACATTCAGAATCCTGGAATGGATTCTGAACACAGAGGATAAAAAGGAAGATTATGGTACCTTTTATGAAGATATTATTGGGACAGCAGTCGAACTGTGAATATGTTCTTTGGATTAGGTAATATTGTATAAATGTTAAATTTCCTAATTTTTTTTTAACTATACTGTGGTTAAGTATTAGAATGTCCTTGTTTTTAGAAATGTGCACTGAAGTATTTACAGATGAGGAGCATGTGTCCAATTTTCTATCAAATATTTCAAAAAAATATGCATATGTCTATACATATATGTAGAGAAAAAGTGATAGAACAAAGGGGGCAAAATATAAACAACTGGTGAATCTGACTACAAGGTATATGGGAGTTCCTTGTATTCTAATTTTTCCTATATGAAGTTATGATAAAAAAAAAAAGGGGTTCTAGTTAAAATAGAAATTTAGAAAATTAAGAAGCCAATCACCTACAATCTAACAATTCCAACAAGTTTCTTATATTCATTTTTTTCATATTACTCTTCTAAGTCCTTATTTATGAACACACATACATTTATACTCATGACATGGACACAAATTTTCTTTCTAATTTTAACTTCTTATATCCCTTAGGCTTTTTATCTGTTGAGTTAAACTTCCAAGCTAATTAGTAAATTTTCCATTAAAAAAATAAAAACAGAGCAATCCATATATGCCTCACCTGAGGAATGAACAAACCGTGGTACATCCATATAATGGAATGCCACTCAACTATAAAAAGAAACAATTTAATGATACACACAATAACATGGATGAATCTTAAGTGTAATATGTTAAGTAAAAGAAAGGCCTTTTGATTCTATTCACGTGGTATTCTGGAAAGGGGAAACTATTTGAGCAGAAAACAGATCAGTTGTTGCCAGAGACTGGAATGTAGGGAGAAAGGTTGGCTACTAAGGTTAATAAGGAATTTTGATGGGAGATGAAATTATTTTGTATCTTGATTATGGTGGTAGTGATATGACTGTATATTTGTCAAAATTTGCAGAGCTTTGTACTAAAAAGGATGACTCCTACTGTATGTAAATTACACCTTAATTTAGAAATGGACACCCTGGCCGGTGTGGCTCAGTGGATTGAGTGCCGGCCTGCAAACCAAGGGGTCGCCAGTTTAATACCCAGTCAGGACACATGCCTGGGTTGCAGGCCAGGTCCCCAGTAGGGGGCACTTGAGAGGTAACCACACATTGATGTTTCTCTCCCTCTTTCTCCCTCCCTTCCTCTCTCTAAAAATAAATAAAATCTTTTAAAATGGAAAAAACAAAACAAAACAAAGCTGGATTTTTAAAAATAAGTTTCACTTAACAGATTACAGAATGCAAGTCTAGCATCTGTATCATAGAAGCTCCCCACTTACATAAAAAAAAATAGGATGTTATAATACAAACTCAATATGCATATTCAAAATTGGTGTAAATTAAAGACTTTAATTGTAAATCAAGTGCAGTTGATCATCGTTCTTAACCATGACCTCTCCACTTCACTTTCACGGGTACTGTCACAGCACTAAGCATGTTTTATCCACAGCGCTACAACTGCCTTCTAAGGCTCTCTGGCCTCTACTGTCTCTAACATTCAACTCAAAATAATGTCAGACTGATCTACATAAAGCACAATATAATCACATGAGCTCTTGCTAAAACTTGTATTCTGAAGGATAAGCTCCAAACTCCTGGGCATAGCATTTGAATCGTTTTAAAATCATCATCCAATCTGTGGTTACGTACATATCTCTGACCCTTTAGCCAACCATACACAAAAGAGTCTACTCTCTACCCACACAGCACAGCCACTCACTAAACCTTTTACTTTCATATCTCTCTACCTGTTTTCAAATCTCAGTACAGGCCTGAAATGCCCTTCCTTTATCCTTCTGCTGGGCCATACGAGTCATCCTGGTTCAAATTTACATTCTTCAACATAACTTCTTCCTCTGGGCTTCTACAGCATTTTGGGGAAAAGTACGAGTATGTCTGCCTTCCCCACATACTCAGAGGACCTTACTTGGGGGTCCCTAAGCATGTAGCAGTTGCTCCATCAAAATTAGCTAAATGAGAAACTAAGAAAATCAGATCATGTACAATGGATACCTTAACATTATTTTACATTAACATTATTAACAAGGTGGGGGCTGACCTTGGACTGCACCACCCAGGAAACCCCAGGGTGAGCACACCCAATGCACAGCTACAGGCTACTTTGGAGCAACACCCTGCCCCTGCACAGCTGATCCTCCACGGAGAGCAGAGGTTGATGGTCAATGGTCACAGCCAGCCCTTGCAGCTGACTGGGCTGGGTAAGTCCCTCCCACTGATCTGCCAACAGCAACCAAGGCTCAACTACAAGAGGAGGGTGTACTCAGCCCACATGAAAGGCATGCCTTGAACGCCCAGCTTGGATGATAGGGGAGGCTATGCAACTGGACCCTACAGGACACCTGCTACGTTAGGCCACACTACCAAGACAGGGAGTCAAAGCAGCTCTACCTAATACATAGAAACAAACACAGGGAGGCTGCCAAAATAAGGAGAAAAAGAAGTGGCTCAAATGAAAGAACAGATTAAAACTCCAGAAAAAGAGCTAAATGAAATGAAGATAAGCAGTCTGTTGAATGCAAAGTTCAAAACACTGTTTATAAGAATGCTTAAAGAGCCCTGGCTGGTGTGGCTCAGTGGATTGACTGCTGGCCTGTGAACCAAAGTCCCAGTCAGGGCACATGCCTGGGCTGCACGCCAAGTCCCTGGTAGAAGGAGTGCAAGAGGCAACCACACACTGATGTTTTTCTCCTCTTTCTCCCTCCTTTCTATCTCTAAAAATAAATAAATAGAATCCTTAAAAATAAAAATAAAAAAAGAATGCTCAGGAACTTAGTGAGGACCTCAGCAGCATAAAAAAAAATCCAGTCAGAAACAAAGGATCACTAATTGGAATAAAGAACAACTTACAGGGAAATAACAGTTGAGTAGATGAAGCCAAGAATCAAATCAATAATTGGGAACATAAGGAAGCAAAAAAACCAATCAGAAGAAGAAGAAAAGAATCCAAAAAAACGAGGGTAGTATAAGCAGCCTCTGGGACCACATCAAGAGGTCCAATACTCGTATCATAGGGATGCCAGAAGAGGAAAAGCAAGAAATTGGAAATCTATTTGAAAAAATAATGAGTGCTCGCTTCGGCAGCACATATACTAAAATTGGAACGATACAGAGAAGATTAGCATGGCCCCTGCGCAAGGATGACATGCAAATTCGTGAAGCGTTCAATATTAAAAAAAAAAAAGAAAAAGAAAAAATAATGAAAGAAAACTTCCTTAATTAGGTGAAGGAAATAGACATGCAAGTCTAGGAGGCGCAGAGTCCCAATCAAGTTGGATCCAAAGAGGACCACACCAAGACACATCACAATTAAAATGCCAAGGATTAAAGATAAAGAGAATCTTACAAGTAGCAAGAGAAAAGCACACAGTTAGCTACAAAAGAGTTCCCATAAGATTGTCAACTGATTTTGCAAAAGAAACCCTAAAGGCAAGAAGGGGCTGACAAGAAGTATTCAAAGTCATGACAGGCAAGGACCATCAACCTAGATTACTCTATCCAGCAAAGCTATCATTTAGAATTGAAAGGCAGATAAAGTGCTTCCCAGACAAGGTAAAGCTGAAGGAATTCATCATCACCAAGCCATTATTACAGGAAATGTTAAAGGGGTTTATTTAAGAAAAAAGATCAAAACCATGAACATTAAAAGGGCAACAAATTCACAACTATCGACAACTGAATCTAAAAAATAAAAACAGAAACAGACTAAGCAAACAACCAGAACAGGAACACAATCATAGGTATGGGGATCATTTGGAGGGTTATCAGCTGGGAGGAGAAAGGAGAGAAAGGGGGAAATGGTGCAGGGATGAAGACGCATAAATGGTGGGGAAAAAATAGATAGGGGGATGTAAAGAATAGTGTAGGAAAAGTAGAAGCCAAAGAACTTATACACACGACCCATGGCCATGAACTAAGGGAGGAGGGGGGTTGTTGAAGGGGAAGGGGAGTGGAAGGCAGAGGGGGGCCAAAAAAATTAGGACAACTGTAAAAGCATAATCAATAAAATATACAAAAAAATTACAATAAAAAATCAGTGATTACCTTAGGAAAAAAATTTTTTTTAACTATTAATATCTTTAAATATTTCAAACTAATTTTTGTCATTAATATATTGTCTGGAATTTTTGTACTTTTGTCTTCCCAGAAATATCAACCGTGGTTGCTGTGAATGATTCTACATCAAGTAGTTTCCTGAAAATAAAAGAACTACAAGAATTCCATGTTTAAAATATAATTTATTGCCCAAAATTCATAACCTTCTCTTTTAAGCAAATTTGATAGCTGCCTTAATATTCTGACTCTGGTAGCTCTTTATAGTTTGGCTTTCACTGAGGGTTTTCAACTCCAAATATGAACTGGATGGAATTCCAAAGGGCAGTGCAGAACAAATGAATCAGATTTAGAAGGAAACTTAAAATTCAACCTCTTAACATCTTATTTGATTTAATTCAAAAAACATTTAGCCACGATGAGATCCTCAGAAGGGTGGGGAGAAGTCAGTGACAGTCTTAGGCCTCAAGGATCTCATATAACAAAGGAGATTAAAAACAAATTAAATATACTGCAACTGAACGAAAACTGGATAGCAACCAAAGAGGTGCAGCGTGCTGAGGATATTTAAAGGGAGACAGTACCTGTAATGGGCCTTAATAGAATTTTCACAACAGAAATGGTATTCCAGGCAGAGAAAGAAGAGTGCAATAACAGAGAGAATACACTGAAGAACTTGCAAAACATCAGAATAATAAAGTGTGTTGCATGTCCTTATGGAATCAAAGTGTGGATAAATAATTACCAAGAATTTCAGGAAAATAAAAAGGAGCCAATTAGTGTTGAAAGCTATAGTAGGATTAACGAGAATTAAGTATGAAAAATAAAGACAAGGACATGTCACAGTTTCATAATCAGATCATTGGTAGCCTTACCTAACCTCAGTGATGAGATCAGAAACTAGTGTAAGATATTTCAGCATGGAAAAACAAAGGTGGCGCAATATAAAAGGCTCATCATGAAAAAAAATAATTATGGCAAGGAGAAAAACAGACTTTTTTAGAATACAAAAGACCTCAACATGTTTGCTCAGAGGGGAAAGGAATCAATGGAAAGACAAAAATGGAAAGATTCAAAAGGGAGAGGGTATAGTTTTTGCAACAAAGTTACAGAAAGCTGTTGGAAAGAAAAGCATGCAAAGAGGAAAGCTGGGTCTTGGAAAGGAAAAGGGACTTTTTCCTCTAGGAAGGAGGAGTACTTCTCAGAGAGAAGAGCAAATTAGGAGGGAATCCTGAAAGGGTTGGGGGGGGCGAAAGTGCTTAGAGGAGCACAGGAATTTAACAAGGACAGGAAGAAAATCAGCAAGAGACAAAAAAAATTCCAGCAGCCGTGAGACTTCCATTAAGAAATAAACTTGGCAGAGGTCCAAACAACATCAGAGGACTGGGAAGCTATGAGGAGAAAGCAAATTGCGGGAAAGGAAACCAAAAAGTGACTCACCTAAATTAAAATCACTCAGGTTGGCAGGGCTGAGACAAGTCCCCAGCCAACTCTGGCTTCCTCGTTCAGCACTCTCTTTTGACTATTCTGCTTCCTTTTTTAACGAAATTGATTGGGGGAGGGGGGACTCAAATATTGGAAAAATTTTAGTTTCGGGTAATAGCTTAAAAGCTTAGTAATCAATGTATATAAAAAGCTATTGTTTCAGGAATTAAGGGTATGACCCACCTTGGCTCCAGGAGACTATAAGCAGTTCCACCTTTGTGCCTCAGGAGGACTGCATGCAATCAAGATGGTATCTGGGCTATTGTACTCCACAGGTGACACTGCCCAGGACACCAATAAAGACCACCGCCAAGGCACACATAGAAACCATCACCCAGCCCTGGCTGGTGCGGCTCAGTGTATTGAGCACAGGCCTGAGAACCAAAGGGTTTCTGGTTCATATCCCAGTCAGAACATATGCCTGGGTTGCCGGCCAGGTCCCTGGTGAGGGGTGCACAAAAGGCAACCACACATTGATGTTTCTCTCCCCCTCTTTCTCCCTCCCTTCTCCTCTCTAAATATAAATAAATATCATCTTCTTAAAAAACAAAAGACCAGCGCCCAGGGCACAGATGAAAGGATGCTGCAGCTTTTATCTGAATAACTTTTCCCCTGGATTCCAAACCCCTAACCCACACTATTCTTCTCCTTATAAAATGGAATTTAAAATGGTCTGTTAGTGTACAAACCTGCCGTCTTGTCAGATCACCGACCATCGGAATAAAGCACCCAAAGATTTAATCCCTGTCTCTGCTTATTGGGTCTGGTAGGTAACAGGCAGCACTACCACCGGCTTTTCCGGTTTCAAAATTTTCCTAAGCCTGGTTAAGTTTAAAGATAATGGCCAGTTTTAAAGTTTTCAAGCTGTGCTATTAAAGCAGTGTAATGAGATACTCATTTTTTGAGTTCTAAGACAATAAAACTAGGACTTTTTACATGTAAAACGTCATCGGCTGTGAAAAGTCAGAGAATTCATTGTCACACAAATCCCAGAAGGATACTCACCTGGCAGCTTCGGGAAAACCCATCTTGTAGATTGTGACAACTACAGCTCCTCCAAGGCCTAAATTATGCTGCAGAGCAACCTTTGCACCAGGAACTTGTCTTTTTCCAGCTTCCCCTCTCAGCTGCCAGCAGAGTTCCACGCACTGAGCCAGACCTAACAAATCGAACACAGAGCAGTCAGAGCCTGTTGCTTTAGAAAAGCTGCACCAACAGCTAGCTTGCTTAAACCAGGTAAGGGCTGGCTAATGTTCAGCTGTGACTTTTAATTAAAGCATTTAATTAAGCTGAGACGACCTTTGCTTAAATAACTTCTCTTAAAAACACTAATAGTTTTGCACCTAGTTTTCTTTAGTAATCTCTGTATTTAGACAATATGCAGGCCTAAGAAATTCTCTGCACTCTTTAAATTTATCCAACCTGTTTTCTGGCCAGTTTAAAAGAGAAAGCACTGAGTATAAAGTTCCCTGACCCAGGCAAAACAGCATAAAAATAATTTAACTAATTTTACCATTTTTATGTATCAAAAGGAAAAAAATCTAGGATTTGGGAGTTAATGTTACCTAAAAAATTTAGCTGGTATGGGGAATTTTCCTACTATTTTCCCCAAATAGTTCACAACAAAAATGAATTGTTTTCCAAACCTATACGTAGCTATAGGCGATTTTGTACCCTGGATAATAAAACCAAAGATTTTTAGAACTGAGAAGAACTTAATCATATAAGTACTGAGAAATTGGAAGATTAAGTAATTCGTGAACAGGTACAAAGCAGGCTAATTCCAGAGTTGAGATTAGAAGCCAAGTCTCCTTATTTCCATTTGTTTATCATTCTACCAGACCAGCTATTGGAGGATAGCTGCGATAAGAATGTTCTGTCCTGATAGACTGGTTTCCTCCTCCTGGAGGCGGAGCTTCACTGGTCTACTTACAATGCCTGTTCTTCCACCCACACCTCCATGGCAATGTCTGACTCCTGAATATCTGTGACCACGTCCTATACAAGCCCCATCTTCCTCAAGAAATTTAAATGCCACTTCTCATTTCCAAACAGTGTCTATATATTTACAGAATATATATCTTAAACACTGTTTAAAAATAGGGAACTCCACACTCTGTAATAATTTTTTCAATTGTGAACATTTTGAATATTAATTAGGAAGATCAAAGTGAATGATTTTACTAATATAACCAAACTTTGGGTCAATCAGTTTACTAGAAATCTGCCAAATAAAAAGCTTAAAGAGTTAATAAATATATAAGACAAAAAAACGTATTCAAACTGGTCTTGTGACTCACCAGTGGGTAAATACTGCCAGCTTTCTTCACGAAAGAATATATATACATCGTTCACAAATATTTGAGAAATATTCAACCTCACCTCGATCAAATCAAACAGAACGATACCAATCAAATTGGTAAGGATGTTTAAAAATGAGACTAATCATTCTGGGGAGCCTATGGCAACACAGCCACTTCCAGAAAATGTGAGTGAAAGTTCCAATCAGTACAACCTTTTTGGAAAGCAATGTACAAAATTACTAAGAGCCTTTAAAATGTCTTGAAAACCATTATATGGATATAATCAAGTGTAGGGGTTCAGAGCAGGCCTCCCCAAAATATGCTACTCTGATATGTGAATTATTTTAAGCTGAAAGCAATCAAAACCCTATAGGCTCATGAAAAACTTTAACCTCTCCCTTAAAGAATTTAAATTAGGGGCCTTTCCCATAAAAAGAGTTATCATCAGACATAATTTTTTTTAGCTATCTATCTTTCAGGGCAAACTACTGTACTAATTACTGAACAATCTGCTCTTCTTATTGGCCTGCAATGACCTTCCTCCCCTCTGAAGCACCAAGGCACCTTATCCCATTCCTTATCTCAGAATATCACATATACCTTATTTTCCCTTTCTGGCTCTGAACCTCTCATTTATGTGGGGGCTGTGACTCTCTCATGTATATAGGGGGTTCCCATGCATATGTATGTAATTAAGTTTGGTCATTTTCTCTTGTTAATCTGTCTCATGTAGATTTAATTATTACACCAGCCAAAAGAACCTTGAGGGTAGAAGGGAGTTTCTTCCTCCCCAACACAATCATAGGCAAAGTTTAACAAAACTATCTGTTTATTACATTGTTATAACAGTAAAAAAATAGATAATCTGGAAGTGAAGTAATTGGGAAATGGTTATATAAATTAAGAGCTATATGACAAATTACTATGTTCCTATTTAAAATGATATTTATTTAGGAAAATTTTTTTAACAATTTAGGAAAATGCTTATGATATCTTAGTAAAAAATGCAATGAACCAATTAGATAGCCATCTATCCATCCATCCAACAAATACTTATTAAATGTCTATTTTGTACCAGACACTGCACAAGGCTCAGAACCTCCAGAAATAAACAAGACTGACATGGTCTTTTCCCTTATGAAACTGATAGTCTTGAAATATAAAAATGCAGGCTTTTACAATACGGTCTGATAATGCTACCACAGGCATTAGCACAGGTGCTACAAGTACACAGAGGAAGAATGTCTCACATAGCTTGGTAGGTCAGGGAATGAGTACAACATGATTGGACATCTAAACTGAGATCCTATGAATAAAAAGGAGCTAGCTAGGCAAAAAGAAAGAATGCTTCGTGAAGAGCTATGAGCATGTGCAAAGAAGGAAAATGGCCTGCTTAAGGAATAGAAATTTAAGTGAGACTAAAGAGTGCTCAAGACAGCCAACATGAAGAATGCGAGACAGGGGACTGGGAGGGAGGGAGGAAGGGAGGGCGGGGGAGGGAGAGAGATGGGGGAGGGAGAGAGATGGGAGAGGAAGGGGGGGGAAGCAGAGATGGGGAGAGGAGGAGGGAGAAGAGAGACAGGGATGAGGGAGAGGGGAGGGTGGCAGGCAAAGAAGGGGAGAGGGAGGGAAGGAAGGAGGGAGAGAATATGCATAAGTACTAGAAACATTTACAGATTTTGCAGTGATTTCAATTGCACCATACAACTGACATTGTAGAAGATGTGGAACCCTGAGATAAATCTCTACTTATGATTTGCCTAACTCATATATAGCAAAGAAAAAAAAAAAAGAAGGGATGGAGAAAATGAACATCTATATTATCAACTAATTTCCCTGTAATTTATTTGCTTTTGACAAAACATGAGTGTCTGAGAGAAAATACACCAGTTATTTGAGCTTTCTGGTTGTCTACCTTCAGAATAAACTGGTGATTCTTATATTTCTACACTTGATCTTGGCCAAAAGGCCAAGAAGCAATTGTGTATGTCTAAAACCTAGACATACACAATCTAGATCTATGAGGGGTGAAAGTCAAAGTTGGCCTCAGAAATCCACTTGCCAAGAAGTCATGTTATAAAAGCATAAATTATTTGAGCATATTTTTAAAAAAATTTCCCCCCTTAGATAACTTCTGGCACTAAACCATAATATTCCCTCTGCTTGGAAAAAAATAAACTATCAAACATGGATGTGTTTAAAAATTGTGGATGGGCATAGGAATAGGCATCCTGTCAAAGTAGTATATTCAAACAGTAATGCCTGTCTTACAGTCTCTTATAAAGGGGAATAAAAATTTTAATCTGATTATTCATTTTACTACCATATTGCTGCAAAAAACAAAAACAAAACAAAACAAAAAGAAACCCAAGATAGGCAATCTTGCCCTGGCTGTTGTGGCTCAGTGGATTGAGCACCAGCCTGCAAACCAGGGGGTCGCTGGTTCGATTCCCGGTGTAGGGCACATGCCTGGGTGGCAGGCCGGAGCTCCAGCAGGGTGCACACAAGAGGCAACCACACACTGATGTTTCTCTCCCTTTCTTTCTTACTCCCTTCCCCTCTAAAAATAAATAAATAAACTCTTTAAAAAGAAATTAGTCTAGGATTCAGCTACATAGATATATCATTTAGTTTTTACTGAAAATAAACAATTCAAACATGTATCAAGCACTCCACTAAGTACTGAAGATACAAAGAATTCACAGTGTAATATAGAGGGTTAATAAAGTAATAAGTACTATGAAAAACCACAGAATGGAAACAGTACAACATCTATTACATGAAGTCTTTTCTTCCTCCTGCCTCCTTGAACCCATCACTCTTCCTATACTATCAAGACAGCAAAATATAAAGAAGTAAAAATCCAGCTTTAGTTTTAAATTAGATATTAAAAGGCCTTAGCATACACTATATTAAAAAGCATGGTATTCTATTATTGAAGGCTGGCTTTATGAAAAAGGAAAGGTTTGTTGAGTTTCAGAAGACAAAAAGCTTTAATGGACTCAGCATACAATGAATAATGTGTATTTTATACAACAGCAGCTTTTTCCTCTGAAAGTTATAAAATTATCAACCTAGAATGTTACCAAATGTAAAATACCATGCAAAAACAAAAGTAATATAAATACATTTTAGACATAAAAGCTGAAAGAATTTGTCACCATACAACAATATCCACACTGAAAGAAATGCTAAAAGAAGTTCTTCAGGAAGAAGAAAAATGATAGCAGACACAAATACAGATTTACACAAAGGAATGGAGAGCCCTAGAAGGGGTAAGTAACTATGTCAGTAAATACATCAACTTTTTTTCTTATTGTTTCTCTCTCTTTCTCTCTTTCTCCCCCGCTACCCCTTCTTCTCTCCCCTCTTCCTCTCTCTCCCCCTTCCTCTCTCTAAAATTAGTAAATTTTTAAAAAATCAAAAAGATTAACCATACCAACTGCTGATAAGGATGTGGAGGAACTAGAACTGTCATACACTGCCGATGGGAATGTGAAATGATATGACTAGTTTGGAAATCAGTTTGACAGCTTCTTAAAAGTTACACATACATCTAGCATATGATCCAGTCATTCTACTCCTGGGTGTATGCTCAAGAGAAAACATAATATATGTTTGTACGAAGGTTTGTGCATGAATGTTCACAGTAGCTTTATTTGTAATAGCCAAAAGGTGGAAACAACCCAAATATCCATCAACAATAAATCATGGTATAGCCATACAATGGAATACTACACAGCAATAAAAGAGAATGAACTACTGATACATGCAATAACATGGATGAATCTTATGCAAACAAACAAAAAAAAGTACATATTTTAAAGATACAATTTATATAAAACTCTAGAAAATGCAAATTAATCTATAGTGACAAAAAAGCAGATCAGTGGCTGCTTCAAGATGAGTGGTAGGAGGGATTACCAAAAAGTAATATATGAGGAAACTTTTGAGGTCAATGAATATGCGCACTATCTTGACTATGGCGACAGTTTCCCAGGTGTATAGACATGTCAAAAGTTTTACATTGTACAATTCAAATATTGGCAATATGCTAATTTTACCTTGGTAAAGCTGTTAAAGTAATAAAATAAAATATGAAATATATAGGCACAATCATCCTCTCTCTTCCTTCTATTTGACAAGAGCAATAAAAGCCAGAACCTGCTCCTAGCTAGCTGGCAATAGATATTAAGAGTAAAAACTCTCTCTTGGGCTCCATTAATCCTGGCACTGGGGAATGTTGATTAGAACCTAACGAGAAAACTTACTTCCCCTTACATCACAGTGGTAAAAATGCAAATTCTGGGCAATAGGAATGATGATAAGTGGCCTGTAGGATACAATGATAGGTGAAATAGATGCTTTGGTAAAAAGCTATCAGGCCTTTCAGACTTACTGACTCTTCTGAATAAGTACTGGATTTAGGTCTTGCCACAACCCTTTGGCCTAAGAGGTTGTTGTTGTTGTTGTTGTTGTTTAGGTGACCTCTTGTAGAGCAGAAGAGCCAAGCCATCATTTGAGTATGCTAGATCCCTTGGCTAAAAGTTCATTTACTCACATTTCATTTTCACCCAAATCCTTAAAACCTAAGTTTATAATTACCTTTAAAAATATTAAAACATGTAAGCAAAAATCACATGAGAGAATAATAAATGTACCATTAAAAATTATGTGAACTCACAGGAGAAAGAATCACATCTCAATGGGGAATCAGAATATCTTAGAATTAGAAAAGATCAAGAGTTCATCAAATCCAAGACTCCAACAGATGGGCAAATCCCCTTACAACATTCCCATTACGTTCTTACTTGTATTTCCCACGCACAGCCTCTGTGAAAGGCATGCTCTCAGAAAGCAACCTATTCCACGTTTGAGAAGCCATGTCAGAATGTTCTTCCCAGTATCAGCCCAAAATTTTTCTTCCCATGATTTCTTCCCAATGATCCTAATTCTTCTCACACTAAACAAGTTTATTCTTTCCACCCCTAGAACTTTTCAGATGTTGAAGGAGCATTAAGTTACTCAACCATCCCCTTCACATATGCAGTCTTATACGGGGCATTGTTCAGGGTACAGAGACAAATGATATTTAAATCCTGCCTTCCCAAGCTCTTAGTCAAATCAGGAGAGATTTTTTTAAAGCCATAATTAATTATAATATGTATTACAAACATAAATGTCAAAGAGAAATACTGAGAAAGTACAGTAAGACTTCAGAAAAGGGAAAGATTAATTCAATCTATGGAAGAGATCAAGAAATCAGGAAAAGCTTCGTAAGTGTTACCTAACACTTGAGATGGACCTTGAAAATGGGCATTTCCACTGGGCAAAGGGCACTGAAGTAGAGTCTAGTGGTTAAGAATTTGGACTCTAAAATTACACTGCCTGGACTTGAGCCCTAGCTTTGCCACTTCCTAGCTTCGTGACTTTGGGTGATTTACTCTGTGCCTCTATTTTCCCCTTTTATAAACTATAAAAATAGATATAAGAATTAAATGCATTTATCCATGAAAAATACTGAAAGTAGTATTTAGCACTTATCATTTTGTAAGTGTTTCTGTTGTTATTATTGAGAAAACAGCAAAGACAGAGTTTGTAGAGGTGAGAAGGAACTAAACCTGTCTTGGTAAAAGCAAATAGTCCAGTTCATTTTAAACATGCTTCTTCCTCTTTCTGCATTTCCATCCCCGAAACCTAACTAGGTATAAATGTTAGCACAGAACCTGGCATGTGGTGGGTATTTAATAAATCTTCACCCTTGCTATTCCCTTTTCCCTTTTTCTTCCCTTCATAGTTCTGGTTAGCACTTTGCCTAAGGCAGTTATATTCTGCCTTGCATTATAATTATTTGTGTTATTACATTATCTGCCTCTTGTATGATTTCTGAGGGCAATGCTTATCTTGTATATCACAGCTCTGGTTCCCAAATCTGGCTGTACACAAGAAGTTCTTAGCAGAACATTAAAAATACATAAGCTGTTAGGATCCACCAGACCTAGAAATCAGAATTTCCAAGGGTATTTTCAAGGGCAGGAATGTATATATTTAAAAGCTACAGGAAATTCTTAATCAGCCCATCAGTAAACTCCATATTTGAGAGCCAGTTACCTACAGCACCTAATGATAAAGTAGGCACGCAATACCTTAATGGACTAAACAATAGAAGATTAGGACCTAAAACTAGGTTGAAGCCCTCCTGGAAAGTACTAAATGTCAGGCTGAATTAGTACACTACAACTTCGGACTTCAAAGCAACAATCCCTTATGAGGAGTTTATCTCAAAGGCACTTTCATGATGCCTTTGCAGTAGACATTAATATGCATTTTTAAAAATCAAAGGTAGGTAAAAACACAGTAAAGTCAAATTTTACATATTCATTTTAAACAAGTGTTCAGTGTTACATAATACGTGTGAAAACTTGGCAATAAAATATGATTATATTATTTGGGTACTAATTTGTTTTTTGTCATATGACCATTGCAAAGTAAAGCAAAAAACAAAAACAAACTCAGGCTTAATGTGATCTTCCTAATTGAAAAATCCAAAAGGACTTCATATTTTTAAACTGACAGTGAACCAAAGAATATTCAATTCAAATGCTTAAATCTATTTTCCCTTATGGGTATTGCTATAGCAGCTAGAAGCTTTTTTCCATGCAGATCTGAACGAGTTAAAATCAGAAACTAGTATCATAGAGCCTTCATTTTAAAGCTAATTCTCCAATACTGAGTTCCCACCAAAGTAGCAATGTACTACAGTTAAACTAATACCATTTATAGGAGATAACTTTATACCCTCACCACCCCATCTTAATTCGGCATGTTTTGGAAGCACTCACTTGATTTTCTTAAGATCCTATTGCTGTTTGTTATCCAAGTAACCAAGTGAAAGTATTTAAACTACTCAGAGCTGTCATTCCGAAATATTTTCCAGGAGTCTGAATTATTTCTTGGGCTACAGCTAATGGCCATGTGTCAAATTTATTTGAAATATATCCAAATCACAATATGTAATAAGTAAACATTTACTCTTTAATAATTCCTCATCCTTATTCAGACTACCAATCAAATCATCAAGACTTATAAGTTCTTCCCCTAAAATGCTATGCTACCACTAAACACTATCCCTCAAAGACTGATAATAAGAGGAAACTTTGACCAACAGTATAAACTCAAATAAATATTGCAAAGGGTTTTCAAAAGATATGTGAAGATGGTAGGAGTCTCTCTTTAAGTATTTAAAAAGTGGATAACTGCTATTTTCCTGGGGTGTTTTAGGTTAGCTTTTTAGTGCCCGAGAGGGGAAAAAAATGGATAAGCAGCCAAGATTGGCAAAATTATTTACATTTGATAAAAATAAAATCCAATGTTGCCCTGCCCAGTGTGGCTACATTTGTTGGGCATCGTTCTGTAAAACAAAAGGTCACCAGTTCAATTCCCAGTCAGGGCACAAGCCTGGGTTGCAGGTTCAGTCCCCAGTCAGGGTGCGTATGAAAAGCAACCAATTGATGTCTCCCTCTCACATCAATGATTCTCTACCTCTCTTTCTCCCTCCCTTCCCCTCTCTTTCTCTAAAAATAAATAAATTTAATTAAATCTAATATTGACAAGATTGCAGAAAAAGCAGCAGTCTCCTGTTGCTGGGAATAGACACTGGTAGGCCCTCTTTTGAAGAAAATTTGGCAAGAGCTACCAATTTTTAAATATATACTCACCTTTGACATAGAGTTCACTGGAATTTACTTGCAAAAACACGCAGTGACACAAAAATGCTTGCTGCAGCATTCTTTGGATAACAAACTTCACAGAATTTATATGTCTACCAATAAATGAATAACTAGGTAAATTTCTTACAATGAGAATACTACACAGGCATTAAAAAAATAAAGAATATCTATAAGTGATAATATAAGATTTTAAAGATGTAAGTTAAAAAAAGCTACAATGTGATAAATACACACATATACACACATAAATACAGAAAGATTGTATAAACACACAAACATATGTATTTGTATAAGCATAACATTTTGGAAAAATACAAAAGAAATATTAAAGGGGGTTGACTCTGAGGAATACAACTAAGAGTAAGGAAAAAGAGAAAGACTTGTTAAATGCTAAAATTTGCCATCCAGCTATAATATTAAAAAGCGTATGGCCCTGGCTGGTGTGGCTCAGTGGATTGAGTGCCAGCCTGCAAACCACAGGGTCACTGGTTTGATTCCCAGTCAGGGCACATGTCTGGGTTGCAGGCCAGGTCCCCAGTAGGGGGCGCGTGAGAGGTAACCACGCATTGATGTTTCTCTTCCCCTTCCTCCCTTCCCCTCTCTCTAAAAATAAATAAATAAAATCTTTAAAAATCTTTTAAAAAAAGTGTATGATAACACCTTAGAGAAATATTTGGCAGATTATTATAACGTTAAACATACATCTGCCCTATGACCCAGCAATTCCACTCCAAGTGATTAACCAAGGAGAAATGAAAAAGGTATGTCCACAAATAGACTTGTACAAAAATGTTCACAGCAGCATTATGATAGCCCCAAACAAGAAAAAACTCAAATGTCCATCAACAGGAGAGAATGGATAAACAAACTGGTGAATTTAAACAATGGAATATTACTTAGTAACAAAAAAAGAATAAACTACTGATACAAGAAAAATTAGATGAATCTTATAGACATTCTACTGAGTGAAAGAAGCCAGGCACAAAAGAGTGTATGTATATATGTGTGTGTGTATACACACACACATATATATATACACACTATTTGATCCCATTTGTATGAAATTCTAGGAGCAGCCAAACTGTCTTATGATGACAGACATAAAAAAGTCTTAGCCTGGATAGGGGGAGGAGGTTGGAGAGTGGAGGAGAGGTGTCTGAGGGAAGCCAAGGGATTTAGCGGAAATAGACACAACAGAACTTTTTGGAATGATGAAAATGTTCTATATCTTGTTTTAGCTGGTAATAACATGGATGTATACAATTGTCAAAACCAATCACCCATTTAAAGCTTACAATTAAATGGTTTTTAGTATCCTCACAGATAGGTGCAACCGTAACCACAATCAGTTTTAGACCATATTTATTACCTCAAAAAGAAATCCCACTCTTTCACTATCACTCTCTCCCCTCCCCTCCCTCCCTGTCCCAACTACTAACCCACTTCCTGTCTTTATATTTGCCTATTCTGGACATTTCATATAAATGGAATCATGTATGTGGTCTTTGCTGACTGCTTTATTTCACTTAGCAAAATATTTTCAAGGTTCACCTATGTTGTAGAATGGCTGAGTACTTTCATTTCTTTTATGGCCAAAGAATATTCCATCGTATGAATATACCACATTTTGTTTACCTATTCATCAGTAGATGACAGATATCTGGGATTTTTCAACTTTTTGGCTATCGTGAATGATGCTGCTAAAAACAATTGTGTTGTGGAGAGAACTGGGCACTTTATTATATGAAAATCATATAGCTCGATTTTAAGAAAGAATATGGATATGAAAAATACTGTTTCTACAAAACATGATTTCTGAGTATTTCAAGTGGGTGGCAGGAGAAAAATATGTCAGATTGGAAAGCCAATTATAATAAAAACCATATTCTTTCACAGGAGAAAAAAAGTTGTGTGTCAATAAAAACTTAACAAGTAACTGAAATGTCACATTCATCTCCTCACGAAACAGAAGTTTCCTGTATGAGAGTGAGGAAGCTGTCTGAAAGGAGAATGTAAATCACTGTCCTCAAATGCAAACTGTAACACTTCGGGCTTCAATGACCATACCATGGAAATATTTATTATCATCCTCACTTCTTTACATCCCATTAGCAACAAAAACAACCACCTAATTCTTATGATGGCTAAAAGAAACAGTTTAGTCTATTTACCAAAAGTAGAAAAAATAGTTAAAAAAATAATGTCTGGGTAGTATTAGGCACAATATTTACATAGAGATATTGATGCTTTGTGGCTGCCATACCAGAAGGAAAATTATGTTCTCTACAAATTAAAGAATGTTCTTTTCCTGGAAGGGTTATAAATTACTCTCCATACTCTGATACAAACAAGGGATTAATTACTAGCAGCAAACATTATGGAATCCATTTGTAGAAATAAATGGTAGGAAGAGTACTAGTAATTACTCTGTTCTTACTCTGTTTCGGTAACTCTGCTACACACTTTACATACACATATTTCCTAATTTAATCCACACAACAACCCTACAAAGTAGATTTTATTCCCATTTCACAAATAAAAAAATGAGGATCAACAAAGCTACATATAATGAAAAAGGTAAAAAGGCTAAGATCAAACGTAAGACTTCGTTCACAAAGAACACATACCTGCAGTTGAGGTACACTCCCTTACATATGCCTTTCCATTCACAGCCACTATTCCTAAAAGCTTATCTACATGATTGTTGCTACTTTCTCATTTCTAATTCTGCCCAAATTTCCATGTGCTTCCATGCAAAACATTTCCCTAAAATTGCTCCAAGACTGCCAGTGACCTGATAATAGCCAAAGCCAAAGGCCACCTCTCACTCTTTACTGAGTTAACTTTTCTGGCCTGGCCTCTTACTTTTGAAACACTTGGATAACTGACCATTTCTTCTCATTATTCTTAAATGTCCCTTCTTCTCTACCTACACCTTTAACTGTTATATCCTCTAGGGTTTTATTCTTGATGTTTGTGCTAGGTTTGCCAACACAGTATGCCACATAGTATTTCCTCTAATTGGGTAGATCATTTAATAGCCTCAATGAATGAAATTCATTCATTGTCCAGGAACGGACTCTTGCTTACAGCATTTACTGGGTTTACGTGGACTCTATCACCCTAAAGCCGTTGGGCTGACAGAATAATGTAAAGGCCTTTTGCAGACTCTGTAATGGTGCCAGCAACACTTTGCAGGGCTAGGGTAATGGTCTCCAAAACAGGAACATACTCTGAATCAATGATGCTGTTTCACCACAGTCAGGATACACAAGTCTCCTGGGAATCAAAGGATGGGAAAGGGAGTGGCTCCTCTCACTATTATCCCTACTGAACTGCTAGCAAAATTTTTACCTGCCATTCCTGAAACATGTATTACAGTAACAGCACAAAGGATAAGAGCGGGTAAATGGAACTACTCTTGTAAAATTCCCTTGTGTGGAGTAGTATAACATTATTTGAAGGTAGACTGTAATAAAGATCATGCTGTAAATCCTAGAGAAACCACTAAAGAATAAGAAAAAGAGCCCTGCCTGAGTGGCTCAGTTGGTTGGAATATGGTTCCGTACACCAAAATGTTGCAGGTTCGATCCCCAGTCAGAGCACATACCTAGGTTGCAGGTTCGATCTTCAGTTGGGGTGCATACAAGAGACAACCAACTGATGTTTCTCTCTCTCTCTTCCCTCCCACTCCCTTCCTCTCTCTAAAAACCAATAAATATGTCCTCAGGTGAAGACTTAAAAATAAATAAATAATCCAAAAGAAGAAAGAAAAGAAAATACTAAAAATTACCCAATTAATAAAAAGATAGCATGAAAAAGATAAAGGAACCAAAGGACAAGACAGAAAACAAATAGCAAGGTGGCACCTTATATTGCAGCTACCTGTGTGTACGTATCTTACTATCTTTCTCTCTTACTCCCCATCTATGTACATTTTCTCTACTAAATTATCAGCTTACTAAATTTGAGTGATAAACAGAAATAAACCAAAATTAACTGCTATAATGAATACAGTATTAATTCTAACGCCTTTATTTTAGAATCTGTGAGAATTTATAAAATTGTACTTAATTCATACATAAGACAATATGGAAAAATATAAAACTCACCTATCCATAAGTCCCAGAATTTTAGTGCTATATTAGTTTAGAAATTTCTTTGTATAATTTCTTCATTTTATAATTAAGGAAACTAAGAATCAAAGTGAGTAACTGAACAATGAAACTAATCACATGGCCAGTCAGCAGTACACTCATAATAAAATTTTTATTTTATAACTTCTAATTAAGTTGTCTCAAAAAAAAATTTCCTTGAAACACTAACCACATATACAGCTATATATAATTAATATGTTCATTTTAAATGATTCATATCTAGCAGGTCTAGCCAGGTCTCTACTTGGAAACATCCTGTTAGTTAAATTGTACACCTATTTGAAAATAGTCAAACTTTAAAAAATATAAATTGTTGAATTTAGAATATCAACTAATTCAAATACTCATCAATTAATCAAGATCACTGAAGTATACAGTACATAAAGGAAAATAAAACACACTGTGTCTAAACAATCGTTTAAAGCACTGGCTACCAAATTCAAAGAACACAATCTTTCATTCAAATCAATGATTAATCATTCACATTATGCCAAATGATAATAAAAAATGTGTGAACTCTCTGTGCAGTATTACCTGTAGCTCCAAGCGGGTGTCCCTTTGAAATCAATCCACCACTAGGATTTATGACCCACTTTCCTCCATACGTATTATCTCCTCTATCAACCAGTTTTCCACCTTCCCCTATAGAAGAAAAAATATATTTACAAACGTTAAAAATAACATTGGAACAAATGATGTGTTTTTAAAGATTTGATATAGCCAAGAATGTTTTACAGCAGACATTTCTTAACAGCTCAAACTAGCATCAAACTGATATAAGTACATCTAAAAGTTAGGTAATAAATGTTGAGTAATAAAGGCTGGTATTTTCAGAACATTTCCTATATGACACAATGCACCTATTAATTCCTAAGAGCTCTCTGGTTTCCAAAACTGCTACAAACATAATAGAGATTCAGAGAAACAAAAGAAAAGAACTGGAATGAATATAATACTATAACTAAATTATATCAGCTTTCAAAAATCGTGATTTTGCCAAAATGTATTAATTTCCCTACATTTTCAACTGTATTCATACACTATATAAATGTTCTTAATAAACAGGGAAGAGGGAGGGATAGACAGGAAAAAAAGGACACTTTATGAAATGAAGGAAAATGGCTGAAAATACTGTTAAGCTATAAATGTAAGCTCAAAAGAAAAAATTACATCACATGCTTAGCCACTTCAATATTCCTATAAATTCCCATGACATTCTTTCAGGTGGTAAAGAAGTAAATAAAAATACATGGCACTGTATATAATATTCTTCCAAATGACATTTCTGATAAAGCAATGAGAGGTAAATCTCGAAATAATGATGATAATGGTTGTTGCCAGAGGCAGCTCATCGCTTTTAAGCACTCATTCTGTCTTGCCTTTTTCTAATTATTTTACATGTATTTACATAATTTAATTCTCAAACCTATAAGATATAATTAATATGTAACATTAGTTTCAGATGTACAACGTAATGATTGCAAAATAAGTCTAGTTAATATCCATTTCCAAATGTAGTTATGAAATTTACTTTTTAAGGTCTATACACTTAGCAACTTTAAAATATACTATACAGTATTATTAACTATAGTCACTATGTAATGTAGTTGTACATTACACTTCATGACTTATTTATTTTATAACTGGAAGTTCATACATATTTCATCCATTTTGTCCAACCCCCTACCCCTCCCCTCTGGCAACCATCAATGTGTTCTGTGCATATATGAGCTTGGAGTTTTGTTCCTTTTTCTTTTTTTTCAGATTCCATAAACTGAGATCTCATATAAGTGGGATCACATGGTATTTGTCTTTCTCTGATTTATTTCACCTAGAATAATGCCCTCAAGGTCCATCTGCAAATGGCAAGATTTTCATTCTTTTTTATGGCTGAATAATATTCCATTTTATTTTTTTTATATATAAAGGACATTTTCTTTATTCATCCATCTGTCAATAGACATTTAGATTGTTTCCATATTTTAGCTGTATAAATAGTGCTGTAATGAACATGGAGAAGCATATATCATTTTGTTAGTGTTTCCATTCTCTTCAGTGTATAGAACAGTACCTCTAACAAAAAGGGGAAGCTAAATAAATGGAAACATATACCATCTAATGGATTGGAAGATTCAACATTGCTAAGATGTCAATTGTCTCTAAATGCGTCTACTGATTCAATGAAATCCCAATGAAAATTCTAGTCAGGGGAGTTTTCACTGTATTTTTGTAGCAATTGACACTACTTCTAATAAATACACAAAGATGAAGATGTATATGGCCTAAAATAATCAAAGTGATTTTTCACAAGAACAAAGTTGGAGAACTTAACCCTATTTGATTTCAAGACTTGTTATACACTCTAGTACTACATAGTGTTAGTACAATGGCCAAGATAATTTTGTTTAGTGAAAAGATAAGAATGTAGATCGAAAAAGTCAAGAACTGGATCCTCATATATATATATGGACAATTGATTTTGCACAAAGGTGCCAATGTAATTCAATGGGAGGAGAAAAGTCTTTTCAGCAAATGGTGCTGGATATGTGTATGAAATAAAAAATGATTAATACCAACCTTTATGTTACACCATACACAAAAACTTACTCAAAATAGATTATATACTTGAATATAAATTCTAAATCTACATCCACCCACTCCCCCAACCCACTCCGACCACTGCCTGGAGCTGTGCTGGGCCTGCAGGTCTATGGCGAGCCACAGACGTGGGTGTCTCTTCTGCAGAATGGGATTTGTTAAAGTTGTCAAAAATAAGACCTACTTCAAGAGACAGCAACTGAAATTTTGAAGACAAGAAGAAGATAAAACCGATTACTGTGCCCAGAAACACTTGGTCACCAGGGATAAAAATAAGTACAACATACCCAAATACAGAATGAGAGTCTGCATAACTAACAGAGATGACACTTGTCAGATGCTTATGCCCATAAAGATATAGAAAGAGATATGATAGTCTGTATAGTTTATGCTCATGAATTCCCCAAGTATGGTGTGAAGGTTGGCCTGACAAAATATGCTGCAGCACATTGTAGCGGCCTGCTGCTGGCCCGCAGACTCCACAATAGGTTTAGCATGGACAAGATCTAGGAAAGCCAAATGGAGATGACTAGGGATGGGAATACAATGTGGAAAGCATCAATGGTCAACTGGGTGCCTTCACCTGCTACTTGGATACAGAGCTTGCCAGAAGTACTACACGAAATGAAGATTTGGGGGCATTAAGGGTACCAGTTCCCTGGTTATGATTCAGAAAGCAAGGAACTCAGTGCAGAAGTACATTGGAAACACACCGGGGGTTAAAACATTGTAGATTATGTGTGTTACCTAAGGGAAGAAGATAAAGATGCTTACAAGAAACAATTCTCCCAGTACATAGAGAATAATGTAACTCCGAACATGAAGGAGGATATGTAGAAGAAAGTTCATGCTGCTGCTACCTGAGATAATCCAGTGTATGAGAAGAATCCTATGAAAGAACTTAAAAAGAAGAGGTAGAACCATCACAAAATGTCTCTTACCCAGAAGAAATATCAGGTAGCTCAGAAGAAGGCAAGCTTCCTCAGAGCTCAGGAATGGGCTGCTAAGAGCCAATAAACCAGCCAATAATTTTCTATGACAATTTTTCAGATAAAGACAATAATAAACTTATTGGCCAAGCAGCTAAAAAATATAATCTAAATCTGTAGAATTAGAATAAAAATAGAAAAAATCTTTATGACCTTTAGATAGGCAGAAGTTTCTTAGAATGCAAAAAACATGAACCATTAAAAATACTGATACTTTATATTTCATCAAAATTTCAAAAATTTATTGTTCAAGTTATACCATTAATAAAACAAAAAGGCAAGCCACAGCCTGGGAAATAATGTTCACAACATACACATACCAAATGACTTGTATCCAGAATTCATATATTCTTATGACTCAATAAAGAAGGCAAATAACCCAGTAATCAAAGGGCAAAAGTTCTGAAACAGACACTTCGCAAAAGAAGATATACAAATGACCAACACGTGCATGCAAAGATGCTTACATCATTAGTTATCATAGATATGCAAATTAAAATGAAAATAAGACACACCACATACTCTTTAGAATGGCTAAAATTTTTTAAATTGACCCTATCACGTACTGGTAAGGATGTGAAGCAACTAAAACTCTCATACACTGCTGGTACAACCACTTTAGAGATGAAGAAAAAAGAAAAATTCCTCCAGATCCCATAAACTAGTTTTTCCATTTTCCTTTCTGAAAGTCTTTATTCAAACACAATTTGAAATAGTTGGAATTACAAATGTAATTTAATGACAGCATGGATGGACTTGGAGAACGTTATGCTAAGTGAAATAAACCAGTCAGGGAAAGACAAATACCATATGATTTCACTCATATGTGGAATCTAGTGAACAAACTGAACTAACAAGAAAAATGGTGACAGACTCATAGATGGAGAGCAAGATGACAGCTAGTGGGGAGTGGGAGGAAGGTTAAGGGGTAGAAGGATGGAGCAAAAAGGAAAAAGGACTCATGGACATGGACAACAGTGTCGTAATTACTGGAAGGGAGGCGGGTATAAGGGGACTAAATGGTAATGGAAAAAATACAATAAAGATTAAAATAGCCCTGGCTGGTATGGCTCAGTGGACTAGGTGCCAGCCTGAGAACTGAAAGGTCACTGGTTCAATTCCCCATCAGGGCACAAGCCTGGGTTGCAGGTCAGGTTCCCAGTTGGGGGCATGTGAAAGGCAACTGATCAATGTATCTTTTGCACATCAATGTTTCTCTCCCTCTTTCTCCCTCCCTTCTCCTCTCTCTAAAAATAAATAAATAAAATATTTTTTAAAAAAGATATTACCTTCTGGACAGAGTCCCAATGCTTCATAAGTAATGAGTTCATTAACAGAAAAGCAATCATGAAGTTCTATTATATTAATATCACTTGGTCTCAGGCCAGATTTCTCATAGCACTTTCTGGCAGCTTCTTTAGTCATATCAAAGCCAACCTAAAACCAAAATCACAAATAAATAAATTAAGGGCAGCAAAACTGGGACTTTTATATAAGGATTATAAGGGATTAATATGTCTAAACCTAACAGCTGAGAAATGACCACATGTATTGAAATATCTGTTGATTCTATATTATTCAAAAGTCCAAATAAAAGGATATCCAGGAGGAAAAATATACATATTAAATCTGATACCATAAAGGGCAGAATTTTAAGTAAGATACGTAAAAAGGACTTATAATTCTTCACGCCGTATCTTACGTTAAATTACAAAAACTTATCAATCCACAATGTATAGTTGTGGTAAATAGGAAGAAGAGGTTTATCAACAGATCATTATGACACACTGAGAAATAAAAGTGTAATTTTTATATGAAAATAAACAATCTTCTTTTAGAAGATCATATGGGATTCAAAACATTTTTCCAAAATCTATGCTTTTAACACCTCTTTGGTCTCGATAATAACATGCAAATTAAACTATGCTACAGAGAATAAAACTGTAGCATAGTGGAAAATGAACTGTAAACAAAAAACCTAAATATAAGTTGTACTTCTACCACACCCCAGTGCCCTAGCTTTGAGATATTGGGCAAGTTACCGGGACACTCAAATTCAGAGGATTGTTGTAAAAATCACTTACTAAACTGTAGTGCAGCGTATGTTTATATATGTGTGTGTATTTACATATGTCTATATTTTATACATGTATGTATGTATATATCTTCAAATATTCAACTAACACTAGGTCTGAATCTCTTTTCTTCCTCCATTTTGTACTTAATCTTCAATCAGAATTTTTTTAAGCATCATGAAAGTTCCCTAAAAACATTTTTGCGTATTTAGCCAATACAACATAAAAAAAAAAAAAATAGCAAGTCTAGTTAGTTCAAAGTTATCATATAATGATGTATGGCTCTATCACAGGAAGCATACGTTCTCATCAGTTATCTTCCCCTAACGGGTTCTTAAGAATGAATTATACTATTGGATTTTCTAGAGAACTTCTCGAGTATATTATATACGGAGCCAATAACAGCATCATGTCACCTTGAAATTTTTAAGTGAAATCTCTTGGTTTAATAAATAAACCAAGTTTATAAAGTTCTTGTTTAATAAATAAAACAGAACTTCAGACAAACCATTTTAATAATGCTGTTTTCTTCAAATGTGCTTGGAAAATCAGTCACCATCTCCTGAGCCAGAATTTCCACAGCTTTGGAATGAAGGTTATGCTTCCACACAAAATCTTCATCGGCCAAAACTGCTGCTGCAGCGCCATCTGAAGTAGGACTAAGGGGAGGTAAAAATAATTATTTACACCTGATCCACCTCAATCCTAAGATTTCAGACTAGAAGTTCTTTCTGGAATGAAAGGTCGAGTGTGCCTGATGGTCCCTTAGTCTTCTGTGTGATATCTACAGTTAAAATTTACACATGCTTCCCCACTGCGGACTGAACTTCTAACAAGAATTTAAAGGCTGCCAGTCACTACTTGGTCTCTAAGAATCTTTCCCAAGAAGTTATTATGGCAAAGAATCCTGGATTCGCTTCTATAGGTATATAAAGCATCTTTTGGTGACTTCTGAAAAGTACACAAGGTCATTCCTACCCCAATACAATAAAGATTCTACAATAGGCTTAACTAGCTCCAACTCCACTATGTCCCCAATAACTCAGTCTTGGAATCCTTTTGTAAACTGAAAAAGGATGGAACAGAAGATACCAAAAAGCCCATGGTTTGGTTAAGACTCTTGATATCTCCTCAAAATAGATCTTTTCCTTAGAGTAGGCTGTGAAGGAAGGTGGCAAACACTGAAGCCTTCTGCGAGTTCAGGTGGACTTCATAAATAGGCTGACCTTCATACTGCAACAGATAAAAGCTGACCCCACTTGTTCCCAGGCATCCAGCCAGTAGCTCCAGGTCACAGCCAGGTGAAAACCAGGCACAGGAAGGGCCTATGCAATACTAATGCAATATTCTAGGAGATAAATATTGTTAAGCAATTTTCAAGCTGCAACTATTATTATTAGAGCTATGATTTTTTTTTTGTTTTATGTTTACCCTTAGCCACTAAAATAGAGTAAAATTTCCTACAGTAGAAGTGTACAGCAGAGAATACAAAATGTTCAAGGTAAAAATCTTGGGACTCCACTGGCTTCCTAATTAACATTTCAATAAATAAATACACTTAAAACAAAGTAGGTAGAAGTCAAGAGAGAAGGAAATAAACTATATAATTTTCCAAGAGAAGAGAGCATCTATCTTTAGGCAGGAGAAGGAAGTAAGGGTACTCATTCCAGAGAGTGCTGAAAGAGAGAGAGAGAGAGAGAGAGAAAGAGAGAGAGAGAGAGAGAGAGAGAACGAATTACGTTGGTAGTTCTTTAGAAGCAGATACAGGTACAGTAAAGATACACCCAGGTATAAAGCCTAAGGTTTGCCCAAGGGGTAAAAAGGGGAGCAATTCCTTCTGTGAAATATTAAAATGTTTTTCTTACCAACATTGTAAGAGAGTCAGAAAATCAAAAACTTTTCGAGATGTCATCACTTCATCTAAACTGTATTCTTTTTGGAACTGGGAATACCTAAATGCAAAATAAGTAGGTACAGATTATTAGGTAGCAATTTTAATTTTTTGTTGAAGGTTTTCTGGTCCAGGAATTAAAGAGAGAATAATATATAAGTATTCTTTTCACAACCAAAAGACAAACTTTCATATTTTCAACCTTTAATAAATAAGTCATTTGAATTGAATTTTTAAAAGCCTTAACTTAAAATACTATACACTGCATAATAAAAAATTTGACTAATCTTTGTCCTGGGTTCTTGTCGTGGATCTTCTAAAACCCTGGAATTTCCTGAGTGATAAAAGTGTCTTTGTTATGCTAATAAGGTGACGCTTGGTGGGCCTCCTGTTGGCAGGTAGTGGCACAGGAGGTTGCTCACTATCAAGAGAAAGAACTTAACCAAGTGCTTGCAGGGTTGGGGCTTTTCAGCCAGTTTGACCCCAGGAAGAAGAGGGGAGCTGGAGATTGAGCTCAGTCATGTGGCCAGCTACTTAATTGAGCATGCCTGCATAATGAAGCACCCATAAAAACTATGGAGACTGAACTTGGTGGAGTTTCCCAGTTGCTGAGCACCTTGGCATGCTGGGATGGTGATATGCCCTGACTCCGTGGGGGAGAGGGTGCAGAAGCCCTTCTTTAGGAACCCTCCCAGACCTCACCCTATGTGCCTCTTTATCTGGCTGTTCCTGAGTTGTAACCTTTACCTAATAATAATACAGATGCTCCTCAGCTTACAATGGGGTTACACTCCAATAAACTCATTGTGAGTTGAAAATATTGAGGCAGGAGATAGTCAGGAAGGAGGAAACTCCAGAGGTACCCCAGGGCCAAGATAAAGAACACAAAGGATGAAAACCCTGTTCTAACACTGGCAGTTCCTGCTTTCTGGAAAAGCACTGAATCTTAGTGAATCAGAAATGCATGTGCGCAGAAGATGCTACCTGACTCCTGCTTCATTATAATATCATTTTACAATAAATTAGCGTTGTGGGACCTCCCTTCCCAGTGGCCAATCAAGGAAATCATGGGAGACCACATGTGCAGTAACTTTAAAGTAATATAACTACTTGTACATGCACAATAAAAGCCCGCGCTAAGAGTAAAAGCCCTCTAGCCCCTGAGGTCAGGCCCTGCTAGGCTCTACTCTGCTCTGCGTTGGCCTGCTCCCATGTTCCGTGTGGTTTAATAAATCTTCTTTCTCTCACTTTCTGCTATAAACTCTGTGTGTTCAGTTCAATTATCTGTCCACAATCACCAAGAACCTGGTTACCTGTGCCCATCTGTGACAATATCATACATCAAAAATGCATTTAACCTACTGAACAAAATAACTTAGCCTAGCCGTCTTCTACAGAAGGCATATCTCTTGTGTACCACAGTAAAGTCAAAAACGTCCTAAGTCAAACAATCATAATTTGGGGACCATCTGTACTATAATCATAAATGCAGCACTTTCCTGAGTTCTATGAGTCAGTCTAGTGAATTACTGAACCTGATAGGGTCATGGGAACCCCTGAATTTATAGCCAGTTGGTCAAAAGTACAGATGGTCCACAGACCCTACTCACAGCTGGTATCTGACCTGAGAAGGCGGTCTTGTAGAGGACTGAGTCCTTAATTCATGTTTGCATTACTCCAGGTGGTTAGTGCCACAACTGAACTACAGTGCACCCAGATGGTGTCAGACCAGCTGGAGGTTAAAACGGAATACCATTTCTTTTTCCTAAATAATTATAAAATGCTACTTCCTCAAAAGCAAAATGAAATGATTTGCAATTCAGCCAACTTTGTGGTGATGATATTATGCAACTACATTCAATGAAGGCTAATGGAATTCTTAAATAAATATACAAAACCTACAATAAACTATCTGCATTCTTTAAAACACATTTCCTTTCTGATTGTTGAATAAAAGAAATTTACTTCTCTCCCTTTTGGCTCCTCTGAGAAAATAATCTGATGGTTTCAGATACTGCTCTGGTGAAAACAGCAGCAACAGACACCATAAGGGAGTTTCTAAAAGTAAACTTCAACTGGTGTGGAAATTAACAAGCCACTCAAATGTTTAGAAATAAAGCCCTTTCCACTCACATCTACATATGTGTCTGCATCTTTGCCTCCGAGGTTAACTTCGACCACCACCACCTTTCAAAAAATACTTTCTTTGTGACAGATCCTGTGCTAGGCATTGGGGACATAGACACAGTCACTACTAAGTAACTCAGTCCGAATCCATGAAAAATAAATATAATATAATATGATAAATGCCACGACAGAAATGTTATACAGGGTGCCATGGGAGCTCACAGGATGTACATCAAACCCAGACACAAGAGGGAACTTCATCCCAAAGACTAGGCAAATAAGAGGAAGAGAGAATTCCTGACAAAAGGATCAGCACATGCAAAGCCTCTTGAGGTGAGACAGTTCACTGAAGTTAGGGCATGAAGTTTGGGAGGGAATGTGGAGGCAAGGTGAGAAGATAGGGAAGGAGAAATGAATGAGGATCAAATCATGAGAGGACAGTATGTGGTGTTTACATTTTATACTGAAACAATGAGGAACTATTAAAGGATATCAAGCTATGAAGTAACATGATCAGATGGGTATCTCAGCAAGAAAACTGCACTTTTGAAAATGGATAATAAAGAGGCATTACCAAAAAGCAAGAACACCAACTAAGAACTGGACATTAATTACAAAAAGTAATGATAAGAACCTAAAGTATAGAATTAGAAGGGAAAGATGGGAGAAGTGATAAAGTCAAAAGATAGTATGGAGGCAGGATTCTGTATATTCCCAAATCATCTGCAACTCACACGGACACTGAGGAACAAGGCAGAGTCATGGATGACTTCTAGTTTTCTATCTTGAATAGTTAGGTATTGCTATATGTTCTGCCATTCACCATAATGAAGAATGCTGAAAGGAAAACCAGGTTGAGGGGAAATGATATATTTTCTATGACCATGTTGACTCTGAGGCACCTGTGGGACATCAAAGTGATGACAAATAGTAAAGTTATAGACACAGGTTTGAAGACCCAAGTGACATAGGCTATCATTAATAATATACTACTTATCACAGATTCTCATTGCCTTTAATTATTCTTATAATTCATGAGCATGCACTTGAGAATAGTTTCATAATTCAACCTTCTTAGAAATACGTAACAGGTATCTCTGATGACTGGTCAGCAAACACAGAATTCTCTTTCTTTGTTAGCCAAACAAAGCCTAATACAAGAATTTAACACCTGAAATTTCTGAGTCAAACCTAGAAATTCCTCACTGTTTCAAAGAGTTTTAAATGATGATACTGACATCCAGAAATGACATTTGCCTACTCAACATAATTGGGAACTTATAAAATGTAATGGAAGATGACGCAAACAAGGAATTTATTATCTTATTCATTGTTGCATCACTAGCAGCTAAAGCAATGTCTTGCAGATGGTAGACTACTGCATATATAGTGCCGAGTGAATGATATTCCCTTAAAAGAATGCTGTAATGAGTGGATAAGCGAGTGCTTAGTTGGATACCAGGTTAAATTAGAGAAAGACCTGGAGGCTTTGATTCTCTGGAGAAAGTCAAGAACTGCTGTTTGGAGCCTCAAAATCAGGAGACTGCACTGCTGTCAATTCCTCAGTATGTTGGTACAGTTCCTTACTAGTTTCAGAAAATCCCGAGGATTTTTAATGGTTCTCCAAGTTCTATGGACAAGGAAATCAACTCTAGACCATCTTTGTTGACTTAAGACTGCTTATCCTAACTCTACTATTCATTAAGAGCAAAGCTTTACTGAGCATATATTATGCTCCAATACCTTGCTGAATACTAAAGATAAAAGATGAGAGAATCTCAATCTCCAGTCAAGATGGAGGCATAGGTAGGCACTCTTTGCCTTCATGTACAACCATGAGAAGGATCACAACCAATTTCAAAACAAAAAACACCAAGAACTGCCAGAAAATTGCACTGTACAGAAGTCCAAAAACCAAGGATTTAAAGAAGCTATATTCATCCAGATGGGTAGAAGGGGTGGAGACAGGGGGCCAGGGTAGAGAGGAGACACCATGTGATGGTGGTGAGCTGGTGGCAGCCAGTGAAATGGGTGGCCCCACATTTATGTGTGGTGGTAAAAAATCAAGGGGACAAAAAAAATCAGGGGAATGCCTTGTGAGCGAGCGATCTCAGTCTCAAGCCAGACCACACAACCCCAGTTCCAGCACCAGAAAATATAAAGCCTCATGACTTCTGGCTATAAACACCAGTGGGGGTTGGGGCTGCAGAAGAAACTGCCAGTTTCTCAGGAGAGCCCAGAACGCATGCAAACCCACACACTCTGTGAACCACAACCAGGGCAGCATCTGGAGGGTCACCAGTCCCATGGGGAAGTGGGTGAAGTGACTGGAAAAGGGGCAAGTCAGAAATCAGCCAGCAGCAGCACTGTCCCCTCTTCGAATCCTTCCCCACACATGGAGCCACAAAGAGGTGAAGCAGGCTGCCAGCACTGGTGAATACCCAAGGCTCTGCCCCAAACAAAACTTAACAGGTACACTAAGACAGGGAGTCAAAGCAGCTCTACCTACTACACAGACACAGAGAGGCTGCCAAATTGAGGAGACAAAGAAATATGGCCCAAATGAAGGACTAGAACAGAACCCCAGAAAAAGAACTAAGCAATGCAGAGATAGAAAACCTATCAGGTGCAGAGTTCAAAACACTGGGGATCAGAATGCTCAGAAATCTCATTGAGTATGGCAAAAGCGTAAGGGAAGAAATAAAGTCTACACTAAGTGAAATAAAGAAAAACCTATAGGAAACCAACGTTGAAGGGGAAGAAGCCAGGACTCAAATCAATAATTTGTAGAATTATGAAGAAATAAACATTCAGCCAGAACAGAATGAAGAAACAAGAATTCAAAAAAATGAGGACAGTTTAAGAAGACTCTGGGACATCTCCAAAAGGGCCTACATCTGACTCATAAGGATGCCAGAAGGAGAAGAGGAAGAGCAAGAAATTGAAAACTTATCTGAAAAAATAATGAAAGAAAATTTCTCCAATTTGGTGAAGGAAATAGATATACAAATCTAGAAAGCACAGAGAGTCCCAAACAAGCTGGACTAAAAGAGGACCACACCAAGACACATCATAATTAAAATGCCAAAGATTAAATATAAAGAACGAATCTTAAAAGCAGCAAGAGAAAGGCAGAGTTACCTACAAAGGAGTTCCCATAAGACTATCAGCTGATTTCTCAAAAGAAAGTTTGCAGGCAAGAAGAGACTGGCAAGAAACATGCAAAGTGATGAAAAGCAAGGACCTACAACCCAGATTACTCTATCCAGCAAAGCTATCATTTAGCATGGAAGGGCAGATAAAATGCTTCCCAGACAAGGTAAAGCTAAAGTTCATCATCATGAAGCCCTATTATATGAAATGTTAAAGGGTCTTATTTAAGAAAAAGAGGAAGATCAAAACTATGAACATTAAAATGACAACAAACTCACAGCTATCAACAACTGAATCTAAAAAATAAAAATAAAAACAAAACCAAACTAAGCAAACAACTAGAACAGGAACAGACTCATAGATATGGAGATCATTTGGAGGGTTATCAACTGGGAGGATGAAAGGGGAGAATGGGGGAAAAGGTACAGGAATTTAGAAGCATAATTGTGTAAGTACAAAATAGACAGGGGGATGTTAAGAACAGGATAGGAAATGAAGAAGCCGAAGAACTTATATGCACGACCCATGGACATGAACTAAGGAGAGGGGATCACTGGAGGGAAGGGAAACTGGGAGGTTTACACAGTGTCAAAACTTCGTAGGTTTAGTAGAGTTGTTGATTCTTGCCATTTGGTGTTTTTTTTCTGGCACTTCTCCGTACTGCTCAAAGGACTCGTCACTTCAGACCCGCTTGTTCCCTGTCTCAACACTACGATCCAATGCAGTAATGGCTTAACTCACAGTGCCAATGTAAGGATTGTGGACTTGGAGAAAGGCTGTGTTTCAGTGGAATGGACAGAAGGAGGTGCCACAAAGAGCAAAGAGACTTATTTTGATGATATGGCCACAATAAACCCAGAGCTCTTACAGCTTCTTCCCTTATACCCGAAGGAAAACCTGCCCCTGCAGGTGAATATAATGAGACAAAAACGCAGACCAGACAATTCCAAGATTCCCGCTCCAAAGGAAGGTCTCCGAAGCCATTCCACTCGCATGTCCACTCTCTGAGGTTCTCATCCCAACTCAAGAGAACGATATAGAGGTGGAGCTGCCTGCACCTGCAAATCCCTACAAGCACATTTCAGTTCCTATGGACCCCCAGCCTAGGGACACCTGCCCTGAAGTGGCTGAATTACTATTTTCGATGGTCAGCGAGGAAGTGGAAGAGCAAGTCCATTCCATCCAAGGCAGCTCTGCTACAAACCCTGTGAACTCAGTTCAGAGGAACTCATGTACTGTGAAGGAAATGGAAAAAATGAAGAACAAACGAGAAGAGGACCCAGAACTCTGACATGAGAATAAATTGAGTTCAGGGATATGACAACAGCTTTCAAACTGTGAATTTGCCCAGATGATTACAGAATTTCAGGCTAGTTTAGACCATCATCCACTTACTATGACTGAGACTATCAAAGAGCACAGGATATGAGTATGTGTTAGGAAACGCTCACTGAATACACAATTGGCCTAGAAATAAATAGATGTGATTTCTGTTCCTAGCAAGTGTCTGCTCTTCATACATGAGCCCAAGTTAAAAGTGGACTTAACAGTATCTGGAGAACCAGGCATTCTGCTTTTGCTTTGCATTTGATGAAACAGCTTCAAATGAAGTCGTCTGCAGGTCACAGCAAGGCCACTAGTACACACAGTTTTCCAAGGTGAAAAGCAACCTGTTTTGCGTATGGTCAGACAGGAAGTGGTAAGACACATACTATGAGCAGAAACCTCTCTGGGAAAGCCCAGAATGCTTCCAAAGGGATCTATACGATGACCTCCCATGACATCTTACTCCTGAAGAATCAGCTCCATTACTAGAACCTGGGCCTGGAAGTCTATGTGACATTCTTTGAGATTTATAATGGGAAGCTGTTTGACCTGCTCAACAAGAAGGCCAAGCTGCGTGTTCAGGAAGCGGCACGTGCACGGGCTGGGACTGCAGCAGCACCTGGTTAACTGTGCTAACGATGTCATCGTGATGATCAACGTAGGAAGTGCCTGCAGGACCTCTGGGCAGACATTTGCCAACTGCAGCTCTCCCTGCTCCCGTGCCTGCTTCCAGGTTCTTTTTTGAGCCAAAGGGAGAGTGCATGGCAAGTTCTCTTTGGTGGATCTGGCAGAGAACGAATGAGGTGTGGACACTTCCAGTTCTGACCAGCAGACCCACATGGAAGGCACAGAAATGAACAAAAGTCTCTGGCTCTGAAGGAGTGCATCAGGGCCCTAGGATAGAACAAGGCTCACACCCCATTCTGCAAGAGCAAGCTGACACAAGTGCTACGGGACTCCTTTATTGGGGAGAACTCAAGGACCTGTATGATTGCCATGATCTCACAAGGCATAAGCTGTGAATATACTTTAAACACACTAAGACAGGGTCAAGGAGCTGAGCCCCTACAGTAGGCCCAGTGGGGAGCAGCCAACTCAGATGGAAATACAAGAGACAGAAGCCAGCTCTAATGGATCCCTGACTGTAGACAATTTTTCCAAGGAAGAGGAACTGTCTTCCCAGATGTCAAGCTTTTATGAAGCCATGACCCAGATCAGGGAGCTGGAGGAGAGGGCCATAGAAGAGTTGAAGGAGATTATACAGCAAGGCCCAGGCTGGCTTCAAGTCTCTGAGATGACTGAATAGCCAGACTCGGACCTGGAGACCTTTGTGAACAAGGCAGAGTCTGCCCTGACCCAGAAAGCCAAGCACTTCTCAGCCCTGCAAGATATCATCAAGACCTTGCTCCTGGCCATGCAGCTGGAAGAGCAGGCCAGCAAACAAATAAGCAGCAAGAAATGGCCCCAGTGACGATGGCAAATAAAAATGTTTGGTTTCACACCAGCCTTTTCACCACCTAACCCCTCCCCAGTGAATTTTGGACTCACGTTCTGAGCTGGAACAGGTTTTAATAAATGCCAAGCATTGGGGCATCAGCGCCAGGGCAGATGGGGAGGGTATCAGAGTGACAGGGACACTCCTTTTCCTCAATTGTAGCCTTGAAGGGAGCAAGGATGGGAGAATGGGACTTTTAGCTATCCTGCATGGCTCTTCTCTCCCAGTGGGGTAGCCTTGTTTGCATAGAGTTTCCCCTTGGTCAGCATTCTGCCTGTGTGGACTGGCTGCAGGTAGAGGGCTGCTGGGGTTGTCCTGGCTCTGGGGACGGGGAAGAAGCCTTTAGTCCAGCTCTGTTTGCTGTAGCCTGCCACCCACACCCTTGGTCTGGCCACTAATGTCTTGTACTTTGTTTTTTGAGGTCCAAGAAGATCCCTGCTGTTTTCTGTTTTGTGTTTATCCGTTGTGTCTAACAATAAAGAAAGGGGAAAAATTTTAAAAAAAAAAAATGGGAATTCACTAAAACTCTCCCAATACCATTATATATTTCACAAACTACCCTTAGATCTAGAGCATAGAATTCGGTATTCAGTATTAATTAGGTATGCTCCAAATTAAAACATCAATACAAAATTAGAATAAGAACTAGCAGCAGCACGAAGTACTAGAAATATGTAGTAATAATCTACTTATGGTATAAAATGCTCCTTGTCATGGTCTTATGTTTATTAAATATGGCAAAATTTGTTTAATAATTCAGAAACAATTTACTAAGCAGCTGTTATGTTCCAAGCTCTGTGGTAAGCATTAAAGATAACGGATGACTCTTTTACTCAGATATTATAACCTAGGAGAAGGAAAAATATAAACATTATTTTGCCACTGATCCTGAGCAAATTACCTAATTTCTGTAAGCCTCGTTTTCTTTATCTATGAGAATAAAAATATCTATTTTATAGGGTCCTTGAGAGGATTAAATGAATATGTACATAAAAGCACCAAGCAGTGACACAGGGTTGGCATTTAATAAAGCTAGCTTTTCTTCTTTTATTGGCTGGTGGTATTGCCTAGTTATGTGACACTAATTCAATTGTCAGTGAACCAATTTTATTTGGCAACCATTAAGTACATGCTATGCACCAGACACTGTGCTAGGCTCTTGAGAATTCAAAGATTAATGATCTGTAACACACATGATGTAATTTTACTTCAGATTATTTTTTAGGATATAAATAACCATATTACTTAACCAGAGTAAAAGTTAATGACACTAGCATAATTAAAATGCATTATTAAAATAATGTAGTTAATTTCATATAAAATAATTTAAATGCTACTAATACGCATTTTACAAATATTTTAGTTGCTCAAAACAAACTAAGAAAAGTTTTAAGGAATGGCTTAAAATAGTGACTGGTTATTTCCAACTAAAATTATTACAATAAATTTTATTTACTAGAGGGGCAATGTATAACCAAGTACATCTTTTAATACCAACCACTAACATTCTTTCTTAAAAGAGTCATTAAGCTTAAGTGGTCTTCTAAATACAAACTGACCAAAAACTAAAATAAAAAGAAGTCAGCCCTGGCTGGTGTGGCTCAGTGGACTGAGTGCTGGCCTGCAAACTAAAAAGTCACTGGTTTGATTCCCAGTCAGGGCACATGTCTGGGTTGCAGGCCAGATCCCCAGTTGGGAGCGTGGGAGAGGTAACCAATATATCTCTCAAACACTGATGTTTCTCTTCCTCTGTTTTTTCCTTCCTTTCCCTCTCTCTAAAAGTAAATAAATAAAATCTTTTCAAAAATCAACCAAATGTATTAAGGTGTGGAAATGCTAAATAAACACACTTAAAAAAAAAAGAAGTCAAAAGGGTTCAAGTGTTTAATAAGAAAAAGAATACATAGGGAATACAGTCAATAATATTGTAATAACTATGTATGGTGCCAGGTAGGTACTTGAAATACTGGGAAATCACTTTTCCTCTCCTCCTGTAGAGAGGCTATGATTGTATAGCCTCTATGCTGAACACCTGAAACTAATACAAAATAATACTGAATGTAAACAGCAATTGAAAAATAACATTAAAAAGTAAAAAATTTTGCTTAATATCTTTGAGGTCTTGCATTAGCTATTTTTTTTTTTTAAGATCTTTATTTATTTTTAGAGAGACAGGAAGGAAGGGAGAAAGAGAGAGGGAGAAACATTGATGTGTGGTTGCCTCTCACACACCTCCAACAGGGGACCTGGCCCGCAACCCAGGCATGTGCTCTGATTGGGATCCAACCAGCAACCCTTGGTTTGCAGGCCAGCACGCAATCCATTGAAGCATACCGCCAGGGCAACTTTTTTAAAAAAATTATTGTTTATGCTGTTACAGTTGTTCCCGATTTTTCTCCCTTTTCCCACCTCCTCCCAACCCCACCCTTTCCCCTGTCCAAGTCAGTCCCCATATTGTCGCCTGTATCCATGGGTTGTGCATGTATGTTCTTTGGTTAATCCCTCCACCATCTCTCATCCCGTCTAACCCCACCCTACCTCCTTTCCAGCAGCTGTCAGTCTGTTTAATATATCTAAGCATCTGTTACTATTTTGTTGATTAGTTTATTGTGTTCATTAGATTCCACATATAAGTGAGATCATGTGGTATTTTTCTTTCACTAATTGGCTTAATTCACTTAGCATAGTTTTCCCCAGGTCCATTCCATGCTGTTGCAAAATGGAAGTTTCTTCTTTTTTCACTGCTGCGTAATATTTCATTGTGTAAATGTACCACAGCTTTTTAATCCACTCATTATATTAGCTTTTCTTTTTTTTTAATTAATTTATTTACTTTTTAAATACATTTGTCTCTGCCTTCCCCCCACCTCTTTCCCTTGCCCCCTCCCACGTCCCCTCCCTCAGCTCTTCCCCTTTCGTTTTGTCCATGAGTCCTTGCTATCTGTTCCTTGACTTTCCCCTTCCCTTCCCTTTCCCTGCATCCCCCTTCCCCCTTGTCTCTGTTGATTTCTTTTCCTTTCAGTGTTGCTGGTCATATTTTCCTTGCTTCTTTGCATTGTTGGTTAGGTTCCGCTTATAGGTGAGATCATATGGTATTTGTCTTTCGCCCCCTGGCTTATTTCGCTTAGCATGATGCTCTCCAGTTCCATCCATGCTGTCGCAAAGTTTAGTACTTCTTTTTTTCTTTCTGCTGCGTAGTATTCCATTGTGTATATGTACCATCATTTTTTGATCCAGTCATCTACTGATGGGCATTTAGGTTGCTTCCAACACTTGGCTATTGTAAATTGTGCTGCTATGAACATTGGAGTGCATAGGTTCTTTTGTATTGGCGTTTTGGTGTTCTCAGGGTATAGTCCCAGCAGGGGAATCGCTGGATCAAAAGGCAGTTCCATTTTCAGCTTTCTGAGGAAATTCCACACTGCTTTCCATAGTGGCTGCACCAGTCTGCATTCCCACCAACAGTGGACTAGAGTTCCCTTTTCTCCACAGCCTCGCCAGCACCTGTTGTTTGTGGATCTGTTTATGATGGCCATTCTGACCGGTGTGAGGTGATACCTCATGGTGGTTTTGATCTGCATTTCTCTGATGGCTAGTGATGCAGAGCATCCTTTCAAATGCTTCTGGGCCCTCTGTATCTCCTCCTTAGAAAAGCATCTGCCCAGGTCCTTTGCCCATTTTTTGATTGGATCGTTTGTCTTCTTGGAGTGGAGTCGAGTGAGTTCTTTGTATATCTTGGAGATCAAACCTCTATCTGATGTATCATTAGCAAATATATTTTCCCAAATGGTTGGCTCCCTTTTCATTTTGCTGATGTTTTTTTTAGCCGTGCAGAAGCTTCTTATTTTAATGAGGTCCCACTTGTTTATTCTTTCCTTTATGTCCCTTGCTTTAGGAGACATATCAGTGAAAAAATTGCTGCGTGGGATATCTGAGAGTTTCCTGCCAATGTTCTCCTCTAGGACTTTGATGGTGTTGCGACTTATATTTAAGTCTTTTATCCATCTTGAGTTTATTTTTGTGTATGGTGTCAGCTGATGATCCAATTTCAATTTTTTGCATGTAGCCATCCAGCTCTCCCAACACCATTTGTTGAAGAGGCTGTTATTGCCCCATTTTATGCTTCTGCCCCCTTTGTCGAATATTAGATGTCCATAGAGACCTGGGCTTATTTCTGGGCTTTCTATTCTGTTCCACTGGTCTATGGGTCTGTTCTTGTGCCAGTACCAGATTGTTTTGAGTATAGTGGCTTTGTAGTAGAGTTTGATGTCCGGTATTGTGATCCCTCCTACTTTGTGTTTCTTTCTCAAAATTCCTGCGGCTATTCGAGGTCGTTTATGGTTCCATATAAATTTTTGAAATGTCTGTTCTATTTCTGTGAAATACGTCATTGGTATCTCAATAGGGATTGCGTTGAATCTATAAATTGCTTTTGGTAGTATGGACATTTTAAGGATATTAATTCTTCCAATCCATGTGCACGGTATATGCTTCCATTTATTTGTGTCTTCCTTAATTTCTTTTTTCAATGTTGTATAGTTTCATGCATACAGGTCTTTTGTGTCTTTGGTTAAATTTATCCCTAGGTACTTTATCTTTTTTCGTGCTATATCGAATGGTATATTTTTCCTGATTTCTTCTTCTTCTATTGCATTGCTGGTGTACAAAAACGCCTTTGATTTCTGAATGTTGACTTTGTATCCTGCTGTTTTGCCAAATTCACTTATTAGGTTGAGGAGTTTTTTGGTAGAGTCTACAGGGTTCTCTATGTACACTATCATGTCATCTGCAAACAATGATAGTTTTACTTCCTCCTTTCCTATTTGGATGCCTTTTATCTCTTTCTCTTCTCTGACCGCTGTGGCTAGGACTTCCAATACGATGTTGAAAAGAAGCGGTGAGAGCGGACATCCTTGTCGTGTTCCCAATCTTAGTGGGAAAGCTTTCAGTTTTTGCCCGTTGAGTATGATATTGGCTGTAGGTTTTTCATATATGGCCTTTATTACGTTGAGGAATGCCCCATTTATTCCCATTTTGCTGAGTGTTTTGATCATAAATGGGTGCTGTACCTTGTCAAATGCTTTTTCTGCATCTATCGAGATGATCATGTGGTTTTTGTCTTTTCTTTGATTTATGTGGTGTATCACGTTTACTGATTTGAGTATATTGAACCATCCCTGCAGCCCTGGGATGAATCCCACTTGATCGTGATGGATAATCTTTTTAATGTATTGCTGGATGCGGTTTGCCAATATTTTGTTGAGGATTTTAGCATCTATGTTCATCAGCGAAATTGGCCTGTAGTTTTCTTTCTTTGTAGGGTCTTTATCTGGTTTTGGGATCAGGGTGATGCTGGCCTCATAGAAGGAGTCTGGCAGTCTTCCCTCCTCTTGGATTTTTTGGAATGGTCTGAGAAGGACAGGGGTTAGCTCTTCCTTAAATGTTTTGTAAAATTCTCCTGGGAAACCGTCTGGCCCTGGGCTTTTGTGTGCTGGGAGTTTCTTGATGACTGCTTCAATTTCCCCAACTGTTATCGGTCTGTTCAAGCTTTCTGTTTCTTCCTCCTTCAGTGTTGGAAGATTATACTTTTCTAAAAATTTGTCCATTTCATCAAGATTTTCAAATTTCTTGGCATATAATTGTTCATAATAGTTTCTGATAATCATTTGTATTTCTGTGGTATCAGTTGTTATTTCTCCTCTTTCATTTCTGATATTATTAATTTGGGTCCTCTCCCTTTTTTCTTGATGAGTCTGCTTAAAGGTTTGTCAACTTTATGAATCTTTTCAAAGAACCAGCTTCTGGATTGGTTGATCCTCTGAATTGTTCTTTTTGTCTCTATGTCATTCAGTTCTGCTCTAATCTTGACTATTTCCTTCCTTCTACTTGCTCTGGGATTTATTTGTTGTTGTTTCTCCAGTTCTTCAAGTTGTAGTGTTAGGTCTTTTATTTGAAATGTTTCTATCTTTTTAAGGTAAGCCTGTATTGCTATGAACTTCCCTCTCAGGACCGCCTTTGCTGTGTCCCATAGGTTTTGGACAGTTGTCTGTTCATTTTCATTTGTTTCCAGAAATTTTTTGATTTCTTCTCTTATCTCATTATTGACCCATTCATTGTTTAATAGTGTACTGTTCAGTCTCCATGAGTTTCCAAGTTTTTGAAGTTTCTCTTTGAGTTTGATTTCGAGTTTCAAGGCCTTGTGGTCTGAGAAAAAGTTTGGTATTATTTCAATTTTCCTGAATTTACTGAGGCTTGCTTTGTGTCCTATCATGTGGTCTATCTTTGAAAAACTGCCATGAGCATTTGAAAAGAATGTGTATTTTTCTTCTTTGGGATGTAAGATTCTATATATGTCAGTTAAGTCTCTTTGATTCAGTGTTTCATTCAGCGCCACGATATGTTTATTAATGTTTTGTTTGGAAGATCTGTCCATTTTTGACAGTGGGGTGTTGAAATCCCCTACTATCAGTGTGTTGCTATCTATATCTTTTTTGAAGTCATCCAACAATTTCCTTATAAACTTGGGGGCTCCTATATTGGGAGCATATAAGTTTACAATGTTGATGTCTTCTTGATAGATTCTTCCTTTAAGTATGATAAAGTGCCCCTCTGGGTCTCTCTTTATGGCCTTTGCTTTGAAATCTACTTTGTCTGATACAAGTATGGCAACGCCAGCCTTTTTCTCATGTCCATTTGCTTGGAATATTATTTTCCATCCCTTTACTTTCAATCTGTGTAGGTCTTTTGCTCTGAGGTGGGTCTCTTGTAGGCAGCATATGTGTGGGTCATGTTTTCTTATCCATTCAGCTACCCTGTGTCTTTTGATTGGGGCATTTAGTCCATTCACATTGAGAGATATTACTGATAGAAACTTACTCATCTTTTCTCTTTGTACTTGTGTTCCTCTCTGTCTCATTCTTTTCCTTCATCTGCTTAAACCAGTCCCCTTAGCATATCTTGGAGTGCTGGTTTGGTAGAGATGTATTCTTTTAGCTTTCTTTTGTCTGGGAAACTCCGTATTTCTCCTTCTATTTTAATGGAGAGCCTAGCTGGGTAGAGCAGCCTTGGCTGTAGGCCCTTGCTTTTCATGGCTTGGAATATTTGTTGCCATTCCCTTCTGGCTTGTAGTGTTTCTGTTGAGAAGTCAGCTCCTAGGCGTATCGGGGCCCCCTTGTATGTTACTTTCTCCTTCTCCCTTGCTGCCTTGAGGATTCTCTCTTTGTCTTTGACATTTGCCATTTTAATGATGATGTGTCTTGGAGTGGACCTCCTTGGGTCCTTCTTGAGTGGGGTCCTCTGTGCCTCCTGGATCCATGAGAGCCTTTCTCTCCTCAAATTAGGGAAATTTTCCATCATTACTTTTTCGAGGAGGTTCTCTATTCCTTGCTCCTCTTCTTCTCCTTCTGGTATCCCTATTATACGGATATTATTGCGTTTCAGGTTGCCCTGCATTTCCCTAAATGCTTCTTCATTCTTTTTGAGCCGTTTTTCCATTTCTTGTTCTTTCTGGGAGCTTTTTTCTACCTTGTCCTCCATCTCACTGATTCGATCCTCAGCTTCATCCAGCCTGCTTTGGATTCCTTCTACTGTGTTCTTCAATTCAGAAATGGTATTCTTCATATCCTCTTGTGTCTTCTTGATAGTTTCTATGTCCTTTTCCAGGCTGATATAGTTTGCTGTAAGATCCTGATAGTTTCTCTGCAGTTTCTCATAGTTATCTTTGAGCTGGCTGAGCTCATTGAGCTTCTTTAGAACCATTGTTTTAAATTCCATATCTGATAGTTCCCTTGCCTCTATTTCATTTAGCTCTCTGTGTGGGGAGTCCCCTTTTCCACTCATTTGGGGGGAACGTCTTTTTCTTCCCATTTTTGTGAGAGTCTGTTAAGTATTTTTGTCCTTTACTTTTCTTTCTGGGCTTGCCTCTGATGATGTCAGTTGTTGACCCTATAGGGCCTTGGGTTGTTTGTTTGAGCCTTTCAGGAGTCTAATGCCTGTGTCTGACTCCTGCTTGGAGCAGCTCTGTGACCCCTTCGATCAGGGCTGGGCTATTTTTGGGGATCTCTCTGCGCTCTCAGGAGAGCTCCTTGAGCGCGTTCCCAGTGCGGCAGGGTCCCCCACCTGCCTGGGCTCGCATCTGTTTGCCCCAGACCAGGGGGCTTATTCGCGACCTCCCGTGCTCATCTGGCCTCCCTGGCACGCGAGCTTCGTGGCACTGGTCAGTTTAGGGTCTTCTATTGTGTGTTTTCCCCGCTTTTGGCTCTTTGGGTGCGTTGCTTGCCCTCGCCAAATGGGGACTACGGAAATGGGAGGAAATCAGCTCTAGGACTCTCCGGTTAATCCTGTTTCTGGTCTCTCCTCCAGGGACTCTGGGCAGCTCTACTTATTTTGTGGGCAGCTCTACTTATTTTGTGGGCTGCTCCGCAATCGCGGCGGGTAGGTCAATTTATGCCTGCCCTTGCCCCTCTGTGCAATCCCTCGCAGGCCGTATGGGTGCCAGTCTGTGTGAGGCCTTGCCGGCAGGTGCAAGCGTTCGCCAGCCCGCGTGGGTCACACACACACTCGCCAACCCTCGCCAGTCACTGGGCGCAAGTGTGCGCGCCTGCTCTGGGTGTTTTGGGGGTGTCTATGTTTGCTTTTCGGCTTTTGGCTCTTTGGGGGTGTGGCCTCTTCCCGTGCAATGGAGACTTCGGCAAGGAGAAGGAGTCAGGACTCCCCGGTTCCTCCTCCCGTTCTTTCCCCAATGCCTCCGTTTCTAGTCTCCCCTCAGGGGCCTCTGGGCAGTTCTGTGACCCCTTCAGCCGAGGATCCAACCCCTGTGCGGACTGCGTTTCAATCGCAGGCAGTCTGGTTGATGCGCGCCCCGCTTCTGCCTCTTTGGGGTCGCGCCTTTCCAGCCCACAATGGAGACTACCGAACGTGGAGGGAGTCGGGACTCCCCGGTTCCTCCTCCCGTTCTTTCCCCAATGCCTCCGTCTCCAGTCTCTCCTCAAGGCTCTCCCAGCCAGTCTGCACTCAGCCCAGTAGCTCACAGGCGTACAAGCTGTGTGCGGAGCGCACAAAAGGCAGGTTAATTGATTCCCTTATGCCTGAGCGAGATGGTAGCTGCAGAGTGGGAAGTGCGTTATCACCCGGGCTCCACCGGCCGCAGTGTCAGTTCTCTTCACAAAGTTTTCCTCACCAGTCTTTTCCCAGGCACCAGCCCACCCTGCTGCCGCCTCTACCCAGCGATCAAGGAGGGTGGCTGCCACTGCCACTTTTGCGTTTGCCCTTTAGATGTCTTTTTGCATCCCCAGCCACCTGTCTCTGGCAGAGAGCGCCCCTAAGCTTTTTGGGGTTGCGTTTTGTCTGTATTTTCTCGGCTTTAGCTGCTGTAGTTTAGGGGTTCCTGTTTATGATTCAGACCCCGTTCTTCTCGGGGGACGCTAACTGGCCGTTTCAATGTCCCTCTGGTGCCAGTGCCCGTGCGCACCCAGCCCACCCTCTCGAGCCTCCACCGCAATTCTCACCCGTTGGGATGTGTGAGAGTCGAATCCACTGTCCGCGGCACCAAGGCTCCTCTCCCACTATCGCTCCACTGCTTTCCAGGTGATTACTCCATTATTTAGTTGCAATTCCAGTTTGGTTTTGGGAGGAGGTCAGCATGACTCCCTTTCACTCCTCCGCCATTTTTTTCTATCTCCCCTATATTAGCTTTTCAAGTATTCAAGATGCATCATATAAAGCAGGATAGCCCACACCTTCACTATTTCATAGATCTGAAATACTTACGGGTTATTAATCGAATGTTTATGATTTTTCCATCCAATTTTTGCGAAGTGTTCAACTTTTGTTCCTGTAGAGAAAGGAAATATCTATTCATGAGTTAATGTTTTTTGGCTGCTTGTTAACAAATATTGCAATGGTACTCAGTGTTCTACTACATATTTCCACATTTTCCCTTGCACAGATATCAGTACTGAAGATGTCAACATTGATCCTTCAACAAATATTTGTTAATTATTAAACCTGGGTATATTTACTGAATTGAATCAACTAATAGGCATACAGGGTGGGGCAAAAGTAGGTTTACAGTTGTTTGTATGGAAAACAATACAATAGTTAATAAATAATAATACAAGAATAAATTCTATGTTTTGTGTACTCAAAATTGTAAACCTACTTTTGCCCCATCCTGTATAATATGAAAATAGTTCAAACTGGCCAATTCTACCTAATAGAACTAGGATCCAACTTCAAAAACTAGGAAATATAGACTGGGACCACAGTGATTCTAAGGCAAGAAAAAAACTGCCAGCAATTCTTGAAGAAGTCTGCCAAAACATCCTCATGCCCCTTGAGTAAGGGAATAAGGTAGACTGCATCCACAGTGGTGATCTCGTATCAGTAAGAGTGGTGATCAGAAGGCAGCCAATATGGGTTCACAAACAAGCCACACCATGTTAATATTTTTTATTAGACCGATTGGAAGATAAAATGAAATATGGTATCTGGATACCAGCAAGAAAATGAAATTTTCAGGACATCTTTTGGGACAAGGTAAGGAAATACTGTAGTGCGGATTTTGGTTTTTTCTTTTATTTTTTCAGGGGTTTTTTTGGTATTGCTGAAAATACAAGGGGTCTTCCGTAAAGCTGAGATAATACTGGATTAATCAAAATTTAACAGATGTCTTCACAGCAAGACACTCAGAGACTCTACTATTGCATATGTATTATGACTGTCCAATAGGGAGTTAAAGTACAATATGAAGCATTTCCCAACTTAACTGACTCACATTATAGAGCATCTTATAAGCTTAATGTCCCATGGAACACACACAATAGGTTGTTGTTGACTAATGCATTAACCTAGAAAAAAATATCTAGCGCTAACTAACCTTTAAGCTGATACAATAAGTGGATAAATGAGTGTCTGGTTAGATACCATGTTAAAGAAGAGAAAGACTTAGAAGCTTTGATTCTTTGGGGAAAACCAAGAGCTTCTCTGGTTAACATTTCTATCAAAAACTGGATTAGAAAACAAAGGCACTCTCACCAAACCTGAAGGTGGGAGGGGCTGCTATAATGTTGGATCCAAATAGTCTTCAACAAAGTTAATCAATGCAATGAATCAGAATATAATTAATTAAACACCCAATTTTATTCATGGATGCCACTCCCCAAAAAAAATCTGGAAAAAGTAGCAACAGCTATGAGAAAGGCTCAGAGGTTCTGCTTGATCACAAGCTCAACAGTTTAACAGTGTGATGTAACAACCAAAAAAACTTACATGCAATCACAGCACAGTAAATCAGACTGTTGACAATGGGTTATAAAATAAGTCTATTAAGAAATATTTAACGAGAACTTCCAGCCAAGATGGAGGCAAAGGTAGATACACCTTTGTCTCCTCTCACAACCAAAAGAAGGATAACAACAAATTTAAAAACAAAAAATAACCAGACTGCCAGAAAATCGAACTGTATGGAAGTCCGACAACCAAGGAGCTAAACAAGAAACATTCACCCAGACTGGTAGGAGGGGAGGAGACAAGCAGCCTGCGGGGAGAGGACACGCAGCAAGGTAAAGGCAAGATAAATGTGGCAGTCCCACATTTGCATGCGCATAAACTGGGAGAAACAGCTGGGGGGCAAGACAGACCATGCAATCCATGGTTCCAGTATGAGAAAAGAAAAAAGGGGAGGTTAAAAATAGTATAGGAAATGGAGAAGCCAAAAAACTTACATGTATGACCCATGGACATGAACTAAAGGGGGGAGGGGGAACAGTGGTGGGATAGGGGGTGCAGGGTGGAGCGGAATAAAGCGGAGGAAAAAAATGGGACAACTGTAATAGCATAATCAATTAAATATGTATTTTTTTAAAAATTGAAAAAGAAATCTTTAAAGAGAAATTAAGCACAGGCTGACTTCAGATATTTGAAGGGCTATACGGTGAAAGAGACTTGTTCTGTGAGTCTCAGAAGAGAAAAACAAGACTATGGATGGAAACCATAGGGAAAGAGATTTTAATTCTATTAGAATATTTACAAGTAATTCATTCATGGATTGGTAGGAAAGCGGGCAGCTAAATTATTCAGGGTGTGGCAAGAGTAGGTTTGCAGTTTCCTATCAGAAAAGTGAAGTATATTTCCCTGTCCCTTGATTCCAACTTTGCCATGTGACTTGCTTTAGTCAACAACTTAAGTCTCAAAAGGACTTGCATGTGCAAATTACTCTCCTGTGCTTCTGCTTTCAACATGAAAAGTTTATGTCAGGGCTGGCATTCTGGTCCCCAGGAGTAGGATGAGAGACAGATGACTCAGTCTAAGAAGACTAGAACAGAGCCTCCAACCAGCCTACAGTCATATGATTAAGCCAGGCAAGAAGAGCTGAGCTCAGCTTAGTTCAGCTGGTTCCCAGTCTATCTACAAACTTATAAACTATAATTATAAATGCTTAAAATCATTCTGTTTTGGAATGGTTTATTACACAGCAATAGTTGTATTCCAATGTCTGGAATATAATGAGAGCTCAATAATGTTGGGTTTTATTTAAAAAAGATTTTATTTATTTACTTTTAGAGAGAGGGGAAGGGAGGGAGAGAAACACTGATAGGTTGGCACTCACATGCTCCCGATGTGGGGCCCAGCCCAAAACCCAAGACATGTGCTCCAACCAGGAATTGAACCAGTGACCTTCCAGCCTGCAGGCTGGTGCCCAATCCACTAAGCCACACCAGCCAGGGCAATGTTTTAAATACATTATTTAATTGAAAAAGAAATGGCCCTGGCTGGTGTGGCTCAGTGGATTGAGCACCAGCCTGCAAGCCAGCAGGTCGCTGTGTAGATTCCCAGTCGGGGCACATGCCTGGTTTGTAGCCCAGGTCCCCAGTTGGGGGCGTGAGAGAAGAAACAGAATGTTTCTCTCACTCAGCGATATTTCTCTCCCTCTCTTTCTCCCTCCCTTCTCCTTGCTCTAAAAAATAATAAAATTTTTTTAAAAAAGTAAAAGCTTTAAAAAGAAAAAGAAATGGACAATAGCCAAAGATCTAAGAAAAACCAGAAGAATGTGGTGTCAGAGAGGCCAAGAGAAGAGAATGTTTCAAAAAAAAAAAGTGATCAAAAGGGATTAATGCTGCTGTGGTCTATTAAATTAGGTCTGAAAAGTATTTAGTGCATATGGCAACATGGTGATCAGTGGTAGCCTTGAGAAAGTAAAGGCAGATTGGAATAGACTGAGTTAAAAATGGTAAAAAATAGGTACAAGAAAGAAAATTTCCATAGCCCAAGACTGGCAGTGCTCCATTATACGATCACACCATTATGCCTTTAAGATTTTTTTGCTTTCTGATTATGTGATTTTGGCTCTCAAACTTGGGATATTTCTCCTATAAAGAGCAGGAAAGCTAAGCTTTCAAGCATGAAAATTTTCTTTCTCATCTCACAGTACACAACAAGGCACTGGTTCAGAGTCATACAGTGAAAAATAAAAATCCTGTCTGCACTATCCCCTGCTTTAACAGGCTAAGGCCAATCATTGATATTTATAAAATATATATCAACCATGAAATGTAAATCTCATAAAACACTATAGAATGACAGGTGATGATGTACTGACTACTCGGAATAAAATTTGACTACGTAAACCTATTACCAAGACCAAGCTTTAAGGCTCATTATAATATTCAGGGCTAATGAACCTCAATTTACAGTCCATAATTAAAGGATACAAGATTTATGTTATTTTTCCTATTTCAATTTCTGGCTCTAGAGCATTCTAGGCACTTCCAATATGATGTCATACATATAAATACATTCTCTACAACTAAATCTACACAAGTTCTTCAAATTAATGCAAAAACCATTTTATATCTTATATATCCTGGCATCCTCCACTGTTCCTTAATAAATATGTGCTGCTTCTTATCATATTTATATAACATGTATATAATATGTATTAACCAATAAGCCTTAAAGTTTTTTTTTAACATACCATATTTTTCCATGTGCTCTTTTCCAGCACACCCAAATATCTGAGGAGTAACTGATTGGGGAGACAATCCATACTTATTTATCAGGACTTCAATATGTTTATCCATTGGAGAAGTCCTGTTTGGAGACTAAGAGAGGAAAAAACTAAATTTAGTAAGCATTTGACATGACAGTGTCTTTCCAATACTACAGTGTTACTAAGAAATTTGCCCATTCTAAACACAGTGTAAACCAAAACTGGACAATGTGAACAATATCAGTCAGGAAATGCTTTGCACAAAAACGTGGCAAGGAAAACAATCAAATAAACAAAAGGTACAATTCTTTCAAGAAACTTTTATAAAATAAAAAAAAGAGATAAAGAAAAGAATATTTTATTTTAAAAAATCCCATATGGACCAAAAACTACTCAAGGTGAATAAAACAGATAAAGTCTTTGCTCATCTGACATTTACATTTGAGGAGAGGGGAAGACTGGAAGGTTAAAAGGACAAAAGTAAATATAAATATAAATAATAATCCTACAAATAATAAATCCAAGACTCATTGAGAGAGGTAGGGGCTCAAATAAAATCAAAAATGAAAAAAAAGTTACAACTGATACAACAGAAATACAAAAGATCATAAGAGATTACTATGAACAATTTTATGCCAACAAATTGGACAATCTATAAAAATGGATAATTTCCTAGAAACATACAATCTTCCAAGACTGAACTATGAAGAAATTGTAAATTTGAATAGACAAATTACTAGTAAGGAGACTGAATCGGGAATTTAAAAAAAAACCAAAAAACTCTCAGGAAACGAAAGTTCAGAACCAGATGACTTCACGGGTAAATTCTACCAAATGTTCAAAGAAGACTAAAAACATATCCTTCTCAAACTCTTCCAAAAAACTAAAGAAGAGAGAATACTTCCAAAGTCATTTTACAACTCCAGCATTACCCTTATAACAAAACAAAAGGAAACTACAGGCTGATATCCTTGATGCAAAAATCCTCAAAAAATATTAGCAAATGGAATTCAACAATACATAAAGGTTCGTATATCATGTTCAAGTGCAATTCATCCTAAGGATGCAAGAATGATTCAACATCTGCAAATCAATCACTGTGATATACAACATTAATAAAATAAAGAATAAAATCATATTATCATCTCAACAGATGCAGAAAAAAAATTTGACAAAAATTTGGCATCCATTTATGATAAAAACTCTCAACAAAGTAGATATAGAGGGGACATACCTTGATATAATAAATGCCATGTATAAGAAATCCACAGCTAATATCATACTCAACAGTGAAAAGCTAAAGGCTTTCCTCTAAAAGCAAGAACAAGAAGACCCACTCCATCACGTTTTTTAAACATAGTATTGGAAGTCCTCACCACAGCAATCAAACAAGAGATAAAAATTATCCAAATTAGAAAGAAATAAAACTGTCACTATTTGCAAATGGCATAATACTATCCATAAAAAAACCTAAAGACTACACACACACACACACACACACACACACACACACACACACAGTTTGAACTAATAAATGAATTCAGTAAAGTTGCAGGATAAAAAAATATCATACAGAAAACTGGTATTGATATATACAAATAATGAACTATCAGATAAATTAAGAAAACAATCTCATTTATAATTGTGTCAAAAATAATAAAATACATAGGAATAAATTTAACCAGGGAAGTAAAAGACCTGTACACTGAAAACTATCAGGCATTGCTGAAAGAAATTGGAGACACAAATAAATGGGAAGACATTCCACATTCATGGATTGAAAGAATTAAGATGATTAAAATGTTCATACCACCTAAAGCAATGTACAGATTCAATGTAATCCCATTCAAAATTCCAATAACATATTTCAGAGAACTAGAACAAGTATTATTCTAACATTTGTATGAAATCACAAAAGACTCTAAGTAGCCAAAACAACCTTGATAAAGAACAAATTTAGAGGTATCACTTTTCCTATCAAACTATACTACAAAGCTATAATAATAAAAACAGTATAGCGGCATAAAAACAGACACACAGATCAATGGAACAGAATAAGGAACTCAGAAATAAAGCTGCACATATGTGGATAATTTACAACAAAGGAGCCAAGAACATAAAATGGGAAAGAACAACCTTCACTAAATGGAGATGGGAAAGCTGGACGGCCACATGCAAAAGAATAATATTAGATCACTGTCTTACACCACAAAAGTTAACTCAAAATGGATTAATCACTTGAACATAAGACCTGAAACCATAAAACTTCTAGAAGAAATTACAGGTGATAAAGTCCTTCACATAAGTTGTAATGATATTTCTTTGGACATGACTGCAAATGCAAGGGAAACAAGAGCAAACATTAAAAAAAAGAAAAGAGACAGAAAAAATGAAAAAGAGAAAAAAAGAAACAAAAACAAAAATAAACAAATGGGACTACATCAAATGCTTCTGCAAAGGGAAGGTAACCATCAACAAAATGAGGACTTCCAACCAAGATGAAGGTATAGGTAGATACACTTTGCCTCCTCACACAACCAAAAGAAGGACAACAACAAATTTAAAAACAAAAAATAATCAGAACTGCCAGAAAATCAAACAGTGTAGATGTCTGACAACAAAGGAGCTAAAGAAGAAACATTCACTCAGACCAGTAGGAGGGGTGGAGATGGGCAGCCAGAGCAGAAAGGACACATAGCAAGGCAGCAGCTGGAGGGCAAGGCAGCAGCTGGAGGGCCAGGTAGGCGAGATGGCAGCTGGTGGCCCAGGCAGTCCCACATCTGTGTGCACATAAACTGGAAGGAACAGCTGGGGACCAAGACATACCACGCAATCCACAGTTCCAGTGTGGAAAAAGAAATCCTCAAAACCTCTGGATATAAAAATCTGTGGGGATTACAGCAGCGGGAGAAACTCCCGGCCTCACAGGAGAGTTCACTGGAGAGACCCACAGGGTCCTAGAACATTCACAAACCCACCCACCCAGGAATCAGCACCAGAAGGGCCCAATTTGCTTGTGGGCACCAAAAGAAGTGACTGAAAACAAGCTAAGAGCCAAGCAAGCAGCATTGTTTCCTCTCTGACCCCTCCCCAACAAACGGCACCACTACACAGCGACCTGGGTTGCCCCGCCCTGGCGAATACCTAAGGCTCTGCCCCTCCAAATGCAACAGGCGCCCTGAGACAAAGGAATATGGCCCAAATGAAAGAAGAGATCAAAGCTCCAAAAATTGAACTAAGCGATGAACAGACAGCCAACCTATCAGATGCAGTTCAAAACACTGGTAATCAGGATGCTCACTGAATTGATTGAGTGTGGTGGCAAAAAGGAGGAAGAAATGAAGGCTACGCAAAGTGAAATAAAGAAAAATATACAGGGAACCATCAGTAAAGGAATGGAAACCGGAACTCACATCAATGATTGGGAGCTGGAGGAAGAGATAAACATTCAACCTGAACAGAATGAAGAAACAAGAATTCAAAAAAAATGAGGAGAGGCTTGTGAACCTCTGGAACAACTTTAAATGTTCCAACACCCAAATCACAGGGGTGCCAGAAGGAGAAAAGGAAGACCAAGAAACTGAAAACTTATTTGAAAAAATAATGAAGGAGAACTTCCCCAATCTGGCCAAGGAAATAGACTTCCAGGAGATCCAGGAAGCTCAGACAGTCTCAAAGAAGTTGGACCCAAGGAAGCACACACCAAGGCACATCATAATTATATTACTCAAGATTAAAGATAAGGAGAGAATCTTAAAAGCAGCAAGAGAAAAGGAGACGGTTCCCTACAAAGGGCTTCCCATAAGACTACTAGCTGATTTCCCAAAAGAAACCTTGCAGGTGAGAAGGGGCTGGAAAGAAGTATTCAAAGTCATGAAAGGCAAGGACCTTCATCCAAGATTACTGTATCCAGCAAATCTATCAGTTAGAATGGAAGGGCAGATAAAGTGCTTCCCAGATAAGGTCAAGTTAAAGGACTTCATCATCACCAAGTCCTTATTATATGAAATGTTAAAAGGACTTATCTAAGAAAAAGATGATGATCAGAAACTATGAGTAGTAAAATGAAAACAAACTCACAACTATCAACAACTGAACCTAAAATCAAAACTAAAAACAAAAACAAACTAAGCAAAGAACTAGAACAGGAATAGAAACATAGAAATGGAGATCAAAGGGAAGGGGGAGGTGGGAGAATGGGGGAAATGGTACAGGGAATAAGCAGCATAAATAGTAGGTACAAAATAGGCAAGGGGAGGTTAAGAATAGTATAGGAGATGGAGAAGCCAATGAACTTATATGAACGACCCATGGACATGAACTAAGGGGGAGGACTGCTGGGGGGAGGGGCAATCCAGTGGGGGAGGAGAATAAAGGGGAGAAAAAATATGGGACAAGTGTAACAGCATAATCAAATAAATATCTATTTAAAAAATGAAAAAGCAACCTACTAGATGAGAGAAGATATTTACAAAACATACATCAATAAGGGATTATCCAAAATATATAAAGAGCTCACACAGCTCAACAGCATGAAAACAAACAACCGAATTTAGCAATTGGCAGAGGATCTGAATAGAAAGTTTTCCAAAGACATACAGATGACCCAATAGGCACATGAAAAGATGTTCGCTAATTATCAAAAAAACGTAAATCGAAACCACATAAGATATTACCTCACACCTAGAATGGCCACTACCAAAAAGATAAGAAATAATAAACACTGGACAGAATGTAGAGAAAAGGAAATCCTTGAATACGGTCGTTGGGAATGTAAACTGAGGCTGCCACTATAAAAAAAAACTGCATGGCAAGAACACAAAAAAAGAAAACTACAAACCAGTATTTCTGATGAATACAGATGCAAAACTCCTAAAAAAAATACTAGCAAATCAAATACATTAAAGAATAATATATCACATATCAATTAAAAGTGAAGAAATGATAAAAGATATTTGATGCAAACAGAAACCAAAAGGAAGCTGAAGGAACTATACTTACATCAGACAAAATAGACTTTAAAACAAAGACTGTAATAAGAGACAAAGAAGGTCACTATATAATGATAAAGGGGTCACTCTAAGAAGAGGATATAACAAACACATATTTGTAAATATTTATGCATCCAATACAGACAAGAGAGAACTATACAGCAATACAATAACAGAGAACTTTAGTACCCCATTTTCATCAATGGATAGGTCATTCAGACAAAAAAAAAAAAAAAATCAATAAAGAAACACTGGCCTTAAACACCACATTAGATCAGACATGCTTAACTGACATATACAGAACATTCCATCCAAAAGCAACAGATTATACATTCTTCTGAACTGCACAGGAAACATTCTCCAGGATAGATCATATATTAGGTCACAAAACAAGTATTAATAAATTTAAGAAGACTGAAATCATATCAAGCAACTTTCCCAACCACAACAGTAGGAAGCTAGAGATCAATTACAAGAAGAAAACTGGAAAATTCACAAATACTGTATGTGGAGATTAATATGCTACACAACAACCAATGGGTCAAAGAAGAAATCAAATGAGAAATAAAAAAATATCTTGAGACAAATGATGCAGCAAAAGCAGTTCTAAGAGAAAAGTTCACAGGAATAAAAGCCTACATTAAGAAATAAGAATGATCTCAAATAAGCAACCCAACTTTACCAGGCATGTTCGACCTTTAGGTGTCTCTGGGCCACACTGGAAGAAGAAAAGTTGTCTTGAGACACAAGTTAAATAGATTGCAACACATAATCACAAAAAAATCTCAGAATGTTTTAAGTAAATTTATGATTTTGTGTTGGACCACATTCATAGCCATCCTGGGCTGCATGCAGCCTGTGGGCCACACGTTGGACATCCCTGCATACCTTTAAGAACTAGAAAAAGAAGCCCAAAGTTAGTAGAAGGAAGGAATTAACAAAGATCAAACCGGAAATAAATAAAATAGAGAATAAAAGACATTAGAAAAGATCAATTTTAAAAAATCAATGAAGAGCTATTTTTCTGAAAATATAAACAAAATGTATATACTCTTCTCTCTCACCACTTCTTCATTAATTCCAATTAACCATTTACTATACCTTAGCACATTATTCTCAACATATCTTTACTTCCTGCCAATTCTCCATCTTTTTCCTCTCTACAGTATATTCTCAATAATTACTTCTAATCTAGTCCAGTTTCACTAATTCTTTTTTTAGTCATGTATAATATCTGCTATCAAACCTACCTTTTGATTTTTATAATTATTTCATTTTTCTTTTCTATAAATTCTTTTTTTTTTCAGGCCTGGAGTGTCTCTTTTTGCAGTTTCCTACACCCTTAATACATTTCCAAGCTAGTCTTTTATTTCTTTAAACACAGTAACCATGCTTAAATGTGCGTCCAGTAAATCCAGTTTTTGAAGTCTTCACAGACCACTTTTCACTGTGCCTCCTTCTCCTGGTTCTAAATTATGGTGCCTTGTTTTCTTAATGCTTGATTTTCCTTGACTGCATGTCCTTGAAAACTTAATTGAAAAGTCCTTAAAACCTAGAATGAAGATGCTTTCCTCCAAAAGAAAATTTACATTTGCTTCTGTTAAGTGTCTAGGTTACTACTATTCTGGAATCACTTTTGATTCGATTACATGGTTTGAGGTTTCTTCGATCACCCAGGTAACAAAAATTTTTGTAGTAATCCTTCATAAAGGATAGCCTATGGTTATCCTTTTAATTCTCAGTAAAAAGTTCTTCTGAGGATTTTTCCCCTTTCTCCTTTTCCTCCCATTGTTCTACTCAGTGCCAAGCATTTTTCAAGGTAATCTCATGAAAGTGGGGATAAGAAGTAGAGAAGGGGAGCAGTTTTAATTGGGTTCATCCTCACCCAAAGAGTTTACCTCTACAGAGCTCTAATTTAATGTCGACAGTGGATATTAAAATTCTGACATTGGGAGGACCTGAGCTTTGACTACTTTCCCCTTTATTCTAAAAGCCATTGAGATTGAGGCTCACAGCTTCCTGATCAGCAAAGACCTTCAAGGCAAAAGCACCTTCAAATGCTGATCTTTATTATCTGGCATTCACCTGCGATTCCTCCCTCTTATTAGGTCTTTGATGCTTTAGGATATTTTGTTTATATTCTATCCAAACATTCTGTGACTACTGTCAGTAGAACTAGTTCAAAAAATTTGGCAGAGATAAATGTATTTGAAAAATAAATTAAAATAAAATTTTAAAAAAAAATTTGGCTTGCTATTATCACAAACAGAAGTCCCACATGTTACTAGTTATCTTCAATTTGTTGAATGAAATTAATTTTTGAATGAATGAATAAATGACTTTTAAATTAGATAAATCAACCTCAAATTTAATAATCTGAGCTTTCTAAACATCAGTTTCATCATTCACAAAATAAAGAAGTCAAACTAAATTATCTCTCTCTTTACTGTTCTAAAATACCAGAATCTATGCATTCATATATAATGTCACCTTTCAGCTTTTGGGTTATATCAACTTATTTAATAACTATGCCAAAGTATGTTTTATATTGCTTATTAATAGGCACTATTGATGGTAGTCCAATGGGCAGTTTTCTCACAGTGTCATAACTCCAAAATAACAATAAATGGGACTCACTGTTGCTTCAATGGCTCCCTTTTCCATCTTCTCAAACCCAAGAGCCAAGACACAGTCTGCCACACCTTGAAAGAAGATGTAATTGTTTTGAAAATTTTAATTTCCAGACACCCCCCAAAAATATATTAAATATTTCAATTTAAATATGTTGATTTATATAAAATGAAAAAACATTATAATCATATAAAAATTTTAATAAGTGAAAAATAAGAGAAAATTCTTATATGCAACCAGATAAGGGGAAAAAGTCAAGAAACTCTTTCTTTGAATCTCAATGTTAATAAAACTTTTGATTAATGTGGAAATATGTTTCAGTCAAGAATAAATAATTTTGAATTTTAAAACATTAAATAAATTTATTTTTTAAAGAATCCTGATCAAAATCTCAAGAGAATAATTTTTGGAGAGCGGGCATATCTAAAAAATGATGTTAAAGTTCAACTGAAAAGCAAAACAAGACAGAATTGACAATACCTGTCTTTAAAAAAAAGAAAGAAAAATAAAAAGGTACAGCACAAAGGGACACTAACATTATCAAACAGTATGACATTAAAAAGCTCCAAAAATTAAAACACTGAGTAGTGGACCAATAATCCACAATCAATAGAACAGAATAAAAGGCCTAATAAAAGACCCTAGAATATTTGGAAATATAAAGATGATATATACCCAAGAGAACAAAAATCACAAAAAAAAGTTTACAAATATTTATAGTAGTATTATTCACAATAGTCAAAAAATTAAGACAACCAAATATTGATCAACTGATAAATGAGTAAACAAAATATTGTACATCCTATACAATGGAATCTTTTCTTTTTTAAAGATTTTTATATTTATTCATTTTCAGAGAGAGGGGAAGGAGAGAGAGGGAGATAAACATCAGTGTGGTTGCCTCTCATGCGCCCTCTACTGGGGACCTAGCTCACAATCCAGGCATGTGCCCTGACTGGAAATCGAACCAGCAACCCTCTAATTCTCAGGCTGGCACTCAATCCACTTAACGACACCAGCCAGAGCCATACAACGGAATTTTATTTGGCCATTAAAAGAAATGAAGTACTGGTAAACATACCACAGCATGGATAAACTATGAAAACATAATGGTAAGTGAAAGCCACAAAAGTCCATATACTATATGATTCCATTTATATAATGTTCAGAATAGGTAAATCCACAGAGACAGAAAGTAGATAAGTGGTTGCAAAGAGCCGAGGGGAGGAGGAAAGGGGGAATGGCTGCTAATGGGTACAAGGTTTCTTTTTGATGTAACGAAAAAGTTCTAAAGTTTGGTAGTGGTGATGGTTGCATAAACCTGTGAACATATTTAAAAATACTGAATTGTGTACTTTAACAGAGTAAATTTTATGATCTAAATCACACCTCCCTAAAACTATTTTTTTTAAAGAAATATATTATAAAGCCATCCCTCTGACAATTGCATGGAAAAATAATGGAAGGCGGGGCAATAACCCCACATCTATTTAAGTACACTAGACTAATGAGCACTACTCACCACCCTGAATCAGCTGCCGGGCCACAAACAGAGCAGTAGAACCAGTAGAACAGTTGTTGTTAACATTGATTATAGGAATTCCAGTCAGTCCCAAACTGTGATAGATCGCCCTCTGCCCACTGGTAGAGTCACCTGTAGAGAAAACAAAATTAAAATTTATTATATGCAGCATGGCAAATACGGAACTGCAACACAATATAGTACCACATTATGATTTTTCAGTATTATGCATTTGCCTAGCATACAACATGAACAGAAAAACAAACACACTATTAACATCTTACTCAGAAAGTTTTAGCATTAAGCATCATTTACTCTGCAAATATAAAAAATTCTCAAAACACAGGCCCCGCCTGCGTAGGTCAGTTGGCTAGAGCACTGTCCTGATACACCAAGGTTGTGGGTTCAATCCCCAGTTGGGGCACATACAAGAAGCAACCAATGAATGTATAAGTAAGTTGAACAACAAATCGATATTTCTGTCTCCCTCTGCGCCCCTCCTTCCTTCTCTAAAATCAATAAAAAAATTGTTTTTAATTCTGAAAACACAGAATGTATGTGTACTTTCTTTACACAATACAGAGATTGGGAAGTAAAGAAATGACCAAGTAATAGCAAACAATTCAATATGACTCTAGGGTTACATGATTAAGGGAGCAATTTAAAACTATTAAAACAATCTTTAAAACTACACCAACTGATAAAGAAAAAGCTGTAATTTTCTCTTCATATAAAAGTTCCACAACTTCAAAAAGTTTAGAAGCTCCTGAGTGCCACGGAAGTCCAGAAAAATAGTGATCCAAGGTAAATACATCGGACGTCCTTTCCCAAGGAGCACGGCCCCGAAGCAGACAAGCTGGAGCAATGTGATGGGAACATCTGAAGGTCCAGGCTCTCCAGCAGTCCTCAGGGAAATCAGCAACGTACAGGACCTCCTTTTCAGTAAATACACTGCATCTAACTGAACTAATAAATTTCCGTTTAAGAATTTTCTTGATATCTTGAAATCTCAAGGAAATAAAAGATATGCACAAAGATTCATCTACAGTGTTGCCTTTTACAATATCTAGAAATTAGAAATAATTTTAAATGTCCAAGAACAGGTTATCATTACTAATACTAAGCAAACTGTAGTAAATCCCCCAGACTAGAATATCATGCAATCATTAAAAATGCTGAAAAGAGATTGGAACGTCCTAAATGACCATTAAAAGGGGGTAGATTAAATAAATTATGATATATCTATTCTATGAAACACTCTGCCACCATAAATAAAGACCAAGGATGCTCTTTATGATATAATTTGGAATAGTTACCAAGAACTACTAAACAAAAAAAAAAAGCTACAAAATGGTGTATGCATTATGCTACCATCAGTGTAACAAAAGAAAGGGGAAAAGGGAATTTACACAGTCATGCATACTTGTTTGAATATACATAAATTAGTCTAAGGCCATACCACCCTGAACGCGCCCGATCTCGTCTGAATATACATAAATTACCTCTAGAAAGACACACTAGAAATTAGTGAAATTGGTGGTCTAAGGGAAGGGAACCATGAGACAGGGAGACAGTAATAAGAGTGAGACTTTTCACTATATAACCATCCACCTTTTCTATTTTGGTACCATGTAAATATTTAATCTGTTCCAGAAAAAAAAAAACGTAATTGCAAAATGTTAATAATGGTATAAAAGAAGACTTAATGACATGGGAAATACTGAATATAATAAAATGAAAAAAGCAAGTCATCAAAAATTATATATACTAGGACCTTATTTGAAGAGAAAATTGTATGTGCATGTGTATTCACAAACATTCATACTCATTGAAGGATAAATACCAAAATTATTGGTAATAATTTCTAGAAAACGGGATGACAGGTGGCTTTATTGTATTAATTTTATTGAAGTGACATCAGTTAATAAAATTATATAGGTTTCAAGTGTACAGTTCTATAATACATTATCTATATATTGCATTGTGTGTTCATCACCCAAAATCAAATTGATACATAAATATTGTATCCTGCAACCTGACTGTATTCGTTCATTGTTTCTAATAGTTTTTTTAGTGGAGTGTTTAGTTTTCTATATAACCATGCCATCTGCAAAAAGTGACAATTTTACTTCTTCATTCCCAATTTGAATGCCTTTTATTTTTTTCTCTTGCCTGATTACTCCAGCTAGGACTTCCAGTTTGATGTTGAGTAACAGTGGAAGAGTGGGCATCCTTATCTGTTTCCTGTATTGTCCCCTTTATCATTATAAAATACCCATCTTTGCCTCATTACCTTTTTATCTTGAATTCTATTTGTCAGATATAAGAATGACTACACCTGCTCTTCTCTGGATGCTCTTTGTTTTGGAATATCATTTCCCCCCCTACCACTTTGAATCTATGTCATTGTAGCATTTGGTTGGGTTTTGGTTTTTTATCCCGTTCACTACCCTGTGCCTTTTTATTTACATTTAGGGTGATTAGTGACTTCTGAGGATTTCCTACAGCCGTTTTATCTTTTGTTTTCTGATAGCTCTGTGTCTCCCTTGTTTCTTTTCCCTTGTGTTTCAAGCTGTTCTTTAGTTTGGTGATATTATATGATATTTTCCCCACGGTTTTACCTTTTTTATGTTGTCTTAGTTCCAGATTTTTTTGTGTGAATACCACTAGGTTTTCCAAAAGAAAGTTTCAGACATACAGTAGTCCTTTTGCTTCTGAATACATCTTATCTCCATTCCCCTTTTCAAATTCAGACCTTTACCCTCTCCCCTTTTATGTTTTTTTGTCACAAGTTATGCTTTTTTATGTTATGAGTTCATTTCCAAATTGCAGTAGCTATTGTCTTCTGTTTTTTAAATGTTTTTACCTCCTTTAAGTTTTACGTTATATTTAAGTGTATAATATCCTATTTTGAATAAGGGCTGCAATTTCCTGCTTCTGCCTGTCCATTAGTCATCTTACTCACAGTTATATATCTTTTTTAAAACAAGATTGTATTTATTTACTTTTAGAGAGAAGGGAAGGGAAAGAAAGAAACATCGATGTGCAAGAGAAACATCAATAGGTTGCCTTTCGCACGTCCTCAACTGGGGACCCAGCCTGCAACCCAGGCATGTTCCTTGTCTGGGAATAGAACCAGCAACTTTTTGGTTCGCAGGCCAGCACTCAATTCACTGAGCCACACCAGCCAAGGCTCATAGTTATATATCTTTTTGCCTTTTTCAGTTAGAATAACTCCCTTCAGTATTTCCTGTAATGCAGGTCTTGTGGTAAATTCCCTCAGCTTCTGTATGTCTAGAAAAGTCTTTGTTTCCCCTTCATATCTAAAATCTAAAGGATAACTTTGCTGGATATATTATTCTCGGCTGGTAATTTCTCTCTTTCAGTAGTTTGAACATTTGATTCCACTCTCTCCTAGCGTGTAGGTTTTCTGCTGAAAAACTGATTATAATATAATGACATTTCCTTTAAAAGGTTACCCCAGCTGCCTTGAGAATTCTTTCTTTGTCATTAATTTTTGACAGTTTTAATACAATATGCCTTGGAGAAAGCCTTCTCTGGATTGAGATAATTAGGTGTTCTGTTTGCTTTTTGGATTCAAGGATCCAGCTCTTGTCATAGGTTTGCATTCTCATCAACTGTTTGAACAGGCTCTTTGCCATTCTCCCTCACTTCTCCTTCTGGTAAACCCATTATTCCTATTATCGCTCTTTCTGATGAAGTCTGATAGTTCTCATAGAGTTCTTTCATTTATTTTTACTCCTAAGTCTCTATCTTAAATATTACTAATTCTTTCCTCCATCTGGTCAGCTCTATTTCTAAGCTCACTAGTTCATTCTTCATCTTTCTTACTGAGTTCTTCAGCTCCAGAATTTCTATTGGTTATTTTTTAAAGTGTCAATCTCTTTGGTAAAGTACTCCATTTATTCACTGATTTTATTTGAGTTCATTAAACTGCCTATATGAGTTTTCTTGTATCTTTTTGAGTTTTTTTTTAAGAACTGCAATCTTGAATTCCCTGTTATTTAAATCATATATTTCCATGTTCTTGAGTTTATTTTCTGGAGATTTTTCATTTTCTTTCTCGGCTGCCTTGTTACCTTGGTTATTCATGGTTTTTGATGGGTTACTTCTCTGCCCAGGCATTTATGGCAATGAAATCTGCTCTTTTATTTTTAAGAGGAACAATTTTCTATTTAGGTCGATGAGAGGTCTTTCTTTGTTTTCTAGTAGGTGGTGTGGAAGCAGAAGTTTTTATTTTCTCTGACACAGCTCTGGCTCCTGGAATATCTGCAGGCCTGGTGGAAAAATGCCCTGTATTCCCTGGGGAGGTGGGCCTCTTCTCTGTGACCAGGTCTCCTCTGCAACCAGGTCACCTCAGTCTCAAACCACCGTGTTGGGGGAATGTGCAGGATGATGGGGTTCTGAGCCCACGAAATCCCAGTGCTGCCCCCTGTAACCAGATGCTGCTGGGCAGTGTCCCAGGGTACCCATCCTCCGCTCCCCACCCCCCCGCACCCCCAGTTCAGCTGTAATGAGCAGGCGGTGGGGTGGGCTGGCAGAGGCTAGCTGTGCCTCTGTGGCTTTGTTCTCTTCCCAGCAATGGCAACGGCCAGCTCTCAGCTGCCACACCTCTGTATGTCCACCACACCTACTCTTCACTGGGACTAGCCACAGCATGAGCGCACTGTTCAGGCAGGAACTCATCTGCCTTTCCTCCAGTTCTCAGGGTTGTAAATAATGTGCTCTGCAACCCAAGACTCACTGCCACAGCTTCTACTGGCGCCCACTGCTACCTCTGGAAGGGTGAGGAAAGGTGACCAGACTTCAAGGTTTTGTTTTCTGTCTGGCAATGATTTCTGCTAGGTCATGGGTGCCACACCTCTGTGTTCTGTCTCTGCTCCAGTCACCAGGTTCAGCCACAGCATGTGCTGACCACTCAGGCAGGAATGTTGATTCTATCTCTCTCTTCTTCAGGACTGCAGAGTACACACTGCAACCTGATTCTTCTCTTTTCCCAAGACTCACAGTGAGTTCCAGACTGCATCTCTTGCACCCATCTCTGCTCTTCTTCTTTCCCTCCTCCCTGCTCGCTCCAAGTGGGCCACATTCTAAATTTCAAGGCGTGGCTCTCTCAGATGTGTTTGTGTGTTCAATTATGGCTATTCAACTTGTAACTTCAAGAGAAGAGACCAGGAGGACCTCTCACACTGCCATGCCTCTGACGTTACTTCAACAGTTGACTTCTTTGTGCATTTGTCTCCCTTTTTTTTTTTACAATAAAATTAGTACATATCATTTTTTAATCAGAAAAAGCTTAATGAAAAAATTTTATTAAATACAAAAATGTCAATAAATACAAATTTAAGACAACAAGAATTACCTTTTTTCCTTTCTTTTTTTTCTTTTTTTCTAGGGGAGAGAGCAAACACAGTCCCCCCCCCTTCTCAACAGTAATTGCCTTTCTTTTTTTCTTTTTCTTTTTTTCAGGGGAGAACACAGTCTCCCACTTCCACAAATTATGCAGCTGAGTTTCCCACACTTGGGGAAATCACAGGGGTCAGCACATCCAGAGAGCAATGGATAAGCTTCGCCCTAGGAAAGCCACCTTTGTGATCATGCTATCTGCCCTGCCAGGTTAAGTATCAACAGTAATTATCTTTATATGGTACAACTATGGGTAACGTTTTCTTCATTAAAGATAAAAAATATTTTTAAATTTATCTCCTCTATTGACTATAAGAACTGCAAAAATATGTTAAACTAGGCCAACACACAAGAGAAAGGTAGGAGTGATGGGTTAAACTCTGAATTCTGAGTTTTGAAAGTTAAAATTCACAAATAACCCCATATTGTTTATGTGGCTGCTGCTAGATTTAGGTGAATAATTTTTAGAATATGTAGTTTAATACATACCATAAACGTAGCCAATACATGCCTGTTTCACTGCTGAATAGGGAATCTGTGCGTCAGCTAAAGCCTTCTGACCTATAAAAACAAAAGGGTTTTATGAAATAGTGCTTTAAGTATTTGCTTTAGGTGTTACAGTTTTCCCAGAGTAGTAAATTTAGTTTTCCCAGAGTAGTAAACCTAGTTTTCCCAGAGTAGTAAATCTACTTCTATGTAGCCTAGGTTCAAGTGAACACTAAATCATCTCAGATCTCTCCTTGCAGAAGCAATCATTTCTTCCTGTAAGCTACTGCCTCACCTTTTCATATTTTCTTTATGATACTTAACATTTTCTATTATAACTGTATATCTAAGTATAAATATATTAAATCCCAAGAGTCTTAAAGATCCTTAATGGGAAGGTCCTTGCCTTAATCATCTCTGTGGCTCCACCGCACATCTAGTGAGCAAAATTGGATAGAATGTCAATACTAGGTATGGAGAGGGATGGAAGCACTTGCGTGGTCATCTTACAAAGTCAGGATCAAGAGATGATGTTCTGTATGGAATAATAAATGGAGCTTTAAGGATGCTATTTAAAGTTACAAAAATGACCGATGGGGGAACTGAAAAAATATATAAAAGTAAACTGGGAAGAAGAGAGTGGAGGTTGGAGAGAAGGTGTGAGCTAAATCCTTATCTATCACAGTGAGAAGCAAACATAGATCTAAAATCGGTAAACCAAAGACTGGAATAAGCATGGTAGAATAAACATTTAGAGATATGGAAATAACCACTACAAGAACTAAAGCCAAACAGTTAAAGAAATTGCCCCCTGAGGAACAGGCCTGGGAATTCTAAGCTATTTTGTGGTGGTGGTGTTTTTTTTTAAACCATATGAATGTATTACTTCAAATTATTTTTACTGATTTTGGAGAGAGAACAGCAGAGATAAATATCGATTTTGGTGTTCCACTTACTTATGCATTCATTGGTTGATTCTTGTACAATGTCTGTACTCTGACCAGGGATCAAACCTGCAACCTTGGCATATCAAGATGACACTCTAACCAGCCAGGGCCTACTTTGAAATTTTTTAACTAAGAAGACATATAATTAATTATGTGATTAGTCAGACCAGTTATCTCTTCCTGCTTAGTATATGAGCAAAAATATTTCATGTGTTAGTTATAATAATGCTGGCAAGATTATATTAAGAAGGGCATTCTCATGTACTGCTAGTGAGACTAATAATGTAGACAGTCTGAAAAATAATTTGGCAAGAGCCTTAAAATGGTCATATATTCACTGTTCCAATGAGTCTACTTCCAGGCTGTCCTCAAAAGTAACTAGAGATGAGATGAAATATTTATTTAGTGAGATGTTCACTATAATTCTTCTAAAATATCAAAAAGTTGCAAACCTAAATGTCCAAAAAAAAAAAATCGTAGCATAACTATATCATGAAATACAAAAAAATTAAATTTTTTCAAATAATTTTAAGCAATAGAATTCTCATGCAAAATAAATTTTAAAATTCAGGATACAAAATTACATAGCATATTATCCCATACAGCCATATGAAAAAATACTATTGTAAAACAGAATACACTAAGATATTAATAATGATAGGCATGGGTCACAAAATTTCGTTTTCATTAAAATATAATTGTGTCCCAATAAAACATATGCATTGTTCTTATAATCAGTGGGACTGAGTCCCAAAAAGGTATAAGGTTTAGCCTGTGCTTTGTGCCTCCTCTAAATGCCAACAGCATGTTGTACTTAGCATGGGCTACTTACCACCTGTGTAAACTTGCCTTATTTTTCCTATCAAATGGGAAAAGGCTTGAGATCTGTATCCCACCCTACCCTGAATCCTTCCTGGTCCCCAAGATGCACTCACTAATATTTGTTGAACATTTCTTCCTAATATAAGGTTTTCTATGTATACTTTCAGATTCAAGTAACTGTTAAATTAAAATGTTTTAAATGGATGAAAAGACAAAGAAAGCACAGAAGTTAAGTATCTGAAAGAGTTACACAATGTTGCTATTCCACTCAAATGAGTGTATTTAGGTGCAAAGGAATCCTAACCTGTCTCTGAGGAAAAGGAGGATGAGGAATGCGCAAAGAGCAGAATTCTCTAAATACTGGAAGTTGACAGAATACACCTCCACTGGTTGTGCTCTTCTTCATTCTATGCATTTGGGAAATTATAGGAAAGAAAAATGGTAGCAGACCCCCCTCCTAAAACCAGTGTGGAGAATTAGAGGGTAAGATTTCTGGATCTACTAGTCCATGAAACCCATCCCCAGCCTCATCACCAGTCCATAAATAAGTCCAGAAAGAGTAGAGTGTAAAATCATTTATCGAATCTTAGGAGTTTTTTCCCCAAGCTGTGCTTGAATATACATTAACTAATACACTAAACGTGACTGAAGTAGTCTGAAGGTACATGTATCTTACCTAAGACTATGTCAGATATGTGAGTGGAATCATCCTTCTGTACTTCTCATTTCCCTAAATACTTAGAATGAAGGGGTATTTTTAAAAGCAAAGCTAAGTTTTAAAAGCTTATTCTACATTAAAGTTCCTTTATTAAGCGAAGTTTATTTTCTGGATTACACTAACAAAAGCAGAGAATTTTAAGCAGTAAGCAAAGTCGATCAGGCTAAATTTCTTGTTAACAATTGATCCCCACAGTTAGTTTCAAACTTCAAAACTTCACCTCAACATTACCATTTTATAATCAAAATATTATATTCACATATTACTAAGGTAACCAAAAAATTATTAATTAAATAAAAGAAGTGGAGCAAAAACATATGGAAAGAACTGTCTAAAGCATTTCCCACTTCAGAGAAAGGCAGAAGCTATTTGGAGATATCAGTCAAGAGAATGTTGAACAACATAAAAGATAAACATTAAATGAATGGTGTCCACCCAGAAGATCAACATCAATCAAATCTCATGAACCTTCCTTTTGGGGAGCAGAGATACTCTGATTTCATGTACACTAATAACTAAATACTGAATTAAATAATAGAGTTGAAACAAAATCCAAACATACAGGCACTAGGTACTAGGTACTAATGGAGACATGGGGGAATATTTAAGGAATAACCACAGTAACTCTTTTTGGGTTGCTTGGCAACAAGCTAGCAGGAATAGAATGGGTCCAGGAGATTTCCCAGGGAGAAGGACTAGACCTAACAACTTCATGGGGCCAAGGAGCTTCCAAGGTCTCCTCGTACTGGGAAGCTGGTATTTTCCAGCACTCCTAAACACCTGACACCTGAGTCTAAAATCTTTCTTTCCACCATGCAGAGAAGATATTGTGCTTGTCCTCCTTTTTCTTACGAGAGAACAACGAAATTCGGATCCATAGTTAAGCCTGCAGCCTGGCCCAAGCCTGTGTCTCCGAAGACTGCCTACAGAGCATGGACCACATACCTGTGGACCTTCTCTCTTTGAGTTCCTAATCACTATTACTCACCCAAGCCCTCTGCTTAACACTCACTAGAATAAACATTAACAAACTTCATCACCTCATTTAGTCAAACACTAGCCTAGCGATAGAAAAAGAATTCTCTACATTGGCTCAGTTAAGTGAAGAGAGGAAAACTGCCATACAGGTATTTAATCCATTTTGAATGTGATTATCCCTTTTCTAGGAAAGGAAGACACTAATTTTGTCACATCTGCTAGAATCAAGTTATCCCTTTTAATGAACCTACTTTTCTCTCCCACATGGCCCTCTGCTATCCCAACAAACAGCTGGGGAGCACATACAACCACTGGCCACTATCTGCTCTGGCTATCTAGCTAAGAATGCCTTTCTCCTTTCTAGTGAGCCACTAGGCAATTGCTTGTATAGGTTTTTTTTTTTTTTTTTTTTTTTTTGGTCAGGAGGCTGCTCCACAATCAAGACAGATCACACAATAAATTATAATGTTCAAAGATCTAAATGTTCTATATTACCTGCCTCTTTTGCCAAGTCAGGGTAGTCTCTTGAATTCCCAAGGTCAGGCTTCATGAACTAGAGGTATAGAAGGAGATAATAAATAGAAATAAGTTTAATTATATATCCTCACAACAGAGCATCACAGAAATTCATTCATTTAAATAAAAACATATTGAACACCTGGTATGTTCCTGGATTCTGATAATGGATATATGTTATCATTCATTTGTCCAAACACCACCAACAAGAGTGAACTCTGATGTATAAAAACTGTGGATTTTGAGTGATAATGATGTGTGAATGTAGTTTGGTTGTAACAAAGGTACAGAGTAGTTCTGGTGCAGATTAGTGATAGCAGATGAGGTTCTGCATGTGTGGGGGTCAGGGAGCATATGGAAACCATTTTTTACTCAATTTTCATGTGAACATAAAACTGCCTTGAAAAATAAAGCCCTATTTTTAAAAGAGAGAAGGAGAATGGGATGAGAACACTTACTTGCTTTTCAGCTCATTCTAGATACAATGTGGAGAAATAAATAAAGCGAGCAAGACTAGAGGCAGTGAGACCAAATGGCATGATTCTGAATAGTCCAAGTGAGAGTTCACTAACATAGCAGCACAGAGGATGAAAAGGAGATAGCCTTAAGAAATACAGAATAAAATCTACCAAACTTGGTGACTGAATAGATAAAGTGGAGTGGTTTCCTGGTCAGTGTTTGTGATAAGGAGAAATGACTTTCAAAAATTTCTGACTGCAAACCACAGTAAGATACATATTATAACACAACCCAGCAAACACAAGGGATTGGTTCTGAAAACCCCTCACAGATAGCAAAATCCATGGATGTTTAAGTCCCTTACATAAAATAGTGTTGTATTTGCATATAACCTATGCATATCCTCTTGTATACTTTAAATCATCTGTAGATTACTTATAATACCTAACACAACATAAATACTAGGAAAATAGTTGTTCTGCTGTCTTGTTTAGGGAATAATGACAAAAAAAAAATCTGTACGGGTTTAAGTACAGACACACCCTTCATAACCATCACAGACCTAACTACACAGTATACATCAACTACAATGTAACATCTTAGGGAGAATATTTTTGACCTGCAGAACCTGCAGATGTGGAGAACCAACTGTATATTCATATATAATTAAAGCAAAAATTTCATGAAATACTTATCCTTGTTATACTGGTACAATATTTTTCTACTTTTAACTTTTTTAATGCTAGGGGCAAACTTCTAAACTGATTTCATGACCTCCACTTTGTAACACTGTGTAGATACTTAAATGTCACACTTCACTGCAGTGCCAAAATGCATCTGTTAAACTGAACCAAACCAAAATATTTAACATTTATTCCTGTCTCTGACCCATCCCAATCCTTCATAATTTCCTAATTCAGCATCCGAAAGTTGCCTATTCTCCTTCTACTTATTCTCCAGTTCACTAGTCACAATCAGAGCATTTACAGAGAGTACTTACCATGAAAAGTACTCTGCTAGGCTCTAACAAGTATTATCCATCAAAGATTAAATTATCAGCCATTTAGTAAAATAACACCACATTCCCATTTCTAACTGAAATCAAGGTAATTTTTTTAAAAATTAGGCAGCAGAAGTCAGATTCAAAATTTGGAGAGGGATATGACGCAAAAGAAAGTTCTCCACTGCTGACCTGGAGGGTCCATGGGACAAGGACATGACACCATCCTCTAGGAGCTAAGGGTGACCCCAGACCAACTGCAAGCAAGAAAATGGAAACTTCATCCTCCAGTAAAAAAAAACAAAACAGTCATTTGCAAAGAAATCAATTTTGCCAGTAAAAGGAACAAGCTTGGAAAAGAAGCCCAAGCTCCAGATGAGAATGCAGCTGAGCAAAACCTTGACTGCAGGCTGGGGAAACCCTGAGCAGAGAACCTAGTCACATCACACCCCATATAGCTAATCCATAAAACCGCAAGATATAAATGGATGGTGTTTTAAGCTACTAAAGTTGCAGTAATTTGTTATAGATCAACATAAAACTAATGTGTTTATTGACTAAAAAAAAGTAGGCAAATTTAACACATGCATACCTCCTTCAAAATTACAAGCATGTTTAGGTGGAAACTACCAAATGTCAATTAACAGAAAACTGGATAAATTGTGGTACATTGACGAGATGGACATTATATCAATGAGAATGAACAACTTATTAACTACACGTAAAATTATGGATGAGTCTCACAAACATAATGTTGAACAAAAAAAAAAACAGAACTAATCTAGGGAATGGAAGGTCAGAAGTCAGGATAACGGCAAGCGTTTGCTGGCAAGGAGTCAGTGACTGGATGAGGGCAGAAGGGGAATTTCTGGGGTGCTGGTAATGTTCTGTTTTCTTTTGTTTTTATTTTTTTTAAGCAAAGAAATGCCAAAAGTATCATAAGGCTTATAATAAAAACAGCAATCTTGTCTCATTACTCCCCACCCACTGGTCTTACTCGCTCCGAAAAATACCCACTTTCAATTCTTTAAGCTATTTCTTTTTTCTTTTTTTTAAGGAGGAAAGAGAGGGAGAGACATCAGTATGTGGTTGCCTCTCGCACACCCCGTTAGTGGGGACCTGGCCTACAACCCAGGCATAGGTCCTGACCTGGAATCAAACCGGCAACACTTTGCAGGCCGGCACTCAGTCCACTAAGCTGCACCAGCCAGGGCTCTTTTAGCTACTTCTTCCTCTATAAAATGCCATGTTTCTAAATATCCTTATACTATTACTTCTTTACCAATTTAAGAAATTATATAATGATATCCAGTAAGGAACCCAACCAGTCAAGACCTGCAATAGTTTAAACTTTTATCTAGCAAATTTCTCCCTCTTCATCAAACCCTACCCAAAGTTCCAAAAATATCAAACCCAAAGGCAAGTACATTGGCCTAATAAAAACAACAATAAAGCTGCTTTCCATGTTCCCAATTTCTTTCCTCAGGAGTGTAACTAACACCTCCCACACCTCCACCTCCCAACTTGAGAAAATAGAAATAGACCCACTTCCCAAAGGGTTAGAAAGTTCTTTCTGGGTGCTTTCCTATATATAACCAATATAATCAAACATTCAACAGCCAATAAAGGAATAAAGGAACTGACTGCATTGATGCCAAAATGTAGGCGGTTTTATTGCTACCTTTATTAGAAGTCCCTTCTCTCATGAAACAATAGAATAATCTCCAAATATGTTTTATAATGTATTAGTTGATACACACACACGCTTTGATTGAATTGTGATCTTAGCCCAGTGGTAAGATAATGAAAATGTTAAGGGTATTTTCTCAGAAAAAGAACTCTCCCTAGGAGCTCTCTTTCACAACGCATATCCATTTAGTATTGTTCAACTAACATTCATTGAAACTTTTCAGGAACCACTACTTTCAGCGTATAGCCATGAATTAAACACGGTACTCCCCTTGGAGGAGCTTACGTGCTAAAGAAGAATATAGTCATATACACAGAATTTCAGTAAAACAGAGTAAGATAGAGTAAGTACAGGGGCTCTTAAGGTCAGGAGATTCAAAGGCTTCTTCTTGTAGAAGATCTGAACAGATCTCTGAAAAATGTCATTAAGTTAACCAAATGAAGACAAATGGTTCAAGCAGTGAGAACAACAGAAGCAAAGTTAACAGAGGCATAAAACAGAGTGCACAGTGAAACGAAAAGCAGTTTGGCATTACGAGAACATAAGGGTGGTGAATGTGTCAAGAAAGAAGACTGTAGGACCCTCCTGGCCCCCTAGTACCCAGCAGGGTCCCTTAAGGAACAGAAATGAAGTTGAAAGATCCAGAAAAATGGTCGCCTTGGGGCGACCGCTGCTGTTTACCTTGGTCATCCCAACCCCCACCACGAACACCCGGCGCTTGTGGGAGATAGGAATCATGGCTCCGACTGTGCTGGTTGGGTCAACGCGGTGCAGCGGACACTGGCGCGGTCAGGACTGCAGCAGAGACACGGTCACCCAAGCTCACTCAGAGCTGAAGGCGCTGTGGGTGGAAGCTTCCGGGGATGGGGCGGGGAACCGGGGTGAATGCGGCTGCGCGGATGTCCAGACGAGAACGCGCGCTGACTGTTGCGTAGCTCTTTTCTGCTTTGTTTGTTGTTTGTTTTGTTGTGTTTGTTTAGTAGAGAGAGACAGAGGGAATGTGTTAAAGTTGGAGAGAGTGACACAAGGTTTGGCGTAAGATAGAAAAAGCAAAAGAAGAGAGCCTAGATGGGGCTGCTTTGGCTCTCTACAAATGCTGAAAGAAATGCGCCTAGGAGGGGCTGCCGTGCCTGGAAAGTGGCAGAGAAAAGGGGGCCTTGGAGAAAGATTCCCCAGAAGAGCTGCCACTGCCTTTGCTCCCCCTGGTTGCAGGTCTCCATGGGTTACTCCGGGGTAATTAGAGTTTAGGAGACACATGCCTGAGAGGAAAGAGAGCGCTGTTAGGTAGCTCTTTGTAGACAGATAATGCTTAATTTTATCTCATCTTTCAAATATCTTTTCATTTCATTTGGCATTGTCTACATTCATGGACTTTACTTCCTCACCTCACATATACACCTCAACTCATCTCAATTTTATGCACAATAACTGGATTGCAAAAATATCTGTGAATGTGAATCCCTTGTGTGGAGGAAAATGGGGCCACATACTGAAACTGACAAGATCAGGGGAGGCCTCCATGGCGGGCCTTACTAACTCAAGAGACAGCAACCACATGAGATAGTCTGAATATAAAAATTTCTAACTAAAAGTGGGTCCTGCTCTGGCTGTTGTGGCTCAGTGGATTGAGCACTAGCCTGTCAACCAAAAAGGTCACCAGTTTGATTCCCCATCAGAGCACATGCCTGTGTTGCAGTTCAGGTCTCCAGTTCAGGGAGTGAGAGAGACAACTGAGCAATGTATCTCTCATACATGTATCTCTCACACATTGATGTTTCTCTCCATTGCTCCCTCTCTTCCCATCTTTCTAAAATAAATAAATAAAATCTTTAAATAAATAAGTAAATAAATAAAAGTGGGTCCTAGTGGGTAGTCATGTCCTAGGCCAGTATCTTTCTTGACAAAAGTCAATCTTTACCTTAACAGTGCCAGCCTATTGTCTTCTTTTTAAATTTATAATAATATACCTTTGGAATGTCAGAGTAATCTCCTTTTCTCCAGACCCCTCAGGGCACAAACTCCCACCAGTGCATGAGACTAGGGCCTAAACCCCTCATTGTTTTTTTCTTGCCCAAATACCATCTCTGTGTGCTGTAAATGTTAGTTGTTAACTATTTTGTACCCACTGCAATGTTAGAAATATCCAAGCCTGTAAAGAATTTATATGCGTTTATTTGAGCCAAACAGACAATAATTGCTGAGAAGAAAAATCTCAACAGATAGAGAAAATGCTTCAGAGAATGGCAGTTTTACTGCTTACGTGTATACATCAGAATCAAAGGTGAAGACATGAAATCTATTAGTGGTAGATTTAGGGGGATGGTAGAAAACAAAGTGAGGAAGTCTTTGAGATTGGATAAAAAGTGAAACGGAAAGACACATACTTCTTTTACAGTGGTGGGTACAGGATAGCTGACAACATTTACAGCACACAGAGATGGTATTTGCTCAGCAAGATAACAGTGAGGAGTTCTGGGATCTCAGGCTCTGGTGGAAGTCTGTGCCCTGAGGTTGTCTGGAGAAAGGGAGATTACTCTGACAATCCGAAGGTATATTATTGTAGATTAAAAAAAAAAAAAGAAAAAGACAATAGACAGTCTGGCTCATGAAAAGTAAAGATGGACCTTTGTCAAGGAAAATACTGGCCTAGGACATGACTACCCGCCATGATTCGCTTTTAGTTAGGAATTTTTATCTTCAGACCATCCAACGTGGTTATTTTCTGTCTTTTGAGTTTGTAATGCCTGCCGTGGAAGCCTCCCTGAGCTTGTCAATTTTAGTATGTGGCCCCATTTTCCACCCACACCACCAGTGTAGAAGTTTCTCCATTTTACTTTTTGTCCAATATCAGAGATTTTCTCACTTTACTTTCTCCGGCCTCCCTAATCTACCACTAATGGATTTCATCGTATCTTTGTTACGGAAAGCCAGACTCAAGACACGATTCAGGGAACGGAGTAAGCCTTTATTCACACGCGCGGGCTCAGAGGAGGCAGTCTCCAAATTCTGAGCCCCGAATCGGGGTTAGATAGGGGTTTATAAGCCCTAGCATTCCGGCGGGAAACGGATGGGCTTCCCAGGTGGGGGGAAGGGATTAGCATTCAGTTGGGAGATTGATGAGATTGATGTGCTACCCAGGCAGGGGAAGGGATGTGAAAACGGGCTACAGGAACAGATAAGCAATGATTAACAGTTAACCTGGGAGGGGTCTCTGGCTAGGCTGCTCCTCCCAAGTCTTCTTGCCCTTATCATCTTTATGTCTTCTCCTTTGATTCTGATGTATAACAAGCAGTAAAACTGCCATTCTCTAGAGCATTTTCTCAATCCATTGAGATTTTGCTTCCCAGCAACTGTCGTTGATAAGGGCAAGATGACTTAAGAGGAGCAGCCTAGCCAGAGACCCCTCCCAGGTTAACTGTTAATCATTGCTTATCTGTTCCTGTAGCCCGTTTTCACATCCCTTCCCCCGCCTGGGTAGCACATCAATCTCATCAATCTCCCACCTGAATGCTAATCCCTTCCCCCACCTGGGAAGCCCATCCGTTTCCCGCCGGAATGCTAGGGCTTATAAACCCCTATCTAACCCCGATTCGGGGCTCAGAATTTGGAGACTGCCTCCTCTGAGCCCGCGCGTGTGAATAAAGGCTTACTCCGTTCCCTGAATCGTGTCTTGAGTCTGGCTTTCCGTAACATTTGGTTCCCTGACCGGGAAACGACTCACACGAGCAGGCCGTTTGGCTGGGGTCGGCCGGGCGAGCCCGGACTCCAGAGGGAAGCACGTGCCCCGGTGATTTCGGGTCCCGAGGGGCTGGGCTCCCCTTGGCCCCGACCTCGGGCCGTTCCATAACCCGGGCACTCGGGGAGCGGACCCAAGCCTACCTGAAGGCGCCAGATTGGTAAGTGCCCCGGGGGACCAGACCTGAATCAGACCCACCTATAAGTGGTGGAAGAAGAGGCTGATCACCTCTCAGGCCGACCGGCCTCTGGCACGGTTTCCCTGTCGGGAGGGAAAGTGTTCACCTCTGTGTGATTGAGTGAGTGACTGATTGTGTGGCTCCACAGGCCGCGGTGTTTCCCCGAGCCTAGGAGTCTGAGTGAGCCCTAACCTGCGGGTCCTCGGTCTGTCATACGGCATAACGGCTGGGAAGCTAACCCGGACTCTACTCGGGCAGCCTTAGCTAAGACAGACCCAAGTCCCTCGCGAGAGGAGAGGCCAGGCGGGCGAAAGTGAAAGTATCCCTGCTGCCCCCGTTTGTCTGCGCCGTTTCGGGAGGGATCATGGGGGGCAGAGTCTACTGTCTTAGATTGCATGTTAAGGAATTTCGACCGGTTCCGGGGCCAGCAGCCCGATATGGATCCGGGGCAATTAGAAATTTTCTGTTCCGCTGAGTGGCCCAGGTTCGGGGTAGGCTGGCCTCCTGAAGGAACCCTTGACCTAGACATAATTAGGGCTGTCCATCTCATAGTCACAGGAAGTCCAGGACACCCAAACCAATTCCTCTACATAGAAAAGTGGCAGGAGCTAGCGCAAGAGATGCCCGACTGGCTCCGGAAAGGTGCGGGGGTCAAACCTCGTCACCTAGGCGCTACGGGAGGGCGAGCCAGGGGAGCCCGGAACTGTTGCTCCCGATCAAAGGAAAGGGATGTAACCCGCATCCTAGTTGCCAAACCAGTGGCGAGACCCCCCTATCTATCAAGGCCCGCCAGAGGAAGACCCCCCGGTGCAGCCTCCCCCTTACCCAGCTAGGAACTTGGGAGGTCAGGCAGAGGCGCCTGAAACACCGCCCCCTTCAGTCTCGCCCCCGCAGCCCGAGGCAACAGCACCCCCAGAAATCCTATCGCCTCCCGCTTAAGACACCACCAGTCCCTCCAGATGCCACTGCGGGAGACCCAGGGCCCGCCACGAACGGGGCCTGATGGGACCTTATACCCGGGACCGGTCGTGTTTTACTATCAGCCCTTTACCACGACTGACCTCTTGAACTGGAAACACCACACACCCTCATATTCGGAGAAGCCCCAGGCACTCGTAGACCTAATGGAGTCCATTATGCAAACTCACCGGCCAACGTGGTACGATTGCCGCCAATTGCTCCTAACCCTTTTTAATACGGAAGAGAGGCGCAGAGTCTTCCAGGAGGCCCAGAGATATCTAGAAGCTAACGCTCCAGTGGGCACAATAGACCCAGCCCAGTACGCTCGGGTGGCAGCCCCAGAGACCCAACCCGACTGGGATCACAACACCGAACAGGGAAGAGCAGCCCTGGACCGGTACAGGGAAGCCATCCTCCAGGGGGTCAGAGCTGGGGCCAGAAAACCGACCAATATGTCAAAGGTGGCCAGTGTTGTCCAACGGCCAGATGAATGTCCCGGGGACTTCTTAGAAAGGCTCCTAGAGGCCTACCGGATATACACCCCCTTCAACCCAGAAAGCCCAGATACACGGCTAATGGTAAACACTGCTTTTGTCTCCCAATCGGCCCCTGACATCCGCAAAAAGCTCCAGAAGCTAGAGGGCTTTGCAGGCATGAACATCAGTCAGCTGGTTGAGGTAGCAAATAAAGTCTACAATAACCGGGAGGAGGCCGCTGAGAAGGCAGCCCAGAAAAGATTAGAGAAAAAGGCCGCACTGCTAGCAGCCGCCCTCAGTCAGCCGGCAGCAAAAGGCAAAGGGGGACCGAAAGACCAGAAAGGGCACGCCAAGGTAGAGAGAGACCAATGTGCCTATTGTAAGGAAAGAGGACATTGGAAAAGAGAATGCCCGCACCGGAAAAAGAAGGCTGGTCTGGCGCCCTCTGAGCGGCGCCCACCATCCTTAGCCTGGCGGGCCTAGACTCAGAATGAGGAAGACCGGGCTCCCTGAATCTAGGCCCCCATGAGCCCATGGTCGAAGCGATTGTTGGGGGCCAGACTCTCTCTTTCTTGGTAGATACCGGGGCAGAGCACTCGGTCGTCACCACCCCTGTAGCTCCCCCATCCGGACGAGAAGTCACCATCGTAGGGGCCACTGGTCAGCCAAGTAGCCCAAAACGCTTCTGCCAGGCCCGAATTGTTGATCTGGGAGGCCACCGGATTAGACATGAGTTCTTATACCTACCTGAATGCCCTGTCCCACTGTTAGGGCGAGACCTCTTATCAAAGCTGGGAGCTCGAATCACCTTCCAGCAGTCAGGGGAGGGCTCGCTGCAAGTGGACAGCCCTAGGCTCATGGTCCTCATTTTGCCACGAGAGGAAGAATACCAGTTGTATTCTGGGGAACCTGGTGACCATGGCCCCAGACCTGAGGCTAGAGACAACCTGCTGCAGGAATTCCCCACGGTCTGGGCCGAGGACAATCCCCCTGGACTAGCCAGAAACCAGGTCCCAGTAATAATTGAACTCAAACCGGGGGCTAAACCGTGCCGCCAGCGACAGTACTCTATCTCAAGGAAGGCCCACCTAGGAATATCGGAGGTCATCCGAAAGCACCTCCAAGAGGGTATATTGGTCCCCTGTCAATCAACGTGGAATACCCCGCTCCTGCCAATCAAGAAACCTGACGGAACAGGGTACCGTCCAGTGCAGGACCTCCGGGTGGTAAACGAAGCTGTCGTCACACTGCACCCGGTAGTCCCGAACCCATACACCCTACTGAGCCAACTCCCGCCAACCGCCACCTGGTACACATGCCTAGACTTAAAGGACGCCTTCTTCTGCATCCCGGTAGCTCCAGCCAGCCAACCTATCTTTGCCTTTGAATGGGAAGACCCGCATACCGCGGTAAAGATACAGTTGACATGGACCCGGTTGCCACAGGGATTTAAGAACTCCCCCACGTTATTTGGCGAAGCCCTAGCCCGGGACCTGCAATCTTTCTCAGACGAGGGAAAGGATTTAACTCTACCCCAATATGTTGATGACCTCCTCTTAGCTGCCCCTGACCAGAGCCGATGCCTAGAGGGGACAAGAGCTCTCCTAAAACTGCTAACCCAACAAGGGTACCGAGTCTCACGGAAAAAGGCACAAATCTCCCAACAAGAAGTCAAATATTTAGGGTTCCTAATTTCCCAAGGCAAAAGATCCCTAAATCCAGACCGGAAAATGGTCATTACCCGCTTCCCGGCCCCGAGCGGACGAAGACAATTACATGAGTTCCTGGGTGCAGCCGGCTTTTGCAGAATTTGGATCCCGGGGTTCACAGCCAGAGCAAGGCCACTCTACCAGGCCCTGCGTGGGCCAGACACCTTACCCCTGGCATGGGGAAAAGAACAGGAACAGGCCTTTGCTCAAATAAAGGACCTCCTTAGTAAAGCCCCAGCTCTGGGCCTACCAGACCCCAGCCGGCCCTTCTATCTACACGTGCATGAAAAGGATAAGGTTGCTCTGGGGGTCTTAACTCAACCAGCCGGACCTTGGGAGCGCCCAGTGGCTTACCTGTCTAAGCAACTGGATAACGTTGCGGCCGGGTGGCCCCCTTGCTTGAGGGCAGTTGCAGCCGCGGTATCCCTGCTACAAGAAGCGGACAAATTAACTTTGGGGCAGGAGACCACTCTATTCGTTCCCCATAGCATCCATAGCCTCCTGGCAGGACAGGGACACCGATGGCTGTCCAACCCCAGACTGACACAATATCAGGGCATACTCCAAGAGAATCCTCGGGTCCAGGTAAAGACTGTAAAAAGATTAAACCCTGCAACCTTCCTGCCGACCGAACTAGGGGACCCAGACCACTGCTGCCTAGAGGTTACTGAGGAGGTCTATGCCAGCCGACTGGACCTGCGGGACCAGCCTCTGCCCAATGCTGACGTGACCTATTTCACAGACGGCAGCAGTTATATGAGAGAAGGGGTCCGAGTGGCAGGGTACACAGTAACCACGCTTGACCAGGTGGTAGAAGCTAAAGCCTTGCCCTCTGGATGGTCAGCCCAGAGAGCGGAACTCTGGGCCTTAATAAGAGCACTGGAGTTGGCCCGGGACCGGAAAGTCAGTATCTACACTGACTCCAAGTACGCCTACGCCACCCTGCACTTCCACGGGGCCATCTACCGAGAACGCGGGCTGCTGACAGCAGAAGGAAAGGAAATTAAAAACAAGACAGAAATCCTGCGTCTCCTCGAAGCAGTGTGGGCCCCAGCTGCGGTGTCCGTCATCCACTGCAAATACCATTCCAAACATGACACCATACCGGCCCACGGGAACCAGAAGGCGGACTCGACAGCAAAGGCTGCCGCAGTATGTGGTGAGATGGCAGAAGTACAGCCCTCCCTTCTCGGACCCCTGCTGGGGAACCCCATTAACCGTCGGGACTATGAGCCAGCGGAAATGAAATGGGCCCAACAGGCCGGAGGACAAGAAACCCCCGAGGGAACTTGGAGGTTACCTGATGGGCGCGTATATGTGCCCCAGAGCCAGGCCAGCAATTTAGTCAGAAACTGCCACCATCTGACCCACCTGGGTAAGACCTCCCTGGAAAACTTGCTCAAAAGGTATTTCTACTTCCCCAACCTGTCAACCCTGTGCTCAACAGCCTTGGCTCAATGTGTTACCTGCGCAAGGAACAATGCAGCCCCGCATCAAGGAGCCCCACCGGGAGTCCAACACAAGGGGTCCCAGCCCTTCGAGGACCTCCAGATTGACTTTACAGAAGTCAAGACCAGCCGAGGATTTAAGTATCTCCTGGTCCTGATCTGCACCTTTTCGGGTTGGGTAGAAGCCTTCCCCACCAAAACTGAGAAAGCTCGGGAAGTAACCCGAATCCTACTCAGGGAAATTATACCCAGATATGGGCTCCCACTCACCATTGGTAGTGACAATGGCCCGGCATTCATCGCCCAGGTGGTTCAGGAGGTCGCCCGGCTCCTGCACATCGACTGGAAGTTACACACGGCCTATCGGCCCCAAAGCTCCGGTAAAGTGGAACGAATGAACCGAACTCTCAAGGAAACCCTAGCTAAGTTCCATCAAGAAACCGGCCTGCCATGGACAGACCTGTTACCACTAGCCCTGCTACGGGTTAGGAATGCCCCGAACCCCTCGGGGTATACTCCCTATGAGTTAGTTTTTGGAAGACCCCCACCTATAACTAGAATAGGAAGTCCCAATGACCTTCGACAGAAGGGGGAGTTACAGCAGACCCAGTACTTACAACAGTTGGGTAAGACCCTAGACAGGATCTACGGGGCCCAATTGGGCCAGGAACCCAAACCCCGAGGGAGGCCAGCACACCCCTTCCGTCCAGGCCAGTATGTATGGGTAAAGGATTGGAAAAAGGAACCACTCCAACCCATTTGGACGGGCCCACATCTAGTACTATTAACCACCCCTACTGCCCTTAAAGTTACAGGAATAACCCCCTGGATCCACTACACTCGAGCCAAGGCAGCAGCAGATCCAGACGAGCCAGGACTTCGGAGCCACCGAACCTCCACCTCGAAGGGAGCCCCCACAGTCCGGCTGAAGAGAACTGAAGGACAGTGGGCCGTCTACCCGAGGAACCAGAGACCTGATCCTACCCCAGAGTAGTGACCAACCATCTTAGTCGGCAACCAAGGCATGATCCCTGCAGAATAGGCGAGCCCTAGATCTCCTCACAGCAGAAAAAGGGGGGACTTGCCTATTCCTAGGCTGGAATCTTAACCCAGAAGGTTAAGGAGCTGAAAGATGGTGCGAAGCGCTACCGAGAGTCAGGGCAAGGGACATGGAGCTTAGATACCCAAATCTGGCTCCGCTGGCTGGCTCCATTCCTAGGCCCCCTGATATTACTCCTCTTAGGAATAAGTCTAGGACCCTGGCTGCTGCGCACCCTCATTAATAACCTAGAGACCGCGGTCACCAGACGAGCCGCTGCTCGAGTGCTGCTCCTCCAGCATCACCGATACCAAAGACTCCCGACCCAACCCCAACAGAGTGACCACCGTGGCTTGTGTGATGATGCTGAGACTCAGGCCAATCTCGTCTAGCATCAAAGGGGGGAATGATAAGGGCAAGATGACTTAAGAGGAGCAGCCTAGCCAGAGACCCCTCCCAGGTTAACTGTTAATCATTGCTTATCTGTTCCTGTAGCCCGTTTTCACATCCCTTCCCCCGCCTGGGTAGCACATCAATCTCATCAATCTCCCACCTGAATGCTAATCCCTTCCCCCACCTGGGAAGCCCATCCGTTTCCCGCCGGAATGCTAGGGCTTATAAACCCCTATCTAACCCCGATTCGGGGCTCAGAATTTGGAGACTGCCTCCTCTGAGCCTGGGCGTGTGAATAAAGGCTTACTCCATTCCCTGAATCGTGTCTTGAGTCTGGCTTTCCGTAACATCGTCACTTTGGCTCAAATACACTTATAAAAATTCTCTACTGATTTAGACTTTTTTTAAAGATTTTATGTATTTATTTTTAAAGAGGGGAAGAGAGGGAGGAAGAGAGGAAGAGAAACATCACTGTGTGGTTGCATTTCGCGTGCCTCCTGCTGGGGACCCGGCCTGCAACCCAGGCATGTGCCCTGTATTGGGAATCAAATCGGTAACCCTTTAGTTTGCAGGCCTGCACTCAGTCCACTGAGCCACACCAGCTAGGGCAGGTTTGGACACTTCTTATGTTGACACTAACTTCTGCCCCCAGAGTTCACGCAAACTGCTCTTGAAGAAGTCATCAGTGGCCTTTACTTCCTTCTGGGCAAATCAACAGAGTGTTCTGAACTCTCCCCAGCTGCACTTTCCACTTGTTGAAGACCACTAAGCCATTAACAATCATGGCCTCCAACCAGTGGCTAAACTAAAATAAAACTTTCTCTTTTTTTTTAAGATTTTATTTATTTATTTTTTAGAGAGAGTGGAAGGGAGAAAGAAAGAGAAGTAGAGAAACATCAATGTGTGGGGGAACATTGATGGGTTGCCTATCAGGCTGCAACCCAGGCATGTGCCCCAGTTGGAAATTAAACTGATGACCTTTCACTTTGGGGAACAACACCAAACCAAATGAGCCACACTGGTCAGGGCGTCCATTTTTAATTTTTAAAGGAACCTCCATACTGTTTTCCATAGTGTTTACACCAATTTACAATCCCACCAACAGGGCACAAGGGTTCCCTTTTCACCACATCCTTGCCAACGCTTGTCCTTTGTTGTCTTTTTGATAATAGCCATTCTGAGAATATGAGTTAATATCTCAACATGGTTTTGATTTGTATTTCCCTGACGACTAAAGATGTTGAGCATCTTTTCATGTGTGTTGGCCATCTGTATGTTTTCTTTGGATAAACGTCTATGCAGGTCTTCTGCCCATTTTTTAATTGGATATTTTTTGGGTTTTTTAAATTTCTTTATTTTTATTTTATTGATTATGGTATTGCAGTTGTCGCATTTTTTTCTCCCCTTTATCTCCCTCTGCCCTGCACACCCTGCCCTCCAGCATTCCCCACAACTTAGTTCATGTCCATGGGTCGTACATATGAGTTCTTTGGCTTCTCCATTTCCTAAACTGTCACAGCTGGGCACAAGTAACCAGGTTCTTGGTAACCGAATCCACAGATTTTATAGCAGAAAGCGAGAGCAAGCATATTTATTAAGCCACGCAGGCCAACTCCAAGCAGAACAGAGCAGAACTGAGCAGAGCTGAGCAGAGCCTAACAGCCCTGACCTCAGGGGCTCGAGGGCTTTTATTCTTTTAGGGCGTGTCTCTCCTGGCTAGTTTTAGCAGACTTTTATTGCACATGTACAAGTAGTTATATTACTTTAAAGTTACTGCTCATGTGGTCTCCCATGATTTCCTTGATTGGCTACTGGGAAGGGGGTCCCACAAAGCTAATTTATTATAATGCTATTATAATGAAGCAGGGGTCAGGTAGCATCTTCTGCGAAGGTGCATTGCTGATTCACTAGGATTCAGTGCTTTTCCAGAAAGCAGGAACTACTAGTCTTAAAACAGGGTCTCCTCCCTTTGTCCATGTTCTTTATCTTAGCCCTGGGGCAACTCTGGAGTTTCCCCCTTCCTGACTACCTCAATACTATTATTAGCCTCCCCCTGTCTATTTTGTGCCTACCAATTATGCTTCTTATTCCCTGTACCTTTTCCCCCATTCTCGCTCCTACCCTTCCCCCCGTCATAACCCTCCATGTGACCTCCATTTCTGTGATTCTGTTCCTGTTCTAGTTGTTCACTTAGTTTGTTTTTGTTTTCATTTTATTTTTTTAGGTTTAGCTGTTGATCACTTTGAGTTTGTTGTCATTTTACTGTTCATAGTTTTGACCTTCTTTTTTTTTTGCAGATAAGTCCCTTTAGCATTTCATATAATAAGGGCTTGGTGATGATGAACTCCTTTAACTTGACCTTATCTGGGAAGCACTTTATCTGCCCTTCCATTCTAAATGATAGCTTTGCTGGATACAGTAATCTTGGATGTAGGTCCTTGCCTATCATGACTTTGAATACTTCTTTTCAGCCCCTTCTTGCCTGCAGGGTTTCTTTTGAGAAATCAGCTGGTAGTCTTATGGGAACTCCTTTGTAGGGAACCGTCTCCTTTCCTCTTGCTGCTTTTAAGATTCTCTCCTTATCTTTAATCTTGGGTAATGTAATTATGATGTGCCTTGGTGTGTGCTTCCTTGGGTCCAACTTCTTTGGGACTGTCTGAGCTTCCTGGTTCTCCTAGAAGTCTAGTCCCTTCACCAGATTGGAGAAGTTTTCCTTCATTATTTTTTCAAATAAGTTTCAATTTATTGGTCTTCCTCTTCTCCTTTTGGCACCCCTGTGATTCGGATGTTGGAACATTTAAAGTTGTCTCAGAGGTTCGTAAGCCTCTCCTCATTTTTTTGAATTCTCATTTCTTCATTCTGGTCTGGTTGAATGTTTATTTCTTCCTTATGCTCCAAATCATTGATGTGAGTCCCAGTTTCCTTCCCTTTACTGTTGGTTCCCTTTATATTTTTCTTTACTTCAATTTGTATGGCCTTCACTTCTTCCTCTATTTTGCGACCATACTCAACCAATTCAGTGAGCATCCTGATTACCAGTGTTTTGAACTGTGCATCTGATAGGTTGGCTGTCTCCTCATCGCTTAGTTCTTTTTCAGGAGTTTTGGTATGTTCTTTCCTTTGAGCCATATTTTTTTGTCTTGGTACACCTGTTACATTGTAAGGAGACTTAGGTCTTAGACAGGGTGGGGGACAACCCACGTCACTATGTTGTGGAGCTATCTGTGGGGGAGAGTTTAGAGAGGGAAGAATGACATTTGCTTGGCTCCCAGCTTTCAATGACTTCCCTCACTTCCCACAAGTGGATTGTGCCCTTTCAGGTGCTGATTCCTGAATGGGTGGGCTTGTGTACGTTCTAGGATCCTATGGGCCCCTCCAACAGACTCTCCTGTGAGACTGGGAGTTTCTCCCGCCACCACAACCCCTATAAGTTTTTATAGCCAGAGGTTTTAAGGCTTTAGTTTCCCCCGCTGGAACCCGGGGTTGCATGCTCTCTCTTGCTCCCCAATTGTTCCTCCCAGCTTACCCTGCTCTAGGCCACACTTCTTATTGCAGAGACCCTAAACCCAAATGGTTGGTACCAGATTGAAAAGCTTTTTAACCAATGGCTGAGGTGGACTGGGTCTCCAACTGGTTGTGAGCTCCCGCCCTGAACCCAAGTGAGTTTAGTTCAAGCTGCACATTTCCTTTTTGCAATAGCATATTACCTATTTAAATCTGTCGTCGGTACTTTAATTGACTTCTGCCTTTATCTTTTTCAGTAGTCACTACTAGCAGCTTAAAACACTGACACTTAACAGAAATTGATTGCCGGCCCCAAATCATAGAGCAGAGCTGGGCTTCCCCGCGCCCTGGGTCTCCCGGTCTCCAAGAGATTGAGGAGAGTGATCAGGGCCGTAGGTGGAGCAATTTGCGAAGGCCTCGGGGCGGAGCAGCGAGCTTTCAGCGGGAGAGGACTGAGTGGACAAGTTCCGCGGAACCTTTCCAGCCTGCGTCCAGATGCTGCGCGTCCTGACCGGCGCCCTGAGCCTAACGCGACCCTGGAGTTCCCCTCGGGCCCGTGGCTGCGTCTCGGATGTAACGGCCCGGGACCCGGAGATCCAAGTACGCGCCCTGGCGGGTCCGGACGAAGGTGAGTGCGCTGTCTCTGGGAGCACCCCCCAGAGGCGGCTGGGGCGAGCCGGGGTAGAGTTGAGGAGGGGACACCTGGCACTGCTGCCCGCGCCGGGACGATGGCCAGCGCATCCACAGACCAGTAGTGGGAAGTAGGGTCTCTCAGTGCGTTTCAGGATTTGGTCCCAAATCCCCTGCGTCCCATTCTAGACTCCGCGAGAGCGAGTGGCCACCTTACTGGTCGCCCTGACCCTCACTGGAGTGAAACTATGTCAATATCGGTCCTCAACCCCGGGTTCGGTGGCCGGGCTGTGAGGAAGGCAAGAGGAGTCGCTCAGGGGTAGGACTTGGCACCGGCACCCCCACCCCCGGAGCTTCAAAAGGCATGATTGCCCTGCAGGGTCAAGGACACTGGCAAGGGTCCAAGGGGGCTGAGGCCGCGGAGCCAATCCGGCTAGTCGTGCAGGGCCGCTTTGAAGGGAGGAGGGTGAGGGCAGAGGAGGGCGGGTCTTCTCCCGGCGGATTGGCCCGAACGCTGTAGGCTACATTTTGCGTTCAGCTGATCCAAAAGGGAAAGTTAGCCGGTCTCTGGCAGAAAACACCTTTTTTTTGCGCTTTGTGTTTATTCTTTTTGTTTTGCTGTTATCGTTACCCACAGCCCTCAGTCCTCTGGGCCCTACCATCAAGTCCAGGCCGCTCTCTTTATTTTCTCCCCAGCCCTGTCTCCTCTTCCCTGTATTTCATGGACCATTGTCTGTGTCAGGATTCTAACTTAGTGCCCTGGCCGTGTAGCTCAGTTGGTTAGAATGTCCTCTCTGTACGACAAATTTGCAGGTCCCATCTTTGGCCAGGGCACATACAAGAATCAACCAATGAATATATTGGTGCCCACCCTCTCTCTCTCCCTCCCTCCTTCCCTACTGTCCTCCCTCTCAAATCAACAAATTTAAAAAATGTTAAAAAGAATTTTAATTTACACAGATGGCATTGGACTCCATATCTCCTATTCCCCTCCCCTTCCACCTCATACTACCTTTTGAAGGGCAGCTTTGCCAAATGAATCTAGTCCCTTGCTCCCTGCTGTGGCACACTATTCCCTGGTGTGTATGCCCCACTTTTCAACGGCATGTAGAGGCTGCGAAAGTCCTATTACATCACTTGTATCACTTGGTGCAAATGCCTCTGGGCATGTGGGATTGCTGAATCTTAGAGAATACCCTTTACCCTCATTGCCAAACCGCCCACAGTGCTTGCCTTGAGATGGTTATGATTGTTCTCTCCATTTAACAGAGGCATAGAGAGGTTAAGCAATTTGAACCAGGTCTGATTTAAAAACCTATGTTCTCAACTATTAAATAATCACTGCCTCTTCTGTACAAAACACAGATTTGTATACTAGTAAACATCATTTTCCAGGGTTATAGACCTTTCAAACAGAACATTATTGTCCAGAAATAACAAGGATCAGCAGATTAAGCCTCTTGCCCCTGCCAGAGGGCATTTAGAAGGTCATTGAGGGACAAAGATAAGGAGAAGCTGTGGAGGAGGCATGAGGGGTAGGCTCCCACACAGAAGAAATACCACCTCCCTGCCCGCAAAATGATCTGGGGTCATTTGATGTTAGGAGCCACAGGCTCTGCCTTCCTCTTGGACTGATAGCATCAGAGCTTTTTCACATAATTTTACCTGTTGTTCTTGAACATGGGATTGGCTTGTTAACCACCCTTCATTCTTCTTTTTGCTCTGCTCCACTCCTCCCTTAGCAGAGTGTTAGGTTCTCCACCACAGCTGACCCTTTCATCTTTTCTACCCGTGGGTTCCTTTTAAGCTGTTCCCACTGTGTGTTTTATTCTAGCTATGCCCCTGACTTGAGTCCTCTTCTTTCCTGTCTGCCTATGTAAATCCTTCTGGAATTACCACCTCCTAATGTCCTTTACGTTCCATGTGTCTGCACTTGAATCCCTCATAGGTTGGTAGCTCTTTGAGAATAAGGATTGCTAGCTGGGTCTAGCTGTTAACTTAGGCAAATTCTCTTCTTTTCTTGCTTTTGATGTCCACTTCTAGTAAGGGGTAGTTAAACCAATTGGTCTCTGTATTACCTCCATTGGTTTCTGTTGACTCCTGCCCATATCACCAGGCCTGTGACCCAGGCCATCCAGACAGAAGTGACCCTGGCCAACCTCAGCTCTCAGAGGTTGCCCACAGTTCCTTGAAACATGACCTTCTCCATAGATCCACCAGTTTCTCTCACTCGCACTAGCAAAACAGGGTCTGATATATAGTATAACCTAACCACGAAAGTAACATCTCAGCACCTTTGCCATCTAATTTAATCTAATCTTGAAAGTGACATTTGGTAACCTTAGCTATATTCTTTTGGTTAGAAGCAATGATTAGGTCCTGCCCACACTCGAAGGAAGGGGACGTGAAGAGAGGAGCCACTTGAGGGTCTGTCTGCCACAATGACCTTGGACCTAGACTGTTTTCCTCAACCTCTCCGATGTGGTTTCTCTGTATCTACCACAGTTTATCTTCCCAACGTTGCAATTTTTTGTCTTCTGAAGCACCAGAGCTGGAGAGGACCGTGGGCACATCTGAGTTCCTCTGTGGGACCTCCAGACCTGCTGGACTCAGCGAGCTCTGAAAATTTCTAAGAAGGTTAAGGAAGTCCACCCAGCTTGAACGTTGCAGTCTCTGCCTTGGACCACTGTTCCCACAGTTCTCTAGCTTCAGGCTGGAAACTCTGTCCCTTGAGAGCCCTAAACTTTCTTTGGCCCTTCTCTATGTCTCAAATCAATTCACACTGAGTGTGCTATCTTAATAAATACTGTTTGTTCCACAGACAAAGCTAAGGACCCTTGGACAAAATAAATAAATAAATAAATAAGGGGCCTTTGAATGCCAAAGGATTGCTAAACACTGCTCTGGTCCATCCCTGACATTTTAGAAGACGAGAAATGGGCCCTTCCCAGAGCTGGTGTCCCTTCCCCACAGCTGGCCCAGACTGCGGGCATGAGTTGAGGTCAGACAGGTGTGCGAGGGCCAGACTGTGATGTTGGGGGGAGTTCTGTGGGTGGTATTAAAGATTGGACTAGATTGGACTTGACTTTGATGAAAAGGGGAGGGGAGGGACACGGTTGGATTTGGATTAGAAAGATGACTGTGACCCAAATGAAGGAATGAATAGGGAGGGAGAGCAAAACTGAGGGAGGACAATAGGACCAGCTGGGTGATCCACGCAATAGAGGAAAGAGCCCATATCCAGTTAGTGGCTGCAATGGGCGCTGTAAGCTGAAGGATCTAAGACCTATTTAAGAGGTTGAATTGGCAGGCCTTGGAAACTGAGTAAATTTCACGGGTAGGGGAGAGGAAGGCCACACCACGGACATCTGGGTTGACAGTGCAGTCTTCACTCACCAAGGGAACAGGAGAAAGATTGATAATTTTGGAACATGTCAAGATGTCAAGTGGGTAGTTGGATACTCAGCCCGGGAACTCAGAGGAGAGTTCTGGACTGGCCGGGTATGCAAGGCAGCCCTGGGGATATGGGAGGCAAGCACATGGGAGGTACAGAAGAAGGGGCAGAGGAGTAAGCCCAAATCTCCCAGACTCTCCTGCCTCACCTTATACTTGTTCTCCCTTTGCTCCAAACTCCTCCTGTTCCAAAAGACCCTGAAAGATGACAAAATATGTTACCCCCAAACATGCCTCTTCATCATAAGGACTACTTTGTGCTAAAGGCACCTGAAAAACGACAGCAGATGCATGAAAGGTATGCTATTTCGCCTTTTCTTCCTAAGACAGGAAATAAATACTCCCCTGTGAAAGCTGCTCTTCTTATACTAGAAGAAACATTCTTCACCAGAGAGTCAAAGCCAAGAGAATTCTGTACAAACATACCTTGTTAAAAGATTCTTATTTTCCTTTAGCCTCCCCATATAGTTTATTACCTTTCCACAATCTCTTCTCTTTGTTCAACCTACTATAAAAGCATGTAGCTTTCCACCATTTCTGTGTGTGTTGGCGGCGGGGCCGGGGGAGGGTCTTCATTTCCTTATAAGGGCTCCCATATCATGTAAAACTTGTATAAATTTGTATCCTTTTCTCCTACTAATATGTTTTATGTCAGTTTAATTCTCAGGCCCAGGCAAAAATCCCTCAGAGGCCCAGCTCTACAGATTTTGTAAAACCTCTCCTACAGCACCCTGTTCTACCACACTCCGAGCCGCATTTGTGCAGCTCCCTCTGCCTGGAATGAGCTTCTCCCCTGACCAACACACACACACACACACACACACACACACACACACACACACACACACACTTTTGCCTTCCTGGCTCCTAGTCATCCCTGAGCTCTCAGCCTAAAGGTCACTTCCTCCCCTAGGAGGTCATCGCTGACCTTCTACACTAGGGTTCCCCTTGGTCCACTCTGTACCTCTTATCTCCTTGTCCTTTTTACCCCGTGTTCTCATAATAGTATTTGTTGAATGTCTGCCTTCTCTGCTAGACTGCAGGTTCTGAGAGGAGAGGGGCTAGGTCTGCCTGGTCTCTGGAACCGCTGCATCTAGTATGGAGGCTAGCATTTGCTAAATACATTATTTAATTGTACAAATGATTAAATAAAGAGGTCCTGGATTGAGCTTTCAGGAACTCTGACATTAAGAAATTGCATAGTCCATTTTTCCATCTTATCTTATGCCTGAAATGAACATTTTTACTTCTTCTCACCTTGTTCAAATGCTTCCATCTGTGTGATCTGCCATCTGTAATCCTATAAGTACTTTACATACTTACCCGACTCAAGACCTTGTATTTTAATTTACTTGTCTTAAGTTATAAGCACCTTGTGGGCAGGGACTGTTACCTAGCTTATAACTCCGACAATTTCTTATATATTATAATTGTTCGATAGATATGTAGTGTTTCTTTTTTATCGCCAACACTTAGGATTTTTTCCTGATTTTTTAGTTTTGGCCCTTGTACTGGGTGTATAGTCATATCTCATTTATGCTTTTTAAAACTCTCATTTATTTGATACTAATAAAATTAAACATCTTTTCATGTGCTTATTAGCCATTTGTATATCTTCGTTTGTGGAGTTACCTTTTGTAAGAGTTGGGCTCTTTAAAAATTGAGATATAATTGACATATAACATTATATTAGTTTCAAGTATACAGCAAAATGACTCAGTATTTGTTACATTGTGAAATAATCACCACAGTAAGTCTAGTTAAGATCCACCACAGCACATAGTTACACATTTTTTTCCTTGTTCTCAGTACTTTTAAGATCTACTTTTTTAGCAACTTCCAAATATACAATACTATTAGCCATAGTCACCATTACATTCCCAGGACTTATTTATTATAGGTATGTGTTTAGTAAATGAGTTAAGAATTTTAAAAAATTGAGTAGAAGAAAACCTAGAGAAAAACTACAGAGTAGCATCTGAGAAGAAGGAGGAAGACAGGAGAATGTGGGGCCACAGGGCAGGTACATGTTATTATATATTAGTCAAAACCCTAGAACGGGGGACAGGGGTATATGGGAACTCTCTATACTTTCTGCTCAATTTTGCTGTGAACCTAAAACTGCTGTAAAAAAATTAAAAAACAACAACAAAAATCTAAGTTTATTTTTAAAAAGCCAAGGCAGATAATGTTCAAGGAGGAGCATGTATATATGGTCACCAGTTGATTGTGCTAAGGCTGGGACCAGGATAGAAATTTGTCCCTTAGTTAATGATGTGGTCACTTTGGTGAGAACTGTTTCTGCTGAGTGATAGGAATGGGAGCTAGATTGGAGAAGCCTTAAGTGAAGAGAAGACAAGAAAGTGATTAAATAACTACTGAAAATTCCTCAAGAAGCTTAGCTATTGCTAGTGAAAGGTCATTTCTCAGGTAGAGCAAGTGTTAATCTCTTGCCAAAGGGGACAGAACATGAGTGTCGTCAGTCCCCTGGGTTTAGTTGATAAGGGCCAGAGGAACCTGCTGACCTGACCCATGATTATGCAATCTGCAAAATCCAGACTTCAGGAAACCCTACGTGTCAAATGTCCCAGGTTCCTTAATAAATAGGCATTGAGGGAAAGGCAACCTAGAGTCAGAAACTGAGGATTTTAACAAGCTTTTAAAAGACACATCAAGCCCTAGCGAGTGTGGCTAAGTGGATTGAGCGCCGGCCTGCGCCGACCAGTCGCTGGTTCAATTCCCAGTGTAGGGCACATGCCTGGGTTGCAGGCTAGGTCCCCAGTAAGGGGCTCATAAGATGCAACCACACACTGATGTTTCTCATGTTTCTCACCCTCCCTTTCTCCCTCCCTTCTGTTCTCTAAAAATAAATAAATAAAATCTTTAGAATTAGGGAGAAAAAGACACATCAACTTTTTTAAAGTTAGCACGTCTAAACTGTAATGTTTACTGATGCGCACTTGGGTGATGAAATTATAAAGAAATAAATGGAAGTGATGACTAGAAGCCAAAAGTGTTGTTACTTTTGAAGCTGAGGAGGAAGCTATGACTGAGTCAGGGCACATGAGCGGGTTTTTGGGTGGTAGTTACAAAGGTGTTGGCTTATTATAACTCATTCACCTCAAAAGGAGGAAGTCCAGCTGTGAAGGGAAGAATATCGTGGAGGAGCCATGAAACTGAAGAGAAAGCGTGTGGGTGTGTGACAATGGCAGAAGCAGGCAGGAGTCACTGCAGGGGTCATTCTTGTCTCTCCCCATGTTCTCCAGAGTTCACAAGCCCTTCACTTCTTTGGGGAGGCAGAAATGACAAGGGTCAGTCTCTCTATTCTATAGGCAGGAAAATTGAGGCCTGGGAATGTGGGACTTTCCCAAGTCACATTGCTGTTCCAGGGCAGAGGCTGCCCAGGCCCCAGCCCAGGAATGAGCAGGCCAACCGACTCACCCAAGGTTGCCCGGTCCCCTGCAGGAATCACCGAGGTTATAATGAACAGACCGCATGCCCGCAATGCCCTGGGATACGTCTTCGTCAGTGAGGTGAGGAAGGGCGGACACCAGGGTGGGTTGGGGCTGGGTTGGCAGGTATCTGACAGGGTCTCCTCTGCAGCTGCTGGAAGCTCTGGCCCAGCTGCGGGAAGACCGGCAAGTGCGTGTCCTGCTCTTCAGAAGTGCAGTGAAGGGCGTGTTCTGTGCAGGTGAGTTTCCTCCCCTGCCGCACCCCAGGTCTCCTCAGAGCTCCCACCAGCCTGCAGGGGTTGGTAGGGCTTAGGTCAGCTCTAGCATAGGACTCATGACTCCCATTTCACTGATGTGAACTCAAGACTCAGAGGTAAAATTCCTTGCCTAGGGTTACATAACTAGTAAGAACTAGAATACAATTCAGTCTGAAGTTGGCCTCTCTGACCCCCAAATCCTTATTCTTTTGGCTACACCATGCTGTGTTCTGACCCTTTACTGAGGAAATGAGGTAACTGAATCAAAGGAAGTCATAGAGTCAGTGGTCAAGATGGAACTTTGTGCCCCTTTGCCCAGTCCTGTCACCAAAACTTTCTACTCTCCCTGAACCATTTGGTCCTCGGAACAGGGCAAGCACCATGAACTTCTGTGTCAAAGAAATACCACATCCCAGGCCCACAAGAGGCAAATCAATGAGAGCTAAGCTGAGCTGAGCTAAGAACCTGTGCTGGGATGTTTGGGGAGAGGGTAGTGGGGGTTCACTGGGGAGGTGGGGAGGTGGTCATGGAGGGATGGGATGGGAGGAATATGACTTTCAGGAGTTTTCAAGGGGATGTGGCTCTGTCCCTAGATATGAGCCTTTGGAATCCTGGTGCCCTGGCGTCTCCCCTAGCAGGACAAGTATGCAGACCGGTCCACCTGACCCAGCTGCCCTGGCTGAGGTGCTCGTCCTACCCTGGCCTCTTTATCTCCAAATCTGTCTGACTTCCTCTATCAAGGTCACTTCATGCCCCTGTCAGCCCCAGTCCTCACTGCCCCAGAGGAGCAGGCTGCCAGAGGTCTGGGTCTTCCGTCTCGCTCTGGAACCCTGAGCTAGTCTCCGCCCCTCCCTGGGAACCCAGTTACCCCGTGTCATTGAGGGGCTGGAACTAATCAAGATTTCCAAGGGCTCTCCCAGGTCTGACTTGAAAAGACTCTATTCTCCCTCCACTGTCACTTCAGCATCCTGCCGTCTGATCTTTGATGACCTCACCAGAGTCACTACTCCCACCAATGTCCCTGCCCACCTCTGGTCTACGCTCTATTTCTATGAATTTGCCCATTCTAGGTGCCTCTTACCAGTGGAAGCACACATTTGTCCTTTTGTATCTGGCTTATTTTACTTAGCATAGTGTCCTCACGGTTCATCCATGCTGGAGCGTGAATCAGAACGTCATTACTTTTTATGGCTCAATGATATTCCATTGTACATATACACATTTTGTTAATCCATCCATTGTTAGACACTGTATTGTTTACACCTTTTGCCTATTGTGAATAATGCTGCTGTGAGCATTAGTGTACAAGTATCTGTTAGAGTGCTTACTTTCCATTCTTTTGGTGGTATTCTTAGGAGTAGATCATAGTAATTTTATGTTTAACTTTTTTGAGAAAACTCAAAAAGGCTTTCCAAAGCAGCTGCATCATTTTATAATCCCACCAGGGTTCTCCACATCCCATTTCTTTTCTGTTGTTTTTGTTTATAATAACCATCCCAATGGGTGTGGAATGTTAACTGGTCATGATTTTTTTTGCATTTCCCTAATGACTGAGCATGTAACCATCTTTTCATGTGCCATCTGTATATCATAGACTTTGGAGAAGTTTTTTCGAGTCTTTGTCCTTTGTGGGGTTTTTGTTGTTTAGTTGAAGGAGGTCTTTATATATCCTCGTCATTAATCCCTTATCAGGTATGTGATTTACCAATGTTTTCTTCCATTCTACATGTTGTCTTTTCACTCATTGATAGTGTCCTTTGACCCACACAATTTCTTTATTTTGTGAAATCCAACTTTTCTTTCTGTTGTGGCGCCTCCTTTTTTTGATTCCCTCTCCTCTTTCCTCCTGGCTTCCTTGACCAACGCTTCCAGGTGTTTCTCCTTCCTCTCTGGCTGCCCCTCCTCAAGTCTCCTTTGCGGGATCCTTTAACAGCCTAGGACTCAGTAACGGGTTATTTCCCAGGGACTGTCACCAACCCTTCACCTGCAGGTGCAGACCTGAAGGAGCGGGAGCAGATGAATGACGCCGAGGTGGGGGTCTGGGTGCAGCGGCTCCGAGGCCTGATGAATGAGATTGGTGAGGATCCTGGAATGGGGTGGAGGAGGGCGCTGAGGGGCCCTGCTGATGGAAGCCCCACCCTCCACCCTCCACCCTAAAGAGAGGACAGTGTCTGGCGAGCTAGGTGGAGAGATAAATAACTCTCCCAGGGAGGATGGGCACAAGGAATTCTACAAGGAGGAGGGTGGCAAAGGGGTTTAGAGGGCATTTCCTTCACGGGGGGCTCTGGCTCTTCAGCCTTTGTGCCCTGCTGGTTTTGACCCCTAGCTTCCACGGGATGACTTCAGGGTTCAAGCCTGGCCATTCAAAAGGTACCAAGTTTCGTCAAGCTTGTTTTCAGGCTTTGACAGTTGTTCCTTTTGCCTGGAATATCCCTTCTTGGCCCCCTGAACTTTTTACTCATACTTTAAGGCCACCAGTGCCTCCTGCTCCACGAAGCCCTCCCTGATCCATCCTCTAAGCTTCCTGTAACAGAGCACTGATCACCCTTGGTCTGTCTTCCCCACATCTGATTCAAGTCTGTGTTCCCTGCACCCAGCACAGGGCTTGGCACACAGAACAAGAAGGGAGAGCAGAATGGTCAGTCCCCGAGTAGCCAGCAGGAAGGGGGCCCGAGGCAGGGATACCCAGCCCATCTCCTCACTCTGGTTCCTAAGCTGGTCCCACAGATTTCCCTGTTGGAAAAACCACCTTCTAAAATAACCTGGTGGAGGTCCCAGATGAGGCCTTCTGTCCCTACCAGCAGCCCCTCTCCAGCCTTAAGTCCCTGTGCTGGTCCTGCCAAGGCCTCTCAGGCTGAGCCCGTCTTCACCTCCACAGCGGCCTTCCCTGCACCCACCATTGCAGCTATGGATGGGACTGCCTTGGGTGGAGGCCTGGAACTTGCCCTGGCCTGCGACCTCCGAGTGGCAGGTACTGGAGTGGGGAGAGGTGGGATAGGGTGGGAAGGAAAGGGTGAGTGAAACAAGGTAAGTCTGGAGATTCTGCGAAGTCAGCCACTGCTCTTGGCATTCCAACTAACAGCAGATTTGAAGGCCAAGGTGGAGGACACAGAGGGAATTAAGGGGGAGGCTGGTTCCCCTCCTGGCCAAGCCCCTGACTGCTGTGGTCCCTCCCGGTCACCGCTCAGCAGCAGCTTCCCTCATCTCCAGGATGCTCCTACCAACCTCAGAGCAATTGTTGACCAAACAGGAAAAGAACACAGAGAGAGGCCAAGGACAAGATGAGTTGTTTGACCCTCCAGTTTTATCCAAACCAGCTTTATTTCTTATTTGAACAAAGGTGAACCACGGGGGCAGTGAGTCGCCAGCCCAGTTAAACACAAACATGCCTGGGCAGGAGCACTACCCTTTGGTTCACTGTTCGGAGCAACTGAGCTCCGGAGAGTGGAGGGAGGGGACAAAGAAGGTACCTGATTACATTTTTAGTCTTACTGACTTGGTGGTTAGGTGGGCCCTCTTGAAGGCAATTAGAAAAAAGTCTGTGTGCCATCATGGTGCTACATCTTCCCTCAATTTCTCCTGCCACCCCAGAACATTTAAAATAGGGTAACTCCAGCCAGAGGTAGGTTATCTACACAAAGCATCTCAAAGAGAAGGCATCAAAATACCGGGCCAGGTCATAGCCCCAGCAGTACTTCTCACCTTCTCCATGGTGAAGATAACTAACTTGTAGGGCTTGGGCAATAGGAGAGGGTGAGTGGAAAACCCCTCACAGGCAGGAGTGGGGGCTGTTCCCACACTGCATGTCAGATGGCCAGAGGGAAGTCAGGAGAGAAGCCTGTGGGATGGAACACCCAAGGAGGGCTTCTCAGAGGAAGCAGAACTCCGAAGAAGGATGTGGACAGAACACAGGGAAATTTCAGGCTGATGAAAAGCTGGGAGGGATAACTGCCGTGGGAGGTAGAGCTAAGTTGCGTGAGGCGGAGAATGCATTGACCCCCAAATAGCTGTTGGTCATCTTCCAGGAACCCCTCCTTTGTTCCAAGTACCATTACCTAATTTGATACTTAGCAGCTCTTTGAAGCAGGCAGAAAAGAGGCGATCATCTTTTTTTCCCACCTATGAGGCTCAGAAAGGGTAATAGACTTGCCTGGTAATGCAACCCCCAACCCCCTACACTGGTGGGGACGGCTGGCTGAGGGCCTGGGCTTCCTGACCTCCAGGCCAGGGCTCTTCCAAAGGCTGTGGCAGGGCCATGATGGGAGAAGTTGGCTGAAAGGGTGAGCAGAGCTCAGAGGTGGGTGTCACTTCTCCCCAAAGATTGGTACTTGAGGAGAGGATGGTAACTTCACTCTGTTTATGCAGCTTCCTCGGCTGTCATGGGGCTGATCGAGACCACCCGAGGGCTCCTCCCAGGAGCAGGTAACATCACCCACAGCACCCATCCTCCTCTACCTGCACAATTCCTCTATCCAAAGTACTTCCCTGCTTTCCTCTTCTGCCATTTTCTGAACTCTGCCCTCTATCCTGAGTCTCCTGAGAAGAAGTCTTGGCTGACTCCCAGCCTGGGCCTTCTCTGGGCTCCCACTTTCCATGCTGACTGACCACCCCTATTCCATCATGGCAGGAGGGACTCAGAGGCTGCCTCGATGCCTGGGGGTGGCACTGGCAAAGGAGCTCATCTTCACAGGCCGACGACTAAGCGGGGTGCAGGCCCAGGCCCTGGGGCTAGTGAATCACGCTGTGGCCCAGAACGAGGAGGGCAATGCAGCCTACCACCGGGCACGAGAACTGGCCCAGGAGATCCTGCCCCAGGTGTGGCGGCGGTCCAGCACAGGAGGGAGGGCCTGTACCATGGCGGGCACAGGTGTGGGGAGGCCAGGGTGTCCTCTGGGGCAAGATCCACTTAACCCACTTATAAAACCCACCCTCTTTAGACTTTTGCATCCATGTAGTCATCCAGCAAACAAAATTAAATCAAATTTTAAGTTAAAATGAAAACTGAATTCTGAGAAACTGGAATCAAATCTTCAGAACAGCGCTGTCCCAGAGAACTTTCTGAGACGTCAGAAATGTTCACTTGTGCTGTCCCTAAGGCTGCCTCTAGCCACATGCAGTTATTTAAATGTAATTTAAAAATTTACTTCCTCACCGACACTTCCCACATTTCAAATGCTAATAGCCACATATGGCTAGTGGCCAGTATACTGGATAGTACCCCAAGTCCCCAAAACTAAAAAGCGAGATAAAGAACCATCAGCTCATCTTTCTGACCATAATATGTGGTAGAGCAATTCTTGAAGTATATCATGTAGAACATATGTTAAGACTTACCTTTTTAGGTCCTCAAATAGCCTCTGAGTAAAATCTCAGAAAAGGTTTAGAAAACCAGGGAGTGGGTGAAGGCCCTGCCTAGGTGTAGCCCTAGCAGCCGCCAGACCCAAAGCCTTCAGCAGGACACCTGGCTCTGACTGAGGTGGGCACCAAGGACCTGAGATCCCCTACCAGCTTCTCATGACTCTAACAGGACCAAACGGTAGGTCCCAAGTTTCCATTAAGATATGAAGGCAGCTGAAATGGAGCTAGGTTTTACTAATTTATTGTAAATATTGACTTAGCCCACATGGAGTATCTCCTACCCATCTGACGCAATCCTAGTGTTTCAATTATCAGAACAACCCAGCTAAGCAGATTATCCTCATTGTATTTGTGATATAATAGACCCAGAACTTTTAAGTGGCTTGCTCATCAAGGTCACAAAAAAATGACTGCAATACTGGAGAGACAATACTGGTATTTTGGCATTTATTTTGTATAACACAAAAACTACATACAATATAAAAACTAGTGTTCATTTCTAAAGACTACAGAATATTTACAAAATTTCTAAAACTATGAAACTAATGCATTTCAAATATAAAAATTTACAAACATATTACAAAACAAAAAATGTAAGTATACAAAAATGGTATCCATACATTTTAATACTAACAGATAAAGCTATTTGAATTATTAATCATGAAAATAAGTATTTTGGGGGAAAAATTCTTCTCTATTTCCTATTTAGTTTTTATTTATTTAGAGAGAGGGGGAGGGAGAAAGAGAGGGAAACATCAGTGTGTGGTTGCTTCTCACACACCCCCAGACCTGGTCCACAACCCAGGCACATGCTTTGACTAGGAATCAAACCAGCGACCTTTTGGCTCACAGGTTAGCACGCAATCCACTGAGCCACACCAGCCAGGGCTCTTTATCCTGTTTAAATAATCCTATCTCTTTTTATAGCTTTGAGGCCTTCCTTGAGTGCAAGGACTGTAACTTTTAAAAACTGATAGTGAGCTTGGTTTAAAAGAAAGCATATTTTGTCTTCCTTTTTTTTTTTTTTAAGTTTCATCACATATAAATGGAGATTCTGATGGTGTTACCAGGACTGCTTTAATGTTGTCAGGTTTCTATTACACTTGGTCATAAAATATCTGAACTAATACAAAACTGAGTAACTCAAGGCAGTGGTTGATTGCACTTTCACAGAGAGGGCCTCTTACCACGACCTGTATACTGTAGGGTTTATGTCTTTCTGCATAAACTGTATAACTGGGTCTTTGAACTTCATCTCAAGATGATTCTGATTTCAGATTTTTTTAATGTACTGAAATAATGGTATTCCACTAATATATATACTAGTATTTCAGTACTTAAAAGTAGCTTTGCATTCCAAAACACCAGCATACCAAAAACTAGTACCACAATCACCAATCCATGCTGTCTCATTTGATGGAACCTAAAAAACAAATCTTCCACTTCCAGCATTTCTTGGACTGGGTGAGTGCAAGGGATGGCGTGGTAGATGGTTTCCCCCTAGTGGACAAACCACCAAGATTAGGGAGTCAAATGGTTCCAGAGATTAGGACCCAAAAAAGATTTTTAATAAATGCAAGGCCTGCACCTTAACACTCAGATTGTCCCTCTGGAATAATTACAGATTATGCTTTAAAATATGGATTTGACTGTTTTCTACTTGAACATAATGTAGACACCATGTCTGTGACACTGTTCGCATTTCCAAATAATGTGAAATTATTAGATTTCTGATAGATACATCTATATACTCAGAAACATAACCATGTATTCTAACACACATACAGGGATGGGAGAAAGCAGGTTTACAGTTGTGAGTAAATGCTATTTTTGCATTATTTATTCGTATTACTTGTCATTATTATTTTGTATCCTTACTATTTACCTTTTAGGTAATGAGGGCTGGTGATTTAACCTACTTTTGCCTACCCCATCAGCACTGATCCTCTCCCTCAACCAAGCTTTTCCTTTCCCCTAGGCCCCCATTGCTGTGCGGCTGGGCAAAGTAGCCATTGACCGAGGAATGGAGGTGAGAGGGCTCTGGCCAGGACTTGGGTCCACGGAAGCCAGTGGGCCGCTGGGAGGCAGCGCTTTCATGGCTCACACACTCACTGACAGCACAGCTGGAAAGAACTCAGGGCCTGGACTCTTGCAACAGATTTCAAGTCTGACCTCTTTTTGTGCTTTAGTTTACCCATCTACAAAATGTAAAATTTGGCCAGGGGATATTCCAGATTACATTGTTTCCTCATCTTTTCTATTGGAGAGAGAAAGATTCAGAAAGGGTCAATGACTCGTCCAGCGTCACAGAACAAGTAATGAAAACCAGGTCTATGTGGCTCCCAGTCCATGTTCTTGGGTTTGTGCTGATGGTCAGTAATGTGGCCTCAAGGACAGGAATCAGGGTGGTCTTGGGGGCAGCTAATCCATCCTTACACATCAGTTTACCTACTCACACATCACACACTGAACCTAGAGCAGAACCAGACACTAGACTCAGAGATAAGTCAAATATGGTCACTGTCACCAAGGTGGGGAGAGGGACAGATATAGACCCAGATCACTAAAAGGTTAGGGGTACCAAGCAGGTAGACACCCTGGAAATGTTAGAGCCGCACTGTCCCATTGAGTAGTGCTGAGTTAGAAAATATTTTCTAGAGTTGGGTCTTGGGAAGGATGAGCGAATTCCAGAAAAAAGGGAAAAGTATGAGCAAAAGCACATAGGTGCATAAATAAGCAACTCGACTGAAAGAGAGCAAGTCGTGAATGAGACAAGCAAGCATGGAGGTCAGGGGCATGGGCTCTGGTGCTGGGCTGCCTAGGTTCAGAGGCTGGCTTTTCCACATATTGCTATAACTTAGACAAATTCCATCCCCTTTCCATGCTTCAGATTTCTCAGCTGCATCATAGGAATAATAACCCTTGATGTGAGAAGTTTACATATATGCAGTACTTCTTAGAACAGTGCTTGGTAAGCGGTAGTAACAGTAAGCACTGGGCAGTCAGTAGAGGCTGGGAAGTTGCCAGGGGCCAGGTCATGAAGGCCCAGGTCCTTATTCCTCAGGGCAATGGAAGGCCTGCAGGGTTCACTAACGGGGATGACAGGAGGTATGGTGAGGCAGCCCAACGGAAGGACACTTGGCTGTGCAAGCACAGCTCGTGCACAAGCCCCTCAGCTTTATGGGCTGTGTGCAACCCACCCCATTGCTCTCACAGCCCCCACTTGTCCCAACACTGCTTTGTCAGTTATGGTGTTCCTCCCCAGGTAGGGAATTCCTTATCATAACCATCTCTGTTCATGACTGGCATACAGGAAGCCTCAGTATTAATTCTTTGCTAGAGCAATCCATCAGCCAGTTGGGAATAGTGTGAACAAAAGGGCAGCTGGCTCCCAGTGCAGACGGAAGTGAACAAAGTCAGGCTGATCCAGGTACCACTTCTTTCTCGCAGGTGGACATTGCGTCAGGGATGGCCATTGAAGGGATATGCTATGCCCAGGTACGTGGTTGCTGCCAATCAGTCCATGCCTGCTTATAAGCCGAGGCTGGGCCAGACTGGGGGCCTCTTGTGCAATATACAACCAATTTAGTTAGGTTTCCTCCCAACCCAAAGGGTCTTGGATCCTCACAATTAGCCCAGGGTGATCCTGAAGGAACCACACTGCTTCTCTCTGGGACTATTTCCTCAGCCATCTAATAGTGGTACATCCTGTCCCCACTTAGTGCCCAGAGGACCACAGAACAGAGGTACCTGAGGGAGTTGGGATGTTAAGGCCTTGGTTATTATAGAGCCTGCAGGCTGTGTGTGTTTGATGATGGGGTGATCAACCTGGGGCTGACCTATTGAGTCCTGACTCCTGGGTGAGTCAAAAATACTAACCTCCAGGTCAACAAGTAACCAAAGCACTACTAAGCAGGGTCAGGAGGGGCGGCTGTCCTGGGACTTGCAGGGCCCGGTATGGATTCAAAGCCAGATTTCTTACTGCAAAGCCTCATCAGACTGCTGCAGGAGACTGTCAGTTCTTTGGAGGCACGAAAGCAGCATGCAAGTGGAGGCTATAATGATAAGAGGCAGCCTGCCTTCTCTAGGAGACTAAGGAGCCACTGAGGCCCATACCTTTGCATGGCCCAACACCAGAGCCCACAAAGGCAAGACTTGTCACGGGCCAGATGAACCTGAGCAAGTCTTTATTGACGTCTGGCTGTTCTCCCCAAGAAACTAATACTCTGCTGTTGTTTCAGAACATTCCCACCCGGGACCGGCTAGAGGGCATGGCAGCCTTCAGGGAGAAACGACCCCCAAGATTTGTGGGCGAGTGACTCCTATTGAACCTCTAGCATGGGAGATGCACACCTTTAAGTGCAGGATCCAGAACGAAAACTTGCAGTGTGACCGCCCTCATTTCACGTCTCTGGGCTTCAGTTTCCTCACAAGGACAATGATGGATATAAAATGACTGATACGGTGCCTGATACTAAGGTGCTGACCACACCAGCTTCTGCTCCCTTCATCATTCTCCACCCCGGCTAGATCGTCACTGGGGTCAGGTTTGCTTGGAGAATGCCTATCTTTCCCTATGGACTCCTCTGGGCTTTTGTATTGTTGGCTCTCAGGCCTGATTGCTGCCTCCAAGTTATCAGATGCTCACCAGAAATGGCGAGAGGTTGTAAGAATTACACTCCACCCACCCCAGTTTCTAACTGTACAGTAGGGAACATAAAGGAAGCCTATTAGGTGAGTAGGTGCCTTGAATCAGACTGCAGATTCCAGCTTTCTGCCAGTTACTCACTGTGTGCCTCAGTTTCCTCATCTTCAAAATGAAACTGTTGTGAGGATATTTTAAAAATAAATAAAATGCCTCATGTTCAATGTATGTGAGTTATTAATATGCAGTGTTCTTGTGACAACCAAATGAAGGCATATCTGTGAAAACCTTTTGTAAACTACAGGGTGGCAGGCCAATCTCTATAGTTGCACAACACTGAGAAACACAGGGAGGCTGACATGCATATATGCAGTAGTCTCAGGCTCCATCCTCCCACACCAAGGCAGAGAATAACAGATGGCTACATCCTACAGCAGGGCCTCATGGTCCTTCTTTAACGGATCGAAGCTCTGCCTGAGCTTCCTGAGCCTATGCCTGGCCTAGAATCACAGTCATGGGCATGGACACACACCAATAATGTTAATTTACTACCAAATACAAAAGTGCTCCAAAGCTGTGCTCATTTCCTGGAAGGGAGAAGGGCCCCCACTTTAGAATCAGCTGCAACCTAACAAGCTGCGAACCTGTTAGGTTACTTGTGAAGTAGGCAAGTAACAACCTACTGAACTTCCTTTTTCTCATCTGTTAAGTGGGGAGATTAAAACCCCCGAGAACTGTTGTGAATGAGACAAAAGTTGGAGGGCTACCTAGTGTAGAACTGGATCTCAACAAGCACAACATCCCATCACATCCTTACATTCACAAAAGCTAGTTAGTATCAGGTAACACAATGTTCTGAACTATTAGAACCCAGGTCCTGAAACGAAGACAGGCTTTTGAATTCACACAGAGGAGTAAATGAGAGAAAATACAGCGCAGTTTGAGGACTGTAGGAGGAAGAAGGTTCAAATTCACGTTGTCCAGTGGGACACTGGTGAGCATTAATTTGAAATATGGTTTAGAATAAGTCTCATTTGATTCCAAAAGATGGTATGTAGCACTCCAGTTAAGACTGTGGCCAGCTTAGAGAGTAAAATTCTAGTCCTAAAATATGCTACTAATAAAATAGGAATTGATTTTTGTTCTTTAAAAAACTTAAAACACATGAATGGCAAAACACATTTTGTTAGTTGTCAGTAATACATCAAGGAAGGGACCCATACTGTATTCTACAGAGGGGATTTGCAGAGGACACAGACAAAAGCTGCTGATAGTTTATATTGTGATTGAGGCTGGTTCTCAGAAAAGCCCATATTGTTCTTGTCTCCATGCTATGTAAGAGCACCTCTTGAAATCTTTGGAAAAGTCTTTTTGTGGCTCCTCCTGTTCCTCTCAGTTCTTGTCAGTTATACTCTAATTAAAAATTGGAGGGGTTGAGATTTATAATCCCCCATCTTCTACCTAAATACTATGCTCAGCCTAAGTCTCAGCATGCCTCCTCAGCACACCCACATACACAGAATGTTATGCTATTCAGTTGGAGGGGAAAAGGCCACAAGAATATTGAAAATTGCAAAACCAATATCTTTCCTCCACCTCACGAGTAGAAGGTACTTTGGTATCTATTTATTTAAAAAGGTAGCTTTTTCCCCCTTCCAACAAAGGTTTTATCTTCCAACAAACACATTTATATAAGTATATATTTCCCAGACTATTTTTCATGTACTTCCTTTCCAGTGGCTACACATAACCAGGAATAGCAACTCATGAGATTTCTTTCAAACATAAAATTTAACATAAATATCAAGGTATCCCTGTAGGTCTTTCTTTTCCCCTTCTAATGACAAACGCCCAGAGTTAAGGAATTGACCAGGGCTGGAGAAAAGTGACTGGCATAGGTGTTACAACACAAGCTCACAGGTCTTCCCAGAGTCCGGGGCTTGACTTTTCAAAACTGCTGGAGGAATGTTCTCAGCATGATGTCGACTTGATTCAGGATTATGGTCACCATATAAATGCAACAATTTGGTAACTTACAGACACTGGCAGTGTGGAAGACCTGCCTCCCTTTGAGCAACAAAGAGCACCTCTGTAGCCCTTTCGGGTTAAAAAGGGCATTTAACGCAAAGGGAGTCTCTGATAATTCATGAAGTGCATTCTGAAGTCATCTAGAATGGAGGCCGCAATCTGCTGTACTTGGGCGTCTGCCTCATTGTGCTCCTGGATGTCACACAAAAGCTGCAATCCTTTTTCTTCAACTAACATTTTGCAGTATTTGCTGGCTGAAAGAAAATCAAGAAAAAAATTTGATGGACAAATTGGTATTTTAAATATTCCCAAGTCACCACTTTCACCCTTTTGAAGAAAGGGTACAAAGGTGTAAGCCCTTTGACATAGGAAGTAACCTAAAATTAGTCATTTCAAAAGAAATAGGTCAAAACTTCCATAATGTGGGGAGGAGCTTCAGGGAGGTGAAAGAAGAACTTACATAATGCTCAGCTTGTATAGTGACATAACAGATGACTATTTCAGTATGTTTACTGCCAGACAACTCTATGCTTCACATATTTCTAATCTTAGCAAAAAGCGATATGGACAAGAACATTTTTTATTACAAAATTAATATACATTTCAAGTTCAGGCAATAAGGTGAGCTAGATAACCTGAAAACCCCAGATGCTAGATAAAATATAATTGAAAAAATTTTTAAATGTAATAGTTGAAATGTACAGATAAAAAAAATTGTCCAGAAGCCAGACAGAAAGAGAAGAAAGCACCTAAGGTACATGACCTAACCTGAAGCTATTCTGATGCAGAGAGGAACTGTCAGTTTCAATAATTTAAGAATTTAGATTCTAATTTAGGAAGTTAGAAGCAAAATCAATTAATAAAGCTGGTACCTCAAAAAGGCTAGACAAGAGAAGCATTAAGACAATGAAACATTTTTACCTTGGCCTGGGCTCTAGGCTGGTATAAAGGAGTAGAGAAAAGTCTTTCCTGAGAACTCATAACCTCAGTTCCAAGTGGGTACAGGGTTTGAATTAATACCACTTAAATGTTCTGGGAACCCTTAAACTGAGAAATTAATACAAAAATTAGTCTAATCCCAGGGAAATCTCTAGGGTACTCAACAGAAGAAAATAACACACTGTGTTGAAGACACATGTCCACAATTCAGTCTAAGAAGGATTCTCTTAATCAGTTCAAGAGCTGATTAGACAGAGAGAAATAATGATTCCGAAACACAGCTAAGGTAATTACCAAAAATACTACACACAAAAAAGCCAAAGATACAGAGTCTGTTTTTTTAAAAAAAGGTTACAACCTGCATGACTGGCATGCCCACAGCAGTCATAGCCACACCTTGCAGTCAGCCACACCAGGGGCCAGCCCCTAATACCAGCGCGCCTGCGTAAGTTACAGCCCTGAACACGGAAGGTCACAGCAGCCCACTCGGGGGATAGCCGGGGGCACCTGACTCTGGTGGTCTGATGGAATGGGACAGCTGAACTCAATAGGACATCTCCAACATAAGGCCACTTCTTTAAGAACAGAAAGCAAAGGTAATCATAAAAACAAACCCAGAGGTTTAGGCAAAATGAGGAAATGGAGGAACATGCATCAAATAACGGACAAGACAAAAATCTCAGGAGAAGAACTAAATAAAACAAACACAAAAAAAGCAATCAACCAGATAAAGAGTTAAAAGTAATGATCACAAAGATCCCCACAGAACTTGGGAGAAGAATGGATTAACACAGTTAAGAACCCCCTCTAAAATATAGAAAATATAAGGCAGTAACATCACAGCTGAAGAAAACAGTAACTAAAATGAAAATACACAGGAGGGAATCAACAGCAAATTAGATTACACAGAAGACTGAATCACAACACAAGAGAGCTTCTGACCAAGATGGAAGTATAATGTGCTTCACTTCCTCACACAACCAAAAGAAGGATAACAACCAATTAAAAAAAAAAAAACAACAAAACACTGAACTGTCAGAAAATCAAACTGTATGGAAGTCTGGCAACTAAAGAGTTAAAAAAGAAACATTCATCCAAACTGGTAGGAGGAGCGGAGAGGACACACAAAAAGGCAGCAGCTGGGGGACCAGCAGGTGAGGAGGTGGCTAGTGCACTGGTGGTCCCACATTCACAAAAGGATAAACCAGAAGGAACAACTGGAGAACAAGACAGACTGCGCAATCCAGGATTCCAGAGCTGAGAAAAAAGTTTCAATCTCTGGCTGTAAAAACCTGTGGGGATCACGGCAGCAGGAGCAACTGCCAGTCTCACAGGAGAGTCCATTGGAGGGGCCCATGGAGTCCTAGAACATATACCAGCCCACCCACCCAGGAACCGGTCCCCGAAGGGCACAATTCGCTTGTGGGAAGAGCGGAAAGTGACTGAAAGTGGGGTGAGAGCCAAGAAAGTGGCGTTGTTCCCTCTCTGATCCCTCCCCCACAAACAGCACCACAGCACAGCAAAATGGGTAGCCCCACTCTGGCAAATGAATATCTAAGGCTCTACCCCTTACAACATAACAGGTACACTGAGACAGAAAAAATATGGCCCAAATGAAAGAAACATATCAAAACTTTGAAAAAGAACTAAGTGATGAGGGGATAGCCAACCTATCAGATGCAGCGTTCAAATTACTGGTAATCAGGATGCTCACAGAAATGACTGAGTATAGTAACAAAATAGAGGAAAAAGTGAAGGCCATACAAAGTGAAATAAAGAAGAACCTACAGGAAACCAACAGTGAAGGGAAGGAAAACGGGACTCAAATCAACAATTTGGAGCAGAAGGAAGAAATAAACATTCAACCAGAACAGAATGAAGAAACAAGAATTCAAAAAAGTGAGGAGAGGCTTAGGAACCTCTGGGGCAACTTTAAATGTTCCAACATCCAAGTCATAGGGGTGCCAGAAGAAGAGGAAGACCAAGAAATTGAAAACTTATTTGTAAAAACAATGAAAGAAAACTTCCCAAATCTGGTGAAGGAAACAGACATACAAGTCCAGGAAGCATGGAGAATCCCAAACAAACTGGACCCAAAGAGGGACACATCAAGACACATCGTAATTAAATTGCCAAAGATTAAAGGAGAGAGTCCTAAAAGCTGCAAGGAGTTCCCATAAGACTATCAGATGATTTCTCAAAAGAAACATTACAGGCAAGAAGGAGCTGGAAAAAAGTATTCAAAGTCATGAAAAGCAAGGACCTATATCCAAGATTACTTTATCCAGCAAAGCTATCATTTAGAATGGAAGAGCAAATAAAGTGGTTCCCAGATAAGGTCAAGTTAAAGGAGTTCATCATCACCAAGCCCTTATTATAGGAAATGTTAAAGGGACCTATCTAAGAAAAAGAAGATCAAAAACTATGAACAGTAAAATGACAACAAACTCACAAGGATCAACAACTGAACCTAAAAAACAAACAAACAAACAAAAACAAAAACTAAGCAAACAACTAGAACAGGAACAGGATCACAGAAATGGAGATCACATGGAGGGTTATGAGCTGGGAGGGGAAGGGGTAAAAATGGGTGAAAAGGTACAGGGACTAAGAAGCATAATTGGTAGGCACAAAATATACAGGAGTATGTTAAGAATAGTATAGGAAATGGAAAAGCCACAGAACTTTTATGTATGACCCATGAATGTGAACTACGGGGCAGAACGTCGGAAGAAATGGGTGTATCGGGCAGAGGGGAATAAAGGAAGAAAAAAGAATGGGCCAACTGTAATAGCATAATCAATAAAATATACCAAAAAAAAAGAAAAAACTAGGCAAAGACACAAATAAATGTAAAGATATTATCACAATCATGGATTGAAAGAATTAATACTGTTAAAATAGCCATGCTACCCAAAACAACCTACAGATTCAAAACAGTCTCTTCCAAAATTCCAATGACATTTCTCAAAGAACCAGAACTAGAAAAAAGTAATCCTCAAATTTGTATGTGACCATAAAAAGACCCCAAACAACCACAGCACTTTTGAGAAAGGAGAACAAAGCTGTAAGTAATTACACTTCCTGATTTCAAACTGTACTACAGCCCTGGCTGGTGTGGCTCAGAGGCTTGAGCACCACCGACCTGTGAACCAAAGGGTCGCTGGTTCGATTCCCAGTCAGGGTACATGCCTGGGTTACAGGCCAGATCCCCAGCAGGGGGTGCGCAAGAGGCAATCACACATTGATGTTTCTCTACCTCTCTTTCTCCCTCCCTTCTCCTCTCTAAAAATAAATAAATAAATTTAATAAAATTAAAAAATAAAAACAAATAAAATCTTTAAAAAAACAAAAAACCACACTGCACTACAAAGTTATAGTAATCAAAACAGTATGGTACTGGCACAAAAAGACATATAGACCAATGGAACAAAACAGAGAGCCCAGAAGTAAACCCGTGTTTATATGGTCAATTAAACTATTGGACAAAGGAGGCAAGACATACAATCTCATCAATAAGTGCTGTTAGGAAAACCAGATAGCTACATGCAAAAGAATGAAAATGAATTCTTTCTTACAGCATATACAAAAATTAACCCAAAAGGTAGTAAAATAGGTAGTAAACCCACTGATACTTGGTTTTAGCAATTTTTGGATCTGTCTCCTCAGGCAAGGAAAACAACAACAAAAATAAACAAACAGGACTACATCAAACTTTAAATCTTTTGCACAGCCAAGGAAACCACCAACATAACAAAAAGGCAACATATGGAATGGGAGAAGATATTTGCAAACGATATAGTCGATAGAGGGTTAATATCCAAAACATATAATGAACTCATACAATTCAATAGCAAAAAAAAATACAAATGTTCATAATATTTGGATTCAGAAATTTTAAGTATTCTACAAATTAACTCACATACTTACTTATTAACAAATGCTATATATACTTGTACTATGCTTGTACTATAGGTTAAGCAATGTTTTAAATACTTAAATATTAATCCACTTAATTCTCCTAACAGTCCTATGAAGTAGATATTTTTTTACCCTCATTTTATAGATGAGGAAATTGGGGCATGTGTAATATGTAAAATACTTTATGTAACCTGCTCAAGTTTCCAGTTAGAAAATAGCAAAGAAAGCAGGAATAGAACAGAGGCAGTAGTCTGTTTCTGGTGTCTGTCTTCTTAATTATCACACATGCATCTCCCCCTACTTCTACTTTATGTATGTATGTTTTACATTATTCATATAATAATACATATATGCACATACAAACATATATTCATTGAACCAATGTTTGCAATAGAAGAGCCTGGAAACAATGCCCATATAAAGGAGACTGGTTCAATGAATTCCTTTATCTCAGTGGTAAAGAAAACACTAAGCGTTCTTACTAATAGTGGTGATCTGGAGTAAGATTAGTAGGTTGCAACCCTGGCTCTGCCAGTTGCCTCCTGTTTTAACTTTAGGCAAGTTACTTAACTTCTTTGTGCCTTGTTTTCTCATCTGATGGATAATAATAATGCTCCTCTCTTCTAATTGTTGTTAAGATTAAAAGGGTTATTCATAAATAGGTTACAACACTGTATGCACATAGTAAGTACTCATTTCTAAGTTCTAGTTGTAAGAGTTACTACTGTTGTAACTGAATATAATGGTGTTTTAGAGCCATTCTTGCCAAATGGCCTACCTATATCTATTCATATGCCAGCACCATTCACAGTATTCTTTTTAACAATTTAAAGAGAAGTGTTAAGTCAAGCTCTTAAAACCATTTTTCTTGTTCAGTTCTTCCCTTTTTGTTCTGTCACTTTACACTAACCTTAGATTAATTTTCAGATCCCTCATCTCTTACTCACTTCAATTGTATTCTGTCCATGAATGGAAAAGAACTGACATCTGTACCTGAAGCCTTTCCATCTAGGAATAAAGTCTGTCTCATAATTATATCAGGCCTTTAAGTTTTTTCTCAGTTTTCTGCATATAGGTCTCATTCCTTGTTAAAGGTATCTTGAGATAAATTTTACGCTTTTGCTGTTGGCTAAACCTTTAATTCTAAAAGTTACCTCTTACTTTTTTAGCATAAAATTATAGCCTATATTTCTTTTATAATAAAAGCCAAAAATGTTACAATTATCCTTAGCAAGAGATGTCGAAAATTCTCAAAGGGGAATTTAAAACAGCAAAACATGGAAAAACATTTACCCTCGCTGGGAAACAACTCCTGACCCACCCAGTCTCCCACAAATCATGAATTACAAAGAGGCAGATCAATGTATCTCTGTAGGAAAAGTATTCAGATAAACTGCCGAGTGAAAAGAGCAAGCTATACAACAGAATGCACAAAATGAGCCCATTTTTAAAAACATTATCATATTCATGTAACATTATATATTTAGTATATAAAGTATCTAGAAGAACAGTTATAGCTATCAACATTTTTTAAAAAACGTTTATAGGAGTTTTGAATCAAATTGACAACATATGCCAAGGAGCAAAATCTCAAATGCTCCCTACAGCTGTCAAATTATTAACAGTGCTTGCCTGTGGGAGACAGGCACTTACTATGTTGCTTGACATTTGCTCCCATATGTATTATAATTCTGTTGCATTTTTTAAACTAATAAACAAGTTTTTCAGTTTCTTTTTAAAAGGAGTTGAATTCAGGACACAGATAAAGTCTTTTCAAATCCCATATTGCACTTATTCATTATACTAAGTACATACGGTTTTTACTGCAGACATGATACATAGCCCATAGTGCCCAGAGCTGAACCTCTGGTTGAGAGAAGTTGCCAAGGAGCGGGAAAAATGCTTTGAAAGATCTAAAAAGGTACAAAGAAGATGTTCATTCAGAAGTCAGGCTAACATCAGGAATATAAGAATAATTTTCAACATTTTCCGCATATGGTCAATTCCTCTCTGATTCAGATGTATTACAGAAAATATAGTGGGAGCTAGAAAATTGCACTGTGTCATACACTCTAAACATGCAATGTCTCATTTCATCCTTAATCTTGCACACTGTCAGCCTCATTTTACAAATGAGGAAAACTGAGTCTCAGATTTTCTAAAAGTGATTTCCCAATATCACAAAGAAACAGAATTTGAACACAAAGCTATTAACTCTAATATTTTATCTTTGTGCTATGGCCTCTATACAGTGAGTAGAGTGAGAACAACCTTTAAGAAAAGCACTACACCATCGTGAAATTACCTGTAGGTCACCAATGCTGTCATCTTACAGCTTGAACTTGGCCAATTCTGGACAGTTACATACTATATACAAGAAAAATAAGGATGTTAGTTATCTATTATTTTTCAAAGGTCATAATAGGTTGTTTCACTCACAAGTATGTATATATAAAACAACATAAAATTTCAAAATACAGGAATGATTACCCTAATTTAGGTACACCTTCCTGCCAAAATATCAATTAGGTAAACCATTATATATATAGAATATAAACAAAATCATGTGGAAAACAAAGAAATAAAAAGGGGCTTCTGGACAGCATGAATGGAACTGGAGACTATCATGCTACGTGAAATAAGCCAGTCGGTGAAAAACAAATACCATAAGATCTCACTTATAAGAAGAATCTAATGAACAAAATAAACTAATGGACAAAATATAACCAGAAGCAAAGAATCATGGAACAGACTTACAGCTATAAGCGGGGAGAGTTTAGGAGGACTGTTAAAAGAAGGTGAAGGGATTAGTTAAAGGACAGATATAAAGGACCCAATGGACATGGACAACTGTCAGTAAATTAATTATGGAAGTAGGGGTTGAGCTGGGTTGGGGGCGGGGCAAAGAGGGAAAAAAGTGGGACAACTGTAATAGCATAAACAATAAAAGAGCACTTTCCAACCAAGACAGAGGCGTAGGTAGATACACTTTGCCTCCTCACACAACCAAAAGAAGAACAACAACAAATTTAAAAACAAAAAACAACCAGAACTGCCAGAAAATCAAACTGTATGGAAGTCCAGCAACTAAGGAGTTAAAGAAGAAACATTCATCCAGGCTGGTAGGAGTCATGGAGACAGGCAGCCGGGGCATAGATTAGGACATGAGGCAAGGCAATGGCTGGTGGACTGGGCAAGGCGGCAGCTGGCTCAAAACACTGGTAATCAGGATGTTCACAGAAATGGTGGGCTCTGGTTGCAAAATAAGAGGAAAAAGTGAAGGCTATGCAAAGTGAATTAAGAAAAATATACAGGGAACCAACAGTGAAGGGAAGGAAACCAGGACTCAAATCAACAATTTGGAGCAGAAGGAAGAAATAAACATTCAACCAGAACAGAATGAAGAAATATGAATTCAAAAAAAGCAAGGAGAAGCTTAGGAACCTCTGGGAAAACTAAATGTTCCAACATCCGAATCATAGGGGTACCAGAAGGAGAAGAGGAAGACCAAGAAATTGAAAACTTATTTGAAAAAATAATGAAGGAAAACTTCCCCAATCTGGTGAAGAGACTAGACTTCTAGGAGATCCAGGAAGCTGAGACAGTCTCAAAGAAGTTGGTCCCAAGGAAGCACATACCAAGGCACACCATAATTACATTACCCAAGATTAAAAATAAGGAGAGAATCTTAAAAGCAGCAAGAGGAAAGGAGACAGTTCCCTACAAAGGAGTTCCCATAAAACTACCAGCTGATTTCTCAAAAGAAACCTTGCAGGCAAGAAGGGGCTAGAAAGAAGTATTCAAAGTCACGACAGGCAAGGACCTACATCCAAGGCTACTCTATCCAGCAAAGCTATCATTTAGAATGGAAGAGTAAATCAAGTGGTTCCCAGATAAGGTCAAGTTAAAGGAGTTCATCATCATCAAGCCCTTATTATATGAAATGTTAAAGGGACCTATCTAAGAAAAAGAAGATCAAAAACTATGAACAGTAAAATGACAACAAACTCACAAGGATCAACAACTGAACCTAAATAAACAAAAACAAAAACAAACTAAGCGAACAACTAGAACAGGAACAGAATCACAGAAATGAAGATTACATGGAGGGTTATGAGCAGGGAAGGGGAGGAACGAGAACAGGGGAAAAGGTACAGGGAATAAAAAGCATAAACCCTAGGTACAAAATAGACAAGGGGAAGTTAAGAATAGTATAGGAAATGGAGAAGCAAAGAACTTATATGTATGACCCATGGCCATGAACTAAGCAGGGAGAATGCTGGTGGGAGGGTGTGGGGTGGAGGGGAATATAAGGGAGGAAAAAAAATGGGACAACTGTAGTAGCATAATCAATAAAATATACTTTAAAAAAACAATTAAAAAAACCCCATCAGATAAAGTAAACAGAAGGGGGGACTTTGCTTAAAGATGGAGAACTGAGCATGCATTCACTATTTTCCTAAACCCCATGTACAGAATAATACTTCCAGTTTGAACAGAACCCCCACAAGAGACTTAAGAAGTTGGCACACCAGGAACTGAGATTAGAGATGTGGTTAAAAATAAGAGGACTGGTTGAAAGTATCAAAGAATAAGACTCTCAAATTTTATCTCCCATCCTCCCGTATACTGGGCAACCCCACGAACAACTGTGGGTAGGAGCACCATGGTAAAAATATGAGGCTGGCGTGACAATCTACTGGGTTTGCCCAAAAGCTCATTCATTTTTTTCCATAAGATGGCTCTGGTAGCATTTAACTTTAACTTCATTCAAAACAATTTTGTTAGATTGTATTGTGACAGCTGTCTTATCAGTGTCCATTTAAAAATCTTTATCAAAATCAGTGAATTTTTGTATAGCCATTTTCATATTGAAGGTGGAAGTAAACAACATTTTCGGCATATTATGCTTTATTATTTCAAGAAAGGTAAAAACACACTGACTGGTGTGGCTCAGTGGGTTGGGCGTTGTTCCACAAACCGAAATGTCACTAGTAGACTCCTGGTCAGGACACATGCCTGGATTGTGAGCCAGGTCCCTGGTTGGGGGTTGGGAGTGTGCAAGAAACAGCTGATTGATGTTTCTCTCTCACATCAAAGTTTCTTTCTCTCTTTCTCCCTCTCTTTTCTCTCTCTTTAAAAATAAAGAAAAAAACCTTTTTTTAAGAATGTAAAAACGCAATGAAAATGCAAAAACAGATTTGTGCAGTGTGTGGAGAAGGTGCTGTGACTGATAGAACACATCAAAAGTGGCTTGCAAAGTTTCATGCTGGAGATTTCTCACTGGATGATGTTCCACAGTCAGGTAGACCACTTGAAGCTGACAGCGATCAGATCAAGACACTGATTGAACAACCAATGTTATACCACATGGGAGACAGCTGACATACTAAAAATATCCAAATCAAGGGATGAAAATCATTCGCACCAGCTTGGTTATGTTAATTGTTTTAATGTACGGGTTCCACATAGGTTAAGAGAAAAAAACCCTGACCGTATCTGTGCATGTGATTCTCTACTGAAATGCAATGAAAACGTTCCATTTTTAATACAAAGTGTGACGATGATGAAAAGTGGATACTTTACAATAATGTGGAATGGAAGAGATCATGGGGGCAAGCGAAATGAACCACCACCAACCACACTTAAGGCCAACCTTCATCCAGAGGAAGTGATGTTGTGTATATGGTGGGATTGGAAGGGAGTCCTCTATTATGAGCTCCTTCCGGAAAACCAAATGAGTAACCCCAGCAAGTAAGCACTCAACAAAAAGTGTCAGAATTAGTCAACAGAAAACACATAATCTTCCATCACAATAACGCAAGATTGCATGTTTCTTTGACGACCAGGCAAAAACTGTAACAGCTTGGCTGGGAAGTTCTGATTCCTCCACCATATTGCCCAGACATTGCACCTTTGGATTTCCATTTGTTCCAGTCTTAACAAAATTCTCTTAATGGAAAAAATTTCAATTCCATGAAGACTGCAAAAGGCATCTCAAACAGTTCTTTGCTCAAAAAGATAAAAAAAATCTTGGCAAGGTGGAATTATGAAGTTGCCTGAAAGAAGGCAGAAGGCAGTGGAACAAAATGGTGAATATGTTCTTCAATAAAGTTACTGGTGAAAATGAAAAATGTCTTTTAGTTTTACTTTAAAACCAAATGAACTTTTTGGCCAACCCCATAAATACAAAATGCTGAGACCCTACTGCCCTCAACCTTTTTCCTCTCGTGGGCATTCAGGCTGTTGGCAGTCAAGCTTATAGTTTTCAATCAGGAGAACAGAAGATTCTTCATACAAATCCCAACTAGTTCAGGACAAAAGATCTAATGACACTGATACTGAGGCACAACTAATCCAGGTCACTCTACAGAGAAACCCACAGTTGACAAGTTCCATCCATTGGCACACAGCCTCCAAACAGCTGAGGATCACCATACACTTTAAGAAAATGTGTAACATAAAGGAACAAAAATAGAGGGAAAAAGTAACCTGAAGGAAACAGAGATCTTGGAGGAAGAGAAAATCTAAACCCCCAAATTATCACTGATACCTTTAAAGAGCTAAGATGAGCTTTTGGAAATCAAAAAGAGCAAAAATGAAAAATGCAACAGAAGTTGAACAAGATAAAAAGACAGGTAGGGAAACAGATAAGAAAAGATGAGTCTTGTAGGGCCAACATCCCCAAAACAGGAGTGGAAGAGAGGGATGGGGGCGGAAGGGAGGGAGGCAGAAGCTTCCCAGAACTGAAGAAAGTGAGCTTCCAGAGCCATACATAGTCAAACATAACATGAACATATACCCACACCAAGGTGCATCACTGTGATTTCCAAACACCAAGAACAAAGATCTTAAAGCTTCCACAGAAAAATGGCAAGGGACTTCTCAACAGTTATACTGAGAAGTAAAAGACAACACAGCAATGACATAAAAATGTAGAAGGGAAAATATTTCAAAACTAAAATTCTATACTCAGTCATTTGATAAATTCAATGTGAAGACCTTTTTAAACAGATAAGATCTCAAATTTTCTCTTTCACTCACCACCTCTTCTTAGGAAGCTACTGAAGAATATGATCCAACAGAATGAGGAAATACACCAAAAGAGAGGAAGGCATGCAATTCAGGAAACAGGAAATCCAATATAAGAGAGGCAAAGAGAATCCCCAGACCCTGGCTGGGTGGCTTAGTTAGAGCACTGTCCCACAAACAAAGTTACACGTTCAATTCCCAGTCAGGGCACATACAGGACACCAAAAAAATGCATAAATAAGTGGAACAACAAATCAATGTTTCTTTTGCTCTCTAAAATCAATAAATAAAATTTTTAAAAAAATTCTCCAGGATCACAGTAAAGGAATATCCTGGTATTCCAGCACTATAGCAGATATACAGCTCTGGCTAATGTGGCTCAGTGGACTGAGTGCCAGCCTGTGAACCAAAAGGTCACTGGTTTGAATCCCAGTCAGGGCACATGCCTGGGCTGCAGGCCAGGTCCCTGGGTGGGGGCGTGTGAGAGGTAACCAATTGGTGTTTCTCTAGCACACTGATGTGTCTCTCCCTCACCTTCTCCTTCCTTCCCCTCTCTAAAAAATAAATTTAAAAAAGTTTTTTTAAGAAGAGCAACATTTCTTAGAGATATGAAAGTAAATATCAAAAGAAATAGCTTTAAAAAGAGCTGAATGTGGGAAAGAGAATTGGAATAAGCCATACACAATGCTTGCATGTATAACTTTTATAACAGAAAACTATCACGGGGGGGGAGGGTATAGGTATATTAAATGGTAATGGAAAAAAACACAAAATTTTAAAAAAAGAAAGCAACGCAACAAAATGTTAAAAGAGGGTAGCTTTGAAGGGTAAGATATGGATGACTTACGATTTTTTTAAATATTTTCCTGTGTTTCCCATTTTCTACAATGAAAACATGTTTCTAACACTATTGTAATCTGAACAGGTTTTCTGCAGGAAGAGATTATGCTGGCTCTGTAAAGAAAAACGGCTCTTGTACCAGATCTTGGAGAAGAGTATTCCTCTGAAGGTCAAAGGACATCCAGAGCTGTTTGTCAGATGTCAGGTGGGCTATGATGCCTGCAGCAAAATAGCTGACTTCCATTTCTTTGCTATGGAGCAAGATGCTAATATGCTTCACCACATCTTTGGTCATCAGCTTGGAAGAGAGTTCTCGGACTTCAGCTACGTTGTTCTACAGATCAAATGGAGCAGAGAATATCACAGACAGGAAAGAAAGGGAGAACCAAGAACTGGCTCCTCTCCCTCTCCTAGTGCTCAGCTCAGATACATTCACAACACTCAATCCTATCCTGCTCCCTCTCAATTTAGCCTAATAATTGCAATCCCATCCCCGGTAAGGATGCTCTGCAGGAACAGTCAGTAAGCACTTACTAAGTGCCAGGCACTATACCAGATAGATAAAAAAATTTTTTTATCTACCTTATTTCATCTTTAAAATAGTCATACAAAAATATGACACTCAGACTAACTTGTCAGGTTCACAATGCTAATACCTGATTGAACTAGAATATAAATCCAGGCCTGACTCAAATACTTAACATCCCTGGAGGCCTACTATATATTATATTAGCTTAAGTTTAATAGTAACAATGAAAGGCAGGTAGTATTTTATTTCATATATTGTATTCATTGTCTATGCTATGTAACATATTGCCACAAACCTGGTGGATTAAAACATACACACATTTTTGTCCCTTACAGTTTCTTTGGGTCAGGGGCCCAGGCAAGGCTCAGCTGGCTCAGACCCTAAAGTCTCACAAGGTGGCAAAGTGCCAGTTGGGCTGCGTTCACAACTAGCCCTAGCTGAACCACCAGATGACTGCAGCCACCTGCGTAATTCCACAGGAGACCAGCACAATGATAATGCTGAACTGAATTCAAGCTGTTGATCCACAGATTTGTAAATAAATAAAATGGCTGTTGTTTTAAGCCATAGTCTGTTCATAGCAATAAATGAATGATATATAATGGTATTTACTTTCTAAGGATGACATGAAGATTAAACAAATTAACGCATGTCAGTTGCTTACAAAAGTGCCTAGCATATAGTAGGTACTACATAAATGTTAGTTTTCTGATTTTTAGTAATTAGAATTTTTAGTAATTAGAATTAATTCAAAACAAAACCTTACCAAAAGACCAAGTACTTTGCTTTGTATTGCTGACTCTGAAAAAGTCTGTCAAAAGAATATGAAGGTTACTTTATCATGAAGAAAAGAACTTTTACACATAAACTCAATCCTGAATTCCCACCTCCAAGACTTGGATGAAAATTGACAATCCCTGATTTTCAATAAAGTGTTTGCAGGCAGCTGGAGACTCATCTGTAAGATTCCAAAGTGCTTTCAAAGTAAACAAGAAGGTGACATCATCTAAATTCTCTGTAGTCTTTTGTCTTACTATTGCTAGAAGTTCCTACAAACAAAGAGACAGGAAGTTAGACACAGTAATGATTTACTCAATTCTAGTATAACAAAAACAGCAGTTAAGAAAAGGTTTAGGTCAAACCTCAGTTCTAAACTCAAGTTCTATTACTTAAAGCTTTGTGATCCATTTCTCGCTATAAAGTAAGTTACATCTATCTCCTAGAATTTTTATGAGGATGAAATGAAAAACTTAAAGTTTAAAAAGCACTTAAATCTGGTTCTTGGTGTTTGTTAATAAATCTCATGGTCAAGTACATATCAGCTTTCCATTTATTCATTTACTGAGAATGTCTTGTTATCACCTTCTGGAAGTCAGACACTTGTTCAGATAAGAGAGACGGATCAAAAAATAGTTGGTTTTGCCCTGGCTGGTGTGGCTCAGTGGATTGAGTGCCGGACCTGCATACCAAAGGGTCACCAGTTTGATTCCCAGTCAGGGCACATGTCTAGGTTGTAGGCCAGGTCCCCACTGCGGGGAGTGTGAAAGGCAACCACACACTGATGTTTTTCTCCCTCTTTCTCACTCCCTCCCCTACTTTCTAAAAAATAAATAAAATTTTTTTAAGTTGGTTTTTCTCAACTAAATAAAATAAGTTTGGTAAATGCTATGAAGGAAACACATAAAAAAAATTTACTTCCGAAAATGTGGGAGCAGGGAGCCTTCATAACAAGGTAATACATAAACTGAAACAGAAGAAGAAAAAGAGCACGCTAGCCAGGTGAGAAATGGGAAGAGAGAGAGAGGAGGTGGGAGGAGAAAATATGCCTGGCAAAAAAAAGAAGAAAAAAAAAGAAAAAGAAAAAGAAAAAGTCTGCTGAGCAGGTCAGTATGGCTAGAGGATAAACACTAATATTATAACCATTATGTCCTAATAGTTTCTCATTTAGTTTGAACAAACCACTAACTCCCTTTAACAGTTATTCCAACATACCATTGCAGATCATAGCATGTCTGGATATAGTTAAGCTAGCATTTATGCTTTCTTTCAAGCATATTAAACTGTCCTGTGAGAGGGAAAAAAACCCCAGCTCCTTTCAAGTAACCAGCTAATGAAAAGATATATAACAGCACTAAACAAATCAGAATGCCTGCTTTCGGAAGGAAAGAGACATCTCAATTTTTTACCCAACCCGGATAGGATGTGTCAACAGAGTTTACTGCAAAAATACAGCTGTGAGAACCAAGAGAATATAAGTGAGGCACACAACACTGGTAGCATTAATCTAGACAATAGGGTGAATGGCAACAAGACAAGGGAGGGAGCAGGAGTGAGGCTGACCCTGAAAGGATCGACTGTAGCCACGTCCATGCGTAGATACTTTCCATATTTTATCTTAATGATACTCAAAACAACTGAAATACAGCATTATTCCATGAAAGATGCCTGTTTTTCAGATGATGCCAGCTTTCAGATGCAGAATGTGAGCCACAAAGAGGATAAGTAAATCATCTAAGGTCTTATGGCTCATGGATGAAAATCTGGTTTGTTCTCATCCAAAGCCTGAACTACCTCAAACCGTTTCTCCAAGAACTACAGTGCTATTCTTCCCTCCATGTCACTTTCAGCACTTGCTTATATCAGTATCAGTATCTTTATCTCTTCATCTCTATCTCTACTCCTGTTACCATTTCCAGCAACTCCAATGTTCTTCCATCACATCATCTTGGCATAACTCCTACCTCACTTAAATCCTACTTCATGCCCCACCCCCAAACATCTGAATATTAAAGACCACGCTTGAGTCTCACTTTCATTATCGGCCCCCCCCAGATTTTAAAAGGGCATTTACCTGTACCTGGCAATCCTATATTTCTCAATGAGTTTGCTCTAATGAATATACTATTTCATAATTCTCTCTCCTTAAATTTCAATTGCTATCTTTTTACTTCTCTCATTTGATCACTTCATCTAATTTTTCATTGAGAACTATAGCTATTCCTCCTAATATCTACCAAACTACTTGTACCTCCATCAATGTACTCGGCCTTCCTTTCTGTCCAATTAAAAGACAACATCTTTTCTTCTGCTCTATATATAATTCCAGTACACACATAAAGATTTGGCATCAAATTTATTTCCCTGTCTTGCCTATGCCATCAGTTTTCCCCTTTTCAAAATGAGACCCATGATCATAAAACATGTCTTATTGTATAACCCATCTTGAAAACAAAAATACTGGCCCCCATAAAGTATCTTTATTTCTCTGCTTTCTTTCTCATTAAAATACATCAAGCCCTGGCTGGTGTGGCTCAGTGGATTGAGCGCAGACCTGCAAACTGAAAGGTTGCAGATTTGATCCCTAATCAGGGCATATGCCTGGATTGTAGGTCCCCAGTTGGGGGCATGAGAGAGGCAACCAAATGATTTATCTCTCACACATCGATGTTTCTCTCCTTCTCTTCTCCCATAACTGATAGGTACAAAACAGACAGGGGGAGGTTAAGAATAGTATAGGAAATGGAGAAGCCAAAGAACTTATATGAGAATAACCAATAAAATATACTTTTAAAAAAAGAAGATACAGATAAAAAACATGAGGTCTTTTTAAAAATAAAGTGTGCTATCAATCCCATAGGCATAAAAGAAAAATTTCAACCACATAATAATTTTTAAATTATTGGGTAGCAAAACATGCCTTAAAAAGTAAAAACAAACAGCCAACTGAAGAAAAATGCATGCATCACATATTGTAGTCAAAGGTTTATTCCCTTAATATATAAAGAAATATTCTATATATTAGGGGGAAAAAAGCCAACAACCCAAAAGAAAAACACAAAGGTCATGAATAGATAGTTCCCAGGAACTACAATTCTTTTTTTTTTTTTTAAGATTTTATTTATTTTTTAGGGAGAAGGAAAGGGAGGGAGAAAGAGAGGGGAAGAAACATCAATGTATGAGAGAAACATTGACTGATTGTCTCTCACATGCTCCCAACCGGGGATCTGGGACCTGGGACCTGGGATCTAGCCCACAACCCAGGCATGTGCCCTGACTGGGAATCAAGCTGGCAACTTTCATTTCGCAGGCTGGTGCTCAGCCAACTGAGCCACACCAGTCCGGGTGGAACTGTAATTCTTAAAAAACAACATCAAACAAACAAACAAAAAAAGGATCAAGCCTCATCTTAAAATAAGTGCAAAATAAAATGTACATTTTTTAGTGAGCAATGTTAGCATAATCATAATGTAAACACTAATTATTGATTTATTAATATTGCGATATAAGTTTATTGTGGCTGGTGGAGGTGATAATTTGTAGAGATATATGCAGGAGAGCTAAGTCCTTTACCATAGCAGCAGAAACACTAGATAACATCTAAACCTAGTAAATCAAGAATTTGTAAGAAAATTTTAAAAGCTGCCATTACAAACAAGCATTTATTTAGAGATGTGGAGGTAAGCACTGTAACAGTAGAGAGTAATTTCTTCTTGGAGCAGGTCTTACAGATTTTTCATTTTTTAGGCCTTTCAGAACGATTTAATTTTATAAACTATGTTCATAAATTACTTTCATTGACAAAAACTTATAAAACTGACAATCAACCTACCTTAACTGCCATGAAGAGCTCTTCTTTAAGTTGTGCTGTTTGCTCAGGTGAGAGCTATAAGGAAACAAAAAGCCAAAAGTGAAATATTAGATCACCGTCAAAGCTTGACTAAGGGAAGAGAGATCTTACCTTCAGCAATCACATACCTGCAAGGCTAGAATAGAGGTGATGCTCACCGCCATTGTTTGCATCTTGGGGTTTTCATGCTTACGAAGCCACCTCATAACAAATTTGGCAGCATCAAACCTGAAAGGCAGTATTTTTTTCTCACAATAACGTTTGTAAAACTGTATACGAGGAATGAATGGAGAAATCACTTAGCGAACCCCAACAAATTCTGTAACAAAAGTAGTCTCAACTTCTAAAGCCTCAGCTATGAAAACCAAAAGCAATTGGTAGAGAGAAATCAGAAGGGTAAGGGGAGATGTGTGAATGAGAGTGTAAGCAAAACACAGAGGATTCAAAGAAAGATGTGCAGATTTAAGAAAGATTTATTTTTTTTAGCATCTACTTTCTGCTATGATTGGTCTGAAAAAGAAGTTCCCTGAAATATAGTAATCTGTAGTCTGAACTGTAGACAGTGCTAAAATGCCACAGCAAACAAATCAATTAGCTAGAGTGAATTCATGCCCCGTTGTAGGGGAAGCTGTCACTAAGCTCTCAACACTACTATGTAGGAACAAAGACTGAGTTGAGAAAGATGTTTTCAAGAGAAGTTGGAAATACAGATCTTTTTTTTAAATGAGGAGGACCACCTTCCCTACCATTTTTTTAAAAGTCAACTCCCAGAAGAATCAATATGATGGAGAAGTGAGTGGAAGTCACACTGATCTCCTCCCAGGACCAGCCTGGAATTACATCTCAACTGTAGAGAAATCACCTGGAACAAACAACTGAACAATAGCGAAAAAGGAGCCTTTTCACTTTGGAGAGACAGAAGAATCAGCTTTAGCACAACCTAACTGGTAAGGAATGTGGCAGAGACTCGAGAAGGTGGGTGGGGTGCCCATGGGCAGCAGCACCAGAAGGATATTGAAACAGCCAGTTGGATCCCCCTGAGATGAGCGAGGTCTAAATCATAAGCAGGGATCACCAGCCCAGAGCACCACAGCCCAAGAAGTACACAGATAACAGCCAGCTGCAAAAAGTGGCAGCGTCGCTCTCTGACAAAGAGGGGCGGCTGGAGACGCAAAGAACCGTTTAAAGGGCCAAGGCATAAATTTTTGTTTGCAGCCACTTACCCTGGGCACCAGCAAAGGTGGGGGCAGAGTGGGCTGGAGACATCTGAGGAGGGGCTGGGGAGAGAAGCTTTGGGGAGAGAACTGAGAGTGGCCGGCGGGATCCCGGTGCTGACTCATTCCCCATGCGGCAGCAACCATCTTGCTAAGGGAGACCACTCCCCTGAGCAGCGGCAGCATAAGAGGACCCAATAACCTTGCCCCCAGAAGGGACTCTGCCCCGCCCTGTGATGTTTCTAAGCCTGATTGCTGAGTGCAGACTGACTAGATTAACAGCTGAAGGAGACAGCCACAGACTGTAGATGCCTGGAAGCCTCGAACAGACTGTCTAAATTCAGACAGGGCTAATATCTGACATTATCAGAGGAAGATCCAGAAAGAAGAAAAAAACAGCAGTCTCCTACCATAGAAGTTCACACCACAAAGTCAGGAAATCAAGACAAATCAACTTAAGAAACAGAAGCAAAAAAAAAGAGTCTCACAAATAATGGGAAGACAAAGAAACACCCCCCAATCGAAGGGAAAGGAGGAATCTCCACAAAAAGAACTAAATGAAAGAGAGGCAAGTAAACTATCAGATATTGAGTTCAAAACAATTGTTCTAAGGAAGTTCAGTGAGCTCAGAGAGAATTACAAAAACTACAGGGAAACTGCGAGGAACTTACTGAAAACTATATCAGAATGAAAAAGGACAAAAAACTATCAATAAGAGACAAGAGAAAATGAAGAATATAATTTCTGAATTGAAGAACATGGTCGAAGGAATCAAAAGCATGCTAGATGAAGCACAGGATCAAATCAGCGAGTGGAGGGCAAGGTAGAAAAAAGCTCCCAGAAAGAGCAAGAAAATGAAAGAAGACCAAAAAAGAATGAAGAGGCCATTCAGGGCAATGCAGGACAACCTGAAACGTAATAATATCCATATAATAGGGATTTCAGAAGAAGAGGAGCAAGGGATAGAGAACCTGTTTGAAAAAGTAATGATGGAAAACTTCCCTAATTGAAGGAGAGAAAAAGTCACTCAAGTCCAGTAAGCCCAGAGGGTCCCATTCAAGAGGAACCCAATGAGGCCCACTCCAAGACACATCATCATTAAAATGGGAAATATCAAAGATAAACAGAGAATCCTAAAGGCAGCAAGGGAGATGAAGGCAGTAACATATAAGGGAGCCCCAATACAGCTAGCATCTGACTTTTCAACAGAGACACTGCAAGCCAGAAGGGAATGGCAAGAAATATTCCACGTAATGAAAAGCAAAGGCCTGCAACCAAAACTGCTCTACCCAGCAAGGCTCTCAATTAAAATGAAAGGCGAAACAAGGAGTTTCCCAGACAAAAGAAGGCTAAAAGAGCACACCTTCACAAAATCAGCATTGCAACATATGCTAAAGGGGCTGCTTTAAGAAGATGAAGAAAAAAAGTCTATGAATACCCAGCTCCTTTCAGTCACCAATACTTGATATTACCAATATTGTTAATACTTATTAATCTGATTGTGACAATGACGTGCTATTTTAATTGTAACTTTATTATTTGTTGAAACTAAACCTGTTTTTGTATATTTCTTGGCTATTTCTATTATTTTTTTAAAAAAGCTTTAAATGACTTTTTGGGATTCTTTATCCATTTTTTTGATGAAATGTAGAATTTTTTCCCTCAAAAAAAAAAAAAAGACAAAAAAACCCCAAAACAACTATTAACCCTTTTATAGATGTGTTGCAAATACTTTCCTATTACTTGTTCTTTAATTTTTTTTACATGAATATTACTGTATAGTCTTAAATGTTTAATATAGTCATAGTGTCAATACTTTATAGCTTCTAGGTTTGAATATGTTACTTCAGGGTAAGAAAAATATTATTTTGTATTTTTGCCTAACACTCCTTAGATTTTACATATTGATTTTTAACTCACCTGAATATTCTTGCATAATGTGTGAAATAGGGCTCTATATTTGTTTTATTTCAAGTAATAGTGATCTACATGTCTTATATGTTAAATAAGTCTTATTTTCCCCATTGATTTGAACTATCAATTTAATCATATATTACATTGTTAGAAAGATACATGTTTGTTTATAGAATGCTCATTTTATTTCATTGATCTACTTATTACTGTGCAACTGTCTTGATTGCTCATGGATTTAAATTTTTTAATATTTTATAATGGATCATGACATTAAAAAAGTAAATAAAATCAATCTGCATTAGAAAGAAAGAAAGAAAGAAAGAACTCCTACCTTTTGTGACAACATGGATGGAAATGGAGAATATTATGCTACGTGAAATAAACCAGTCAGTGAAAGACAAATACCATATGATCTCACCTATAAGTGAAATCTATTCAACAAAATAAATTAACGAACCAAATAAACCACAGGCAAGAAAACATGGAGCAGACTGAAAGGGACCAGCGGGACGGGGAAGGAGGACAATGGGTATAAATTACCCAAAAGCCAACAATGCTCAGAGGAGCATTGGTCAACACCCCAAAATAAAATGACCAACTTTCTACTTGCCTGTCAAATGGAACATCCACAAGAATCCTGGAATTGGTTAAGGAGAGAAGACAATTCTTCTGTAACTTTAAGGAAATAAAGATAATTAATTCTGAGTAAATGTGTACTCAATTCTAAGTAAAGGTTCTACCGGTAATGAGCTTTTCTGTGCACTTGGCCCTCTCCAAGTTCTTAATTTAATCCTACCGATAAACTCTGTCACATGCACTTTTGCCTAAGAAACAATCACCCCTCCTTTTTTTGGCAAAAAGGGGTCTATGTGGAGAGTGGAGTGGCCTCGTGTATGTCAGTCCCAAATAACTACCTGAAGCCTAGCCCATCTACTAAATGACAAATATTCTTACCATATCTCACACCTAACTATGCTAGAGCTTCTACTTTCTACCTAAGATTTGGTAGGGGCTAAACTGGGCCTTTATAGATAGGCAAGAAAGAGGAAAGGCCTCCTGGGAAACCTATAGGAATAGAGAAATACAGTATCTCTTATGAAAGGCCATGAGTAGGCCAGTATGACAAAAGTATAATGTCCAAGAGGCAGGGGCAGAAACCTGAAATGCCAACAGGAACTAGGCAGTAACATAAATAAGTGAAGAAGACTGAGTACCAACCAGCAGGGGAGTGGTAGAAATTAGGGCAAAACTGGGAAATCCATGCCCTCTCATAAGGGCAGTTGTTACCCATCTCTGACAATTAACATGCAGGAATTAAGACTGAATTGAGAAGGATCTTCCAACTTTCTAAGAGAAAGTAGACATAAAAAATATTTTTAAATGAGGGAAAACCACTTTCTTACTGTATTTTTCAAAATCAGTTACCAGTCCTGACTGGTATGGTGCAGTGGGTTGGATGTCATCCCACAAACCCAAAGGTTGCTGGTTGATTCCTGGTCAGGGCACAGGCCTGGGTTGTGGGCCAGGTCCCTGGCTGGGGACATGTGAGAGGCAAATGATCAATGTTTCTTCACACATGCATGTTTCTCTCCCTTTTCTTCCCTCCCTCCACCTCTCTCTAAAAATAAATAAAATTTTTAAAGACAGAACAAAATCAATTTCCACTTTAAGTACACACTTCAATTAGTTTGAAAAATTTATGTAGCTGTATAACCACTAACCCCCACCCGCAACCACCACAATCGTGGAAAAAAAAAAACAAAACCGGTATCACCCCAAAGAGTTCCACTTTGCCCCTTCTAATCAATCCTGACCTTGCAAACCCTAGCCCCGGTAAATTATATTGTCATTACGTTAGTCTGCTCTAAGTTTCCACATAAATGGAATCAGATAGTAACTACTCTTTGTGCCTGGATTACTTTGCTTAGCATGTAATGTTTTTGAGATTCATTCATATACTTCAATCAATACTTCATTCCTTTGTACTGCCAAATACTATTTCCTTATATGAACATATCACAATGTTTATCTATTCACCTATTGTTTGACATTTGGTAAGTTTTCAGGTTTACATGATCATGAATAAAGATATGAACATTTGTGTACAAGTGTTTATATGGACATAGGTTTTCATTTCTTTATGAGTAGAATGACTGGGTAGTATGGAAGGGTATGTCTAACTTTTAAAGAAGCTATAATACTGGTCAACTGTTAGTTGTATCATTCTACATTCTCAACATCATTATATGAGAATTTCAGGTGCTCCACATCCTTGCAAATACTTTGTATGGTTAGTCTTTTAATTTCAACCAGTATAGGGACTGTGTAGTAATAACTCATTGTGATTTTTACCTGCATTTCCCTTGTGACTGAAGATAAGAATCTTGTAATGTGCTAATTTGTCATCTGCATATGTTCTTTGGTGAAATGTCTTTTCAAAATCTTGTGGCTTTTCTAAAATTTGGTTTGGCTGTGTTACTGAAAAGTTCTTTATATTCTGGCTAAAAGATTTTTGTCATATATACAGGGTGAGGCAAAAGCAGGTATACAGTTGTTTGTATGGAAAATAATACAATAAGTAATGATATAAGAATAAACTCTGTTTCCTGTACTCACAACTGTAAACCTACATTTTCCCCACCCCATATAATGAACATTTTCCCCAGCCAATGGCTTACCTTTTGATTTTTTAAAATGTTTTACGTGTGTCTCTCAAAGTTAAATTTTACGTGTATCTGAGTTAAATTTTTTGAATTCTGATTTATTTTTCTTTTATGATGTATGTTTTTGTATCCTAAGAAAACTTTGCCTACTCCAAGATCACAACTATTTTCTCCTTTGTTTTCTTCTAGAAGTTTTATGGTTTTAACTTTAGATATAGATTATTCAATTCGATTTAATTTTCACACATAATGTAAAACCTATAATGATGCACCAAAAGTGTTAATAGATGTTTCTGAGTAACTGGTTTCTGAGAAATTTCAAAAATTTCAACCATATTGCTTATCCATATTTCCTTTTTTTTGTCTACAATAAGCTTAAATTCCTTATCTATTCTCTCTCTTGTTCTTTCACTCTCAGAGAGGATAAAAAAATCAACTAAATAATAAATAATACATAGTTTTCATGTATTTGTCCCGAAGTAAAAGCAGAGTCAAGTATTTACTTTAAATTACCTGCTGGTAATGGGGGAAATTTTTCAGAGCCTTGAAAAGTAAACAGGTGACCTCTGACAACAGACGAACAGGTATTCCCCTGGCCAGGCCCTGGCGTGTTAAGTTGAGGGCACAAGCACTGGCTGTGAACTGCACTGGCAAATCCAATGGATGGTTCCTCATTCCTACAGCCACAAGCTGAAAATGAACTTGTTTTTAGCGGCTATGACAACATTAGCATTCTTTATATTGTCTTTTGTTAACTGGCAAAAATATTTGATCACTGGGAGAGATAGTATCAGTTTCTCCCTATCCTCAGCATTTATTTTTAGAACAGCAGCAATACCTTCTAACCCAAATACAGCCATTAACGAGCTGTGTGACTTCAGGCAAGTCACTTGGCCTTGTCTGGACCATCATTGCCTCATCTGTGACTTCATAATCATTTACTTAGGCTCACACCATATAAGGCATGGCAATAAGTACTATGGGGAACACAAACATGAATCACTTATAACCCTAGTCCTTAGCATACAACCTTGTGAGAGAAATAAGGTATGTAAACAAATAACATTGTGAAAGATGTCAAAACTTGAAACAAAAAAGAAAAAGCACCATAAAAAAGGTAGAAATAAAATGCTGCCTGAGGTAGTTATAGAGGAAGCAATTATTTCTGGCATGGAATCAAAGAGCTTAATTCCAAGAGCACAATTAGGCAAGGGTTTCAGATAGGAGTGAAAAAAGGAGATGGAGGAGGAAGAAATCTGAATTTGAAAAGTGATAAAACATAACATCAGAATGCTAACTAGAAGACAGGCTGTGGAAGACCTAGAACAAAATATAAAATGAAGGCGTTGGACCACACTTTACCACACCTGCTCGAATATTTATGGACAATGGGAACTGTCTTGTCTACCAAATAGGGATAATCATCCCTATGGGTCTTGGTGATAGGTCTGCTGATATTTAAGGATGATTTTAAGAGATCAGAGACCCTTACCCTGGAAGCTACATGAACTCATGGAATCTAGAGACAGACCTAGGGTACACTTACTTTTACTATGGAAAATGACTCTTTCTAGATTGCTAAACTACTCTTGGGATTTCATTAGATTACCATTATCTGCTATTTAAATATGTGGAAACCAAAAGAAACATGATTTTCAAAAATCACAGATTCTTAGATATGAAGAGGATTTTTAGAACATCTAATTCAATCTTACTACAGATAGGAAACAAAAGCCCAGTTTTTTCTTCATACAGTACTGCTTTTAAGTTATATATTTAATCTCCCATGGTAAAAAATAGCCACATGTTTAAAGAACTGCAAAAAATTACAAATAATAAAGACAAAGTGATTTTAAGGCTTTATTTTCATATTTCATTTAATTTTAAGTCATTGCAGTTTTCTTTCCCAAACCACTTAATACTTGCAATTAGATTTAAAATAAATTCCCCCTCCCATAAACCAAAGCAATGCCTGGCCCTATCAATACTGGTAATTTTACTTCATTCACAAAATACTTTAAATGGGAGATTCAGCCATCTTCGATTATTTTTATTTTGTTCTGTTCTTATTGGGGATACTGTTATTGTTTTCTTTCAGAAAAACCAGATGTTAGATTTTAAAGAGTACACAAATAAATAACATTTAGGGCAAAGTGAATTCATGTTTATGGATAAGCCAGTCCTATTTAGCAAAATAGTGCAAAGGTCCTATTATCCCTTTCACAAACTGCATTTTAAAAACTGGGGGGTGGGGAGGTGAGGCTGGGGGTAGAGGGTTTGAGCAAAAAAGGAGAAGAACTGGTGGACACAGACAATAGTGTAGTGATTGAGGGGGTGTGAGCGGTGGGTGGAGGTAGAAGAGGATATGGGGAGATAAATGGTAATGGAGAAAAATTTAAAAATGAAAAAAAACAAACTAGATCATTCAGGTTGATTCAGATACTCAAAAAGAGATGGCAGTTACACCTAACACTGCTTTACTTTCTCTATGAGGGCATTTTGATTCACTATAGAATGAGGCATACAAGTTAAGGTATTCAATGTGTCTAGTGAACAACTTTAGTTGAATCAAGTAAGAAGGCATAACAAAACTACCTTTCTGAGGTATACTTACCTTTAAAAGAGCAGGCATGGTTACCTGCATTGAAAACGTCTCTGTAAAGAGCCTGTAGAGGGCTTCCTTCATAAAACATGACCTGTTTCTGTACTGGCTCAATGCTTCTGAAATCTGAATCATATTGGCTTCTCCAGCGACCTGAAAGACAAAGATGGTACCCATAGGTTTCACTGTACATCTTTGAGCACTGGCTTTAGGGGACGCATTTATTATTGTTTGAAACAATAATAAATGTTCAATTAAATTTTTCCAGGTACTACCATGCAAAGTTGCTCTCATTCAACCATAATTTTAAGTAAATGTTCTCCTCAGCATCATTTTGACAGATGGGTCCAGAGAGGGAAGAATGTTGCTAAATGTAACAAACCAATTAAGTGGAGAAGCCAGATTCAAATAAATACCATCTCCCTACAACTATATTACAGTTAACACCTCAAATGAATAATGAACAGCATGTAAATTTTTAAGCAACCAGTAACCATGAATACATGTCTTCTAAGTACTCACTCAACAGGATAAATTAGACAATAAAAGACAAAAAAGGCCACATAAAATTACTACAATGGAAAAGGAGTTGACTTTTTTCAGAAGTGTTATTTTTACTTATTACTTATTTCTTGTAAAGATTTATTTTTAGAGAGTGAAGAGGAGACAGGCAGAAACATCAGAAACATCAATATGTGAAACATCAATTGGTTGCCTTTCATACACCCCAAACTGGAGACCTGCCCGCAACTCAGGCATGTGCCCTGACTGGGAATCGAACCAGCGACCTTTTGGTTCACAGGCTGGCACTCAATCCACTGAGCCACACCAGCTAGGGCTATTTATCTTTTATATAATATCAATATAATTTTGCCTTGCTACCACTGAATAATTTCAAGTCTGTTACCCTCCTATTCTAAACCATGAAGTCAACAAGCAATATAAATAAAACGAGGTATGACTCAGTTTTTACCTTTCTTGGGTAGTGGAGAGAAAGAAAAAGAGGGGAGGGAAGAAGAGGGGAGTGGAATCCCAGGATCTTGGAAAATGAAAGAAAAATAACCCATTCTCCCTTCACATGACCAGTAATATCATCATCCATTGAAGAAATCTCAAATCACTAAACTGACAGGAGAGTGCTTTTGAGTTAGGAATCCAGTAAGTGCCAATAAATAAAGAGATTCAAACCAATTCCATGTAAAGCTCCTGTAAGAGAATTTTTTAAAAAGCCAATCTACACATTTGAGCTGGAAAAGTTCTTCCTATAAACCAACAAATCAGAAGGAAACTGTTAATACCGCAATTTAAACTGAATTAAATATTCTAAATTAGCATTTTAGGATAGAAAAAAAACTTAAAAAGATGATGGGCTCATTAAATTCAGGAAAGAAAAAAAAATCATATTAAATGTAAAGATTAAGTTATGAAGTACCCAAGGAAGGATTTAAATGAAATTTAAATTTAATTTTAAAATTTAAATAAAAATTTACTAAGAAGAAACGCAAGAAACAAGGAAATTTTAAAAAGTAAGAAAAAAGGATATAGGATTGAGTGCTGATATGGAAAAAAGACAAAGATCCAACATATATGTACTTGGAAGTGCCTGGGCAAGAAGTGAACTAATACTATCAAGGGAAACTTTTCAGAAATATAAAAAGACCTAAATCAATACACTGAAAAAACCCACCAAGTAACTGGGACATAATGTGCAACCTACTCTCAAATTGTTCTAAAAAAATTGTGAGTACAGAGAACAGATGATAAAACAAATGTGGCAAAATGTTTCAAATTCATAAATGCAAGTTAAAAATTATTTCCAAATAATTTTTAAAGTATTATACACTCACTCTGGCTGGTGTGGCTCAGTGGATTGAGTGCCAGCGTGAGAACCAAAGGGTCACCAGTTCGATTCCCAGTCAAGGCACATGCCTGGGTTGCAGGCCAGATCCCCAGTAGGAGGCATGCGAGAGGCAACTACACACGGATGTTTCTCCTCCCTTTTTTTCCCCCCTTCTTTCCCCTCTCCCTAAAAATAAATAAATAAAATCTAAAGTATTATACACTCATATACAGAATTTAATGAACAAAATGAACAAGCAAAACAGAGACTCAGAAAGAGAGCAGGCTGACAGCTGGAAAGATTGAGCAAAAAGAGAAAGAGGGAGAGCAGGGGAGGGAGAGAGAGAGGAAGAGAGAAAGGGAAAGAACACTCATGGACAGGGACAGCAGCGTGGGAATTGCGCAGGGAGAGGTCAGGGGAGGTGGAAGAGGGTATGGGAGGATAAACGGTGATGTGAAAAAGTACATGAACAGATATAAATAAATTTAAAAAAATAGTATTATGCACATACATCAATTGCCCAAGGACCCACACATTATTAAAAATCTAAACAAGGGATATATTCTAGGCAGAAAACGGGGGTGAGGCAGGGGTTTAGGCATAGAAGGTTCGAGCGAAAAGGAAAAAGCATTCACGGACATGAAAGCAGTGCAGTGATTGCAGGGGGAGGAGGTATAAGGGGGGCAAATGTTAATGAAAAAAATACAGTTAAAAATACGATTAGCCCTGGCTGCTGTGGCTCAGTGGATTGAGCACTGGCCCACAAACCAAAGGATCCTTGGTTTGATTCCCAGTCAGTGCACATGCCTGGGTTGCAGGTCAGGCCCCTAGTAGGGGGCACGTGAAAGGCAGCCACACATAGACGTTTCTCTCTCTCTTTCTCTCTTCCTTCCCCTCTATCTAAAAATAAATACAATCTTTTTTAAAAAATACAATAAAAAAATAAAAAAGGGTATTGTGATCATTCATATGTAGGAGGTCCAACAAAGTATAAGCCACTGCAAGACCAAACAGAAGAACCCTGACTGGTGTTGCTCAGGGGGTTGGGTGTGGTCCCACAAACCTAAGGGTCACTGGTTAATTCCTGGTTGTGGGCCAGCCCCTGATTGGGAGTGTGTGGTCAATGTTTCTCTTCCTCTCTTTCTCCCTCCCTTCCCCTCATTCTAAATATAAATACAATTTTTTTTTTTTTTTAAAGATCAAACAGGAGACCAGATAGCCATTGTGTCATCCTCTCTCCTTGGCTTCCTGGAGATGCCATTACTGAACAATCATCCTAAGGACTTTGTGCCAGAACCCACTATGGGATCCATGAGAATTTCCCAGCAAATGAAAATGTTGCATGGCTTTTAATACTAACGGTGGGTGCCCTTTCTGCCCATTTAATTTTTTTTAATTTATTAAAATATAGTTAACATACAATATTATATTAGTTTCAAGTGTACAAGGTAGTCAACATTTATATATCTAATGAAGTGATCACAACAATAAGTTTAATAAACCATCTGACAGCATATAAAGTTACTACCATATCACTGACTGTATTCTCTATGCTGTACATTACATCCCTTCACTTATTTATTTTATAACTGGAAATTTGTACCTCTTGTTCATTCATTTTAAAAGAGTTAAGTTCGTACATATTTCCCATTCTAATTTTGGGTCCAAGAATTAACATATTTATTATGTTTCAAGGCTTCACTAAAATTTTAATGTATGCAAACTTTTGATCAACACAAAGAACAAAAATATTTCGTGTATTTTGCATCTAATTTGAAAGATAGGCGTATTTCTGTTAAGTAAAAGATTTTCTGAAACACACCTTTTAAACTTACCATATCTTATACCCCACATAAGGTTGAATTAAATAACCTCTTTATTAATTAAGATCTGTATAGTTTCTTAGTAATGGGAAGATTGTGGTCTCTCCTCTCCATCCCCCAATATCCAACACTGTACACAATGCATAATTTAAAAATTTCAAAATACACTATGCTGACATGTATTCTAGATAAGTTTACTGAAACAAAACTTCCCATTTTCTGTTGTCCTACTTGCTTTAATAGTTAGTATCTTAACTACATTCCAGCACTTGCCCCACATTATTGTATACACCAAATATTTATGTGCTAAAATCTATTTCTTTTATATCACTGTGGTCTTTAGATCACTGTGCTATTAAATGCTTTTAATCTTAAACAGGTCGAGATCTATATCCCTGATAAACAATTCTCTACTGTACATATTTAACTGAAAGTTCAAAGTTTATCTTTATTTCAAGCCAAATGATGTAAGCGATGGCTTCTACCTTCATTAGAGATGCCAGAAAATTAAAAGGACTTTAAAACACAACAATTGCTGTTTTCAAATTAAAGGAATAAAATGTAAAAGCAACTAATGACTACAAATCACTTTATTCTCTCATCCTAAGAAGAATTACGTAAGGTATATCATAAAGGGTTCTTTTTAAGCAGTGCTTCTGAACTTTGGCTGCACATTAGAATTACTGGGAGCTTTTAAAATCTTGACTCCCAAAAGGGCTCATGAACAAGGACAACAGTGTGATGATTGCAGGGGAGTATAAAGCGACTAAATGGTAATGGGGAAAAAAAATACAATAAAAAATAATTAAATAAAAATTAAATTAGAACCTTAATGCTCAGGCCAAATCTCAAACAAATTAAATTAGAATCCTTGGGGATGTGACATAAATATGAGTATATTTTAAAGCTTCTGAAGTGATTAAAATGTACACTTGAGGAAAAGAACCACTGTTTTAAAAAAGAAATATTCTACAACATAAATATTTAAATATATGTTCCTTTAAAAACAGTACCATGAGAGGCTATAAACTTATTCCAGCCACATTCAAAACTTTTCTTAAGGCTCTTTTAAAATTCCTTTGTGTCATATCTTCACCAAAACTGGTGTTAGCCATGTTGATCACCTGCCTTATTAATTAAATTCAGCTGTTAACAGAGGTGAAGAACACATGTTCTAGAGTCACAAAGATTTGCGTACAAGTCCTAGCTATACCATTTAACATTTCTATGATTGTAGATAAGTAGCTTAACCTCCCTGAGCACCCATTCCCTCAACTGTCAAGTGGGAGGATTAAAATAGAAAATAATGTGCACAATATGATATCTGGCAGACAGGAGGTGATGTATAAATGACTGCACCCTATCTTTATGAAGCTGGACTAAATACATGGAAGCCAGGATTGTATATTGTTTAAGATTATATTTCTAGCCCTGGCTGGTGTGGCTCAGTGGACTGAGTGCTGTCCTGTAAACCAAAAGGTCACTGGTTCAATTCCCAGTCAAGGAACATGCCTGATTTTCTGGCCAGGTCCCCAGTTGGGGGGTGTGAGAGAGGCAACCAATCAATGTTTTCTCTTTCACATCAATGTTTCTCTCCTTCTTTCTCCCTCCCTTTCCCTTTCCCTAAAAATAAATAAATAAAATTGTTTAAAAAAAAAAGAAATAAAGTTAATTTAAAAAAAGATTATATTTCTACAACCTACCACAGTAGCTACACAATAACTGTTATATTCCTCAAGGACTTTTTATCTGTCTCTGTAACCCTCATACCTAGATTCAGATATACAACAGAAGCTTAATAATGTTCTGAACAAATGAAAAAACTTATTTCAGGTAAGAACAAACCCTCAAGCCTTGCTCTGTAGTAAAGAAGTCAGAATAACCAGCATCCGTAGCCAACAGTCCCACAAATTGCATCGCAGGTCGCTGGCGTATAAACAGTTCTACAGCTCCATCGGTGATGCAACTGCCCCCCGAAATATCCAGTGACACAACATTAGGTAGAATATCCTTCTCCTGTAGCAAATAAAAAGCTAGATCTGATTTGAGTTGCCTGTGATCAGAAATATCAAGGTGAAGTAGACATTTGAGTTCTCTAATGACTGCAAGAATTTGCGGTTTGGTCATGGTCAGGCATTTCAAATAGTGCATTGTGAGAGATTTGAGTCGATCCTTACAGGTAAGGAGTGCAGAGATGTCAGTGACCAGAGTATTGGAGATATCCAAGTTTTCCAGTTTTGGTAACTGAGAAACATTAGCCAGGTCTTCATTATGAAAACAAACATTGAAAACACTTAAAACACGAAGACCAGTGAGCTGACCAAAGAACAGTAGTCTTGAATCTCGAGGGATGCTTGTTGAGTCCAACAGGAGACACCGGAGGTTTTGCTGGGTCCAGCTATTGCTGCAGAGTCCACGTATGATGTCTGGGATCGGAAGGTCACTGTGAACTGCAGTAGCATCCAATTCAATGAGTTTGTGATGGCAGAAAGCTTTTATGAATGCAGTTGAAGAGATTTTAGCTTTTTGAATGTTCACCAGCTTCAGTTTCATTTGGTTGCCTCGGAAAATGCTCACTGTTCTATCAGTCAGTTTGCCTACAAAAGAACCAGAATGAGTTTGTAATGATAATGAAATCTGATGCCCTTTCCAGGAGGCATTATGGCCAATGAACTATGATAGATGCAAATAAAAACAATAATGACTACATTTGCTGCTTATTCTGTGCCCAACATTGTTCTAAACACTTTACTCAGATTATATCATTTATTCTTTGCAACAATTCTTTAAAAAAAAAAACCAAACCTATTCCTATTACCATGTAGCTGAGCAAACTGAAGCTTAAAGAAGTCAAGTAACTTGTTCAAGGCCCAAATATGTGGCAGAATCAAAAGTCAAAGCCAATTGGTATCCAGAGCCCAGCTTTATTCATATCAACTTTGTTCAAAAGAAAAAAGAACAAAATAAAGTAATAAGTATAATATATATATAGTATGCAAATAACACCATTAATGATTACTTTTAAGCAAATTAGTGGATAGCCTTTGACAAGTCATTTACCTCTCAGGGCCTCATTTTTCTCACCTATAAAACAAGTGGGTTGTACTAGATTTCATTTATAAAAGATTTACTAAGCATCTTCTATATGTGAGATCCCATGTTAAATAATGGGCACACAAGGTAACTAGAAACCTGTGACCACAAGGAATTCAGTCTAGAGGTGCACTTAAAGTAAATAAATTATTTTAATACTGTATTTTTTTAAAGATTTTATTTCTTTATTTTTAGAGATGGGAAGGGAGGGAAAAAGAGAGGGAGAGAGACATCAATGTGTGGTTGCCTCTTTGCGCCCTCTGCTGGGGACCTGGCCTGCAACCCAGGCATGTGCCCTGACTGGGAATCAAACCAGTGACCCTTTGGTTCACAGGCTGGCGCTCAATCCACTGAGCCACACCAGCCAAGGCTAATGGTGTATTTTTTAAAACTATTTTTAAGTTTATTTTTTGGGAGGGAAGAGAGGGAGAGAAACATCAACGTGCGAGAGAAATATAGATGGGCTGCCTCTTGCACACCCCCAACAGGCAACCTGGCCTGCAACCCAGGCATGTGCCCTGACCAGGAATTGAACCAACAACATTTTGGTCCACAGGCCAGCATTCAATCCACTGAGCCCCACCAGCCAGGGCAATAGTGTATTATATGCAGTGGTGATTCATCCTGGGTATTGAATTAGCACAGATGAAATTAACTTTGGGTAAAGTTTGGAAGACTAAATATGACTTTACCAAGGGGAAGGTGAAGGGTAGAAGAACACATCAAAGACATGGAGGCATGTCTTTACTTTACGGTTGTTCCAAACAGGAGATTATTCAGAACAACCCTAAAGTAAATTGGCACTACTGGAACACAATGTCCAAGGGAAGTATTGCTGGAAATGATGGTAGAGGGGAAGGGAAAGGTATATGGAGCCTATATACAAAACTAGAAAATTCAGACTTTAGGAATAACTCAAAAATCTTAAGCATAAAAATGCTCATAATTATATTTTTAGAAGAACCAATTATGTGACAATGTAAAGAAATTAGGATAGCGTTTGATGGGAGTGAGATGGAGCAAAAGATTACTAACAATTTTAATCATGAGATAAAAACTTAAACTAAGGCTGATAGAACAAGGTGGCTGAAGAGACTGGGAGAAAGGACTGAGGAAAAGGTATGTAAGCTGATTCACAGGTTCCCAGTTTGAACTGGGCTGAGCTACCAAGACAGAAGGAAGGAAGCCCCTATACTTCAAGCTTTGAGGAAGAACGTAGTACATTTATACAACAAATATCAACATGTTTACTCTATGCAAAGTGCTATGCTAAATGTCAAGAATGGTGAATGAGACAGACATGACTCCTGTCTTCATGGAATTTATTTACATCCTAGAGTGAGAATACAACAGACACTGGAGAATACAGAACAAGCAGAATATTACTTGAAATTGTAGTAAGAGTTCCAAGGAAACAAAAACATAATACAGGAATGGGGAAATGGAGGACAAGAATCTTCTGTCACTGTGTGGTTTGATAAGGTAACATTTATGATGAAACCTAAAAAAAGTAAAAGGCAAAAGTAGCCATCAGTCCAAATGAAGGGAGGAGCTAAAGTCCTGATAAAGGGAAACAGCTTGGCTTTTTCTGTGAAATGTTTTAGAAATATACTGAAGTCCCTGCTAATGCAATGAGACAAGAAATTGAAATAAAAGATAGATTGCGGATGATATAAAACTATCTTTGTGCACAGATAACAAAATCATATATGAAGAAAATCTGAAAAGAATCTCAAAAAACTCTTGGAAGCCATAGTAAGTGAATATACCAAGGTTGCAGGATAAAAGGTTACTACACAAAAGTCAATCATGTTCCCATATACCAACAATGAAAAGTAGAATTTTAAATTAAAGCACAATACCATTTACATTAGCACCCAAAAACTATGAAATACTTAGGTATAACTCTAACAAAATATGAATAAGAGCTATATGAGGAGAACTATTCCTGATAAATGAAACAAATTAGAACTAAATAAGTGGAGAGATAGTCCATGTTCACAGATAGGAAGACTCAATATTGTCAATATATCAGTTTTTCCCAACTTGATCTACAGATTCAATGCAATTCCAATAAAAATCTAAGCAAGTTATTTTGTAGATATCAAGAAACTGATTCTAAAGTTTATATGGAGAGGCAAAACACCCAGAAATAGTCAACATGGTATTAAAAGAACAAGGTTTGAGGGCTGATACTACCCTATTTTAAGATTTATGATAAATCTACAGTAATCAAGACAATATGGTACTGGTAAAAATAAGAGATAAATAGATCAATGGAACAGAATAGAGCGCTCAGAAATATAGCCACATAAATACAGGCAACTGATCTTTGAAAAACCAGCAAAGGCAATTCTGTGTAGCAAAGAGTTTCTTCAACAAATGGTGCTGGAACAACTGAACATTCACATTAGTAAAAAATGAATATAGACACAGACCTTATACCCTTCATAAAATTAACTCAAATGCAAAACTATAAAACTCCTAGAAGGTAACATAGGAGGAAAAACTAGATGACCTTGAGTATAGTGATACCTTCTTAGATATAACACCAAACACATAATCCATGAAAGAAATAATGATAATCTGGACTTCACTAAAATTAAAAACTTCTGCTCTATGAAAGAGCATCAACAGAATTAGAAGACAAGCCAGGCTGGGAGAAAATAATTGCAAAAGACCTATTCGATAAAGGACTTACCTAAAATATACAAAGAACTTATAACTCAACAACAAAAAAGCCCAATTATAAAATATGCCAAAGACCCTAACAAACACCTCACCAAAAAAGATCTACAGGTGGCAAATAGGCATATAGAAAGATGCTCCACACCATGTCATCAGGAAAATGCAAATTATGACAATATATCACTACATGCCTATTAGAATAAACAAATCAATACACTGACAGTGCCAAAAGCTGGGGAAGGTATGGAGCAAAAGGAACTCTCAGGTATTATTGGTGGGAATACAAAATGGTACATTCATTTTGGTAGACAGTCTGGCAGTTTCTTACAAAACTAAACATATTCTTACCACATGATCTAGCAATCACATTCCTCGTTATTTATCCAAAGGAGCTGAAAACTTACGCCCACACAAAAACCTACGCACAAATATGTATAGTAACTTTATTCATAATTGCCAAAATTTGGAAATAACGTAGACATCCTTCAGTAGCTGAATGAATAAACTGTGGTATATCCAAACAAGGAATTTTTTTACTCAGCACTACAAACAGTTACCAATCTACAAAAGACCCGGAGAAACTTAAATGAGTATTACTGAGTCAAAGAAGCCAATCCAAAAAGGCTACATACTGTATAATTCCAACTACACAAAACTATGGGGACAGTATAAAGATCAGTGGTTGCAGGAATGGGAGGGAGAGATGAATAGGCTGAGCACAGACCATTTTTAGTGCTGTGAATTAGAATGATGGATACGTGTCATTATAATTTTGTTCAAACCCATAGCATGCACAACACCAAACATGAGCCCTAAGGTAAATTATGAACTTTGGGTGATTATGATTGTGTCAATGTAAGGTCATTGTTGGTAAAAAATGTACCATTCCTATGAGGGATGTTGATATTGGGGGAGGCTATGGGTATGTGGGGTAGGATTAATGAGACATTTCTGTACCTCACTCTCAATTTTGTTGTAAACCTGAAATTGCTCTAAAAAAAGTCTTGAAAAATACACATATAAAACACACACACACACACACACACACACACATACATACAGGGTCCGGTAGAAGTAAGGCCTGCTTTGAGTGTGGTTGGTAGGATAATAATATGGGTGTAATAACTCATAGTTTTAATTTGAACATTTCACCTAAAATGTAATATGGTGTGCTTGAGTGTGATATTGTTATGTTATATAATTACATGCTTATAATTTTGTAATAAAAAAGGGGCATTATTTGTGTTGGACCCTGTGTGTGTGTGTGTGTGTGAGAGAGAGAGAGAGAGAGAGAGAGAGGCAAAATAATACAAGAGATAGACAGGAAACCTAGAGATTAAAAGAGGCTTAAAAGTCTATCAACCAATCACAATACATGGGAAACTAATTCAAAAACAGGTTTTTAAAAGTTGTAAGATAATCAGTTAAAATTAACACTGACTAGATAGTTGATAATGCAGGGATGGGCAAAAGTAGATTTACAGTTGGAGTACACAAAACATAGTTTATTCTTGTATTATCATTTATTGCCCTGGCCAGGTAGCTCAGCTGGTTAGAGCATCATCCCTACACCAAAAGGTTGTGGGTTCAATCCCTGGTTGGGGCATGTGTGGAGGCAGCCAATTGATGTTTCTCTCTCCCCCTTCTTTCTCATTAAAATCAATAAACATATCTTCAGGTGAGGATAAAAAAGGAATTTAAACATAGCCCTTCAAACACACCACTATAACAGGAAGTAAAAAAAAAAAATTAGTTAAAGGCTCACATTCAGTCAAAAGAATAGGAAACAGGACTATAGTCAACTGCATTTCAGCAGCTAGAGTATATTGCTATATGGTGGTCTGACTTAATTCTCCACTCTCTTCACACAACAAAGCCAATAGCAGGATAAGCCTAAAAGCAAGACAATTTCCACCAAGGGATTCCAGAGAGGCTGTGACTCAGCCTCCACACAAATAAAATGAGAATAATTTCTCTATTTCCCTCCAGGTTGTAGTGAGGAACAAAATAGGAATTGCATATGAAAGTGCTTTTCAAATTGTAAAAAGTGTTATAAAAGTACACAACAAAAGAGCCTAATCATTACCTTGCCAAGTCATCACCCCAAGGAATCGGTCAGCTAATTCCTGAGGGAAACTCCAATGCTCCGGAAGGCACAGTGTTCCATCAGATCTTTCAGAACACAGTTTCTCCAGGTTATTAATCAGGACATCCAGGCAGATGTTGACCAAAGAGTAGGGAGATGCCTCCTCCTAGCAAACAAACCCCCAAACAAACTTTGTTAGAATACACATACAAAAATTCAACACAGAAGTGGTCATGCCATACATCAAACTACTTGATGAGTATATCTGAAAACACATTCTCGTCCTGGCTGGTGTGGCTCAGTGAACTGAATGCCAACCTGCAAACCAAAGGGTTGCTGGTTCGATTCCGGTCACAGCATATGCCTGGGTTGAGGACCAGGTCCCCAGTAGGGGGCAAACAAGGGGCAACTGCACATTGATGTTTCTCTTCCTCTCTTTCTCCCTCCCGTCTCCTCTCTCTAGAAATAAATAAATACAATCTTTATTAAAAAAAGAAAACTAAGTTCTCTCAATTCTTTACTTATCACCTGTTCCATATCATGCACTGAATACAAGGTTGACTAAGATTTAGTTCTAATCCTTTTGAAGCTAACAGTTTAGTGGGGAATACAAGAAATACAACCAAGAAATCTGACAATTTCAATACAACATAAGGGACTATCCCATGGTCATTCACTCAACAAATAATAATTCAAGGAGCATTGAGATCTTGCTTTCTGACATGTTGTCAGTTTGGCTTAAAAAAATTCTTATTAAAAAAATTTGAAAAAGAATACTAATTCAGTGATTATTATTTGCCAGAGGATAAGTAGGCCTGCCTACTCTTACCCTCGAAAGTGTTCACAATGTAAAAGTCTTTTACACCCAGGGCACTGTACAAGAGTAAGAACTGACAGAGTATTGAGACTATAAAGGTATATGGCCCCTTTCTCCTTGAAGACAGCGATGGATTTGTTCATTCAACAAATATTTGAAAGGCATGTATTAGACTTAAAGAGACAGTTGTAAGTCAAGTAGAGACTGGCCTCTCTGTCAGACTTCAATATGCAATAATTCAACGATCTCCATACCACTTCCAAATAATTAAATTCCCTCCATGGTCCAAAGTATAAATTACTCCTATGCAAATACCCTCAACTCCTTGTTCTCTCCTCCATTACACTCTCTGGACAAAATGCCATCCTGGAAGAATTTCACTACATTTTTTTTGCAGCGACATGCAGCAACTAATCGTCTATGGAGAGAGGGAAGATTCATACAACATAGTATATCATGGCAAATTCATAATCATTAATTATATTAATGATTAAATTCACAATCACTAATTATGTTAATGATTAAATTCATAATCACTAGCATAAACAAGATCCAAGTAGCTGAAAATCCTACAAGGTCTCTTTAGAAAGAGCACTCTCCCACCATTGGGCAAGAATTTTTTTCATGCCTCCTACTTGTTCTTCAAACTCATTTTATGCCAAAAATCAGTATGATCCACATCACTGAGAAATATGAAGCCATCTCACTGTCAAACTTAGCTGGAAATTGCATTCATCTTTTCCTTATTCTTCTTTTACATGGAAAATGTGTACCTCCTTGTAAAGACCAACACTGCCACACGTGCTAGCTGAATTTCATCCTCTTGCCTTGGCCCCTCCTGTTATTTCTTTATTCATATATACATCTTCAAATTCTCCTTCTCAAATGGATCATTTTAACATACAATTTTGCTCTACTATTTGTCTTAAAAAAAAAGAAACCCCCTGTTGACCCCATGTCCTCTTCAGTTACCCCTCTTCACACGCAAATTGCTACAATAAGTTTACTCTACATACTGTAATCACATTACTCCTATTCATTTCCTTTTGTTTTAAGTATAATTTATATATAGCAAAAAATTTACTTTTTGATGTACAGCACAGCCATGTGCCATCACCAGAACAAATTTAGAATATGGTTCCATGACTCCAAAATCTCCTAGTGTCACTTTGCATACAATCTCTCCCGCCAACCCCAAGTAACCACTTACCTGTGTTCTGAGTTCTGCCTTTTCCAAAATGTCATATAAATGGAATCACACAGAAGGTAGACCTTTCAAAGCTTACTTGTTTCACTTCACATAATATACTTCAGATTCATCAGTGTTGTTACATTTTATTCTAATTCATTCTTTTTTATTGCTGAGAGGTATGCCCTACATGTACCACAATTTTTAAATTTACCAACTGAAGGGCATTTGGATTGTTTGATGCTTTTAACAATTTTTAATAAAGCTGCTATAAATATTCATGTAAAGATATGTGTGAACAGTTTTCATTTTTCTTGGGTAGTTACCTAGGAATGGGATTCCTGGACATTGGAATTCCACACTTCCTACATGTGTATATTTAAGGAAGTGCTAACCTGTTCTTTCAAAGAAGCTTTACCATTTTGTATCCTCAAAAGAATGTATCAGAGTTTCAGGTGCTCCAAACCCTCACCACGTCAGAAAACAAGCCAGGGACCCTGACTGAGCACTAGCCTATGAACTGAGAGGTTGCTGGTTTTATTTCAGTTCACAGCACATGCCTGGGTTGCAGGCCAGTTACCTGGTTAGGGGTGATGTATCTCTCCCTTTCTTTCTTCCCCTTCTCTAAAAATAAATAAAATCTTTAAAAACAAATTTCTTTTTTAAAGAGTCAAGGAAGCAAAAAAATTCCCTTAGTCAACAGACTTCTACTTGGGTCTCAAAAGGCAAAACTGGTTCATATGCCCATAAGAAAATGGAGACTATGTTTCCTGTGGGTAGTATCCATAGAGCTATCTTCCCAGTCACTATTTCTCTATTCAGTGGTGTTCAGTTCTTCACAGTCTAGTTGTATATTGCCCTTTTTAAATTTTGTATTTTATTTCTTTAAATATACTTCTTTGGTAGTGTTTCAATAATTCCATTTTCTGAAGTCTCTGAGCATTTAAATCTGTTAGCTGTTGATTATTACTCATAAAGGTTTTTGTTTTATAATTTAAGATTTAAGCTGGTCTTTAATAGGATTTTATTTGTAGGATTCCTGTGAGGCCTGGGTAAAAAAACATGTCACATCAGAGATATTCTGTTAAATGCTAGCTACCCCAGGGGCATTACCAGGGATCACTTCAAAAATTTCTCAGCTATAAATTTCCTGAACCAAGCAAGAAATAAATATCAACCTAAACCCGGACTTTGTGAGAGAACAGGCCTGTGATAACAAATTTTTAGGACACATTTTTCTCATTCAAAACCCAAGCCAAAACTGGCAAGGTTCCTTGTTGCCCTTTCCCATAAACAGACTTATTTAATTATTTTTTAAAAAAGATTTTATTCATTTATTTTTAGTGATAGCAGAAGGGAGGGAGAAAGAGAAGAGAAACATCAATTTGGTGGTCTCTTGCATGTTCCCTACTGGGGACCTGGCTCGTAACCTAGGCATGTGCCCTTACTAGGAATTGAACCGGCAACTCTTTGGTTGGCACGCTGGCACTCAATCCACTGAGCCACCCTGGTCAGAGCTAAACAGACTTTTCTAGATCTACCATTTCACTTAAGTATAGCCAGCATATGTTAGTCCATGTTAGATAGGTAACATGTACACACACACACACACACACACACACACACACCCCACCCCCCGGACGGGCAAAAGTAGGTTTACAGTTATGAGTAAGTGAAACACAGAGTTTACTCTTATATTATTATTTATTAATTATTGTATTATTTATTTGTATCACAACTATAAACCTATTTGTCCACTCTGATTTGCAAAGATCCTATCTCCAAATAAGGACACAACTCAACCCAATACAAATTATTTCCTCAGCTTTCTCCCTTTAAGGTTACCTTAGGCTGGCTGGGTCCCGTCAATCACTCCTCTAAAATTAGCCCTATCTCCTTGCTATAGATTAAATGTTTGTGTTCCTCAAAAATCCTAATGTTAAAAATCTAACCCCCAATTTAACGGTTTTCGGAGGCAGGAACCTTTGGGGAGTGAGCTAGGTCAGGAAGGTGGAGCCCTCATGATTGAAATTAGTGCCCTTATAAAAGAAACCCTGGAGAGCTGTTGCCTCTTCTGCCACGTGAGAACACAGCAAAAAAATACCTATGAACCAGGAAGCAAGCTCTCACCAGACACTAAATTTGCAGACATAAAATCTGCCAGCATCCTGATCATGAATAGCCTAGCCTCTAGAACTGTGATAAGTTTATGTTGTTTAAAAGTCTACCAGTCTACAGTATTTTTGTTACAGCAGCCCAAATGCACTAAGACACTTCTGGTAGGTCCTCTGTGTGTACGAGTGGCAGGCAAGAGGTGTTGTTACTAGACACAGAGTAATGCATTATTGTGTTTTTATATACCTCATCCTTATTGTCTTTGTAAGCAGTCCATAATTAAGCTATTACTGAATTATCCCTATTCTCAATATGATGTTTCCTGATGCAAGAATGACTGTTAAACCTCTTAAATTTCTAGTCCATCGCCTTTCTAGCTCTAATAGCAATTCCTAATCCAAATCAGTACCTAGAATACTGAAAAACTGCCAATTAGTTTCTTTTGCTCGTAATCCATTTCTAATGCATATTTACCCAGAGTCTAAATTCATCATTTCTAAAACATAAATGACTATGTACATCTCCTAATTAACATGTTTTAATGGGTACAAGGTAAAAAAGCAAAACAAAAAACTATTTCTATATGCAACCAACAATTAATTGGGAAGTTAAATTTTTTTAAACTTACAACAGCATTATTAAAACATCAAATATAGGCCCTGCTTAAAAATCTAGACACAAAAAATAGCATAGCTTACAAAAATCAGTCAAGAGAAACAGACCCAGAAATAACTGAAAGGATAGAATTAGCAGACAAGACCATTAAAACAACTACTGTAATTCATGGATATAAAGGAGACCATAAACCTAATAAGGCTAATAAATACGGAACCTCAACAAAGAAATGGAAGGTCTGAAAAAGACCCAAAGAGAACTTCTAAAGCTGAAAAATATATTGTCTAAAATAAATACATGAGACAGCATTCTCAAAAATTAGACACCATAAATTTATTAGAGATCAGTGAAGTTAAAGGTAATGCAATAGAAACTAAACAGAAACCAAAAATGAAGAGAAGCATAGAGTCCAGAGGGACAATCTCAAGCAGTCTAATAAAAATGTGTAATTGGCCCTGGCTCATGTGGCTCAAGTGCCGACCTGTGAACCAAATGGTTGCTGGTTCAATTCCCAGTCAGGGCACATGCCTGGGTTGCCAGCCAGTAGGGGGGTGCGTGAGAGGCAACCACACACTGATGTTTCTCTCCTTCCCTTCCCCTCTCCAAAATCAAATAAATAAATAATCTTTAAAAAAAAAAATGTGTAATTGAATCACCAAAGAGAGGAGATATTAGGCAAGAAAAAGTATTTTAAGAATGATCAGAAAAGATAACATCCTATACATGGAATCTATAAAATTGTTTTGTAGTTTCATATTTACTTAATTACCCAGTTAATTAACTGGGTACAAAGAATAAAACAAACTTGATTGCTTCCTTTAAAAAAGTCAAAAAAAATGTTCAAACTAGATACAAAATACAAACCACTAATCCCAGAAGCAAAATGGACCCAAAGCGAACTTAAAAAAACAATGTCACATGGCAAATGCCTAAAAAACAATGACAAAGAGAAAAATATTAAGATGGCTTTGTATGGACACAGGTAAAAAAAAAAGGTATGATCACTGAATTTTCATCAGAAGCAAAGATAGCCAAAAGGCAATGAAATAATATATTTAAAGTGCAGGAGGAGGAAGAAAAACTAAAGGCAACAAAAATATTTTTCAAAAATAAATGTAAATATATCCAAACAAAAGTAGAGAGAAGTTTTCGTCAGCAGATCTACACTGTAAGAGAAGTTGTATGTTCTTTAAGAAAAATGAAACAAGGTAAGTATTTGGGATCTAGAGAAAAATAAAGAGTGCCAGAAAAGGAATATGTGTATAAACACAAAATTTTTATTTCCTAATTTCTTTAAGAACATATTAATCAAGACAAAAATAAAAACAGTACATTGTACAATTTATAACACGGAGAAATAAATTATACAATATAATTTCAAAAGCACAAAGGAAAGGCTAAGGGGGGGGAAATGAAGGAATACTCTTGTAAGGTGAAGTGACATGTTTAAAAGTACACTGTGTTAAGTCTGTATATGTTAGAACCTAGAGCCATAGCTCTCGAACTTTTTGGTCTTAGAACCCCTTTATAATCTTAAAAATTGGGTTATATCAACATTTACTACATTGTAAGTTAAAACTGGTAAGTCTTTAAAATACCGATCATTTCATTTAGAAATAATACATGTTAAAAAGACCGATCTCATGTTGACAAACTTTTTTTTAAAGCTGTATTTTCAAAAACAGCATTCAAGAGTTTACTGTCAAGAGCAATACAGTTTTGCGTTCTTGCAAATTTTACAATGTATGGCTTACATGCAAAACAATAGGGTCTTAGGGACCCCGGAGGTCCTAAGACTACACTCTAAAAACTGCTATCCTTGAATGCCCAATAAAGGAGGAGAGAAAGAGAACTAGTGAGATAAAACGGAACTTTAAAAATATTCAATTCAACAGAAATCAAGAGAAGAAACACAACAACAAACAGGACAAATAGAACACAAATAACTAAGAGACTTACATCCAACTATTTTGATAGTTACATTTATTCTAATTTAAAAGGTGCATCTTAGACCAGGCTATGACTCCCACCCTTCTCGGTTCCTACTCCCAATGGCCCTGAGAGCTTATGGGTCACGGCGCGCGGGGCGCGGCAGCAGCCAGGAGTAAGAGGCGAGGGGGAGCAGGTGTGCTGGTGCAGGTGTCCAGCGGAACGCGGAACGCGGGGCAGGAATCAGGAAGAGAAGGAAGCAGCAAGGATAGGCGCAGGAGCAATGGTGTCTAAAGAGAAAGAAGCAGTAAAAAATCTCAACGTCGAAAATCCCAAACAGGAAATTGGGAGGAAGGGGGAAGGCTGAAAAGAAGCAAGATACTAACGAAGGTTAGCCCTTGGCTTTCCCTTTGGAAGCTGGTGAATTTTGTGTGCCTAGGGGAAATCGTAGGCAGTTCCATGCAGGCAGTCCACCCTGCAGCACAGATGGGACTCCGGTCAGAGGCTTGGAGATCCACAGGCAAGCATGAGATAAAAAGAATACAGAAAGGATGGAGGAGATGAGACAGCTGATAGAAAAGCTGAGGGAAAGCTGTTCAGTCAAGTCTGCCGGCACTTAGCACCGACACCCTACTGCCATTACCGTCACTAAGTTTTACTTTACACCTTATGAAACCTTATGCCTCATGCCTTGAAAATCCCTGAAGTTAATAGCAACACACACCTGCTTCCTAAACTTACATTTTTGTGACCTACCTTCCTTTTAAATCTATTGCTGTTACTTGTTTCCTGTGAGTCTCATATTACCAGCTCCTAAATGAATGTTGTATTTTGGCCCAATTTGCAAGTTTGTGTCAGCAGGTGAGTCTTACTTATTGCATGAAAGAAATTCTCATTACATGCTGTGAAGCTAATAAAGTAGTTTAAAAAGCAAAAAATAAATAAAATAAAAGGCACAAATTGTCAGACTGGATAAAAAAAAGTAAGCCCTGGCTGGGTAGGTCAGTTGGTTAGAGGGTACACCCAATATGCCAAGGTTGAAGGTTCAGTCCCTGAGTCAGAGCACATACAAGAATCAATCAATGAGTGCATAAATAAGTGGAACAACAAATCAATGTTTTGCTCTCTTTCCTCTCTCTCTCTCTCTCTCTCTCTGAAATCAATAAATATTTAAACATTTAAAAAAGACTGCTTTTACAAGATATTCTTTAAACAAAAACAATACAAGGTTATTAAACATTAATCATAAGGAATCTTGATTATATTATTGCCAGAAAAGAAATGCTGCAGGGCAACATTACCAAAAATCAAGAGAAATGTCCTACCTTGGCTGGTGTGGCTCAATTGGTTGGAGCATGGCCCCTTCTCTCACATCAATGTTTCTTTCCCTCTCTCTCATCCGTTCCCCTCTCTCTAAAATCAATAAGCATGACGTCCTGACCCATGTGGTTCAGCTGGTTGGGCATAGACCCATGTGGTTGCTGGTTCTATTCCCAATCAGAGTACATGCGTGCGTTGAGGATTCCATCCTCAGTATGAGAGGCAACCAATCAATGTTTCTCTCTCAAGTGGATGTTTCTCTCCCTCTCTATCTCCCTTCTCCCTTCTCTAAAAATAAATAAAATCTTTAAAAAAATAAGTACGTCCTCCACTGAGAATGAAAAAACAAAAGATTAGTGTCGTAATGATAAAAGGGTCAATCAAGAAGATATAGCTCTGGCTGGTGTGGCTCAGTGGATTGAGTGCCAAAGCGTTGCTGGCTTGATTCCGTCAGGGCACACCCCTAGGTTGCAGGTCAGGTTGCCAGTAAGGGGCACGCAAGAGGCAACCACATATGGAGGTTTCTCTCCCTCTCTTCCCTCCTCTCTAAAGATAAGTAAATAAAATCTTAAAAAAAAAAAAAAAAAAAAAGATGTAATTCCTAAATGTATATACACTAACAGCTTCAAAATTCATAAAGCAGCCCTGACAGACGTGGCTCAGTTGGTTGGGCATCATCCTGCAAAAGCAAAAGGTCACCAGTTTGATTCCCAGTCAGGGCACATGCCTGGACTGTGGGTTCGGTCCCTGGTCAGTGTGCATACTATATACAATAGATCAATGTCTCTCACATTTTCTCTTCCTCTTTCTCCTCCTTTTCCCTCTCTCTAAAAAAATAAAGTCTTTTAAGATTAAAATGTTTTTTAAGATTAAAAAAAATCAATTAACACATTTGTGACAGCATGGATGGGCCTAGAGGGTATTATGCTAAGTGAAATAAGTCAGAGACAGACAAATACCATATGTGAAATCTAAAGAGCAAAATAAACATAGCGAAATAGAAACAGACTCATAGAAACAAAGAACAGAATGACGGTTGCCAGAGGAGAAGGGGGTTAGGGGACATGGTGAAAAGGTTAAGGGTAGTCACAAAATAGTCCCAGGGATGTAATAAAGTACAGCATAGGGAATATAGTCGATATTGTAATAACTACATATGGTGACTGACAGGTACTTGAAATATCAGGAGGAACCACTTTGCAAAGGATATTATTGTCTAACCACTATACTATACACCTGAAACTGATAAAAAAAATGAATGTAAACTGTAATTGAAAAAAAAATTTTAAACCCATGTTAAATAATTTTAAAAAATGAAACAGAAAGATCTGCAGAATATCCAACTACTGGGGAATTAAGCAATACGCTTCTAAATATTCCATGGGTCAAAGAAGAAACCATAATGGAACTTAGAGAATAGTCTGAACACTATATCAAAATTTATGGGTGTTAACCAAAGCAGTGTTAAAGGGAATGCAGTGCTCTAAATGTATAGTTAAATGTATAACTCTAAACATTCAAAAGGAGACTTAAAAATGACCTAAGTATCCACCTTAAAACATTAAAAGTTAAACCCAAAGTAAGCATAAGAAAGGAATCATAGAGGACTTCCGGCCAAGATGGAAGCATAGGTAGATACACTTGGCTTCTTCGCACAACCAAAGGAAAAACAACAACAAATTTAAAAAATAATAATAATAACTTAACTGCCAGAATATCGAACTGTATGGAAGTCTGATAACCAAAGAGCTAAAGAAGAAACATTCATCCACACTAGTAAGAAGGGCAGAGAGGAGGCACAGCAAGGAGGTGGCTGGAGCAGCTGGCAGGTAAGGCCATGGCCAGCGGACTGGCAGACCGGCTGGCAGACCGGCGGTCCCACATTTGCGTGCAGATAAACTGGGAGGAACAGATGGGAAACAAGACAGACCACGCAATCCAGGGTTCCAGTGCGGGAAAAGAAAGCCTCAAAACCTCTGGAGGTAAAAACCTGTGTGGGTTGCAGCAGCAGGAGATACTCCCAGCCTCACAGGAGAGTCTGTTGGAGAGACCCACAGGGTCCTAGAACGTGCACAAACCCACCCACACAGGGATCAGCACTAGAAGGGCCCAACTTGATTGTGGGTAGTAGGGGGAGTGACTGAAAGCCTGCCTAGAGCAGAACAAGAGTTACTGTTCCCTCTCGACCCCTCCCCCACCTACAGTATCACAACACAGCAACCTGGGTTGCCCTGCCCTGGTGAATACCTAAGGCTCTGCCCCTTCCAACGTAACAGGTGTGCTGAGACAAAAGAAATATGGCCCATATGAAAGAACAGATCAAAGCTCCAAAAACAGAACTAAGCAATGAACAGACAGCCAACCTATCAGATGCACAGTTCAAAACACTGGTAATCTGGATGCTCACTGAATTGGTTGAGTACGGAAGAAAAAGTGAAGGCTACGCAAAGTGAAAGAGAGAAAAATATACAGGGAGCCAACAGTAATGGGAAGGAAACTGGAACTCAAATCAATGATTTGGAGCTGAAAGAAGAGACAAACATTAGACCAGAACAGAATGAAGAAACAAGAATTCAACAAAATGAGAAGAGGCTTATGAACCTCTGGGACAACTTTAAAACTTTCAACATCTGAATCACAGGGGTGCCAGTAGGAGAAGAGGAAGACCAAGAAACTGAAAACTTATTTAAAAAAATAATGAAGGAAAACTTCCCCAACCTGGTGAAGGGACTAGAATGAAAGTCCAGGAAGCTCAGACAGTCCCAAAGAAACTGGACCCAAGGAAGCACACACCAAGGCACATCATAATTACGTTACCCAAGATTAAAGATAAGGAGAGAATCTTAAAAGCAGCAAGAGAAAAGGAGACAGTTACCTACAAAGGAGTTCCCGTAAGACTATAAACTGATTTCTCAAAAAAAACCTTGCAGGCAAGAAGGGGCTGGCAAGAAGTATTCAAAGTCACGAAAGACAAGGACCTACATCCAAGATTACTCTATCCAGCAAAGCTATCATTCACAGGGGAAGAAGAGAAAAAGCGCTTCCCAGATAAGGTCAAGTTAAAGGAGTTCATCATCACCAAGCCCTTATTATATGAAATGCTAAAGGGACTTATGTAAGAAAAAGATGAAGATCAAAAACTATGAACAGTAAAATGACAACAAACTCACAACTATCAACAACTGAACCAAAAAACAAAAACAAAAACTAACTAAGCAAAAAACTAGAACAGGGACAGAATCATAGAAATGGAAATCAGAGGGAAGGGGAAAGAATGGGGGAAAAGGCACAAGGAATAAGCGGCATAAATAATAGGTACAAAATAGGCAGAGGGAGGTTAAGAATAGTATAGCAAAAGGAGACGCCAAAGAACTTATATGTACGACCCATGGACATGAACTAAGAGGGGGAATGGTGAGGGGAGGGGTAGTGTAGGGCAGATAGAAATAAAGGGGAGGAAAAATATGGGACAATTGTAATAGTGTAATCAATAAAATATAGATAAAAAAAGAAAAAAGAAAGGAATTATAAAATTTTTAAGAAAACAACAGATGTGCAATGGATATAAAGCAAAGTCAAAAGATTAATAATATTACTGAATCCCTAGATTTAGTACAGAACAAGACCAAGAGAAGATGCAAATGACCAAACCAGGACAAAAGAGGGATCATTACAGATCCTATAAAGCATTAAAGGATAATAAAGGAATTGTATGAAAAATTTTGCCAATAAATTGGGGTGAAATGGGCAAATTCCTTCAATGACAAACTACAAAAACTGGCAAACTGTAAGTGCATACACATTTAGTAATGTTATGGCTTCTTGATGAATTAATGCTCTTATAAATATATTATTAAATTCTTCCCCAAGAAATACACATAATTAAAAACCTTCCTCCCCTCAAAGAAATTAAAATTCTCAGTGGCATCACTGGTGAGTTCTATTAATGCTTAAGTAATAAATAGTACCAAATCTCCCCATACTCAGAAAATATTTTAATAGGAACTAACACTTCCCAAATCATTTTTTGAGACCAGCATTATCCAGATACTAGTATCAAACAAAATATTTCTAAAGACCAATTCCCTCTTAAACATGTACGTAAGTAAGAACATTTAACAAAATATTAGCAGATAGAGCCCTGAGGGTATGGCTCAGTTGGTTGGGGGTCATCCCACAAAGCAAAAGGTTGCCATTTTGATCGTGAGCCAGATCATGTTCCTGGGTTGCTACCTGGGTTGTGGGGCCATGTTTCTCTCACAGGTGGATGTTTCTCTCTCTCTCTTCTATCTCTAAAAATAAATAAAACCTTAAAAATATTAACTAAATGTAAAATCTTACAAAGAAAATGAGTGTACATGGAACCTGACTTACAAAATGGATTGGTCTGGTCTCTCTCCTAAAGAACCTTGCGTTTGGCCCTGGCTGGTATGGCTCAGTGGACGGAGCCGCAGCCTGAGAACAGATCACGGGTTGGATTCCTGACCTGCGCACGTGCCTGGGTTGTCGGCCAGGTCCTCAGCTGGGGGCATGTGGGAGGCAACCGATCAGTGTACCTCTCACACATTGATGTTTCTCTCCCTCTCTTTCTCTAAATACTAGGGGGGGGGGGGGAAGAATCTTGTGTTTGGATTCCAACCAGCGTCCCACCCACCCCCCGCCCCGCAAAAAAAAAAAAAAAAAAAAAAAAAGGAAAAAGGAAAAAGCGTGGAACACTGTGCTAGTATGTAATTAAAAACCTAGTTTCTCAATTAGCTACAAAACGAATTTACAAATTATATAGCAGCTTTTAAAAGTACGTCCAAATGAGTACTACAGGAGTAAAGGCTAGATCTTTGCAGGGAACAAAGGCCCTCCAACAAGGCACTAGTAAATCAAGTACAACCTCAATGAGAATATTTCCTTCCCTCTGTATGAATTATTGGATTGAGCCTTCACTAGATACTCAATTCTAAGAGTGTGGTCCTTGGGGCGTTTGTTGTAGAATGTGAAGTCTGACATCAAAACTCCTGATGTCAAGTTCAAGTTCATAAGCATATACTCAGATTTATTTTAGAAATGCGATGCTACTTAAAACACCAGTAGGTGCCAAATACTCTTGGTTTGCATTTTGCTCAGAGTTTAGTTTAAAAGGTATTCCAGGTTTTTGTTTTGTTTTTAAACCGTGGAATTGAAAGAATTTCAGTCTTTGAGGTTTCCAGTTCCCCTGGCCAGGCTCAGGAGGGTCTTCCGGTTACGGTCCCGGGACCTGAGGACTCGGGTAGTAGGGGTCGAGGGGTCACAGCCTCTGGGGAGTACCGCGTCCACAATGCACTTGGGGAAACCGTCGAGGTTTGGGGCATTTGGGTTCATTACGACAAAAAGCACCACCGTCCACTACGGCTCAGGCCTAACGCTATGCCCAGCACTTACGTCTAACCTTCCACCACCCGGTGAAACAGCTACAGCCAAGAGGAGAGTCTAAGATCTGAGGTGGGGACTCGTCCCAGGTCACGCGGAAGGCGGCAGTCGCTCTCGCAGAGCCTGCACTCACCAGCTCAAGATCACTACGATCTGCCCCGAGGCTTGGACGTCCCGGGCAGAAAACTCTCAAGTTTGCACTTCCCCGGCGACGACGGGAATCCAACAGGAACTCAGCCTCTTCAGACTTTACCCTCGCGTCACCCCAAAGACCCGACAAGTGCCTTCGCAAGGTCCCCGACGACTGGTCGCGCTCTCCCGGCCCCCAGCGTCCCGCTGAGGTTCGGGTTCTCGTCCCCGCCCCTGCCTCATTGCTCACCTGCACCACGAAGCGGCCCAGGGCATCTTTCTGAGCATCGGGAGGGACGATGGTCACAGGAGAGAGGCCTGGGTGCAAGAAGTGAACCATGGCAACTCCGGCCAGCGAGGCGTGAGGAGGGAGCGGGCGTCGAGCCGGAGCTGAATCCCACAGGAGGTGAAGCCAACCAGTTCCGAGAAGGCTGCTGAACAGCGCCGGATCCGTGGGCTGCGCACTAACCATCCGCACCGTTCTGTCCTGGCGGCCACGCTTTTGAAACGCCCGGCGTAGCGACGCGCACGCGCCCGCAGCAGCCTCACCCCGCGCCCGCAGAGGCGGGCCGCAGGAGGAGACCTCCCCACCTCCGCCCCCGCCGACCACCACTCTACCCTATCAGGGCCCAACAGTCCCTCCCCAGCTAACCAGCACTGAGGAGACCTATCTTAATCCTGCCGCCAAACTCGCGCAACTCCTACTCTACCCTAGGAGCCCAGCCTCCCTCAAACCTACACCTCCTGGATTCATACCGCATTGCTGTCGCCCCTCAGAGGCATGCATATCTGTGATCAGCTTATAGAGGTGGGAAGTAGAATATGTATTTTTAATACTTGAAAATATATTTTTTGCCCTGGTTGGTGTGGCTCAGTGGATTGAGCGCCAGCCTGCGAACCGGAAGTTTGCCGGTTCGACTCCTGGTTGGAGCAAATGCCTGGGTTGCGGGCCGGATCCCCAGTTGGGGGCGTGGGAGAAGCTACCAGTTGATGTGTCTCTCACAGGTCGATGTTTCTCTCCCTCTCTCCTCCCCTTCCTCTCTCTCTAAAAAAATAAAATCTAAAGAAAGAAAGGAAGAAAAACAAAATATATTTTTTAAAGACCGTTCTCCTAAAAATCTGGCAACGGCACCTCTCACGTCAGTTCTGTGTTTCAACTCCTGCTGACAATGGATGGCTCAAATATCTAAAGTACCTTTGACCTTATAAGTAACAAAATGAACTAAGCTTTCTTGTTCCCTAAAAAGTACCAAGAAAACCCTTATAACCTGTTCCAGGAGAACAATAAATTACTACACTTTAGCTAATCAAAAAGAAAAGTTATATAGTAAAAGGATAGTTCTAAGCCTTAGATTTGTAGCCTAGATTGGATTGCCACTCTGCCTTCTTACTAACTTCCGAGGCTTGGGTAAGATTTTTAATACCTCTGAAGCTCAACCTCCCAAAGTAAAATGGGATGAGAATTCCTCACCTCTTGAGGTCAATGTGAGGATTAAATAAGATGATGTATGTAAAACACATGACAATGCTTACAAAGCAAGTCCTTGATTAGTAGATTCAAATGTTAAAATTATTTTTCAAGTACAAATAACTTTGCAAAATCCTTTTCTTTCACATTTATTCTTTTATTTAATACTCATACAAAAAAAAAATTCTGGGCTGTAGGTATCTCCATTTTAACCATAGAGAAACTGAACAGCTTAGAGGTTAAATAGACATTGTTTTACCCCCTGATAAGTGGAAAATCTGGGAGTCAAAATTGAGTTTTCTGACTCCAAGTCTAAATCACTATTTTTTTGAAGTGGGCTATTTAATAACTTCTCTGTCCTCAAACTTCTAATACCTCCTCTCCCCCACCAAACTCTCAACTCCCTCTTTCCCTGAAAAAAAGAAAAGCAATTGTGCTGACTTGGGCAGCACATATACTATAATTGGAATGATAACGGAGAAGATTAGTGTGGTTCCTGCACAAGTATGATGTGCAAATTTGTGAAACATTAAAACGAAAACAAAATCAAAGAACATCCCAAATTCCCACTGTCACATCTGCTCACCAGTATAGGCTCTTTGACTTTGCATTCCCTCCCATTACTATGAACAATTTATGCTTTTATCTAAGGCCAACCCCTGGACTTGTACACTAAATCTCATCCCCTCTTGCTTGGTCAAAGACATCATCCAGCAACACCCTTTTTTTCTCCTGCAGTATCATTTTTTCCTTCTCTTTTGAATTATTGCCTCCAGCATATAAACAAGCTGGCATTTTTCCATAATTAAATAATAAAAGAATACTTCTTTTTCTCTAATTTCTCTATTCAGGTATTGTCCCCATACCTCTACTACCTTGCTATCTCCAATTTTTCTCCTACCAATTTCTTTCATCCCCACCATTCCACTAAACCATTCTTGCCAACAACCTCCACGTTGCTAGATTCAATGGTCAGTTCTCATTCCCCATCTTATTTGACTACTCAATAGCATTTGACCGAAATGATCATTTTTTTGCCCTAAAATTCTTTATTTAGCTTCCAAGACACATCTTCACCTCCTCTTCCCCCATCCCTTTCTCTTTCTCTTTCCCGTCTCCTCCTACCTCATTGGCTGCTCCTTTTCATTCTCTTGATCCCTTATCACCCAGACTTCTAAATCTTTGTGTACCCCAGGAATCAGTACTTGTGTACCGCTTCTCTGTCCATTCTCTTTTACTTGTGGTGATTTTATCTAGTTTCAAACTTTAAAAGCAATCTATGTGCTCATGTATTCTGATTTTATATGTCTAGCCTATACCTCACTTCTAAACTTTCCAGTGATATATCCAGCTGTCTATTTAACATGTCCACCTGGTTATCTAAATGGCCTTAATGTATCCAAAAGTAGGCTCCTGATAGTCTCCCTTTAACTTGCTTTTCCTATCAATCTTTCCCAATTCTGTATATGGCAACCCTTCCTTTCAGTTGTTTATGACAAAAACCTTCGAAATCATTTTTAACTCCTCTATTATTCTTATATCCCATATCCAATATTTTAGGAAATCTTGTTGGCTCTATCTTCATTTTTTAAAGTTGATATTAGAGAGAGAGAGGAAAGGGGAGGGAGAGAGAGAAACATCAATTTCTTGTTCCACTTATTTATGCACTCATTGGTTGCTCCTTGTATGTGCCCTGACTAGGGATAGAATCTACAACCTTGACTTATTTGGATGATTCTCTAACCAACTGAGCTACCCAACCAGAGTTTGTTGGCTTTATCTTCAAAATGTATTCAGAGATTGTCTGTATCTTACCTCTTCCATCACTGCTACCCTGGTCCAAGCCTCTGTCATTACCCACTTGGATTTTCACACTATTCTCTTGTCTGGTTTTCCTGCTTCCAGTCTTGCTCTGTTAATATCTATTCTCCACACAGGAGCTAGGGTGATCAGTTTAAATGATCATGTCACTCTTCTGCCCAAAACCCTCTAATAGCTTCCCATGTCACACAGAATTTAAAAAAAAAAAATGAACAAACAAAAATGCTCTACCAGGTTCTACATAGTCATTTTCTCCATGCATTTATCTCGCCTCATCTTCTGTCCCTCTTCCCTTTGCTTATTCTACTCTGGCACTATTTGACTCCTTGCTATCCTCATGGATGGCTTTTATTTCCTTCAAGTTTTTTTCAAAGATGTTATTTATTTTTTAGAGACAGGGTAAGGAAGGGAGAAAGAGAGAGAGAGAGAAACAATGATGTATGAGAGAAACATCTATTGGTTGCCTCTCACATGCCCCCAACTGGGGACCTGGCCCACAACCCAGGCATGTGCCCTGGCAGGGAATTGAACCAACAACCTTTTGGTTTGCAGACCAGTGCTCAATCCACTGAGCCATACCAGCCAGGGTTTAGTTCCTTCAAGTTTTGCTCAAATGTTGCCTAATCAATAAGAACTTCCCTCACTATGATGCATTAAATGGAAATCCTCACCACCATCCACACACCCTCCCCATATTTCTTGCCCTTTTATTCTGCTTTCATACTTAACACTATTTTTCATGCTATATATTTATTTTATTTCTGTTTATTTTCCTCCTCCTCCCACTGGGAAAAAACTGTAAACCACAGGAAGGCAAGGACTTTGTTTTGTTGTATCCCCAGGCCTAAAACAATATGTAATTTATACAAAGTGATCAATAATATTAGTTTTAAAAAATATTTTTTTTTATTAACTGTAAAAAATTGTAGCTGTTCAAGGAGATTTCTCTCTGAAATCAGACAAGGTTGCATCTATTTAGAGAGGGGCAAGTTCTGGAATAACCTGTTCCTCTATGTCTTCCTTCTGTAATCTCCTCTATACCTATCCCATACCTATTCTCCAGTTTTCCCTTTCAATCTAGGAAACCATTTCTGAGGATTTAGTTCAAGCTCCTAACTGGCCTTTTACCAGATTAATTCCTTCCAATTCTCTACCTAAAACATAAAACTCCTTAGTTTAAAACACTTGCATGGCTCCCCACTGTCCTCAAAAAAGAAATATAAACTCCTTAGAATAGTTTTAGATGGGCCTTCATGATCTGACACCTGGTTACCTCTCTAGTTTAAACCATCAATATTCTCATTATAACCTTTCTTTTGGCCATTTGTACCAAAATTGTTTCATTTCTAGAAATGAACTTTTTGCATATTCATTGTTGTCTGCTCTATGTCCCTCTAATAAGTAATTCCTATTAATCCTTCAGAGCTCACTTAGATGTCACTTCCTCTAGAAAGCCTTTATATACATATCCCATCCTCTTCCAGACAACTCTAAAGAATAGATAGGGTAAGTGTAGTGCAAATATAGATAAATTGGGAAGTTTAAAGAAATTAAACTTCTGAAATTAAATTACAAAACAATAGTTAAGATCTCTTTAAATCATGGTTGGAGTTCTTTAAGAACTTTGAATAAAATTTTTCTTTATTGATTTTACAGAGAAAGGAAGAGCGAGAAAGAGAAACATCGATTTGTTGTTCTACTTATTTATGTATTCATTGGTTGATTCTTATACATGCCTTGTCTGGGGTTTGAACCCCACAACCTTGGTATAGCAGGATGGCACTCTAACCAACTGTGCTACCTGGCCAAGAGATGAACTTTTAAAGTTTTTAAAGCTTTGTTGCCATGAAGTATAGGGAAAGATCATAAGCTTTGATGTCAAAAACCCTGAATTCAAATTTTATTTCCACCTCTCCTTTAGGTAGTTACTTTACCTATGAGCTTCAGTTTCCTCCTCTGGAAAATGAGATAAATAATACCAAACTTGCAGAATTTCAAAAACTAAGAGATTGTCCAACACCTGATGTGTTATTTTTGTAAGGGAGAGGGTCCTGTCTTTGTCTCTTTCTGGGCATCAAAAACGCAAACACTAGCTGTTAAGATTTGTGATTTGTGTTAGCTTTGGTTTATTTCTCCCATTGTAGTGATCAGCAGTAAAACCTTTATTGTAGAGAGGGCCTTCCCAAGAAATAAAGGAACTGGAACGAGTGTCAGCAGCCCTAAACAGGAAAGGGTTAAGAGGCCTTCCTGGAAGATTATTGGTAAAGGTAATATAACAAAGTAATGAACTTGAAGAAAGAGAAAGGGCTCCTGGGGAACCAAATTAACTAGGGAAATGGTTCCCTAAGGCTCTTTCATAGATTCTTGCTGTCCTTATTTACCTTAACACAAGTATGAGGAAATGAGTAAAGGACAAGTGAGGAGCATAAAACTAAATGCATATGCATGTATTTAAAGGATTGTCCTGGCCCTGGCTGGAAAGGCTCAGCTGATTGGAGCACAGTCCCCTACACTGAAAGGTTGCCAGTTCAATCCCCCATTAGGGCACATACTTAAGTTGCAGGTTCTATCCATGCACCTTCCCACCCTGTCCCCTCACCCCCAGTCAGAGGCTGTACTGGGAGACACCAATTGATGTTTCTCTCTTTATTTCTTCCTGTCTAAAATCAATAAATTAAAAAAAAATAATAAAAGATTGTCTTTTATTCTAACATGATGTCTTCCTGTTTATTGGTGTTAACAATTGTTTGTGTGTGTTAACAATTTTTAAAATGAACTTATTGTGACCCTGTTAGGAGGAAAAACTCCTCTACCAATTTAGGTTCCAATTGGTGGGGGCGAAGGGGGATCTTGAATTAACTGACAATAAATAAACAGGAGAAAAATTTATTTCTAGGAATACCCTATAGAAACTAGCTCCAAGAACACCTAGAGGTAAAAGTTTATATGCTGGTGTAATAAGGAGAGTGGTTTAGAGTTTCAAAGGATTGAAGTTCTGAGGAGTGTTGTTTAAACCATCACTTTGTAATGTCCTGGTGCCTAAGGTCAGCTCCTCCCCGGCTGAAGGTCTCCCTGAAGGTACACAGGGTTTATGGCAGCTGATTCTCATAAAGATGTGTTCTAGTCAGATAAGAGATGTCAGATAAGATTTCTTTCTGTAACTTCTGTAGCTCAGATGTTTTCACATTGAAGTGATTTCCATTCTAGTTTGGTGGATTGTTGATCTCTTTAGTCCCACCCAAGAAATTTTCTTCCCCAATATGTAAAATGGTATGTTTTATTGAAGGGCCATGGAGGTCAAAAAATCATAAATTTGGAAAGTTGTCAATGGGGTCAGTTCTTTGAGATGAGCCAAAAAAGTGCATACAGATAGCCTTAATGATTAAATTGGATTTTTCCCTTCATAGCACAGTGATTTAAGAGCATAGATTTTGGCCCTGGCTGGTGTGGCTCAGTGGGTTGAGTGCCAGACTACAAAGCAAAGGGTCACTGGTCCAATTCCCCATCAGGGCCCATGCCTGGGTTGCTGGCCAAATCCCTAGTGGGGGTGCTCGAAAGGCAACCACACATTGATGTTTCTCTCCATCTCTCCTTCCCTTCCCTTCTTTAAAAATAAATAAGGGAAATCTTAAAAAAAAAAAAGAAAGAAAGAAAGAAAGAAAAGAGCATAGATTTCAGACTTGGCTCCTGGTCAAGAATCTTAGTTGGTTAGAGCATCACCCCAATATGCCAAGGTTGCAGATTCCATCCTGGTCAGGGTACATACAAGAATCAACCAATGAATACATAAATAAATGGAATAACAAATTGATCTTTCTCTCTCTCTCTCTCAAATAAATAAAAGATTTTTTTTTAAGAGTATAGATTTCAGAGCCTGACAGACCCAAGTCTTCTGTGCGACTCTGACACCTAATGGCAAAGTTATTTAATAACTCACAATTTCCTTATCCACAAAATAGAATAATTATCTTCTTTTCAAGGCTGTTGCAAGGATTAGGTAAGAAAAGATACATTAAAAAGGCTTAGCATAGTGCTTGCTTTGATATATTGTACTTTTTGGCTACATTGGAACTTTAAGTCAGCTATTAGAATCTACTTAATAACTGGTGGTATTTGAAATTATAGACAAATTATAGACCCCTTTCAATAATACTTGCCCCATAGTGCTAATTGATTGACCCTGTTAAAGAAAAAAACCCAGAGTCCCAAGATACCAAATGAAGATTTAATACCTAACCTAATTACTGTTTCAACCTCTCCCAGAAACGTAATCCTAATCAACCAGTCTGGAGTTTTCTGGTCAAAACCAATGAGGTAATCTGTCATGTAGGTCCTCTCCATTTCCTGTACCCTCTCCACCGTCATAGGAAGAAGAGATAATATGCATGATAAAAACCCTAAAGAACATGTCCTGTTCTAAATATATGTAATCCTTTCTTAGCTTTCGTTAATAACACCCTTGCTTCATCCTTCTTCCTATAAAAACCTTACATTTTGTACAACCCCCTTGGAGTGTCCTAATTGCTACATGGGATGCTGCCTGCTTCTCTCACAAATCACTTAATAAAGCCAGTTAGATTTTCAAATTTACCCGGTTGAAGTTGTTCTTAAACCACCCCTAATTCCAAACTATAGTTGATCTGTTCCCACAGGTTTAAAAAAAATATTTTTAAAAAATTTTGTTTATTTTTACAGAAGGGGAAGGGAGGGATGAAGAGAAGGAGAGAAACATATAGGTCGATTTCACCCTATACATTCCCAACCGGGGTGGTCCAAAAGAAATCCAGGCATGTGCCCTAACCTGGAATCAAACTGGTGAACTTTTGGCTTGCAGGACGACACCCAACCCACTGAACCACATCAGTCAGGGCCCCATTGGTTGTTAAAAGGGGAAGACTCTTTAAATCCACTGCTAATATCCACAAAGAATAATATGAATTATTTCATGAATCAGTTTCAGAGGGCTTTTAATTATACTTTTGTCTTCACGTAGAAAGACATCGCTACCAGGATTATACAAAGCAGCAAGTTTCTACAAAGAGTGGGGATTCTGGTGTTAAAACAGTGTCGAGGTTTAATCTACAAGTTCCTCTACTTACTATCTGTGTAAATTGATGCAAGCCATTTGATATTACCCTTCCCCTTATCTGTAAAATAGGAGATAATTATCTCCCCTAATAAGATGTTGGAGGGTTAGACTAAACACAGTACTTGGTTCCTATTTTCAGTTTAATTGATGAGATCAAGAATTAGGTAGAAAATGTACTTGGTAACTCAATTTCCATATTCAAATATGATAATCACATTCTGAATATGTGATTGAAATGGTTCCTTTTAAAAAAAAATTTAAAAAATTTTTTCACCCTGGCCTGTGTGGCTCAGTTTAGTGGAACATCATCCCATAAACTGAAAGTTTGCAGGTTTGATCCCCAGTCAGGGCACATACTTAGGCTGAATGTTCAAGGCATGCATAGGCAGCCAATAGATGTTTCTCTCTTTCTCTCCCTCTCTCTCTAAAAAAGCAAAGAAAAAAATATTCTGGGGTGAGGATAAATTTTTTTTTTACAATGTTTTATCAGTTTTCAGTATACAAGATAGTTATGATATGTTTATATAACTTACAAAGTGATCACCCCCATAAGTTTAGTACCTCATCTGACACCATACATAATTATTACAATATAATTGGCTATATTCCCTATGTTGTACATAGATCCCTGTGACTATTTTTTAACTAGCAATTCATACTTCTTAACCCCTTCACCTGTTTCACTCATTCTCCCAAACCCCCTCCCATGTGGCAACTGCCAATTTGATTTCTGTGAAAACGGTTCCTTTTATGTGTATTAATGTAAAGTGACAGGAAAACAAAGGTTTTTTTGCTCTTAGTTCTTACATTTATTGGTATCCCATTCTAGGAGAGACACTCATTACAGACGGTCTTGACTGAGTGATTGCAAGATGATTTTAAACAACTGTCTTATTCAATGCATGGGAGAAAGCCATCCATCTGCAACATCCAGTCACTGGTGCCGTTTCCCCAAACCTGCTCCAAAGGCTGACTTCTGGAAGCTGAGAGCTCAGTGTGGGCACTCCCACCCTAGGACTTACTCTTTCATAGGTTGGAACTTCTTTAAAGGCTGAACTTTGAGACTGCATTAGAATCAAATAATTTCCCTGGCCAGGTGGCTCAGTTTGTTGGAGCATCTTCAGTACACCAAAAGGTTGCAGGTTTGATCCCCAGTCCAGGCACATGCCTGGGTTGAGGGTTTGATCCCCAGGGGTACATGCCGAAGGCAATCAGTCAGTGTTTCTCTCTCCCTCTCTCTCCTTTCCTGTCTCTATAAAAGTCAATGAACATATTCTCAGGTGACGATTTAAAAAAATTTTTGTAAGAGGCAAAAATGTCTAATGTGAGTGCTCACAATTACTGCCTTTCACCTCTTCCTCTCAATCTGAGGAGTTATGCAGTTAGTCAGACTAGTTCATTGGATTATGATGATGCAGGTTAAGAATGGGGAATTGGAGATGGCAGGGTGATCAGGAAGAAAAAAAATTAGCCAAGACAGAGTGGGTCTATCTACACAATAAAAACAGAGAAAGTGTGAGGGTAGGGAGAAGAATGGAGGCAGTCTTTTAATTTTTAATTTTTGAAGTGTTGGCTATAAACAACCCAACCCAACAACTTGTTGGTTTAAATATTAACCAAAGATATTTGTTGTTTTCATTGGTATGTATGACCCATAGTAATACCATGTAACTATTGAGTGAATTATTGGACAAACAATAAACAGTTAAGAAAAACCAATAAACTCTGTTTAAAATGCCTATTACTCCAAAACATCTAATATGATCTTTGTGTTGTGAAGTAGTAGTATTTATAGTGACCATTCATTGACAGTTCTATAGTATCTAGACATTAATGCTGCCCCATAATACCATCCTCGAAACACAGTTAATCTCTACTCTGACTGGTGCACATTCTTTTCTGTACCAATGCTATCTATGTAAATAGTTGTTATACTGTATTGTTTAGGGAATAATGACAGGAAAAATAAGTCTGTACATGTTCAGTACAGACACAGTCATCATAGGCCTAATTACATAGTAGACACGATCAACAAAGTAATTTTTTTCCAAATATTTTCCACCCAGTGTTGGTTGAATCTACAGATGCAGAACCTGTCATTATGTGGGGGCGCGGGGGCAGGGGGTGTCAACTGTACTGCCTAAACTTAAGAAATCTCATGCTATTATGCAACAATATGGTATGTGGGGGATTGGGGAAAATCCATTGGATTGGAGGTTGAGAAATAAGACTTGTGGTAGAATTTGTTACTGACTTGTGAGACTTGGGCAAGTTCATTTTACCTAAGACTTAAGTTTCTTCAACTAGAAAACACAGTTTCTGAAACTAAAATCACTAAGAATTCTTCCAGGTCATGGGGTTGTTTTACAATATTATACTTTGTTTTTTATTAATCTCCCTGACTAAATGTACTTTAAAAATATACATTATATCAGTTAATTATCTCGACCGTTTTGTGAATGAATGTCAACCCAGACATCATGTTCTCTAGTAAGTCTTTTTGGACTGTCTAATGGGTGCCGTTGGTTTCGGCGTGGTCACTGTGCCTCTATAACAAGCACTGTGGGCTGGTCTGTAATACCATGTTAAATAGTATTTACTTATCTACTTATTTTTTTTTTTTCTTCTCCACAAATCTTTAAGTTCCCTGAGGGATATATAAATGATGTAAGTTACATCACTTAAACAGTACCTAGCATTGGTATTTCATGTAACAAATAAATGGAGCTCCAGTAGTAGACAACTTTCTTAAAAAGCTGAAGACAAGCCCTGGCCAGTAGCTCAGCTGGTTAGAGTGTTGCCCTGATACACCAAAGTTGTGGGCTTGTTTCCTGGTCAGGGCACATGCAAGAATCAACCAATGAGTACATGGATAGGTGGAGCCACAAATTGATGTTTCTCCCCTCAAATCAATTTTTTTTAAAAAAGGAAAAGAAATTATCTTAAAAAAAACTGAAGCAGGATAATAAGAAGCAAGGAAAATTCCTTGGCAAGTAGAATGGGGAAACTGAGACAGATAGGTGATTCAAACTGGCCTCATCCAGCATAAAAATTCACCTGCTTCATTCTCCCTTGCACAGCCACTCCCTTAAGCATTAAGCCCTCAGAACAATGAGGTTCTGATCAGCATCAAATAATCTTTAGGAACAAAGCCTCAGGTCTGTTGACCACAGGGTTTTGGTCAGAGATAACATCCAAGCTTCAGTTGTGTTTCAGCTCCAGGCCCAGAAAAGCAGCAAAACCAGAGGAAGCTCTGCCAAGGCTGACATTAGGACCAGATGCAATGACAAATAAGCCTCTACCCTAGCACTGACCAATCAGTAGAGACCAAGACCCTGACCTTATAGACATACCTGGAAAGCTGATGACTATCTGTTGAGATCGTCCCCTGATACTACCCCTGAAATTCCTGACTTTAGAAAACAGATAAAAACCTTTTGGACAAAAGGACCCAGTGTGTTTGCTCACTCTCTCTTTTGCAGGAGTGTTCAACCTGCAGCCCACAGGACAAATGCGGCACAGGATGGCTATGAATGAGGCCCAACACAAAATCATAAATTTACTTAAAACTTTTTTTTTTTTGCTCATTAGTTTTCGTTAGAGTTTGTGTATTTAATGTGTGGCCCAAGACAGCTTTTCTTTTTCCAGTGTGGCCCAGAGACGCCAAAAGGTTGGACACCCCTGGATCTAAAGCAACACCATACCTTCTTTCTTCAGGCGTGTATCTTTGCTTTCTTTCTCCTTAGCTATAAGGGTCCCCATGAAACTCGCGACCAGAGGAGTAGGGGCCAGCAGTAACTATTTCCGGGATAACCACCTGAACCTGTCTCCAAAGGTTTTTTGTTGTTGTTGCTGTTGTTTCCTCTGTAACTTGTTTCCTGAGTCCATACTCCAGCTGCCTCATTTCCTCTGCCTCTGTGACTTTCTTTCTAAAAGGCCAAGGCAGCTCTCTGAGCAGCCCGCTTGAAGCTTTTCTTCAAGTGTACTTTTGCTTTGCATGCTAAATATACTTCCTCTTGCGTAAGAGTTCTTGGCTCTGAATTCTCTCTTTGCCGAACTCAAGAACCAGAAGCCATTGCCAGTAACAAAACCATTGGTCTTTTTCAGAAAGTAATTGTTACAAGAGGATAACTAAGGAACCTGAATCTGGCATTAGTATTAAATTTTAAAGCAAATGTCTAGAATCAAAGTACACAAGACGAATTTTACATAAAATTTATAACATTTATTTAGGCAAAAAAAAAAAAAATCCCCAAACAAAAATCTGTACACACAACATTAAAACCTAAGTGATGTCCTGATTTAAAATATAGCATGATTCATGTACAGAACACTGCCATTCATCTGGCCACTGTGAGAACAGTGCCTTCAGTCCAGATAACTAAGAACCTTTGAAATGTATACACTTTATACTTTCCAATAAATTTTTCATATCCTTTGAAAGGAGTTAAACTAAACTCTTCCATTAGAATTCAAGTTAAAGATAGCTTTTCTCACACTCACAAGTCAGAATTTGACAGTAGGGGTTTCTACAAAAGTCATGGATTTTTTAATTTTATTCTCATAGATTATCTGAGAATATAAATCTTGATATAACATCCTCCCCTTGCTAAAGGGAAGATACCACTCTGAACCCAATTTGAATGGTTTTTCCAAAAATGAGTTCCAAATTGAGCACATACTATTAATGAACTAGATTTACAATTTCCCACAAAATAATTTTGATAAATTTGGATTTTCTAAATATTCGTAATAGTCACTCTGTCTAGCTATGAAGTTAGGCTGTGCTGTCCAAAAGAGTTCTGCTTCATCCAGAGAAATAAGAAACAGCATTGCTTTTCTCATAGATTACCCCAAAAAACTGGGGGAGGGAAGAAATGGGCAGAGAAAGTTCTTTCTTAGGCTACCTATCAGTTAATATAGAATGTTTTACATTAAGATTTGGAAACTAAAGAATGCATAATTAGGAGTGTACCATGTCATGCAAAGACTATGTAATACTAAAAAAGATAAAGCAATTACTCATTTAAAGCACATTCGGCAAATTTTCCTATCATACTGCTATTCTCATCACTGGATGAAGGCTGGATATGCATTATTTCTAAAATAAACAGTTCATGAGTTAACACTAAAAATTAAAAATGTGTCAATACAAAGCAAATGGTAAAGATTAAACATCCAATATCCACACAATCATTTGTAACTGCTACAATGGATTTGAGAGGGAAACCATAAGTTTACAAATCTCTCTGTAAGCTATCTTAGAATACTGCTCTGAAGCCCTAGCCACTAAGTCCCCAAATAGGTATTCAATAACATAAAGATAAAACTGCCCACATCAGCTGACGATGTGATAGTGCCTTTAACTTATGCCTTTAGATTAATAATACTGGTTTGTTCCAAGAAAAAAGTTGCACAATAACAAACTAATTTGTTTTCCCTGCTACTCAAGACGTCTTTTCAAACCTGGGTATTGCTGCACATTGTTACCTGGCAGGGAAGGGGCGGTGGATGGTGGTGGGTGGGTGTCATCTACTCATTTTGAAACATTACCAAAACCACGATCCATTCGTCTAATCTGTCCCAGTTTAGCACATAAAATATGTTTTCATTAAAATGTGGTTCAAAGGGGTAGAAGATGACCCAATGCTATCTTAATGCATGGCATAATAAAAAATTCAGCCAAATGAAAGTGGCTGGGGAGAAAAAGGACCAACTCAAAAAGTCCCACTAGTAAAAGCAACTTCCTAGGCTGGATATATAAGATTAATGTTTTTAAATATGGGTCTTTCTTTGGATGTTGACATTCAAAAGATAAAATTAAATTCTCAGAGCAGCCTTATGGTGATTCACCGCCACCTTGGGTAATTCACTTAAATTGACTGGTGCCTCTAAACAGCATTTCTATCCAGGAGTGAAGAGCAATATTAAAGTCAATTCCTGGAACTGTGGGTCTGATATGATTTTTTAAATCCTCAATTAAGATCAGTAGTCACTGAGTCGTTGGCCAAGGACAAACTAACCCCTTATTACTACTTGATTTATATTTCTTTTCAACTGCAAAAGGAAAAAAAATGATTTTTTAGAGTACAAAGATCACAGCAAAACTTACTTGATAGAAACAATGAGATAGCTTAAATATTTCTGCTTTAATTTCAGAAAGTTCTTGTTTTATTCAATGATACCAACATGCATCATTATACTCTAAAAAGTCTAATTCAGTTACCTTTGGTTCTAATTCTTGCTGTTGCTTGTGGAGTGATGTAGTGATATTTTATAATATCTGAGCACACCTACAATTTGAGCAATGAGTGGTTCAACCCTAGTCTAAATTGTGCTTGAAACAGTACTTTTTAAGCCATTGAAGAGACAACCCTTGAAGGCACCAAGTACTGTTAAATTCTATTATACAGATGTAGAAGGGAGGGCTAATAGATTCTAACTGTAGAGAAAGGCCAGTTATGCCTTATAATTTTGATATCCACATCTATTATATTTTAGCCAGATTTGAGACCTTAGAAACAATTCTGTGCCTTAATTAGATATACAATTTAAAGAACCATCCCAACAATAAAGGCACTACCATTTTTATACATTTGGGATGTGATCAATTATTTTGCTTTTAAGACTCAGAGGTATCTGGCCATCATCAGTGTTCAAAGCAGTAAATTAAAATATTTTTGAGTCTTCACCTATCAACAAGTTATTCTGCATAATGAAGAGATTTATTATCTTCTGTACATTTATAGCCATTTCTAAAAACAATTTGTTAAGACAAAAATCTAGGATTAGCCTATAAGGAACATGCACTTTTGTCTTAAACAGGATATAAGAAAAGCTTGAAGCCAAACTTTTCAAATAGGCTTTCCCTTAATTACACAAGCTAGGAGACCTGGAAATGGTCAACATAGCTACTAGCAACTTCCAAGTTACTGTAGGCTGTCATTTTCTACATTTTGCCTTAGACACTAAAATTCAAAAAAGGGGAGGGGTGGTGATTTAAAGAATTTTCCATTTCCTCTGAAACAGACTTAATCTGTGAAAATTTATCCTGTACCTGTAACATTTTCTTAAACCAATTAAGTAAAAATTAATCCACAATTTGATTTTTAATGGTTCTAAAAACCTATTCAATACTTCCTTAATTTAAGTTTTCATCCCTGTGGAGTAGCAGCAAATAATTCAAGTACGATTACTGTAATAGTGGTCTAAAATGTGTGTCAAAAATGTTATCAACATACTAATAAACTAGCTCCTTTCTAAATAAAAATGTTTCTGAATTATCACAATAATTTAAACATATCATTTAAAATCTCTGTTGAAAACATTTTGGTCATCTATGGAAAAAAATGCACTCATGAGATTGTGATTAACCTTATTCACAAACTAGAATTTGAACTGGGAATTAAGTTTCTTGGTGACTTGCTGCCTCCCAACTGCCATAATAACTGATTCTTTACTATACTATAACAGGTATATTAAAGGAAAGGCAATTGTCTAAAAAAGGTAATCCATTAAAAAGTATTTCCTTTTATGCACTGCAACTAGAACTGCCACATTTAACAACAGTCTAATTTTTGTTATTCATTTTTGGCAGTGAGATGTGGACATCTTTTTCCCAACATGAAAACATTAAGATACACATAACTTCTTGTGGCAAAATTTACTGTTAATTATATTTTAACTGAGAAGTAACATCATGTGTGGTCGATTTTCTACTGAACAAAATGATTTTGAAATAGAGGGACAAGAATGGTCAGTTTTAACGAGACATTTTAAAAAATTCACATTTTCACAACAATGTGACAGATAGATTCAGACAGTTAATCTTTAACACAGAATGCTGTAATATTTTACACTGTGATGCTTGGGGAATTATTTTTAGAGAGTAACCAGCAGTCTGTGTAGGAAGCAGAAGCCCATGCTTCCAGGAATAAATATGAAGAAGCAGCTACTGCTCACTGCCCTAGGACAGGTGAACTCCAGAAGGATATCCTGCTCCAGTTTAAAAACTATACCATAAGACCAGACCTTTTCCCAGTTCCTAAACTCTGTTCTCCCTTAATAGTTTTTCTTTGTAATACATTTTTCTTCCAGCCATCCAGGCTCCAGCCAGTGAGCAGCATTCCCAAGGGGAGGATTCAGATTTCCATTCTTTCACACTAAGAAGGGCGTCTTACAAAAGGTACACAGATAGAGAATAAAGGCATTTTATACAGAAGCAGTAAAAAATTTACAACTGAAGCAGTGACAGAAATCAGGTTAATAGCTTATCTGAAGTTGCAAACTGATTGGAAGGGTCTATAAGATCAGAAAAGTTTGGCCTACGGGTTCGTGCAAATTTTATCATAAAACTGTAGAATTTCAAGCACAGGTAAGTGCAAACACTGAAAGGTGTGGAAAATTTCCTAAAAAGCAATGATGAAGGAAGAGACCCTTCTTACCTCATAAGTTAAAAATCACAAAACAAATTAGAGACTGTTCACATGGGCAGTACTGTACATCATCAGTTTCAAACTGATCTAAGATTCTTGTCGTAGAAACCCCGAAACATCACAGAGGGTAAAGATATTCCAAATTAACCTATCACAAAAAGGATTCCTGTGATTCAACTATCCAATTGCCTATGGCTATCAATTTAGTCTGGCCTGTGGCTGCTTTTTACAGGGAGGGGGTCTCCCATGGCGTACAATGTGTTTTTCTAAGCTGTCCAGAATGGCCACAGCAATCTGTTGGACATGGGGATCAGTCTGTTCATGTTCTTTGATGTTGTATAAATGCTGCAATCCTCCCTCCTCAATCAGCATGCTGCAATACCTTGAGGCTGAAAGAAAATAAGAGAAAAAGCTTTTCTTAAATCACTTAAAAATTATTTCACAAAAAGAGTTATTTTTTCACTTCAATTTTAGCTGTTTTGTTATTGACTACTAACATATGCTACAGCTTGTTAAATATCTTTGCAATGATGTTATGTCTATACTGCAAGGTTCCACAGATAACTAATACACACACCATGTATATATTTATATTTACATTTTATTTTTTAACAAATATTTTATTTATTTATTTTTAGAGGGGTAGGGAGAGGGAAAGAAAGAGAAACATCAATGTGTGGTTGCCTCTTGCATGCCCCCTTGGGGACCTGGCCTGCAACTCAGGTAAGTGCCCTGATTGGGAATAGAACTGGAGATCCTTTGGTTCGCAGGCTGGTACTCAGTCCCCTGAGCCACACCAGCCAGGGATGGGAAAAAATTTTATTTCTCCCCAAATCACAGGTAAGATAGGTGCTGTTATACTTTTACCCATTTCTTGTTTTTTAAAAAATAAACATTCTTTTTTAAAAATTTTACTCTTCAATTATACTTTATATTCAATATTACTTAGTTTTAGTTTCAGTTGTACAGCATAGTGGTTAGATAATCATATACTTTATAAAGTGTTCCCCCTGATATTTTCAGTACCCATCTGGCACCATACCTAGTTATTACAATATTACTGACTACATTCCTTATGCTGTACTTTACCTTCCCATGACTATTTTGTAACTACCAATTTGTATTTCTGTCCCTTCACTTTTTCCACCCTGTGCCCCTACTCTTCTTTCTGTTTTAATTTAACGGCACTGATATTGTACATATAATTTTATTTATTTTTAAATATTTTCTTTGCCTTTTGATACTAAAAATATTTTTGTACAGTTGACTTTTAAACTTTTTTAAGTTTTAAAGGTTGCCAATTCAGTTCCCAATCAGGGAATATGCCCAGGTTGTGGGCCAGGTACCCAGCTGGGGGTGTGCAAGAGGCAACCAATGGATGTTTCTCTCCCTCTCTTTCTCCTTCCCTTCCCCTCTCTCTGAAAATAAATATTTTTAAAAAATTAAAGTTTTTTAGTTTTAGTAATTTATTAAAGTATAATTTATACACAATAAATGAAATAAAATTTAATCTATGTTTTGATAAATTTTGCTAATGTATACACTTGTATAGCCACCACCACAGTCAGGATACAGAATATTTTCAACTAAAACATTTCCTTGTGCAATTCCGCAGTCCATCTCCCCTTCATCCCTCATTCCAGGAAACTACTGTTCTAATTTCTATGACATGGACTACTATTGCCTGGTCTAGAATTCCATATAAATGGAATCATTAAGAATGTATTATTTTATGTCTACTTTTGTTCAGCATGTTTCTGAGATGCATCCATGTTGTTACATATATGTAGTAGTATTTTTTTTTAAAGAATGTATTTATTTTATTTTTAGACAGAGGGGAAAGGAGGGAGAAAGAGAGGGACAGAAACATTGATGAAAGAAACATTGATCAGTTGCTTATTGCATGCATCCCAACAGGGGACCAAACCAGTAACCCAGGCATGTGCCCTGACCAGGAATTGAACTGGCAACCTATCTCTTTGTGGAATGACACCCAATCTACTGAGCCACACCAGTCAGGACTCTTTCTCTCTCTCCTTTTTTTTTTTTTTTTTAAAGTTTTTTCACTTTCTTGATGGTGTCCTTTGAAGTACAAAAATTTAAAAATCTTTTATTACATCCAATTAAACTCTTACTTTTGTCTCTTACTCTTTTGGTGTTCTATCTAAGAAATCATTGCTTAATTCAAGATCATAAAGATTTATATCTGTTTTCTTCTAAAAGTTTTAAATGCTCATGTTTATGTAAATGTAGCTCTTACTTGTAGGCCTATAACCCATTTTGAGTAAATTTTTATGTATGGTATGATGTAAGGGTTCCAGGTACTTCTTTTACATATGTCTACTCAGTTTTCCCAGCACCGTTTTGAAAAACATATTCTTTCTCTACTGAACTGTCTTGGTACCCTTGTCAAAAATCAACTGACCATAGATACATGGATTTATTTCTGCACTCCCAATTTTTTACTTATTGATTTTTTAGAAAGAGAGGAAGGGAGACAGAGACATTAATTTGTTGTTCTACTTACTTATGCATTCCTTGGTTGCTTCTTGAATGTGTCTTGACTGAAGATTGAACCTGCAACCTTGGCATATTGGGACAATGCTCTAACTAACTAAGCTATCAGGCCAGGACTGCATTCTCAATTCTAATGCATTAATCTATGTGTTTACCCTAATGATGTCGAACATCTTTTCATGTGCTTATTCTCCATCCATGAAGGGTCTGTTCAACTCTTTTGTCCATTTTTATAAACTTCTATTATTTTCTTATTACTGAGCTTTGAGAGTTGGCTATACATTATGAACACAAGTGCTTAATTAGGCATGTAATTCACAGATATTTTGACCCAGTGTGTATATTGGCTTTCCATTCTCTTAACAATGTCTCCTAAAAAGTAGAAATCCCAAGCCTCGGACTTCCAGTCAAGATGGAGGTATAGGTAGACATTCTTCACCTCCTTGCACAACCATAGAAAGAATTAAAACTAGATCTCAAAACAAATAACACCCAGAGAAGCAAGCTGTGTGGAAGTCCGACAACCTAAGATTTAAAGAAGCCACATTCATCCAGATGGGTAGGAGGGGTGGAGTTGCAGAGATGGGTGGAGAGACGTGGAGATGTACTGTGGAGCAGAAAACCAGCGGTAGCAGAAGAGATGGTGCCACATTCATGTATGGTGGATAAAAATTGGGAGAGATACCTTGGGAGCAAGAAATCCCAGCCCCAGCCCAGACCACAAAGCCCAGGGTTGCAGCACCAGGAAGATAACTCCCTGTAACTTCTAGCTGTAAAAAACAGAAGGGGGTTGGGCAGTGGAAGAAAATGCTGGATTTTCAGGGGACTCCATTTAAAAGGCCAGCACAGACTTAGAACATACGCAAACCCACCCACCCACTCTGGGATTTACCACCAGGACAACAGCTGGAAGGGTTCTAGTCACATGTGGGAAGTGGGTGAAGCGACTGGAAACAGGGTAAGTACTGGGCAAACCTCCAGAAGCCAAGCAGTGGCACTGTCTCCTCTCCGAGTCCTCCTCCCACACAGAGCCACAAAGTGGTAAAGCAGGTTGCCCTGCCCTGGCAAATACCTAAGGCTCTGCCCCACACAATTTACAGGTTCCTTTTCTACAATAGGCCATGCTACAAAGAGAGGGAGTCAAAGCAGCTCTACTTAATACACAGAAACAAACACAAGGAGGCTGCCAAATTGAGGAGACAAAGGAATATGGCCCAAATGAAAGAACAGAACAAAACCCCAGAAAAAGAACTAAATGAAATGGAGATAACGAACCTATTAGAAACAGAGTTCAAAACACTGGTTATCAGGATGCTCAAAGAACTCACTGAGTACGACAACAACATAAAGGAAGACATGAAGGTAACACTAAGCGAGATAAAGAAAAATCTACAGGGAACCATCAGGGGAGGGAAGGAAGCCAGGATTCAAATCAACGATTTGGGACATAAGAAAGAAAGAAGCATTCAACCAGAACAGCAAGAAGAAAAAAGAATTTAAAAAAACGATGATAGAATAAAGAGCCTCTGGGACATCTCCAAACATACCAACATCTGACTCATAGGGATGCCAGGAGAAAAGGAAGAGAAAGTAGTTGTAAACTTAGTTGAAAAAATAATGAAAGAAAACGTCCCTGATTTGGTGAAGGAAATAGACATACAAGTCCAGGAAACACAGAGAGTCCCAAACAAGTTGGGCCCAAAGAGGGCCACACCAAGACAAATCATAATTAAAATGCCAAAGATTAAAGATAGAGAATCTTAAAAGCAGCAAGAGAAAAGAAGAGATAGCTAAATGGGAGTTCTCATAAGACTGTCAGCTGATTTCTCAAAGGAAACCTTGCAAGCAAGAAGGTACTGGCAAGAAATATTCAAAGTGATGAAAAGCAAGGAACTACAACCAAGATTACTCCATCCAGCAAAGCTATCATTTAGAATGGAAGGGCAGATAAAGTGCTTCCTAGACAATATAAAACTAAAGGAGTTCATCATCATCAAGCCATTATTACATGAAATGTTAAAGGGACTTATTTAAGAATAAGAAGAAGATCAAAACTATGAACATAAAAAGGGCAACAAATTCACAACTACCAACAACTAAATCGAAAAAAACAAACTAAGCAAACAACCAGAATACGAACAGAATCATAGATATGGAGATCATTTGGAGGGTTATCAACTGTGAGGGGTAAGGAGGAGAAGAGGGGTGGGGTGGGGTGGGGAGAGGAGGTCCAGGAAATAAGCAGCATAATTGGTAGGTACAAAATAGACAGAGGGATGTTAAAAGTAGTATACGAAATGGAGACTCCAAAGAACTTGTATGCATGTCCATAGACTTATGAACTAAGGAGGGGGTATTGCTGGAGGGAAAGGGTGTACCAGGCAGTGGGGGACAAAAGGGGGAAAATTGGGACAACTGTAATAACATAACCAATAAAATATATTTTACAAAAGTAAAAAAATAAAAATGAAAAGAAGTCCTTGAGCTTGATTAAGACTAATTTAGCAATTTTTTTCTTTCGTTCTTTACCATTTACTACGCCTAGCCACATTTTTGTCTCATCAATTCTTCACAAATTTAGTGTTTTTTTAATCTAAAAGGTAAACAAGCTTCATCCTTTGGTCACTTCTTCAGATCTCTATTCTCTTTTGCAAGTTCCCATTTACTTGTAAAAATTCAATAAAATTTGTGTGCTTTTCACTTATAAATCTATGTTTGTTAGTTTAATTTTCAGACCTGTGTGTTCGCTTGGGATGGCCACCTGGGTCCATGAAATAAGTGGATATTAGGGTACTGCACCATTAGAGAAACTAAATCTGGACTTACTCTCCTTGTACCCTCTGAGGTGCACAGTACCAGAGAGTCAAGAACTTTTTCTTCCCTTGTAATGGGCAAGGTGATACTCTTCTAAGAGTAACAATTTGATAAAGAATTGGAATTGGTAATTAAAATATTGGTTATCTAAAAAGGGGAGTGGAACCCTAGCTGAGTAACTTAGTTGGTTATTGCAACGAACCGATTAGCCAAGATTGTGGGTTTGATCCCCAGTCAGGGCACATACAAGAGTCAACCAATGAATGTATAAGTGAGTGAAATGACAGGTTGATGTTTCTCTCTCCCCCTTCCTCTCTCTCTCTTTAAAAAAAAAAAAAAATCAATATGTAAAAAGGGGAATAAAGGGGTAGCGGGGAGATATACACCTGAAAGGCTAGCTTACACACCTTCCCAAGCATATGATCACAACTCAGTATGAGTGGGACCAAGGAGCACCCCCACTAAATATTTTTCTGTTTTTATGGTGGACCTGGAGGCAAGGGAGTGGGAAAGGATGTGGGTATGACTATGTAATTCTTGTCATGGCAGAATATTGGTGTAATAACTTTTTTGTTTTCTTCGTCTTTATCCCCATATCACTTCAATGTATGAAAACCCTCCTACCTGATGCAGAGGTCATAGGACCAGAGCTGCAACTACAAATGCTGAAAACAACGATGATACTGAAGAAGAGCAGAATAGGCCACTTCAAAATGTGCCACTTTAGCATGTGGATTATTTTGAGCTGAAGGCAATCAAGACCCGATTAAGAAAAACTTACCTATTCTATAACTATCAAAAGGAGTTTAGATAGGGGGTCTGGCTCAGAAAGTGAACTATTACCAGAGAAAACTTTTACTCAAATGACCTATCTGTATCACAAAGCAAACATCTTATTAACAAACATGTGAACTACCTTCCTCCCCTTTGAAGCCCCAGGCCTCTTTCCCATTCCTTAGCTTAGGATGGCATATAAGCCTCATGGAATGCTTATCCTTGAGTCTCTTATTTTTATGGGGCTCCTATACATAAGAAATTGAATAATTTTTCTCTTATTAATCTGTATTATGTCAATTTGATTATTAAACCAGCTATAGAACCTGCAAGGGCAGAAGAAAAGTTTTTTCCCTGCAACAGTTTTGGCAACTACAAAGGGACCTTCTCTGGCTAGACACTGTTCACTCTAGGCCCAGAGAAGCTGAGAGATCCTGCAAACTCTGACAAAAGACTGCATAACGTAAGAATTCTTACCCTCTCAGTATCCCAGATCTCTCCCTTCAGGATCTGATGGAATCTAGACCGGTGAGAGTCCTTTTCTTTTACAAAATTTCGATTAGAAGAAAATATTTGTGTGAACTAGTTCCTTGAGTATGACGACTTTGGTAAAAATTAGTTTATGAGTATTTTTGTTTTCTCCTTATCCCTTTCCTCCCAGAAATGTTCATTTTTTAAAATTTGGTTTTCATTTTTTTAAAAGATTTTACTTATTTATTTTTAGAGAGAGGGGACAGGAGGGAGATGGGAGAGAAACATTGATGTGCAAGAGAAACATCATCAATCAATCAGTTGGTTGCCTCTTGCACATCCACCAAACCGGGACCTGGACCACCACCCAGGCCTGTGCCCTGACAGGGAATCAAACTGGCGACCTTTCAGTTCACAGGCCTGTGCTCAATCCACTTATCCATGGCAACTAGGGCTGATTTTGATTTTTTACAGGGAGAGTAAGAGAGAGGGAAAGGGAGGGGGTGGAGAGAGAGAGAGATAAACATCAATTTGTTGTTCTACTTTTTTTTTAAAGATTTTTATTTTTAGAGGGGAAGGGAGGGAGAAAGAGAGGGAGAGAAACATCAATGTGTGGTTGTATTTTGTGCATCCTGCTGGGGACCTAGCCTGCAACCTAAGCACATGCCCTATACTGGGAATAGAACCAGCGACCCTTTGGTTTGCAGGCCTGCACTCAATCCACTGAGCCACACCAGCTAGGGCCATTGTTCCACTTAATTATGCATTCATTAGGTGACTATTGTATGTGCCCTGACCAGGGATAAGGCCCATAAGCTTGGCATATTGGGGTGGCACTCTAACTAACTAAGCTACCCAGCCAGGGCATGGGTCATTGTTTTCTTTTGTCTCTGTCTTGTTCTATGTCATGAGAACTTGGCTTTATGACCAGTGAAAATATTCTCTCTGGTCTCTGCCAGCCAGAAGATGCAAATCCTGGTGTGTATCTGGTGGACAACTAAGTAGGCTATGACTCAAATAAGCCCTTTGACTGTGCCAGCGCTCAGTGGAGTTTGTTGTAAGGGGTCCTGGTCCATGAGGAACCTTTGTTGTCTCAACCTTTAGTTGTTCTTTCTTTTTAAAAAAATTCTCACCAGAGGACATGTTCGTAATTTGTTTTTAAGAGGGGGGAAGGGAGAAACATCAATCATTTTCCTCCCATATACGCCCCTGACTGGGGTTCAAATCCACAACCTAGGTATGTCCCTAATTGAGAATCGAACCTGTAGCCTTTTTGTGTATGGGACAAAGTTCCAGCAAACCAAGCCACACAGCCAGGGCAACCCTTGCTATTTCATTGGTGCTGAAAAAGTCCAATTCCAATAGTACCTGTCTGGTGTCAAAAATTATCAGGTTTGTGACTGAGGAGTCTCATGTTCTCTTAGGAAACTAGAAATACTGTTTATACTATAGCAGTCTTACCACCTGTGACAATGAAGTATGATTAATGTCTCTCAGTAAAGCTTTGGTTTTTTTTTCTTCCATGTACAGTCTTGCACAACTTAGTCAGATATATTCCTAAGTATTTCAAAGTTTTTGATGCACTTGTAAATGTCATTTTTTGCATTTATAATGTTTGTTGCTAACACACAGAAATGTACCCTGGAACCTTGCTAAACATACTTGTTAGATTTAGTTGCCCTTTTGCAGATTTCATGGGAGTTTTCTACATAGATAACCATATAACCTCTGAATGGAAACAGTTTACTTCATTCTTTGCATTCTGATGCTTTTCGTTCCTTTTTTTGATCGTACTGGACAGAGCCTACATTACAATGTTCAATAGTGGTAATACTGGACATCCTTGCCTTGTTCCTCCTGATCTTAGGGAGGAAACATTCACATTTCATTTTTCACTTACTTGAGCTGTAGGAATCCCTTAGATGACCTTTTTAGGACTATAGCTTGAATTTTGTCAAACTGCTTTTCCTGCATCTATTGAGATGATCAGATTGCTTTTATTTCCTGTTCTGGTAATAGAATGAAACACATTGATTTTCAAATGTTAAACCAACTTTGCATTCCTAGGGCAACTTCCATAGTCCTTTGTTTTATATTGCTGGGTTCCACTTGTTAAAAAGTTGTTAAGAATTTTCTCATCTATTTTCATGAGAGATATTATTCAGTAATTTTTTTTATGTCTCTGCCTGGTATTGACATCATGGTTAATTCTGATACTCTTTTTCTTTTTTGCCTCCTGCCCCCGCTTTCTTTCTCTCTAAGTTTCAGTTTGGGTAGTTTCTGTTCCTATATATTCAATTTCACTGACTTTTTATTTTGTGTTATCTACTCTTAAGCTCATTCTGTTATTTTTCATGTCAAATACTTAAAATTTTGGCTCTAGTACTTCTATTTTACTTATTTTTTATGTTTTTTTTCTTCTATTAATATTTGTGTTTTCTTTTTTAGAAAAATATTTTATTATTTATTTTAGAGAGAGTTGAGGCGAGAAAAAGAGGGAGAGAAGCATCGATTTTGTGAGAGATACATCAATGGGTTGCTTCTCACACACCCCCAACCAGGGACTGGCCTGCAGTGCAGGCAATGTGCCGTGACTGGGAATCAAACTGGTGACCCTTTGGTTCACAGGCTGGCATTCAATCCACTGAGCCACACCAGCCAGGGCAATATTCATGTTTTCTTTAGAATCTTGGAATATAGCTATAAAAAATGTTTTGAGGTTCTTTTCTGTTAATTCCATCATCACTATCATGTCTGGGTCTGTATTAATCGCTTCATTTTCCTCCTCATTCTTGTTTTCCTACTTCCTCATCCAGCAATTTTATCATATACTCACCATGTTGTAGAGTGTATAGATTTTATTTTTTTTAAAGTATTTGCAGAGCAGTGTGACCATTTCAATAACTGTTTTTAAGCTTTGTTAAGGTTACCCTAGAGCAGACTTTATTTTGGGGCTAGTTTGATCTCTTCTGGCTCTTCTGGCATCTGTAGGGAATGCCCCCGATATTAGTTTTTTTGCACTTTTTGGAACTTAAAATATTTCCCAACCTTGTATGAGCTCCAAGTGTAGTTCAGTTAGAAGGTCCTTGGTATGTATTCTTTCTCAGGCCTCAAGGAGTCTTATCCTAGGCATATATAACTTAGTAGTCAGCCAAAGACTCAAGAAGCCCTTAGAAAGATTTCTGTAGTTCTTTCTAGATATAGCTGGCACCTTTGCATTACCTTGCCCCCAAAATTGCAGACACCTCAGTCTCACTGAACTCTGATTTCTGTATCCTCAGTTCAATAAAATTGCTGTGTTGTGCTTAGTTCCCTCGCCCTATGCCAGGGTTTAATAAACGTTTCCAGGAAAAAAGCGGTGAGACTATAGAGCTCATCTCATTTGTTTCCCTCCTTTCAGGGATCAGAATCCTTCGTGCCTTTTGCGTAATGTCTAGAAAGAATTGTTTCAACTTTCCCCACCTCTCCCTGCCCCAATTTTCTATGGTTTATGGCTACAGAGATAGTCTGGTACCAGTTACTCATAACCCAGAATGTAAGTTTCTGCTTACATAATTTTCTATTAGGTCTTCTTAATCCACTGCCTAGATATTTCAACATTATTTACCCTTCTTATATTGCCAGACCTCTAGGTTATTTAGAGTTATTTGCTATTAGATATAATTGTACAATGAGTATCTCTGTAAAAACAAGTGTTTGGGTATAATCTAAAAATTAAAAGGTAGACTATCAAATGTGCATCAACAGGGAAGTAGCTATATGTATTACTGACAAGTTCATTGAATGAATGTATAGCATATGTTTTGGGTTGAATTGTGTCCCCCTAAAAGACTGTTTAAAGTCCTAACCCCCAGTACTTCAGAATGTGACCTTATTTAGAAGTAGGGCTGTTGTTGATGTAATTGCTTAAGATGAGTTTATTAGGATGAGTCCCAATCCAACATGACTGGTGTTACTAGGAAAAGGGGAGCCCTGGCTGGTGTGGCTCAATTGGCTGGAGTGTTGTCCTGTAACTGAAAGGCTGTGGGTTTGATTCGTAGTCAGGGGACATACCTAGGTTGCAGGTTCAATCCCTGGTCTGGGCACATACGATACTTATTCTGGTTGTGTACAGGAGGCAACCAATCAATGTTTCTCTCTCATATTGATGTTCCTTTCTTTCCTTTCCTCTCTCCCTAAAAGCAATGAAGAAAATATCCTCAGGTGAGTATTTACAAAAAAAAGGGAAGAGATTTAGCCACAGAAACAGACACACACAGAAGAAGATGATATGAAGATACACATGGAAAAGATGGCCATCTGGCTAAAGTGATAATCTGCAAGACAAGGAATGTCAAGGATAGTCAACAACCAGAAGCTAGAAGAGGTAAGGAAGAATTCTACCCTAGAGCTGTTAGAAAAGGCATGGCCCTAATTGATACTTTGATTTTAGACTTCTAGCCTCCATAACTGAGAGACAAAATAGTCCTGTTGTTTTAAACAATCCATTTGTGGTACTTTGTTATGGTAGCCCTAGGAAACTGATGTAGCATATAACAGAGATTATGTGATTATTATAAATCATTTTGTGAAAAGCTTTCTAAAAAGTGGAACAAGCAGCCCTGACCAGTGTGGCTCAGTTGGTTGGGTGTTGTTCCGCAAAGTAAAAGGTTGCTGGTTAGATTCATGGTCAGGGTACATGCCTGGGTTGTGGGTTTGCGTGTACAAGAGGCAATTGATCTGTTTCTCTCTCACAGTAAAGTTTCTCTCCTTCTTTTTCTCCCTCCCTTCCATTCTCTCTAAAAATAAATAAATATTTTTAAAAATACAGAAAAATGGCCTGGCTAGTATGGCTCAGTGGACTGAGTGCCAGCCTACAGACCAGAGGGTCGCCAGTTCGATTCTCGGTTGGGGCACATGCCTGAGTTGTGGGTCAGGTCCCCAGTGGGGGGCGCACGAGAGGCAACCACACACTGATGTTTCTCTGCCTTCCCTTTCTCCTTCCCTTCCCCTTTCTCTAAAAATAAATAAAATATTTTTTTAAATGGAAAAATGTTCATGATAATGTATGAAATAGGTACTATTATTGTTGCCATTTAACAAATCTGGAAACTGAGGCCCAAGCTTAAAAATTTGCTCAAGATGGCATCCAGAGTAAGTGGTGAAACATGTTCTGGTCCAGGCAGATTCCTGTGTGTTCATAATGACTGTTATACTATCTCTTAATTGTTAAAAGCTATAAGCAGCATTAAAACTTTTCAATGCAAACCGAGAAGTAAATTCCATTTAAATATAAACAAAATAAGCCAGGAAAGCAAGAAAGTAGGTACCTGAACTACCTGAGTTGGAGATAAAATATTCTAACATTTCCAAAATTACAGTACATTTTAGAATAAATTCTCCAGAGTGGTCATTCCATAGCATAAACTTAAAAAAACAAAAAAACAAAAAAATGCTGAAATCTAAAAGTAGTCACAAAAACAAACACTTATATGAAAATATACTATTATCTACTTATTATGTTTTACTTTCTCCCATGGAACTGTGACAAGTCCATTCCTTGAATAATAAGGAAAGCAGCCTAGAGATTAGAGGCTGAGTATAAGATGGGATAGACTTCAGAAGCTAGGGGGTTCTCAGAACCTGTGTGTACAGTAAGAGGAGAAAATTTTTATAGCAGAGGTCATTTAATATAGCTAATAAGGCAGTCTTATGTTTATGAATGAACAAGACTGCTTCTGGGGAATTTATTAGGAGGTGTGAGAAAAGCTTCCAGGTGTAAGTTTAGGTAGGTACAAAGCAGTTTTTCTCTGTCCCATCCCATTCCCTAAACCATCCTCCTCTGTCCATGTAATAGAGAAAAGCTTTTACTGAGGTGCCTTTCTGTGGTATGCGCTGAGTTTTCATCAAAGAATGCAAAGAGAAAGACTCTAACAAAATGTTACTGCTATTTACTATAAGACTATTGTTGAAAACAATTCCCACATTTCCTATATAAGGATATTTATAATATGGCCACTAGTAAGGTCCTATGAAAGAAATTTTATTTGTAGTTAATTGCTTAGAAAAGCTTTACTTCTTTCTCAGGATATCAAATGTATTTTTCCTCTAATATGAAAAAAGAACCATGTAGCTGATTATTTGCAGCCCAGCCACAAAAAGTATATGAAGCACTACTGTGACCTAAGTATGTATTAATATTCTATTTTCCCTCCATCCTTTATTTTCTTTTCCAAATTATTTCTCCTTGGTCCTAATTTTTAATTTTAAAAAACTTTAATTTATATTTTACTATGAGTGTTTCTATGTGTTTCTCGTGCAATGTTTCAAATCTTTTATGGAAGGAGCTTATATTAATAAATAACTGACAGAGAGTTGCATCATAGCCTTCAAAAAAGAGTGACATAAAACCTAATCTAAATGTTTTGTTTTTCCACAGACCATGGGTACAGAGAGCAACGTATTGAAAGAGAAAATTTTATGTAGATGAGGACTGGGCACTAGAATGTACCATAAACACTGGATCTCTTAAGACCTTTTGCTCAACAAATGAACTCACTGTAGGCTCCTAATCTTTATACTCCATGATGTTAGAAGCGTTAAAGTTTCATTAACCATTGTCATTCAGTATCTACTATTCCCAAGCTCATTCTGAAAGAAAGATTTAGTTTATAACCTAAGATTCTCTCACATTGTATTTTTTAAAGTCTGTGTCCTTAAAAATCACTTCAATAAGCAATTCAGAAATGGCTTCCCTATGTAAGGAGAATATTCCTTGAAAAAGAAAACCATAGTTTCTTTCTGGTACATACGATTCTTGCTGCAGACATGTTGCATGGCCCAAACTGCCCACAGCTGGACTCCTGGTGTTGTGAAACAGCCAAGTAATGGGAAAAAAGGATTAAAGGACCTAAAAGTTCAAAAGAAAAGAAAAGGTTACTACACCCTACCCTTAGTGTCATTTTCTAAAGCAGTGATTCCTGAGTTTTTAATTTTAGAAATTTCATCCAACTATTTTTAAACTAATATGAATGAGCTATAGTCAGTCTATCTTTCCTGTCTTAGCCATTTGAAAAGGGACCATATTCTGACAAGCCTTTTTGTTTTTAATTTTTAAAAAGATTTTATTTATTTGTTTTTAGAGAGGAGAAGAGAGGGAGAACGAGAGGGAGAGAAACATCAATGTGTGGTTGCATCTCATGTGCCCCCCGCTGGCGACCCAGCCTGCAACCCAGGCATGTGCCCTACACTGGGAACTGAACCCGCAACCCTTTTGTTTGCAGGCCGGTGCTCAATCCACTGAGCCACACCAGCTAGGGCCACATTTTGACAAGTCTTGGTAGAGAAGATGGAAGGTGACTAAACAAGGTACTAACACAGAAATTTATTTTTTTAAAAAGTACTTTTTGGCCCTGGCTGGTGTGGTTCAGTGGATTGAGTGTCGACTTACAAACCAAAAGGTTCCTGGTTCAATTTCCAGGTATCCAGTTGGGGGCCTACAAGAGGCAATCAGTTGATGTTTCTCTCCCTCTCTCCCTCCCTCTCCTCTCTCTAAAAATAAATACACAAAACCTTTGGAAAAAAAGTATTTTTTTTTGGTCTTGAAGACACACATTTAAAGAATAGCAGATCTTGGTTGGAAAGCTTAGAAAAGAAGTTAGTTGATAACTAACTGATAGAACACCATGAAGGAAGTCTAGAATTAGCATTCCTATTTCTCCTGGTCTTTTGCCCCAAAATGAGTAGAACATAATTTGGGGGAATCAAAAATGTTGGAGCATTTATGGAGCAGCCAAAAAATTAAGTTGTAATAATATTATTTATGCAGCAATCTGAAATACTTCAGGTAATTAGTAATTAGCTATCAAGTCATCTAATTGTCATAAACAGAGTTAGGCATCCAGTATGCACTATAGTAAATTATTACAAACTTTCCCTAAACTAATCTGGTGTTATCTGTAGTTCTCCTTTATTTTTTCCTTTTTCAATTTATTTTTATTTTTATTGTTCAAATACATTCGTCTCCATTTACTTGCTACCACTTTCCCCTGTCCCACCCACCCATACTTGTAGTTCTCTTCATGTGTTTTCTGATTTTTGGATCTCCTTGCATTAATATACTGTTTCATGTTCCTAAAATCTTATATCACCACTAAATTATCTCTCAAAATTTGGCTCACTACCTTCTACCTCTGGAAGCTTCTGACCATTTTCTACTGCAGATTTAAGTACGCGCATCTTTAATTTTATAGCATTCTATCAACAAACTGGAATAGTAGTGAATAATAGTGAATAGTCTGATTAATATTTGGTCTCCCTCACTAGGCTGTAAGGTTCTTATGTGCAAGCACCACATTTTCCTCCTCTTTGAATTTCAAGAGCATAGAATAAGTCCCTGGCACTCATCTTTAATAAATGTGGAATGAAGGAAGGACTAATGAATGAGGGGAAACAGAAAAGTAAAAGACTTTGCTTCATTTAAAGCCAGTAGAAAGAGAGATGCCCAAGTGAAAAATTATAAATCTAGTAGGAATGACATCTAAGCAAGCGAAATGACTATGTTACTGTCTTAATATTAATTATCTTGCTAATTACCTGTATGCTACCATCTCACACTCTGGAGTTGGCCACTTCAAAATAGCTGAATGCTGTAAGACACAAGACACACAAGAAAAGATTACAATATTTATTAGCACTGCATTATTGCATTATAAAGTTTTGACAATTTAATCACTCTGAATTAATATTTGTATGCTTCCAGAAAACACCAAATGATCTTACCAGATCATCCAGAAGAGAATTCCTCTGGCTACGGCTCAGTGTCCAAGCTTGTTCACCTCTAGATATTAAATGGGCAATAATTCCTGCTGCAAAGTAACTGACCTCCACTTCAACGCTATGTAGGAGGCTACTGATATGGTCAATAAAATCCTTCCACATTAATTCAGAATGTAATTCTTGTACTTCAGCTATATTGTTCTGGAAAAAAAGATATAAAAAATTTAAAGTAATATGTATAGTAAATGCCTAATGACCCTTTGTATCCTAAGAAACAACAGAGATTGCAATGATTTAAACATGCATTTACATATGGACAATAAGTAAAGACTGTTGCTCTGTTAGTACAGTGGGATTGCAGGTGATTTTTTTCTCTCCTCTCCAAACAAAATAATAAAACAGCAGTGAGTTCCTTTTCAGGCAAAATGGCAAAATAGATAACCTAAAATTTTCCTGACATAAAATATCTAGAAGTGCAGGGTAAAAAAATAGTTAACAATCTTCAAATATGTAATTTCATTTTTTGGAGTAAAAAGTACATATCACCAACCTACAGGGGCACAGGACTGGGTTTTAATAGCCATGCAAGGGCAGAAGGTAAAGGCTAAGAATTAGAACTAAGACTTCGCATACAAAGGAAGAATTTTCAAGGTGTTACACCTCAATAAAAGATTAGACTGACATAGATACATGATGAAAACCCTATAAAGATAAATATAGGTTAAAAGTAAAAGAATGGGAGAAATAAACTGTGTTAACATTAGTCAAAAGAAAGCTGAAATGGCTCTATTAATATGAGACAAAGGATATTTCATAGTAAAGAACATAAGCTTATCTATGTTCATTGCAGCATTATTTACAGTCACCCAAGATATGGAAGTAGCCCAAGGGTCCATCAGTAGATGAGTGGATAAAACAACTATGGATATTTAAACAATGGAATACAACTCGACAGTGCAAAAGAAGAAAATTTTACCCTTTGCGACAGTATGGATGGGCCTGGAGAACATTATGCTAAATGAAATAAGCCAGTCAGAGAAAGACAAATACCATATGATTTCACTCATATGTGAAATCTAATGAGAAAACTGAACTAACAAGGAAAATGGGGACAGACTCATAGATGGAGAGCAGGATGACAATTAGTTGGTGGGTGGGTAGAGGAATTGAGCAAAAAGGAAAAAGGACTCATGGACATGGACAACAGTGCGGTGATTGCTGGGGGAAGGGGAATATAACAGGACTAAATGGTAATGAAAAAAAGTACAATAAAGGAAAAAAAAAAGAATATTACCAGGGTTAAAGGAGGTAATTTTATATGACAAAGGGACCAATTTAATCAAGAGAGGATAACAGTTTATGAGCCTAACAGCAGAGCTTCAAAATGCATGGTGCAAAAATTGATACAACTGTAAGAAAAAATAGACAAATCCACTACTAGTTGAAGCTTTTGACACTCTCATCAAAAATTGCTAAAACAAATAAAAATATAGTAGACTTGAACAATATCAGCTAACTAGATCTAACTGACATTGATAGAACATTATATCCAACAACAGCAGGACATACATTATTCTCAAATACACACGGACCATTTATTAAGATAGAGCATGTTCTAGGCCATATATAAGTCTCAATAAATTCAAAAGAACTCAAACCAAACAATGGCTGTCATATAACCACAAAAAATTAAAAAATGATGGAAGGTGGGGCCAGAGACTTAAACATTTTAAATACATTTTTGCACTGGTTCACCAGTTACAAAAAGCATGTATTCTTTAAAAATATTTTTTTAAAAGGCATTTTTTAAGCCCTCTGAGATCTGCTTTTCGTCTTTTAATGACTTAAGCCAACTTCTGTATCTAATAATCCTCTGAACCTTGAATAAAACAATCAAATCTACATTCTTTTTACCCACTAATCTATGCCTCTTATGACCTAATTCCTCAAGAATAGAGGTCTGCTCCGAAATGGCTTTTACTATATGGCACTTTGCCTGTTGCAGTGATTAAAACATTTGATCCTTCATCTTTGCCTCAAAATCCTAGAGGACTCACTTTTACCTACATCCAACACGTTAACAGAATATCTGATTTGTTAAGCAGTCTTTTAAGCAGTAATTATTAATTACCAAACATTGCATCTAAGAATACTTTTAAGTTAGTGACATTTTTAATGGGATTTTTCTGATTATAAAAAGTAAAACATGCTCAGGGTGATGCTTTTACTATACCAAAAAATATAAAGTATGTAACTCATGTTTTTCCTTTTAATGTGGTAAAAATCTTAACAGGTACATATAGTTTTATACACTGCTTTTTTCACTTAATTATAATATATATATTTTCTATTGTCATTAAGTGTTTATAAATAGAGTAGCAACTTCAATGTATTACTCAGGTCGAAAAAAATTACAGCTTTAAATTTAGCCAGAAATACTCATATCTTACCAAAAGTCCTAGGACTTTCTGTTGAATGGATGACTCAGTTGGAAAAGACTGTAAAAAGAAAGAGAAACCTATAAGTAAAGAACCAAATATAATAAATAAATTCTTAAATCAATAAATCAATCAATAAATGTCAAAGCTGTAGGCTAAATTTCCATTCTAACCTCTAGAACTCTCATGAAGAGTTCTAACCCTTGGTTTTCAATAAAGTGCCTGCAAGTGGTTGGAGATTCATCTGTGAGGTTCCAAAGTGCACTCAAGGTAAATTTCAAAGTAGTGTCCACCGAATTTTGATTGGTTTTCTGCTTCACTATTTGAAGAAGTTGCTGAAAGAAGGAAAATAGAATTAATTTCTCATTATTGAATTGTTACTGGAATTTTTAATGGTAATAACCATAAGTCCATGAGGTTTAGTCTCATGGTTTAAACATTTCCTATTAAGGATTTTATAAGTACATAAAACAATCTCCTCGATCAGACTTTTCCTTCAAGAAAAAAAGCATAGGGACTTCATGAATACTTCTATATTATTTTGATCATACCTATAGTTTAATAACCTGTAAATAAAATTAAAAGCAAAATGATTAAAGCTTAGAACCAACTATCTTACCAATTGGTCTAATATATACTCATTTCAGATCCTGGAATAAAAAAAGGTGAAGAGGGTGAAGAGGAGAATGAAGCAAACAGTTATTTAGCAGCAGCAAATTATATCCCAAATTGTAGTAGTGCTATCCCCATTTTTTAGAAGAAGAAATTGAGTCTGAAGTATTAAGTAATTTGACCATTGTCAGCTTAGTAAGAGAAAGTAAAAACTGGAAGATCTAATTCTAACTTCAAGTTTTTCTTATGAAAAAAGGAATGAATGAAATAGTAAGAGAATTAAAATCTATATTGGATTTAAATAAGATATCTTGAAATTCCACTTGGCAATGATCTCTATTAGAGCTTTAGCCTAAGAAATTTAAAGTCTGAAAGATAAATGTTTTAAGACCTACATAAGGCATCCATAACTCCATTTTTAGATTATATTTTGGGGCGTAAGAGGGAGCTCTGCTAAAACAGATGCAAGAAAACATTAATGAACACTTAAAGTTACATACAATTCAGGAAAAAAATTTTAAGAAACACAAACACTGCCCTGGCTGGTGTGGCTCAGTGGACTGAGTGCTGGCCTGTGAACCAAAAGATCATCGGTTCAATTCCCGGTCAGGGCACATGCCTGAGTTGCAGGCCAGGTCCTCTGTTGGGGGCATGCAAGAGGCAACAGATCGATGTATGTATGTCTGTCTCGCACATTGATGCTTCTCTCCCTCTCTTTCTCCTTCCCTTCCCCCTCTCTAAAAATAAATAAATAAAATCTTTTAAATAAATAAAAATAAAATAAATAGATATGAAAGTAATAGGTGATTAAAAAAAACAGAAACACAAACACGTAAGTGCAATTATTTAACCTAATAGCAAAGTGGCAAAGAGTGTGCCATTAGAATCGGGTTCCCTGAGCTTAAATATAATCTCTGCATATGATTAACTGTGTAACCTTGTTCGCCAATTCTTTATTTCCTCATCCATAAATTGCAGGTGATAATTAAAAGCTAAAAAAAAAAAGCTAGCTATCATCATTGTTACTCCTCCTCCTCCTCCTAATTTCTCCTAATTCCTACTTAAACTAAGCTTAATTTTCCCCCAAAGCATATGAGGGCTATTTCCTTACAATCTTTGAATATATCCCCAGCCAAATTTACTGAAACACATATACAGTAATAAAAAAAATTATAAGTCAAATGTCATCCCTGAGAATAGTGAAAATAAATAAAATCAGTATTCTTTTCTACTCATCTAATATATATATTGTATTTTGTGCTAGGCACTTAACTATATATTCCTTCATTTACTTTTTTCCTTTTCATTTAATTTTCATAATAACTGTATAATGTATTTCTTAATCACCCTGAAGAAGATTCATGTGACTTGTCCCAAATCATGCCACTAGTACCAGAATTATAAAGAAACCTAGATATGCCAACTTACAAGTCCCTATTCTAGCCCTGGCTAGATAGCTCAGTTGGCATCCTGATACTCCAAAGCTGAAGGTTTGATTCCCGGTCAGGATACAAGAATCAACTAATGAACATATAAATAAGTGGAACAACAAATCAATGTTTCTCTGTCTCTCTCTAAAATCAATAAACTAAAAAAAAAAAAATTAAACTCCACTTACCACCACAGCCTTCTCTTTATATTACTTTTTTCATTCATCTTTATTATTATACTTATTATATTATATTACAACTATGTCTACATAGCTGTTTACTATACTGTGAGTTTCTTATGGGAGGTTATTAGAAATATAATTAAGTGTGAATCCCTAACATTTTAAGGTGGTAGGTACTGTATAATTATCAATCAAATGAATGACTTACTTTGTCATTATACACATAATCTGTAAGTCAGAATGAGAGTCTCTCATTTGACTTTTTTTAAGATATTTTTATAAAGATTTCAGAATAGTTTTGATCTTTTTAAAAATTTTTATTTATTTTTAGAAAGAGGGAAAGGAGGGGAAAAAGAAAGGGAGAGAAACATCGACATGAGAGAGAAACATTGATCAGCTGCCTCTCGTAGGGACCCTGACCAGGGACCCTGGCATGTGCCCTGACCAGGAATCAAACTTGCGACCTTTTAACCTTATGGGACGATGTCCAACCGTCTGAGCCACAACAGTCAGGGCATCTCACTTGACTTTTCTATCTATTATGGTTGTCCAAACACCGCATGCCGAGATTATAACAGGAAGTCCTTATGTGGACTTTTTGCCTCCAATCCTCCCTAAGACACTGTTCATATTTATTCTCTTTAAAGCTTTTTGACTTTTCACTGTTCACTATGTTATTTCCTCAACTGTATAGGCAAGCAAAATAATATATCAACTATTTAAATTATCTTCTTCCCCAAAGCATCTAGCACAATCTTATGCCTAATAATAGTCTTTGTATTCTCTTCATAAATTTAACAAAAATCACAGAATTTTAGAATTAGATAGGATCTTAGGGCTTATGTACACTCCAATAGTTCAGGTAATTTGTCTAAATTCACAAAATGATATACAAATTATATCCTAGGTCATCTGACTCCTAGTTTAGGGCTCTTTCCATTTCTGTTAAGGAGTATAGCTGCCTCTAGGAAAAGAAGTGAATACACTCATTTAGAAGTAACAAAAATAAATTTTAAAATATAAAACATCAGAAGATACACACACTGCCTGAAAACAATGAAAATGAAAAGTGTCAGTGGTCTGTGTAGAGGAGGTAACAACTTACCCTGACAATGAAGAGCTCAGCACCAAGTTGTGCAGTTTGTTCTGTAGAAAGCTGCAAGCAAGCAGACAGAGTAAATGTCCAAGAATCCAAAAGTGTGACTTTACTATCATTCACTGTAACAGATTCCAAAGGCAGTACTAACTAAAATCTCTGATCAATCTGAAATTTTGCAATATTGAATGCAGCTTGAATACGTAGACTGGCAGAGTGGCTTACTAACCTTTGTGTTTCACAGATTTTGGGAAAATAGTAACTATAAGGGGACATTTGAGTTCAGGTACCTTGGCAGCCAGGATTGAAATGATAGCAACCGCCATCCTTTGCATGTTTTGATCCTCATGGTTGCAGAGCCACTGCATGACAAGCTTGGCTGCTTCAAACCTGAAAACACACAAATGGGTTTATGAATTAATCCTGGAGACCCAGGCATAGTTTCAGAGCCCAGGCTGGAAACTAACACTACAGTTTAAGTGGGTGAGAAGGAAAGGAAAAATTACTCTTAAGTAATAGAGAATAATAATTATACTTAGTGTTCTGGAGATGGTACCTCATTATTCATTGACAACACTGGGTAAAGAAACAAGAATCAAAACTATTTGGCATTCATCTTCTAAAATTATAACATTTCTATTATATAGTGATTTCTATACTGTAGTAATAAGTTAAGTATTTTCTAGGTTCCTCACAGTAACTAGCACAATGGGAATTTATTCTTTCACAAACACTGAGCTCCTGCTTTGTGCCACCAGACATTATTCTTGGTGTTAGACACATAGTGAAAATAAAAGTATCTCTACTCTCATAGGGCTTACACTCTAGAGGGGAAAAAAGATTAATAAATCAGATAATAAGTAAAGTCTGTGGTATCATTAAGTACTGACATATGCTACAGATGGAAAAAAGCAGGGAAAGAGAAGATATGAAATATTGAAATTTTAAGTAGGGTGGCTAGGGAAGGTCTCACTGAAACTTTTGAAGAAGTAAGAGCTAGACATGTAGAAATCTAGAGTAAAAGTATTTCAGGCAGAGGGACTGAGAAAAACAACAACCCTGAGGCGAGAGTGCACCTACCTGGAGGTTTTGAGAAATAGAATGGAGGCCAGTGAGGCCATGGCAGAGAGAACAAAGGAAAGAGCAGTACTAAGAAATGAAGCCAGACTTCTAGTCAAGATGGCAACATAGATAACACGGCTTGCCTCCTCACACAACCACATCAAATACCCCCCACCCCCAAAGTTACAGTAGATTGACAAGTCTTTTAAGTGCCTCTTAATCAAGAGATTTCTTTTACAACTCTCTCTTCCCCTCCCCATCTGCTTGCCATTTATTTGGTAAAGAAATTGGACTCTGCCCTGTAGAAATTCTCAGTCTGGATTTTACTGATTATAGCCCTGTGGAGCTATTTAATACGTTCTTCTACCATCAATATTTCCTATAAATTGGTAGCTAGATTTAGGCATTTAATTAGATTTATGCTTGATTTTTTGGGCAAAACTACTTCACAGATTGTGTTGTACTCTCTTGTCAAAGTTACCTTTCTTTTTGTGGTTTTAGCAGCCATTGGTGTTTATTACTTATATCCATTAGTTAATTAGGAATTATAAAATAGTGATGTTCTTATCCTATCATTCTTTCTTGATCTAATAGTTGAAATACAAATAATTGAATACATCCACTATTTGATTAGCCAGTAACAGAGTTCATATAGGAAAAACAGGATAAATGTTTGATTCTTTCCCTTTATTTGCCAGTTTTCGAAATGAGTGGTTTACTATAATCTTCTAATGATGAGCAATAGTTGTGGGTTTGTTTGTTTTTTATAGCATATGCCAGGGAGTTTCACACTGAGGCATCCCAGAGAGCTGTTTAGGACTCCTTATATTCCGTATGCTTTACCATGATTAGGGTTGGTGATAGGTAACATCACAGGGCTGACTGAGCCTTCAGGACCCCAGCTATGAGGAAAGACAACTGCAGAGGTGGAAAATGATGTAGACCTTGACAGTTTCAGTTCACCAACATTTAAAAAACAATTATTTTTATTCCCACTTCTCACTCCCTCTCCTTTGGCAACCATCAGCTTATTCTCTGTGTCTATGGGTTTGTTTCTGTTTTGTTTTCTTTATTCATTTATTTTGTGTTTTTTAGATTTCACATATAAGTGAGATTATATAATATTCTCTTTCAATGTTTGACTTATGTCACTAAGCATATATATATCCTCTAGGTCCATCCATGTTGTCACAATGGTAAGATTTCATTTTTTTTTTAATTATTTCCTTTTTAAAAAAATTTTATTTTATTTTTCAATTGCAGTTGATTCAATATTATTTTCAGGTGTGCAGCACAGTGATTAGACACTTATATAACTTACGAAGTAATTCCTCTGATAATTCTAGTACTTACCTGGCACCATACACAGTTATTTACAATATTATTGACTATATTCCTTATGCTGTACTTTACATCCTCGTGTCTATTTTGTAACTACCAATTTGTACTTCTTAATCACTTCACTTTTTTCACCCAGCCCCCCAACCACTCTCCCACCTGGCAACTCTCAGTTTGTTTTTTGTATCTAGAGTCACTTTCTGCTTTCTTTGTTCATTTATTTTGTCCTGTGATTCCACATGTAAGTGAAATCATATGGTATTTGTCTTTCTCTGTCTCACTTATTTCATTTAGCATAATGTCCTCTAGGTCCATCCATGTTGTCACAAATTGCAAGGTTTCATTCCTTTTATTTCTGAATAATATTCCATTATATAGATAAATGGACCACACCTTCTTTATCTATTCATCTACTGACAGGCATCTAGGCTGTTTCCACATCTTGGCTTTACTAGTAATGTTGTAATAAACATAGGGGTGCATATATCTCCTTGAATTAGTGTTTCTGTTTTCTTCATATGAACTGGCATTCTTCTACAGTACATTCTTAATGGGTCTCTGCTTCCATTGCTTTCCCTTCTATTTGTGCCTACACATTGGTAATAAATAAATCTGTCAGAGGACTTAGGAATGATATCACTCCTTACTCACATTATTTTAGGACTCTAGCAATAGGTCCATACATTCAAATCTTTTTTCCTGGCTTTCTGCAAAGTGGACTGCTCATTAGTCCCTGAATATACCCACAATTATGAGGTAATAAAGCTGGTATTTAAGAGGACAAATTCTGAAGCTCTTTAGATTTTTGGGTTTAAATTCTAGTTATACCTAGCGTCAATGATGATAATAAAGTAAATTATTTTATCATGTGAGGCAAAGCAGTCAAGTCATTAAAAACATAAACTTGCCCTAACTGGTGTGGCTCAGTTGGTTGAGCATCATCCTGCAAAGCAAAAGGTTGCTGGTTCGATTCCCAGTCAGGGCATATGCCTGGGTTGTGGGTTTGGACCCCAGTCAAGGTGCATATGAGAGGCAACTGATTGATGTTTGTTACATTCATGTTTCTGTCTCTCTCTCTCTCTCTCCCTCCCTTCCCCTCTCTCTAAAAATAAATAATAAAATCTTTTAAAAAAATCAAAACATCATAAACTTAGGAGTCAGCCTGGATTCAAATATCACTTTCTACCACTTACTAACTTTGGGACCCTGGGCAAATTCCTTAATCTCTCTAAACATCAATATTGTCATCTGTAAAATAGTAAGATCTCCATAGGATTGTTGTGAGTACTAAATAATATCACATATCATGCTTAAGACTTAGTACAGAACGTGGCACACCCAAAGTTTTTGATAAAGGTTATTTTTTACTAGTATTATTTTTGACTTCCTCTGTGCCTTTATTTGTGCAGTTCCCAAAATATAAAACAATCAACTCAATTAGCTTCACCTTTAAAACAATATAGATGGTGTAATAACCAGAGGCTCTGAGTCACTCCGGATTTAAATCTAAATTCTGCTCCTTACTACTTTATCATCTTGAACAAATTACTAAACATCTCTGTGCTTCTATTTCCTCATCTGTAAAATGAAGATTACAAGAGTAACAATTTCACAAGACTGTTGTAAGCACTGAATAAGCATATATAAAACTCAGCACAGTACCTGGCGATATCAATGTTTCATACATGTTCTCTTTATTATCTCAAATGCCATCACTAATATGAAACCTTTAGTGATCACCAATCAGATTGAACCTTTCCCTCCTTACTTGGGGGCCCAATGTATTCTATCATCCTTTTCTATGAAAAATTCTATCTTCTACTATACTCATTCATTCATGCTTCCCTCCATTAAACATCCACTCAAGCACTAGAAACAAAGAGATTAAGCAATCACAGTCTCTGACCACAAAGAGACTCAATTCTAGTAGAGCACATTGGCTATAAAATAAAATTAGTAATTTACATGAGAAAAATATAGTTATAGTTTATCCAAACTATTTATTTAAAATGGTAAATGGAATACCTCATTCCTCAGCCAGGCCAGGTAACAGTGTACTGTTAACAAAATTAAAGTAAATCACAACAGAATTGCTGCTTGAGGAATATGCTTTTCATTAAATAATAAAGTATAAATTTCTTTTTCAAAATAGCATCATTAAAAAATTATATTTTAAAATAGTAATATTTTTAAAAAATCTCCTTTTTAGCTCCCAAATTATAACATCTTTATACTTACTGAAATCCAGCCTTCCTTTAACCTCTGCTTAAAAGTTTCTTCTTAAAAAGTTTCTTTTATAACTCAGTATCAAATAGAGGTATGATACAGAGAAAGGAACACTGAACTTAGAACTAGGAGACTTATAGCCTGGCAGTTACTAGTCACAAGATCATGAGCAAGACATTGAATCTCTATATGCTTCAGTTTTTTCAGCCCACATTACTGTGTGGATATTTTAAAAACTATAATCAATAGAAATTCTTAAGCAAAAAGCTATGGAAACAGGGGCCAATCTGCTATCATGAATGTCAAGGCACTAAACTAGAGAAAGTAGATAAGGCAACACATAATCCCATCCACTTTATTAATCATACACCAGAGATATCCTACCTGGTAAGAAATAACCCAAGACAAATTTCTATAAATTCTGTTTTGTCCCATTTTAAGTTATAGGACTATCACTTGCCTGTTAAATGGAACATCTTGAAGGATCCGGTCACTGCAAAGTGAAAGGAGGCAATTCTTCTGTAACTAAAGAATCAAAGGGAGAAAAAAAATCCTGAATAAAATATTGCTTTGTTATTTTGTTAAATAGGGATAGCTCTATTTAAAAAAAAAAAAAAAAAAAAAAAGGGAAGAAGACTGATGAAACACCGCTTATTTCTTACAATCTTTATTCTGGTAACCTACTGTTGAAAGACTGACTTCCACCAAACCCATATAAGTTTACCAGCACATATTTTTATTTCTTTTCCATTAGATGAGAAATAGGATAATAAATAGAATTCCAGCTAATTTCCCTCTGTTCTGGAAAACTTTGGGTTGGTCCTGCTTTGCCTTCTGTCCACCTGGCTTTCAGAGGCCATAAAAAACAAAGCCTGAAGTTTGTCTAGTTTGAGGGAAGTAGATGTTCATCTAGTTCAAACTTGAAGTTCAGCTAGTTTAATGATCCACTCATGAATCTGAGTTGCCATTTTTACTTGGTTTTGGACCTTGTGAGTATTTTTTACTAACTTGCCAACTCATTGCTAAATTTTAAAAGTTAAAAATATCATTAAAGAAGTATTTTGAATTTTCATCTGGAGGATAGGCTATGTTATAGAGCCTACCATACTGCTAGAAATAGAAAATCCATGTCTTACTCATTTCTCTATCCAAGTACCTGATAGTGTCTGGCTCAGAACAGATTCTCAATGCCTGTTTATTGAAATTATCACAGACTCAAGATCTAGGCTGAAGACAAGTTTTATATGGCTCGCACTATTTCCCTCAATGTTTAGATTTAAATCCTACTGAGGCAGGAAATACATGCTGTAGTTTTCTACTTCTCTGTTGTCCTACACTCAGTCATGCCACAAACTTATTACTTCACTGCTTCCAAAGACGTTTGAATTCCCAGCCTTGGTCTACTAAATTGAATTATATGGAGGTAGGAGATAGATAAAAGACACTGAAAGGACTATTTGAATGGAGATTCCCATACTCTTACCTGCTGATGATTAGGAAAATGTTCCATGGCTTTGAGCAGTAAATGGGTCACATCAGCCAGGAGTCGGACAGGCATTCCTGCAGCTAGATCTTGCTTGGTTAAGTTAAATACACAGGCGCTTGCAGCAAGTTGCACTGGCAAATTCATAGGGTGGTTTCTCATCCCAGTGACCACAAGCTGAAAAAAAAAAATTAGTTCTCTTAATCCACCTTACAGACCCAGGCCCTCTTCATTTAACAACAGTATTTTGTTGATGTATAAAAATTTCTAAGATATCTTCAGTATCTTTTTTACCCACATGTGCAAAAGCCTACGACATAGCAGTTACTCACTAATACTTAGTTCCTCCCCACCTGGTGGAGGTAGGTATCAAGTTGTTCATGTCCAGAGACTTTTCTGTAAGGCTAATGAATCCTTTCTATTCAGGTCATTTATCTTTGTACTTCTGAGACCCAGTACAGTGCCTGTTATATGCTTAACACTAAATAAATTCTTACTGACTTGAACAGAGTAAAACAGATGCAAACTTCACTTTCAGACACAATTGGGTACATTCTTCTGATATGGCAGTAGACTAAAATTCACTTTCTTTCTTGTTTTTTCTTTTATTTTTATTAGCATTTATTTTATGCTGAATTTACTCCTGAGCCATAGTGTTTGTTTTTTCACTTTCTCCTGGGATGTATTTTTCTTCCATGCAACTTCCTTTTCTGGTTTAGGAACAATCTTCTCTTTTTCAATAGGATCGTCTCAATGTGGCAGAGAGAGCTCATGTACAGGTTAATCTGCCCATGAGCTCCGTAAATTCTGTACCACATCTTGGCAACTTTGTTTACCCGCATGTGCTCAATGACCAGAGAATCTACACCTAAACCCTAAAGTTCAGTGCTACTCTCTGCATTTTAAAGCATATGCAGCAAAAGTCCAGCACTGTTTTTGGGCCACTGACCCTGTATCTTGTTTTCTCCCACTATTTGGCCTGGGCAAACTTGCCAACTCCACCATTCTAATGACAGAATGGCACACATTGCTTCTGTAAAGTGACACCCTTCAGATTCTTGGTGGCTTTTCAGATATGCATACCCTTGATGGCCTGGGAAGTTTCATGAGAGTCCTTAAAGTGAACACAAGGATTTGAATCTCTTGCATGATCTTGTGGGGTTTTCTGGGTCAAGTGAATAGCAAACCATTTTTAGAGATCACTTTAGACCACTAACGGGAAAAGTTAAACTTTACTTTCAAATGCCAACATTCAGTGTCTTAAGAACACTGCTATAGTTACAGTACCATAAAATCCATTCACTTTGCTCTGGTCTAGATCATTATTTTTCACCTTTCCTCTCTTATCAAACACCCAACATATCCTCCCCATTCCTCATTATCAGCTGAAACCTTGCTACCAACTACACTGAGAAAACTGAAGCAATCAGAAAAGAACCAGATTCTCACTACCACATGCACCCCCTTACTAGCATATATACATGATACCTTCTTGCCTGTTAACATAAATGATCTTTGTGGGCTCCTGTGTAAATGTAATCCCTCTACTGTGTGATACACCCTTACTTTCTTGTCTATTCAGCTAAATATTGTTTCAGCTGTTTTCCCCTCTCACTTTACATCATTTAAAAATTCTGCACTAGGTCATTCTGATCACCATATAAACAAAGTATTTTTTAAAATTTATTTTTTGTGTGTATCTATGAGTATTTTTTCTGTATTTTTATTGCTGACACTGTTGCAAATGTCCCCATCTTCCCCCCAAAAAAGCTATTTTTGCCTCCCATCTTAAAAACAAACCCACCTCCCTCAGCCAACTACCATCTTTTTTCTTTGCTCCCTTTTGCAACAAATCTCCTTAAAATAATTACTCATATTATTATATTTATCTGTGTATCATTCTCTGAATGAATGAGTAAATATTTCAGATCAGGACTAGAGGTCTAGTCTTTTGTTGCTAAAAAAAAAAAAAAAAAAAAAGATAATGCATATACTAAGTGCCAAATATCCTCTGGTATGTATGTACTTGTTCCTATCCAAGTACTCCATTCTCAAAATTTATAATATCTGAAGGTTAAGTCATTTCTGGTTGTGTCCTTTACTTATTGTTATTTAACCTCACAGACTCTCAGTTACACGATTTATAAAATAGAAGATACAACTTCTCAATTGGGATTGTTGTGCCCACCAAATGAGGTTCCATATATGATATAGTCCTATCCTCACTGGCTTTAAATATAAATTGAATGAAGATTATCTTGGGGAATTATTAATGCAGATTCCTGTATCTAATCTAGTCTTTCTGAATGTACATTTCTTGGGGTAGGGTTCACAAATCTGCTTTCTAAAATAAGCAATATTCCAGACTTCTGGTGGACAAAGACCACATTCTCACAAACAGAACCCTAAGCAATCAACAAAATTAAGAATCTTCCTCTCTTGCTCTTTAAAAGCTGTCTTGGTTAAAATAAAATGGATTAGTTATGAAAGCACAGGAGGTTCATAAATGGCACGGAAAAGTGCCTTATGGAATTTCAATATTGTATTCGTAAAAGAGCCTATATGGAAGCAACACAGGGCTAATATATACAGCAATGTCCTGATTCCAGTCATATACTTCCATTTTCTACTACAACTGTCAAAAAAAAAATCACACCAGTCTCTGGTTTTCGATAGTTAAATATAATCTGGAAGGCATTTATATTGCTTAATGAGACCACTATAAAACTTCAATAACATTATGCAACTATCTTCTCTCTTTACTGCTAATAACTGAAATTACACATTATCAGTCCTATTACCAAAAAAAAGTCAAAAACTAAATGCAAATTTTCACCAGTTTTATTTACAAAACCATCATCTATCCAGGCAGATAAGTTCAAAATTTTCATATCCAGTTTCTTATTCTTACCTTTAAAATTTCTGGCTTTGTTTTTTCCATCACATGTGTCAGGCTAAAAAGGTGAAATAGAGCTTCTCGGACAAAGAATGCCCGTTCACTGTACCGCTTCAATGCTTCTGCAATCTGAGTTTCATTGGCTTCTCCAGACACCTTTGAACATACCCAGAAAATTAGTTTTCAGGATTCTTTTCAACTCTCTAACTTTCTCTACCCAAACATCATTTGTAGAGATGGCACCCAGGACAGCTATGTAAGGCTTAAAACAAATAAGAATGATAACTTTCCAACTCACCCAGAATAGTCATCCTATAGAGGTGTACATATGCTAAAGAGATATATATTTTAAGATAGGCTAAGACCCTACTCTAAGTCTATCAGTAAAATTTTCTACACTCCATCTTAAATAAATCTCAAGTTACTTAACATCATCTATAAGGTCTCTTCTTAAGATTAAGCTTTTGTCTGCCTCTTAAGATAACCCTCTCCCCTAAGATACAATGTTAGAGCCACACTGGTTTTTTTCCTGATCTTTCAGTAAGCCAAGCTCTTTCCCAGCAAAAGGCCATGATATATAATGCCCTCTAACTAAACTCTTCCTCTCTTTGACTAATTTCTACTTAACTTTCCCAATTCAAGTTAAATTATATTTCTTTAACGAGGCTTTCTCTGTACCACCAATCTAAATCAGATTCCTCTGGAACATCTCCTTCAAAGCCATTATCATAATCCTCCCACTAAACCGATCCATTCATCCTGTATCCCAACAACTAGCATTATGTGTGCCTCACAATAAGCATTCAGTAAGTATTCATCACATAAATGTATTAATTAATTTCCCCAGATTTATCAAGCTCCTATTCAGCATCAAGAGGTTCTGTTCAAAGTTAAGTCCACCTAGGAATTTCTCATTTATACAAGTCAATGCACTTAAACTCTGGTTCATGTACCACTAGGTAATCAAATGCATATAACAAGAAATGGCTCTTTATAAGTAATCCGGTAGGTGGAAAAGAAATTATTGGAATAGCACCATGATCCCCAATTAATTAACAGAACTAGATATAAAGTGTCAATAACTGTAACATCACAGAAAGAAAACAACCAGACATTATGTACTTCCTTAATGAAATAGCACAACATTTTAAAGGTCCTGCCAAAGATATCAAACTTGAGTGCAATTAAGCCTCCAAATCCAGCTGCGAATTTGCAGAAAATTCGAAGACAGAAAAACATGTACCAAGAGAAAACAATCAAGAAAATCTAGATTGAGGGAAATTCTACAAGTCAAAAAGGCTGGATTCTTTAACAGACAAATCATAAGGAAAAGAAAGAAATGGAGAGGGAACCTATAAACTAAAAGATACTCAAAAGACATAATTTTGAAAAATGTGCACGACTAAATGCCTAGAGATAAACAGTTGGGTCATAAGACTATAAGGAAAAGCAAGGATATTATAATTAGAGCAAGGATCGAAATTACTTTTGTGGAAAAGAGGGAGTTATATTCAGGATGGGACACATGGAAGAGCTTCAGAATAGCTGACAAGTTCTGCTGATTAACCTGAGTGATGATCTCAAGCGTGTTCACCTTATTTTCACTCACTAAGCTATACATTTGTTATTATCTTTTTTAAAAAAGAATGTTTTTAAAGATTTTATTTATTTATTTTTAGAGAGAGTAGAAGGGAGAGACAAAGAGAGGTAGAGAAACATTGATGTGTGAGAGGAACATCAATGGGTTGCCTCTTGGCCTGCAACCCAGGCATGTGCCCTGACTGGAAATTGAAATGGTCACCTTTTGGTACTCAGGCCAGTGCTCAATCCACTGAGCCATACCAGCCAGGGCCATTTGTTATTTATTTTATTGTAAGGTTTAGAAACATGTAAAAAACTGTCATTCAGAGAGATAGAATCTCACTAAGTTGGAAGACTGAGTCTTCTTTGGCAGAAGCATAATATAAAGTGACACAAAAATAAATATTAAAAAAATACTACGCAGCAACTAGGTTTTATATGAACATAAAATATTCAGGTAGGAATATGCAGCTTTGAGGAAATGAAGAGTTGCATCATGACTGGCATTTCAACCACCGATATGATATGCTACACGGTTTCATAAGAACTAGAGTACAGATGTGCGCCAAGCGACGCATGGGCACATACTGAGTATTGGTAAGATTATACAAATAACAATGCTATTTCTTTACAAATGCTTTTAAAACTACTTATGCATACATATATACACATTGGTTGTGACTATGTATTCAGATATATAAGTAGTAATTGAAAATACAAATTTTGTAAGTATTTACTTCTTTTTTAATCACTCTGAACTTTTTCTTAGATTCTCTTAGATCTGGAAAGACATTGACATACTATGACAAAAAAGATTATAAGAGAGAAATTACTTAACAATGATTTCTGTCAGATTCATTTAGCCAAATTTGGTTAATTCTGAACAGTTTTATAATATATGAAATATAGCCTCAAGTTATCTTTGAATATAAAATTAAAGAATTTTTGTTACTAGAATGTTAAATACTCTAAACCAATTTCACTACCTGTATGTCTGATTCAACAGCACTTCTCTAGCCAGTGATAAATCCTCAAATCAAGCAATCTGGTTTCTCAAACTGGAGCATCTTCAGTTCAATCAATTTCATATGCTAGATCAAAAAACAAGTGTCTGTATGTACTAGTTTCTGCAAACAATTTAGACAGAGAAAATGTCCTCAACCACCAAATTAAGCCCTGTTAAGATTTAATATATGGATTAAAACTAAAGTTTATATTCTAAGGAAGACTTTTCTTATAGCACTCTGTGTATAACTTTATTGTAGCATCTCACACTGGATTAAAGCTATTTTTAAATATGCCTATCTCCTCTCCACTAGAATAGAATTCCTCAAGAGCAGGGGTACTACTGCAGACATCTTTAAAAAATACTTGGTAAATGTTTCCTTAGAATGGGTCAATTCCTCTGCTTAAAAAAACTTGTATGTGCTTTCACTGGATGTTAATTACTGCAGCTTGAGATAAGAGTCTTAGTTCAAAGGAGAAGTCTAGGCTGGAGATTAAATTTGGGAGTCATTAGCAGATAGGTTTACAGATCAAGGCCTGGAACACTCCAATATTTAGAGGCCTGAGACATTAGGGGGAGCCAGCAAAGAAAACTGAGACTAGGTAGTCAGAAAAGTAGGAAAAAAATACAAGATAACTGTAACATCCTGGAAGCTAAGTTAAAAAAGTATTTCAAGAAGGAGGGAGGACAAGATCAACTGTTTCAAGAACTGGGGAGGACTGAATATAGCAGGTTGGGGTCGTCAGGGCAGGGAAGAGTAATATGGGGAAAATGGGGACAACTGTCACTGAAGAATAATAAAAAAAGTTTAAAAATATTTTAAAACAATGATTCTCAACTTTAGCTACACATCACAATCATCTAATCAGCTTTAAAAAATACTGAAGCCTAAGTTCCACCTCTCTGTAACTCTGATTTAATTGTTCGAGCTTCCCAGGTTATTTCTTTTTAATTAAAAACTTTTTTCCAGCTTTAATAAGAATGATTGACATATAACATTGTGTAAGTTTAAGGTGTACAACATGATTTGAGGCACGTATATACAATGAAATGATTACAATTGTAAGATTAGTTAACACAACCATCATCTCACATTACACTTCAGCTGATTTTAATTGTAGTCAAGGTTGAGAATCACTGCTTCAACATTTACAGAGGAGGAAATTAGATAATGATGATAAAGTGTTGCTAGGTTCAAGATTTCAAAGTAATATCAGTTACATTTGTGAAATCAAACTTATTTCACAGAGGCATTGTGGAATATAGATGTCCCATTAGCCTCAATTTTAAAACGTAGGCTAATTCACTGCTCTTGGATCACATCTTTTTAGGATCTTTATCTCAAGATTATTTAGCTAATGTACCAGGGACACATTCCTTTCATCCTTCAGGATGCAGGTCTGGCTTACCTCTTCTGTGAAATCCTTCCTCAATTCCCAGAACACAGGACTTTCTTCCCCCTTAATTTTTACAATTCTCAACTATCTGACCCATTTGTTAGGCAGTTAAGTACAATAATATTAAAATAGTAATTTACATTTTTGTGCTCCTTTCATCAATAAGCCATACACTAGAAATCTAGCTTGTTCCATAACAAGTTGTTAAGTAAGTTCCTCCTACTTCTTGTTGTCCTGCACCTGGTTTATTTGATGTTTCCAAGCCTGGCCCTGGCACCTACTTCTCCAACTTCATTTCATTACTCTCTGACTTTTTACTGTTAAGCTCTAGCCAGATGCCTTCCTTCAGTTCCTTGGATGTAACATGCTCCTTCCTACCACAAATCTTTTGCATATATTATTCTCTCTGCCAAGAGAGAATATGTTCTCTACCAAGCTACTCACCATTAAGATCTTCACTCACTTATTAGTTCCTCAGAGAAGGCTTAAACTAAGTCAAGTCTCTCAAACATTCTCATATACAGTATTATGTGTATCTTCTAGATTCTTAGCACTACTAAACAGTTTAAGGCGCGTGCGTGTGTGTATACATATAAAATAGAAATATATTTGCATATAATATATATATATATTTAAAGTGCACAGACACACATATGACATTTGATTATCCGACTCCCTCATTAAATTACAAGCTCCATGAGAGCAAGATCTTATCTCTCTAGCCTCACCATCAAATCCCCATGTCCTGCACAGAAATAAGTGTACAGAGGCACTTGATAAAATATTCATTGAATGGATAAATAAAAAAGAGTAATTCAAAACCATTTTCTACATTCTATTTTTTTAAATCTAAATTTATAAATAACCTAGGAATAGAATGTTTATAAGATATTTATAATCAACCTTTCCTTCTCCTTTATTGAGGTCAATGATGGTTACCTTGCCATTTTAGCCACAATATTCACTTCTAAACCATACCTGATTCTGCTCCAGGTAAGATCAAAGAATGCTTCTCCTTAAGTTGTATTGGTAATAAGGGAGGGAAAAATGGGGCTCTGGAACTAGACATGTGGATCCAAATGTTGGTTCTAACAGTGAATCATATAATTTCTGAGTCTATGTTTGGCATCTATAATGTGGGGTTAATACCTATGAATATAAAGCTTCTAGAGGATATGATGTATGTTAGAAAATATTAGTTTTCCTTAAATTTGTCACATTTTATGTCAAGGTCTGACTCTGGTACTATCTTCTCCATGAAACCCCAAATTTTCCAGCCAGAAGAAATTTTTCCTACTCTCTTACAGCAACTATACCTATTCTTAGCTTTATAGTGTTTTTTTTTGTTTGTTTTGTTTTGTTTTGTTTTGGGGGATTTGTTTGTTTGTTTGTTTGGTAATCATATCATCATCACTCCTATCAGACTAAGCTTCTAGGAGGCAGATCCTGTATCTATTATTTCTTTGAATGCCAAACTGTGTCACAGCTCAATAGATGTTTGCTAAACTGAATTTAAACCATGAGGCATAGAAAACCTAAGAAAAGCAAAAATTTACTATTTCTGCAATAGAGATCTCCTTGGAGAACTTGATCACCCATCAGATATTCAAATCAATAAGGAGTATCCCTGGTTTCTTTGAAGTGATTCGTTAGAAATGGTATGTTTAAGTGCTTTAAAATATCTAAACATATCATCATGAGAACTATCATTTATCCAAGGCCTACTATGTGACTCACACTTTACATACATAATTATTAATCTTCAGAAGACTTCTGCAAGTAGGAATATTTATTTATAAATAAATAAATGGAAACTCAAAAAGTTACATCATAGCTTGCTCTAAGTCATAAAGTAAGCAATCTAGAACTGTAATTAGGACTCTGACCCTAAAGTAAGATCCTTCCTCTACACCGTGACCTGTTTCATGAACATGTTCCATGTATCGTTACACATTCACCTTAATGGGATCTTACGCAACAAGACATTGGTGAGCCTAACAAAATAATACATTTTTAAAGTCTAACCTTCAAATGCCCTTCTCCTGTGAGGAATTCAGAGTAACCAGCATCAGTGGCCAGCAAACCTACAAACTGCATGCTGGGCCGTTGCTGTATAAAGGCTTCGACAGCTTTATCTGTCACGTGCTTTCTCCCAGAAACATCCAGGGAGACGAGGTTGGGTAGGATGTCCTTTTGTTCTAGTAAACGAAGAGCTATGTCTGATGTAAACTGTTTATCATCTGAAATATCAAGATGATTCAGATGTTTTAGTTCTCGAACAACATCCAATATCTGGGTAGTTGTCATTTTTAAACATTTCAAGTGGTGCATGGTTAGAGACTTGAGTCGATCTTTGCAGGCCAGAAGAGCTGTGATGTCTGTGATCGAGGTGTTAGAAATATCCAGGCTCTCTAATCTTGGCAATGAGGCAACTTCAGCCAGGTCTTCATTGTAAAAGAGAACGTTGGTGATGCTTAATGCTCGCAGGCCAGAAAGTCGACTGAAACACCGTTCATAAGGATCTTCAAGGGAGAGAGTTAATGAGTTCAGCACCAGACACTGGAGATTTTGCTGGATCCATTTATTACTGCCAAGCCCGCTGATGATGTCTGTAATGGTGATGTCAGCATTCACACCTGTTGCATCAAGTTCCACTAACTTGTGGTGGCAGAAGGCTTTCCGAAAAGCAACAGCAGAGATCTTGGCTTTGCGAATGCAAGCTCTCTTTAAGCGCATCTGGTTGCCCCTAAAAATACCTACAGTTCCATCATTCAGTAGACCTGGGGAAAAAAAAAAAAGGAGATATTCAAAAAAATGGTTAAAGAAAAGCTAAAATTTCCAGCATACTTTACATTTCCAAAGCACTCCCATGTAACAATATTTCATTTAATATACATAACAATTGACTTAGATAAAAATATTATTATCAACAATTTATAGATGAGTATACTGGGGCTGGGAAAAGAGGCTTTCCAAGATCACAGAGCTAGTAAGTGGCAGAATCAGGACTGAGGTAGACATTACTGATACTACCATCTGGTTCTCCTTGTCTCCCTGAACACATGAACAACAACATTGCCAGTCCACCCTCAGAGTTAGATGGGGTCACGTGCCTAGTTCTGGCCAACAGGTTGTAAGCTGAAGCACCTGAAACCCAGTGCATGATTTTCCATGCTGTCTTTCCCCGCTATGAGAAATGAGGAGCCTTCAAGTTCTAGACAGTGTAGCTCTATGAGAGTGGAGCTTTCATCAGCCTAAGTCCTAGAGTGACCATGGAGAAAAACCCTCCATGGACTTGCAGAGTTTATGCACCATGAGTGAGGTATAAACTTTGTGTTATGCTACTAGATCTGGGGGTTAATGTACTACTAATGCATTTCTAGCCTATATTTTAAATTTACTATAATACAATATTACACACACACATATCTACATACAAATATAGTTAGCATAAATATCTATAGTTCATTATTAAACCACTAGCTAATAAGATCTAAAATCTTATTAAAAGGATCTAGAGATTATAGTCAGGTCTAGAGACCCCCATCAGGTGAATTCAAATGAAGTAAACAAAGTAACTTCTTGAAGTCCCTAAGAGATTTAAAAAAAAAAAAATCACTCATTATACCAAGGACCAGTAAGGTCTCAAAATGAATAAAAGACAAACTATAGATATCAACATGAGGTAACAAAAACATTAAAATTATTTGACAGCCATGCCTGGTGTGGCTTAGTTGGATGAGTGTTCTCCCACAAAGCAAAAGGTCACCAGTTCGATTACGGTCAGGGCACATGCCTGGGTTGTAGGTTCAGTACCCAGTCAGGATGCACATGAAAGGCCACCAGTTGATGTTTCTCCCTCACATTGATGTTTCTCACCCTCTCTTTCTCCCTCCCTTCCCCCTCTCTAAAAATAAATAAAATCTTTAAAAAATTATTTGACAAATATTTTAAAGGAGCCATCATGAGAATGCTTGAGTGAGCAATTACAAACATGCTTGAAACAAATGAAAAATGGACTCAGCAAAAAAAAAAAGATATAAAGAACCAAATGCAATATAGAACTGAAAAATACAGTAATAGTTGTGTTCAACTAGATGAGAAGGAACAGTGGAAAGAATTAGTAAATTAAAAGATAAAACAATAAAAAATCACTCAACTCTAAACAACAGAAAAAATAATACACTGAAAAAAACTGAAGAGAGCTATTTGTGTAATTGAAGGCTGAGAAAAAGAGGAGAAAGAGGGCAGGGTTGAAAAAGTACTTGAATAAATAATGCTATACACCTATTATAATGGCTCAAATAAAAAATAGTAATAACACCAAAGGCTGGTAAGTATGTGTATAAAATGGGTCTGTCACATATTGCTGGCAGGAGTGTAAAATGGTACTGCCACTCTGAAAAGTTTGGCAGTTTTCTTAAAAACTAAACTTGCAACTACCATACAACCAAGCAAGACCACTCCTGGGTATTTATCCCAGTAGATAAATGGTTATACAAACTGATGTACTTCATAACGTGGACGACTACTCCGAAATAAAAAGGAATGAACTGATATACACAACAATCTGGAGGAATCTCCAGAATAAATTATACTGAGTCAAAAAAGCCAATCCCAAAAGGTTATATACTGAATGATTACATTTATATAAAATTCATGAAATGCCAAAATTACAGAAATGGAGAACAGTAATGGTTGCCAGGGCTTACAGAGGGGGAAGGAGCAGAAGAAAAGTGACTGTTGCTATAAAAGGGCAGCATGAGGGATCCTTAAGGAGATGGAAATCTTGACCATATCAATCTCAATAACCTGGTTGTGATAATGGACTATGGTTTTATAAGGTATTACCACTGGAGAAAGAGAGTATCATCATCTGTATTGTTTATTACCACTCCATGTGAATTAATAATTGTCTTAAAAATATGAAGTTTAATTTTTTTATAAAAGAGATCATGGCAGAAAATTTAAAGGTGTGTTGACATGGAATTAAGGGGATTCCATATGATGGCTTCAATTTTCTTGCTACGAGTAAGTGATAGGAAGTCTGAGAAGAGCAAAGAACATCTGAAACAATCATTAGGAGTACTAATAATGATCAGAGAAAGGCTCAAGAATTCCTGGGCAATGCTGAGGGATCTTATCTTTATATTACTCACCTGCCTCCTTCTCATCATTCAGGTTTCAGCCTAATTATCACCTTCTTGAAGTTTTCTTTCACCATGTAGGCTACAATAGATGCCTTCCTTTTTTACCTTTCCTGAGAACAATGTACTTTCTCCCGCAGAGGATCTATCACAAGTTGTAATTCTATGTTTGTTTGCTTCTTAATTATGCCTCCCACTGGACTATACACTTCATGAGAGCAATATTTACATTGTATTCAATATTGTACACTCAACACCTAACATAGTGTCTGGCATGCAACATGTGGTCAATAATTTTTTTCTTCTCTGGAGCTTCCTTTTTATTCAATTTACTTGTATTGAACCACTTCTGTACTCACTAGTAACTCCTTTCACATATATCTTAAGGATCTTCTGTTACGGATGCTTGTAAAAAAACAAAAGTGGGAATAGACCCTGAATTAAGAAAAATGTTTTCACTGTTTATGCCACAAAATAAATCTTCACATATTTTTAAATGTTAATTTTATTTTTTACAGCTGAAATTTCAGACTCTTCAGTTAAGACTGATTTTAATGTTAGTGACTATCACAGTGCCTTACAAATTTTGCTCTCAAATTTTGATACTGTATACATGTATTTAATAAAATGGGTTACTCCTGGCCTATTTGTGTCGGTCCACAATAATTGAATTTTTTTAATAACTAAGTTTAAGTGCCTATATTTGAAAGTAAATGAATTAAAACAGATACTGGAAGATATTAAAAAAGAAAAGAAAAAAGAGACCCGTGTTTGAGTCCTGGTACCAATATTTATTTGTTATTTGACCCTTGACAAATTGGTCTACAAGTCTAAGATTCCTTATCTATAAAATGTGAATAGTTATATCTCCCTCACAGGGATTACTATAAAGATGTACATAAAAAGCATTTTGCAAATTGAAAGCACTACACAAATATCATTAACTATATTTGAAAGAAATCTTTCTACATCTTTCCCTTCTTTCAAATATAAACATACTGAAGAATCATCTATCTTTTTCCATGGCCTATGATTGTACTTGCTACAATGTATTTAAGCTAAATCTTCCTTTGCTGTCATACAATCTACTTGGGTTGTAGTTGGCAGCCTTCAGATCATCAATTCTTAATTCGCTATGGTCAATGAACAAAGGTAATTAGAACTGTGTATATTTAAGAATCAATATTCTAAATGAAGCTTCCTCAAGGAGTTCTTACATGGAGTGAAGTACAGAAGCCTTAATGTAAGGATTTTTCCCCAAAGGATTTTTTAAAATTTCTTTCTGGTTTAGTCTATAGACAGCTGAGGTGACCAGTAATGTGACCTCCAGATAAGTAACCCCACTAGAATGGGGGCATAAGACCTCAATCATTTAGAAAGTCTACATGGCTGTACAAGGATGTAATCCATGTTTCAATTTAATCTCAAACCTGAATATGTCAAGGTGTATCAATTTAGGGTAGACAGACGTTATTATCATTAGATGGCAATATTCTTATTCTGATACTTAGCTCTTACATGCACATTTCCTGGAAAATTTTGAGCACTGAGACACAAATTGATAGAATGAACAAAGATTACAGTAAGACAATTATAGAACTCAATAAGTAAAACTTTAACATCAGGTTTACTTTAATAAAGACTATTATTAATATCAGCAATTCTTTGAATTAGGTAAATAAGTAACAAATTTTAAGTGTAAATAATAAGTATTTTCCAAAGTCATGATGCTATTAGAAAAATATATTACCGATTTTAAAAGAATTCATGTAACTTTTTCCCCATTTTATTGAGATAATTTTTAAACATACACAAAACGTTATGAAACAACTTTTTAAAATTGTGACAAGGACTGGCAATATGCTCTTTTTAAAAAAATTATGTTTATTGATTTGAGAGGGAGAGAAATGTCAATATGAGAGAAAAACATCGCTCCAATTGGGGATCAAACCTGCAACCTAAGTATGTGCCCTGACCAGGAATCGAACCCGCAACCTTTTGGTATACCAGAGGATGCTCCAAACAACTGAGCCACACCTGCCACGGTAGCAATATGTTTTTTTGCACGTAATCAGTAGTATCCACTTTGGATTATCTGAAGGTGAATATGATTTATTTATTTATTTATTTATTTTTATCTTCACCCAAGAACATTTTTTCATTGCTTTTAGAGAGAGAAACATCAATGTGAGAGAGAAGTATTGATTGAGATTAAATAATTCAGAACAGTTTTTGGTGAGTACAATGCTCGTAATCACATTGAGTTAATATAAATGGGGGCAGCAAGTTATTTTTCTAACCCTCAGTTTTCTCATCTAAAGGCAGCTTGAAAAGAAGTAGAAAATACATTTTGATCAAGCATATAGCCTCTCTAAGTCACTACTCTTGAGAACAACTATTTGGTTAGACTGACTTCAAAACTATTATACTTCCATTATTTTATCCATTTAAAGCATTTGTCACTGTACTTCATTACAAAATAATAAGCATTCAATACAGGTTAGTGGCTCTCATTAGCTATCAGTAGTTGTATTTCAAAAGGAATCTCGCAAAGTTAAAACTTTTAGTTAACATTTACTCTTGATTTACGAGACTAGTTATATGTGTATATATATATATTTAATTTTTTTTAAATTTTATTTATTGATTTTAGGGAGAGAAAGAGGAAGACAGAGAGAAAGAGAGAGAAACATCAGTTTGTTGTTCCACTTATTTACGTATTCATAGACTGACTTTTGTATGTACCCTGAGTGGAGATCACACACACAAGGCGTATGCGAATGATGCTCTAACCAACTGAGCTGCCTGGCCAGGGCCTATATTTAAAGTGAATATGCTCATATATATTTCAATAGAATATGTTAAACATAATCATTAAATTGAGACTAGAAATCTAAGTTTCCTTACCTGTATATAGATGGGATAATAACAACTTCCTTAGGGTTTTTTGAGAAAATTCAAGGAAAACATGTAAAATGCCTGGAATGTACCAGGCAATCAATAAATGACATTATTATTGCCCTATTTTCATTCTACTTTATGGTTGTGGACAAATTATTTTTCCGAATGTAAGAATTTATAAGCCTTATCTATAAAGGTATTTTATGTCTTTCAACTTAAAACTTAAACAGAAGAAAAATCCTTAATACACATAACCAGAATTTCACAGATGAGACTTTCCCAATTTATTTTTAGAATTTGTTTTTGAAAACAGAAGCACTAATGATTTCCCATTTCACAGGTCAAAAACAGAAACTATTTTTGCTATAGTAGTATTTATTGATTATCCTGCTTACAAATAAAGATGTAAGGTATTTTTTTACACCGCCAGACTTCTAAATGGGTATTTTTAAAGTTAGAGAATTTATTTTTGCCATGAGAATGGTCTTCTCAAAGCAAAAAAAAAGAAGAATGAAAAACTAATGTGCCCAGTCCTGGCTGGTAGCTCAGTTGGTTGGAGCATTATCCTGTCTACCAAAAGGTTGCAGGTTCTGATCCCTGGTCAGAGCATGTATGGGAGGGAACCAATAGATGTTTCTCTCTCACTCTCTCTAAAATCAATAAAAATATCCTCGGTAAGGATTTTTTAAAAAAAAGTAATTTGCCCAGGTTAGAAAAGGAAAATACTTATTCTAAAATACACAAAAGTGGCAGGGTAGACAAAGATAAATAAATTTCTTTTCCTGGAATCAGACTCATCTGGCCTTTTCTGTTATTTCTAAGAAAATAATTAAATGACCACAGTAGCACTTCAAAGTCCAATGTCAATTAACAGCACAAATTTTGTTTCCTCTGTTTATATTTTTACCATGAAAGGCCATGGTCTGAAGCAGTCGGTCAGCCACTTCCTGTGGGAATACTCCAGGTTCTTGCAGACACAAAGTTCCATCTTGTCTTGCTGAACAGAACTTCTCAAGGTGCGTAGTCAGGAAATTCAAGCAGATATCAAGTAAAGAATAGGGAGATGCCTCCTCCTTGGAGCCCAAGAAACATAAAAGGAACACAAAAGCCAACAAGTTAGTTTCTAGAAAAATGGAGAACAAAATGTTCATTTACACATTCAACAAGTATTTTTATTCAGTGTGTACCATATGCTAGATACTCTGTTAGGTAATACAACATGTGATCCATGTTTTTAAGAAGTAGGCGAATAAAAACATTTAAAGAAATATTTACATAAAGCTTATTAAATACTATAATAGAGAGCATATTGGGTAGTATGTAAGCATATAGCAAGGTGCCCTAATAAGTCAAGGATGGTGAGGAAAAACCTCAAAGATCACAGCAGATTAATCTTCCTAAATTATCACCCTATGACCTCCCTACTGCTCAAAACTTCAGTGGCCTCCCATGGGCCTGAAGACCAAAAAATGAAAAACAACAACAACAAGAACAACAAAAACCAAAACAACAACAACAACAAAACCCTTAGACTGTTAGATTAATGCTTGATTTTGAAAATCTAGCTTCAATTTACTTTACAACTTGATTTCCCACAAAATCCACATCTCAACCTATAGTTCTAATATGACAAATTTATTTGGGTAAAAGAAAATTCATATTAGGTGTTAGTATTCTCAAAAAAGAAAAAGTTAATCTGGCCCTGGCCGGGTAGCTCAGTTGGTCAGAGCATCTTCCCAATATGCCAAGGTTGCAGGCTCAATCCCTGGTCAGGGCATATACGAGAATCAACCAATGAGTGCATAAATAAGTGGAACAACAAATCAATGTTTCTCCCTCTCTTTTCCTCTCTCTCTCTCTCTCTCCAAAATTAATTTCAAAAAGAAAAGAAAAAAGTTAACCTAGTTATCCCAGTTTGATAAATAAAGAACTAATCAAATAAGCATAAAAATTTAAGTGTAAAGTTTTTAATGAGAGAAACACTCTAAATGTTTCCAACAACAATAATATAATTATAATTATGGTAGCTATGATCCATTAAGTGCTTTCAATATGACTGTGTTGAGTGTTTTACATGAATTATCTATTACTTCACTTATTCCTCATCCCAATTTTACAAAGTAATTCCATTCATAGGTATTTGCCTAAGAGAAATGAAAACATGTCACATAAAAAGTTTTACATGACTGTTTATAGAAGCATTATTCATGATAGCTAAAAAATAGAAACAACCCAAATGTCTATCTATTGATGAATGGTTAAACAAAATATAGTATATCTATACAATGGAGTGTTATTCATCAAAAAAAAAAAAAAAAAGGAATATCAACACATCATAAAATATGGACAGACCTTGAAAACATTATGCCAAGTGAAAGAAGCCAGTCACAAAGGACTATATAGTGTGTGATTTCATCTATATGAAATGTCCGGAATAGGCAAATCTATAGAAAGTGTATTAGTGGGCCCTGGCTGGTGTAACTAAGTGGACTGAGCACTGGCCTGCAAACCAAAAGGTCTCCAGTTTGATTCCCAGTCAGGGCACACACGTGGGTTGCATGTCAGGTCCTCAGTTGGGGCCCTGCAAGAGGCAACTGATCAATGTTTCTCTCCCTCTCTTTCTCCCTCTCTTCCCTTGTCTCTACAAATAAATAAAATCATTTTTTAAAAAAGAAAGTATATTAGTGGATGTCTAAGGCTGGAGGAAAGAAAGGTTGGAGGAAAATGGGAAGTGAATACTAATAAGTACAGGGCTTTTTGGGGGGGAATTTTATGGAATGAGAATTATATCTCAATAAGACTGCCATAAAAATAATTTATAAAACTGTAAATATGAGACAGAAATAAATACATCAAAATGATAATAGTAGTTAACTCTGGGTAATGTGCTATCAGTTTTCTTCTCTGAATAAATCAAACTTTCTGCACAGCACATTATTTCTATAATCAAAGTTATTAAAATATTTATGATATTTTACAGCTTACAAAGTATTTTCATATTGATACATTTAATATTGTAATGACTGAATAAGTTGAGTAACAAAGACATTATTTTATAGATGAGGAAAGACTTCATTAAAGTTAAATGGTTGGCCCCAATGTGGTAAAGACTCCTGCTCTCCTCTTCTTCCACATTAATAAAACCTTTTATTATTTTTTAAGTATTTTATTTATTTATTTCTAGAGAGGGGAAGGGAGGGAGAAATGGAGGGAGGGAAATATCAATGTGTGGTTGTCTCTCCCACGCCCCAACCAGGGACCCAGCCAGCAACTCAGCCATGTGCTCTGGCAGGGAACTGAACCTGTGACCCTCTGGTTCACAGGCTGGCACTCAATCCACTGAGCCATACCAGCCAGGGCTAAAACCTTTTATTTTTCCTGAGCACAAAACCACCTGTAATAAAGACTATATATACAAGTCTCCTCTGTAGCTAAATGTAGCTGAGACAAATAAAAGTTCAGAGGAAATGATCAAATTCAACTTCTGCCTCACAGAACTTTGCCTATTCTTATTTCCTAGGTTGTAACAATGAATTCTTTTTGCTTTTTTTACTCTTCAATGTACCATGTCCCTAAGTGTTTAAAATATAACACTCAGATGAAACAACCTGCCCTTTTACCTCAAATTTCATCTAAATTTCCAAGTAATCTATTTATTTTGTAGAAAAGAAAATAAATGAAAGTTGGGTAACTGTCAGAGGAAGATGTATAAGCCTTCTGAGTACATAATTTTTAGAAGTCATTTTAGTAGAACAAAACCAGGCAGTAGTATACGAACACTTAGAATATTTAATTAATCATTCTAAAAACTTTTTTTCCTATTGTTACAATATGTTCAGCAAGCCCTGGCTGGTGTGGCTCAGTGGACTGAGTGCTAGCCTGCAAACCAAAAGGTTGCTGGTTCAATTCCCAGTCTGGGCACATGCCTGGGTTTTGGGCCAGGTCCTCAGATGGGGGTGTGCAAGAGGCAATCGATGGATGTTCATCTTGCACTTCTATGTTTCTCTACCTCCTTTTCCCCCTCCATTCCCCTCTCTCTATAAATAAATAAATGAAATATTTAAAAATATATTTAAAAAATTATGTTCAGCAAGAAATAAAGGCAGGTTTGGGGGGTTGCACAAACTTTTCCTTTTCAAAAGAAACTCTCCCTTATCTCTATGTTAATTCCTATTAGCAAGCATAAAACTTTTCTTTTGCTGGGAAGTACATCTACCTAATAGTTAATAACCTGGGTTTTGAAGCTAGAGTATAAATCCAGACTTCGCTTGCTAACTGTGTGACAGTATTCAAGTTATCTAACTTCAATTTTCTTGTCTTATAATAAAGATAATAGCAATACTTACCTCATGAAGTTGTTTTGAGGATTAAAACAGCTTGTATGGGACAGAGCCAGGACTCAAAGAAGAAAATGTGGCTCCAGAGCCTATGTTCTTATCTACTGTAATATACTACCTTTCAACTTTACCAATTCCAAATATATTACTATATCACCTGATATTCAAAGCAGGCCTGTGATGTGAACTATGACAATGATCCCCACTTAAAGATAAGAATAGACAGGTTACATATCAAGCAAGTGAAAGAACTAGAACTGCACTCAGGTTATCGAGATCTACTCTAAAACCTATACTGACATCTGTGATTTCCTAAATCCCAGTAATCTAAGCTAGCACAGAACTATTGTGAGATCAGTGTTTTCTATTTCATTTTTAACCAAATATCAGCAGCACAGAAAGATTAACAAGGAAAGGATAAAGCCAAAGCTGGAGTTTGGTGTTTAAACAATTCATCTCCTGGAAATTTCTGCCCAGAGAGATTTTTCCCTTTACCAATTAGGCACACCCCAGGCAGAGTAAAAACAAAGTTCCTGCTAAGAAAACAGAAGAGAAAGGTGATCAAGTTTAACTTCGTTTGGGTAATGAAGTAATCCACACAGTTCAAAGATTAAATGACTTCTAGGAAGAACAAATAGGAAAGTTCTTTTTAATTAATCACAATGAAGCTTATGCTCAATCTGACCCAAACCAGATCTTTAATACACAGCTCTTATCCTATGCTCTCCTTCTAAAAAACAATAACAACAACAACAACAACAACAACAACAAAACTCAAAAGTTCCATATCATCTATACCCACAGTGCTATCACTGGGAATACATACAAGGGATTCCCAGCAGAGGTATGACAAGGGACTAAAGCTACGAAATGAACTTGGGATATCTTAGATTATCAAACATACTAAAAGATTATTTGAAAGGATAAGAGTATAGGAGACCAGAGGAGAGGAAATTAAATTACGTAACCAACCAGAAAATAATTTAAAATATTTTTGTATTGAAACAAATGTTATATAGAAGGCAAATGCTGCATGAATTTTAAGATACAACATAAGATTACCAAGAAATTCCTGTTTGTAATACTGGTTTCAAGTAATTCCCTTCCCTATCCCACAGCAAATTTGGTTTCTTTTGCTGTTAACACGTGGAAAACCAGGAACCTAAAGAATAAGTGTAAACACTTTAGCAAGGTATTCAAAATGTTTTGTTAATTGGCCCCAAACTTCCTGTCTAGCCTCATTTTCCACCTTCTTCCTCCAAATGAGCTACCTACCAGATACACTAAACTGAGTGTTCCTCAATGCAACCTACTTTCCTAAGCACTGTAATAGGAATTTTCACACCTCTAAGACTTTTCCCCCCCAATTAGTCCTTCTATGTGCCAAAATCCTTCAAAATTCAAACCCCACCAGCTCTGCAACAACTTTCCTAATTTCCGAGGCAGAATTAATTTAACTCTCATCACCTGAGAAATTAAACTGCACCATTAACAATAGCTATTAGGTACTGAATGACAGCTATGTGGTGCCAGGCAGTAATCCAGCCCCTTTATATATGTATACAGTTGACCCTTGAACAACATGGGTTTGAACTCCACAGGCCCACTTACACAGATTTTTTTCAATAAATACTGTAAATATATTTTCCTTATAATTTTCTTAACAGATTCTTTCCTCTTTATTGTAAGAATACAGTATATAATACATATAACATATAAAATAAGTGTTAATTGACTTTATTTTATTGGTAAGTCTTCCAGTCAACAGTAGGCAATTAGTAGTTAAGTCTTTGGGGAGTCAAAAGTTATACATGGATTTTCAACTGAATAAGGGTTGACACCCCTAACCCCCTCAATGGTTGCTCAATGGTGAACTTGCAGTCTTCAAAACAACTTTCTTTTGAACAAAGTATGTAAACTGAGACTCAGAAAGATTAATTTACATAGTAAAGACAACCAGCAGATAGCAGAGCAAGAATAAAAATGACAACTGCTATTTTTCATGAAACACTATGTCTCAGGTCTTGGTTCACAGTTCTTTAGAAACATAAGCTCTTTCAATTTCTACATCTTGTGAGTAAAGAACTGTTCCAATATACATTTTATTTTATTTTTTTATTTTTAGAGAGAAGGGAAGGAAGGGAGAAGGAGAAGGAGAGAAACATCGATTGTCAATGTGTGAGAAATACCTCTCACACACCTGACTGGGCACCTGGCTTGAAAACCAAGCATGTGGCCTGACTGGGAATCAAACCAATGATCTTTCAGGTCATGAGCTGGCACTCATTCCACTGAGCCACACAAGCCAGGGCCCAATATGCATTTTAAAGATGAGGCTAACCCCATACTCACATGGCCAGCTTGTTGCTAAACTAGGACTCCAAAAGAAGAATGAAGCCAAAATCTCTATTTTTAAGCTTTTAACCGCTATACTATAATATCATAATCATTTATTGAGCTCATACTTTTTTGTTAATATATGCTATGTTTTATATACCATAAATTATGCTAAGTTAAAGTCTATCAGTGTGCCTATTCTACGAAGATGAGGACACTCAAGCTCTGACGGGTTAATCAATTTGCCCAAAAATGACACAGTTAATAAATGGTAGAGTCAGGATTAGACCCCAAGCAATCCGACTCTAGAGTTAAATCTGTGCTTTTATCCATACTATATAAGCTCCCCTTTACATCTGACTCCGAAGCCAGTTTTCTTTTACAATTCCATGCTACAACCATAGTTATTTACAACTATATCTATCTCCCTCACTAGATCATGATGGTTTTTCAAGTTCAAGGAAACTGTCTCACATATATCTACCAAAACACAGGTAGATATAATCACACTACGCCTTGTATATAGTTCTATTAGCTATCCACTGTATAACTTTTATTTGTTTAGATGACTGTCTCCCCACTAGACTATGAGTTCAAAGAAAGTTAGTAGCTCCCAAATGTTTTTTGTTTGTCCCACTTAGGTGAGGCAAAAAACCTTATAGCCTACCCACTCCTTTGTGTCCCCAAGCCACAGTGGAAAACAGTGTTAATTAACAATGAAGTATCACTGCAAGAAAATCTTACAGACATCTGCTTTAACAAGAAAATGAAGTGTTTCCTATTTGAATAACAACACATACATTGTCAAAATCTAAATTTGGAAATTTTCATGTCAAAAGTATTATTAAGCAAATATACATCGCCCACACTAGATTAACCAAATAAACCACCTCAAATGAGACCAATAAAGTTAAATTAATGAAAATTCATTAAGATGCAAAACTAGCTACAATAAAAAACTACCAACTGTGCTGATGTACTGATTACAAAGCTCTCTTCCAGGAAATTAAGAGAAACCCCAACAAGTTCTATTTGTACACATGTAATAGGAGCTTTACAACATTTCCAAATGTCAGACTTCTTTATAAAAGACTAGAGTCCTCCACAGTAAACTCCAGTAATCTGCTAACTTTAGCTTTATGATTACTAAATTATAGTAACTCTTAGTAACTCACTAAGTAGTTCTCTAGATGGAGCCCTTAATAGTAAAGAATTAAAAGTCTGGGGAAATGTATCATTTACCAGTCCATAGGAGTTAAGGAAAGGATTTTTAGAACAATTCGTCATGTATCAGGAGGGGCTCTGTGCCCCACACATTGAAAACCACTAGGGTTAGGACCCATGCCTTGTACATTTCTGTATTACGTACTCCAGACACAGCAAATGCTCAGTATCTATTGAGTAAGTGAATAAATGAACTACCTGTAAGCAGATTTCCTGCTTTTGAACCACTGCTTCTTATAAAAACACAGCAGCACATCTGTGGGCATGGGGCAGTAAGGACAGGGCTCCCAAAAAGGAGCAGAAGAGCTCCCAAAGTAGCTTTTTCACTTGACTACTTTTTGTGGCAGGTACCAATTTCTAAGCAAGAAAATGTCCGACTTAGAGATCAACACCCCCACACACATTCCCGGAAAAGGCACACATGCACTTAACAACAGTACTGTATCTTTTTAGTTGGCCTTCCATTTCTTCAGAATCTAGCTCTTTATCTCCCCAACAACAAAGAGGATTACTACTTATCTATAGTTCATTAAATCCAGGTCCAGTATTCCTCCATTTACTAAAAACAATGCCTCAGGCAAAGCTACTTTGTTTTGTGCCTCAGCTTCCTTATCTGTAAAATGAAATTTGTTAATATTTTTCCTTTCGCTTCTTAAGGTTATTGTATCACATGAAATACAGGATATGAAAATGTTTTGTTTACTGTAAGATATTATTACCAGCATCATCCATAAAGTGTATTTTCCCTTACAATTAGCCAAGAGAGACTTCATTGCTCAGATTTTAAATGTCGCAGGGTCAGTCTTTGAGGAATCTTACATTGACATTCATTAGCCCTACCTAAACCTTTTCATGCCTCTCTTTTAAGCTCACTTAAAATTTTTTTTGCTTTCATATACTCTCCTTCCTTGAGGTATTTAGTCATCTATGCAACACTCAGCTACCGGCATTCTGTCATTTCCCCATGATTTGGATATCTATGTTGGCTGGTTTGTCTTAAGTACTTAAAAACTTCATTCTGTTATTGTATTGCCAGGATCATGTCAAAGAAGCATTTCAACATTCTGAGCTCGGCCCATCCATTTCTACCAAGTGGGGAGGTGGGGAACACTGGGAAGTGACTACATACTGTAACTATATCCTACTGTTAGAGGGGACAGGGGATTCTATTGCTGTTGATATGACAAAAATGAAAAGAATCCTCACAAATCAGGTATCATGTGTACCGGTAACTAAAGCCCCATAAAATGCATCCAATAAATTCTTTGTTCAATGAATTACTAAGTCACCAGATGGTAACCTGCCTCATAACTCACTTTATTTCCTTTGTACTTTATAAGGACATACCATGGAGTTTTTTCTGTTGACTTTTAGACTTCTTTGGCAAGTGCTATTATCTTATGACAGTGTAGGGGACAATCTATGACAGTAAGTAAAAGTTCAAAATTGTGGAATTTTAATAAGGTTTTTGATGCATCTCATTAACCATTCAAACTCTGGTGCTTATAACAGTCTATTGTGCGAACTAATTTATTGTTTAAACAACTGCTATTGGAGTCTCAGTTACCTGGAGGAAAAGCATTCTAAGTAATTCATAATAACATTATTGAAGTCAGGAGGGAACATCACCCTCTTTTCTAACATTCCACTCTAAATAAGCACAAAATTGCATATTAAATATTGTTAGCAAAAACAGAAACTAGATAATAAAACTTTCTGATATTAAAAACTCGTTTTACTTCTCTTCATAACACTATTATATCTGATATAAAAAGTATTAAAATTGTCTTAACCCCTCAAGACAGACCTTGACCTTGTGGACCTTATAACACCACTGAGTGAGGATGTCTCTCTTTTGGTTAAGTATAAGGAAAAACAACTTTATGGATGATGCTGGTAACAATGTCTTACAATAAAGAAAGCATATTCATATCCTTTATTTCATTTGATACAATAACCTTATGAAGTGAAATGAAAAATATTATGACTTTAATTTTATGGCTTAGGAAGCTGAGGCATAAAAACGAAGAGACCTGGCCAGAGGCATAGCCGTTAGCAGGGAGAATATTATACCTGGATTTGAATTCTAGTGGTGCTACACTTCCAAATACCTAGCTTTTTTGACCCTAACTTCTGTCTTTTGTACAATGGGGATAATATTGTATTAGTACTTATCTCATGATGCTATTGTTAGGATGAAACACAGACGTGTGTAAAGCCCTCAGCACAATGCCTGATGGAATAATTACTGAATAAATATTCCCTTCCCACTTATTAGACAAAATGTTACACAAGAAATATAAATGCATGTTTCATACATAGAGGACAGCAAGTTCATGGCTGTAAATCCTCAAGAGAGATTTCTCCCATCCAGAGTCCATACTGAGACAAAAAAAAGCCTTTCTGTCTCCCTACACCATCAGGCAAATATGTTTAGTGTACCTTTTCACTACGTGTGTAGGCATTAAAAAATCCTGATTTTATGTAGCTGTCTCAGTTCCAACTCATGAAGCAGGTTTAAAATCTCATCTCCTACCTGAAAGTTTTCTAAGACTGACAAATCCTCCAATAGAAAAGATAATGGCTCTGATTGTGCTCCATTTTCTGTATCCCTGGATGATATTTTTTTCTAAAGATTGGGCCAGAAACCAGATGACTACAAAGATTACAAACTTGACAATTTTATGATTATAAATAATTTTTTTATTGACCTCTCTCTGCAGGACTGTGTAATACTGTTGGTAAAAAGTGTGAGGTTGGGAGTCAGACTGCCTAGGTTAAAATGCCGGCTCTACCACTTGATCTCCCCACACCTTAGTTTCATGATCTATAAAATGCAGACAATAACATAAACTATATCATAAAATTATTGTCAAGATTAAGTAAATTCTAAGTGAAAGACATATAGAACAGTGACTGGCATATATTAACTGCTAAAGAAATGTTAGCTATTATTATAGAATATAAACTCCATAAAACAGTTTTGTTATTGCTAGAACCTGAAACAATGCCTACCTACTACACAGTGGACACTAAATGTTTACTGAATAAATAAATGAACAAGTAAGCACAAATTTATTGTTAGGTGTGTTTAAAATAATTATTTCCCCCTACAGAGACTGTATGTCCAGAGAGAAATATAAGCCCCAAGTCCAGCCCTGAAATTAAAGAATGGAATTGATGTGCTCGCTTTGGCAGCACATATACTAAAGAATGGGAAACAAGTGACATTTGAGTTCCTGGGTATGAGAAAGTTCAGGTATTGACAATTTTTCACTCCTTATTTCTGTAGTAGCCCATGGGAAATCTCTCCTTTGTTTATGGGCTTTTTCCCTTTGTATTTTCTACTATTGATTCAATCAAGTCAGACTTCCAGGAATAAATACTCATATAACCTTGATATACCTAATCCCTCTACCTCCTTTTCCAAACACAATCATTTCACAAATGAGGAAGAAGGTCAAGAAAATAGTACCAAAGGCACAGATATATTGTGCTCCGGAGTACAGATATAATGAACTATTTGGCATGGACAATGGGCAAGCATTTTTCTTTTTAAAAAACCACCAACTACTTTCAGAGATCTCTAGATGTCAAATGGAGGTTAGGCAAGCTTCTTGCATATTTCACTTCAAGGACTGGCCAGTGTGGCAAACGACTCTATGTGCTAAAGGACAAGAAGCTAAAGTTCCACCTACAAGAGATCAAGGCCTAAAAAGGTAAATAAATCCCCTTGCCTTCCATCTTAGCCCACTTAACTATTCCAAGAAACAAAACTAAAATTCAAGTCAGCAATCACTGAGCTGATAAGCAGATCATAGGAATCATTAACTCAAAGAATTATTTTAGCATCATTTTCCTCTTAACTACCAGCATGAGTTTTGAAATATAATATGGTAAACGGAGAAGCCAGGTTAATAATGGAAAGAGCACTGGGGTTTGTACTCAGTCCTGGCTCTGCTACTTACTAGCTGTGTGACCTGAGGGAAATAAATTACCTTCCCAGTTTTCTCATCTGTAAAATTGATGCTGAACCTCTATCTTGACAACCACATAAAATGGTAGTGAAGAATAAATGGGACACATGTGAAAATGCCTTTGACATGCTAAAGTACTATGCAAATATTAACATAACTGAATGAATAGTTTCTGGTATGAAAAGTTGGGTAATATATTCATGGAGGTAAGAGTTAAAAAAATTTAAAGCTATAAAAGCAGCTTGCCATAATCCTACAGTACAATAGCTAATAGGACATACCTATGCTACTATAATACTTACCCTTAACTTACCAAAATTTTACTACACTTTTTTAAAAGGTAAAAGGGGTCACAGAGAGGATATAATAGAACTTTTTCATTTTATAGATTTAAAAATGGAAGCATAGAGAGGTGAAATGATTTGCCAAAGTTTACAAGGCTGATGGAAAGAAACTGATGTTATTTAATCAAGAACATTCAAACTTTACTTCTTTTATTTATTGATTTTTTTGAGAGAGAACAAGAGAAACATCGGTTTACTGCTCCATCTATTCATACATTCACTGGTTGACTCCCATATGTGCCCTGACTGGGGATTGAACCCTCAATTTTGGGCGTATCAGGACAGTGCTCTAACCAACTGAACTTCCTGGCCAGGGGTGGTCTTTTATTTATATATATATGTCTTCCATGTTTCCACTAAAATTTCTGAACATATGAAATGTATTTTTAATAACTATTTTTACTGTCCTGTGCTAATTTGAAGATCTGTGTCAGGCCCTGGTTGGTGTGGCTCAGTAGATTGAGTGTCAGCCTGCAAACCAAAGGGTCGCTGGTTCGATTCCCAGTCAGCGCAAATGCCTGGGTTGTGGGCCAGGTCCCCAGTAGGGGACGCATGAAAGGCAACAACACATTGATGTTTCCCTTCTCCCTCCCTTCCCCTCTCTCTAAAAAATAAATAAATCTTTAAAAAAAAAATCTCTTTATTAAAAAAAATCTGAGTTAGTTCTGGGTCAGTTTCAAGTGATAAATCATTCTCCTTATTTTGAGTTGTGCTTTTCTATCACTTTGCATACCTAGTAGTTTTTTTTTAAATAGGTACTGATTTTTAGGGAGAGGGATACGGAAAAAGAAAATTTGTTCAATTTGTTGATCCACTTATTGATGCATTCTTTGGTTGATTCTGCTGTGTGCCCTGACCAGAAGTTGAACCTGCAACCTTGACGTATCACAATGAGGCTCCAACCAACCTAGCTACCAGGCCAGGGCCAAGAACATTCAAACTTTTTAAAGGTATTTTATTTTTATTTTATTACTTTAAATTAAAGATTTTATTTATTTATGTTTAGATAGAGGGGTAGGGAGGGAGAAACCAGAGACCTGGCCCACAACCCAGGCATGTGCCCTGATCAGGAATCAAACCAGCAACTTTTTGGTTTGCAGGCCAGTGCTCAATCCACTGAGCCACACCAGCCAGGGCCAAAATGCCTTTAGGAAAGGAGACTGACATTGAACAGGCATTAAGATCCTGGAAAGCTAAGAAAAATGTTTTACAGAAGAGAAATGGAGATAGGAAAAAACAAAAACAAAAGATCATCATATAGAGTTAACAAAATGTTTAAATGATTAACCACCCCTCTAGATTTACCTGTAACTGATTCTTTACTATCTGTGTTTAAATACTCTGTTCTCTGTTAAGGACACTTCCACACATTATACACAAGTAATTCGCAAGTATTTATACAAAGGGATATTGTTTTGCAGTTCACCTTGAAATCACTTGGCTTCTTTCTTAACTCCTCCAGCTCAACTATTCTTGACAGAAACATGTATCCTAGGTCAAAAGTACCATTTAGGCTAATAAGAGAAACTATCTGATCCAACATTTCTTACCCATTGAACCTCTTTTTTCCCCCAAGGAGATCTGTACAGAGTGTTCACCTTTTTTTTTTTTTTTTTTTAAAGGTTTATTTTATTCTTGTTTGAGAGAGGGGAAGGGAGAGGGAGAGAAAGAAACATCGAAATGAGAGGGAAACACGAATCAGCCACCTTCTGCACACGCCCCAGCCGGGGATTCAGCCCACAACCACAGTATGCACCCTGACTAGGAATCAAACGAACCCTTTGGTTATGGGACGACACTCCAACCAACAGAGCCACATGGGCCAGGGCACACATTCACCTTTTATGCACTCTTTTATGACACATCCCAGTTAACGCCACCTTATTCAATGCTCTAAAAATACACACATTCTTTCACTGAACAAATATTTATCTTCTTACTATATCTCAGGCATTGTGCTAAGTGCTTAAGACATGAAGCTGATAAAACTCGGTACTGTCCTTGCCCTCAGAAAGCTCACAATTTGGAGAGACAGCCAGCCTTGTTAACAAAAAATACCACCACCACAGAATAATTGTTGTAACCAAGATATATAAAAAGTACAGGAAAGGCATATGTAAAAAAGTAACACAGGCTACCTGGAAGTAATGAAGGCTTCAAAAAGGAGGTAAGGTTTAGAGCAGCAATTTTCAACTTTTTTCATCTCATGGCGCATATAAACTAATTAGTATAATAAAATTCTGTGGCACAGCAAAAAATATATTTTGCTGCTCTGACAAAAAAAAAAAATAGGTATAATTTTAATTAATTCACACCAGACAGCTATTGTTGTGTTGGCTGTTGTCATTTTTTAATTTGACAAGCTAAGGGAAGAGAGGTCAGTGTCCCTGACTAAGTAGTCAGGTATTGCATGTTTTAAAAATTCTTGCCAGTGTGCCTCTTGAGGCACACCACTTGAAAAATCACTGATTTAAGGCAACACATGAAGGTTAAATAGTCAGGAAGGAGGACAGCATTCTAGGCAAAAACAAACAGTGTAATCAGGAAAAAGAACATAATGTGTGCTATAACAGAGTATAAAATGCAAAGACTTTTCCTCATAAAACGATTCGATCATTAAATGATTAGGCCATTAATGATTAGATCATAAGGGTCCTACTATACTATTCAAAACACTTTCATTTAACAACTATTTGCTGAGCCCCTACTATGTGCTACACACTGACAGTTAAGTACACACATCTTTGTAGATCCACTGCTGTCTATATGTATGATTGCCACTTGAGTTGTGCAGTACAGCCTGCGTGGCCGCAGCACCCCTATAAAAACACTGTAAACTAGTGGAGTGTAAACTGCAGGCTCCTTAAGTCTAAGGACTAATAAAAAATCCACAAGTTCATATTCATACCAAGTATGCTCTCTATATAATAGTATCTTGAAATATACAGTTTTCAATGCATAATAGATGTTGTTAGAATTAAGAGCAGTATCATTTTAAAATAATACTGAATTCCTATCAGCTTTTTGCTTTTTCCCCCCATTAATGTATTCTGAATGTGTATTCCCACTGTATCTCTCAAGCTCTCAACGTTAAAAAAGTATCTAAATGCTAAAGACAGAATGGCATCTACATGATATTCAAGTGCTTTAGAGGAGGCAATATGGATCAAGAACCATAAAATTGTACATACCCTTTGACTAATTTCCTTTCAATATATATAAATTATTTTTATAATGGAAACAATGATACAAATATTCCTACAACCTCATGAAAGCCCCTGGAAGGTGTTTGAAATAGCATCAGCTTAGGGGTCAGACAATCCTGCGCTTGAATCCTTCTCTGTCACTTATTTTAGCTATATAACCTTTGGAAAGTTACTTGATTTCTCAAAGCCTCACTATTCTTATGTATGCAATGAGAAAATATCATCAACCTCATGGGACTGTGAAGATTAATTAGTACATCATCTGATACATTGTGTGCTCACTAAATGAAAGCTATTATATGAGATCATTCTCCTCCAAATAAATGTCCCAGTATTCAAGGATTGTGTATTAACATTATTTTTCTATTTTAATTACTATTAACATTAAACATGTCTTTTATTACATTGTAAATAACAACTATTTCTTCCACTTTTTGGTTAAATGTGTTTTTAAGGACTAGCTTTAGAACCTATGAAAAAAAGTAGTGTTTTAGCCAGCATTTCCCAATGGCGCAAGTCATTAAATTCAATACTGATGTCTATCTCAAATTTGTATATTTTTAACCATTTAATAAAATAATTATTTAAAAATTTTCCCTTTAAAATCAGAATAGTTTTAGAGTACCCAAAATTTTATCTGCTGTACATAAGTTAATGAAAATTAGGAGACTGGTTCATGTTATCATAGTCACTCAATTATTTAAAAAAATTTTTAAAGATTTTATTTGTTTATTTTTAGACAGAAGGGAAGGGAAGGAAAAAGAGGGAGAGAAACATCAATGTGTGGTTGCCTCTCGCATGCCCCCTACTGGGGACCTGGCCTGCAACCCAGGCACATGCCCTGATTGGGAATTGAACCAGCGACCTTTCAGTTTTTAGGCTGATGCTCAATCCATTGAGCCACACCAGCCAGGGCTATAGTCACTCAATTATTATAACTTCATCTGAACACTGAACATCATAGTAGTTTTAAATTATTTTTATTCTTATAATGAATTGTTGGTTAAAGACAAGAAACATAAGCTACACTGATGATGAAACAAATAAATGAATGCATTTATTTGATCAGGATTCTTAAATGGTACTACATCAAGGTAACTCCGTATTTGTTTAAGCATTAAAAAAAAGAAAGGACATGCAGTGATAGTTATATCCAATTAGGATTTTCATTTATTGGAAAAAAACTATTGATACTTCCAATGTTTTATTTGTGGAGATAAGCTTTCATGTAGCAGCCTGGAACTATTCCTTTAATTTTGCCATTTAGAGACAAAACAGAACAATTATAAAAACCTGTTGATTTTTTTAAGTACAAAAATGCAGTAATTCCCAATTTAAAGTTAAAAAGTCATTTCTTATCTATTTTGATACCATAAACATAATTAATTTCAATCTACATTGTAATGTACGTTCATTTTAACATATTACAAACAATGATTTATCTCATGTTAATATGTCATTTGTAAAACAGGAAAACATTTGTTTTAATGTATTTTGTTCAAAGTATTATTAAATAAATTATATATATAATTTAAAATAAAATATACTTTACTTAAAATCACTCCTTTATCATATCACACGATTTTTAAAATTTGCGCTGTTTGTTGTGGCTCAGTGGATTGAGCACCGGTCTGCAAACTGAAAGGCTGCCAGTTCAGTTCCCAGTCAGGGCACATGCCTGGGTTGCAGGCTGGGTCCCAATTTAGGGGCGTGTGAGAAGCAACCAATGTATGTTTCTCTTGCACATGATGTTTTTCGTGCTCTCTCTCTTTCTCCCTTACTTCCCCCCTCTCTAAAAATAAATAAATAAAATCTTTACAAAATATATTTTAAAAATTAAATTAGGTTGGAAAGTGCTGATTTTCTCAAATGACCACATACATCACCTTTAGAAGACCATAATTGTAAATAAAGGACTTTGGTGTAGTAAATGTACTTTGTTTTAATATTTTCACATATCCTTAAAGGCAGTGCCTTTACTCATTTTCAAAATTGCAAATCTGTTAACGATTCTTTGTTTCTTGTACAACTCCACAGTAATGTCTCTATGGAAAATTCACAAGAAGTGGTGTGCCAGATCTTCATATTTAATTTTCCTATATTCTTCTTCCTCCAATCAAATCACCACCATCATAACAAGGCTAGGGAGAAAGTTCATGTACTTATTTTTTCACCCAGACTAGTGCAACAGCTCCTCCCACTCCAAACCATGTTTCATATTGATTTATAGTGATCATCCTCCAAATCTCTTAATTATAACATCCCTTCAGACACAAGAAAAACCTTTCAAGGTACTCAGGGTCTTTACAATGAGACAAAAACTCTTGAGGCTGTGATTCAAGTTCCTCCATGATCTGACTGTAGGCTCACCTAGTCTCATTTCCTACTGTACCCTCCATGCTAGTCACACATTTCCCAGAATGCATCATAACTGCTTTGCCTCAGCTTCTACCCTCAAGCTGGTCTCTTTGCCAAAAAATGGCTTTCCTTCCCAGATACCCAATAAAACCCCACCTGTTAAGACCCTCAGTTCAAATGTCCCCTCCTCAACCAAGCTTCCCTGTCTTTCTGATCATGCCTAAAGTCATTCATTCAACATTTACAGAGCATTTATGCACCAGGCACTAGGTGTTAAAGATTCAATGATGAGCCAGACAAATACGGTCTCTACATTCATACAGCTAGTACTTATTTCATTACATTGTTATTATAATTAAACGATATAAAATATGTAAATCACTTAAAACAAGACCTGTGTAGTCATATTAGCTATTAGCATTGCTTCCTAACCATACTATCTAACATATTTGCCACATACACACATATATCACTTTATATTTTACCCTGATATATTTATTTATAATTTTTATAAGTTTATTTGAGCCAAACTGACAACATATACTGGGAATCAAAATCTCAAATTTTCCCTGATTTATTTCTCCTTAGCATTTGTAATTACTTCTCATTACATATTTATTTATTTATTGTCTACCCTCCTCCCTCTGCAGGGACCATGGTTTGGTTTTTTTTTTTTTTATCATTGTAACCTCAGTATTTAGAATATCACATGGCCCTTACTTAGTAGCTGGTCAAAAATCACCTCTACATTAATGGTTTGTATGGTCTGGGGTTGGATACAGATATTAACCAAATAATCACGTCAAGAAATATAAAATTACAGTTGTTATGTATTCCATCAAGGATGGTTATATGATAGAGGTGTGTGACTTGTGTTTTTTGTTTTGTTTTTGAGGGGTAGACAGGGCAGATGGGATTTCCTTGAGTTCCTTTAGCTGAAACCTCCAGGATATGCAGTTAAACTGGTGAATCCCTACAGGTCATTCATATGTGCTATTCCTTCTATGTGGTTTTCCACGACACAATTCCTACAATTTAATCCTTCAGTTTTCTTCCTGAAAGTAAGATCCTCTAGGAAACCATCACTGACTATCCCATACCCTGATACTGCAACTTTTCCATTTTTAGCACTCTTCACATTTAAAATTCCTCCTTCTACTTGGATGTCTACATTGTCCACACAGGTAAGATACAAAAAGGCAGGAACCACATCTGTTTTATTATTTGTACTATCCCAATAACAACAGTCAGTGGCACTAAAAAAAAATTGTAGGATGAATAAAAAATAAGAACTATATATTAGACTAGTGGTTCTCAAAGTGTGGTTCACAGACCAGGAACATCGGCATGACATCAGTTACTGGTTAGCAACTGTCAGGCCCTACTCCAGACCTAGTAACCCTGGAAGGGGCAGCCTGCAAGCTCTCCCGTTGATTCTGGTTCATGGTAAAGTCTGAGAACCTCTGTCTCAGACATCTTACCTATAGTTATGCACTGCATAATGACATTTCGGTCAATAACAGACTGCATATACAATGGTGGTGTATCATAAAGCACAGGTGAGTAGTAAGCTATACCATTAGATTTGTGTAAGTGTACTTACTCTACGATATACAAACAATGGCAAAGACACCTACCGATGTATTTCTCAGAACATATCCCTGTTATATTTAACGGGGCACTGGGAATAACAGGAATAAGTAAGGCACAGTTGCCGCCTAGAACTCGCGTCTCAAGGGGAGAACAGGTTAACACAATGACAGTGTGATTGGTTGTGAATGTGAAGGGTTGCTGTGGAGGCAGACACAGGAGAAGGACAGTCCAAAGATGCAGAGTCAGTGAGTTAGACAAAGTTCACAAATTAAATTATTTCATTATAAACCACTTTCCTAAAAAACAGATGGGGAAAAAAATAAAAATTAACTGACCCCCCCCTAGGAAAACATGATTACCAGGACTTAGATTTGACTAGAATGTCTTATTCCTCCCGGAGACCAATATATATAGATTGCTGCATATGATGGAGAAGTGTGTTCATTAAATGTACTGCAAACCACGTGTGACCCAACTCAGTGAAAAACCACCTGAAGCCTCAACCTATTTTGAAACAGGAAGGAGAAAAATTGCAAATATAAGGGTCACCCAACTAAATTCAGAAAAGTCAAAACAAATGAAGGCATAGAAGGTATTAAAGAGTACTGTGACCATCTGACTGCTAAGCTGATTTTCAGTCTTTAGAAGCCCTGGTCTCTGCCTCCAAACAACAACAAACGATTTTTTCCGGAGTAACAGTCAAACCTGTAAGTAAATATTTTTAAATTTTCCAAGTTGTACATCCACATCTTTTCATTTTTTAACCCTCAAGATAAAAATACATTCCAAAACATTTTAGTTATTTCAGTCGAAAGGCTACATATCTCATAAGGTCATAGTATGCACGCTGGCCTCATTCCATCACTCCAAAGCATACTTTCACTCCGGTTTTGCAATGACACTAGAGAATAAGGCTGCGAGGCTCTCCAATACCTGCAGTAACGCCTTTACCCTCCACAAAAACAAGAGGAAGAAGAAAGCCAACGAATGCCCATCTGGCCCTCCCGGGAAGCAATATCCCTCAAATTGTACCCGCTTAGCCCCCTGAAACCCGGAGAAGGAAATGAGGACGACTGTGAGACCCGGAGGAGAGAGGATGGCGGATAACGGGGAGAGGAAATGTGGATGGTAGAGGTCGAAGGAGAGAAATGATACGGAAAGGAGGGGGCAGTGGAGATAAATGGTAAAAGGGGGTAAGAAGCGAGAGCACAGAGCAGGAAGGAAAAATGGGTAGGAAAAGAGGTAAGTAGTAGAGATCCCAAAGGGGGGCAAACGCAAAATGGTAGAGAAGAAAAGGAAGGTCGGGTTAAAGGACGAAGAGGGGGCGGCAAAGGGGAACGCGAAAGACGCTGTCACTGGGGGGTGATTTTTCTTTTTTTAAAGGGTGTTACCAGGGAGGGAAGAGAAAAGGGGATGTCACCCCAGCAGGTGGCCGGGGAGCCCCGGGAATGGAGGACTAGCCGCCGAGGGGGCGGAAACAAGCGGGTGAGGTAAAGGCGGGGCGCAGAGGGGGCACCAGAGCTGGGGAAGGGCAGGCCTGCGGGAGCCGGGGTGGCAGGCGGCTGCGGTTCGGGCAGGCCTTGCTCCCTCACCATGGCTGTGCCGGCCTGGTCCTCGGGCATGCAGCCTCTGTCCTGGGCTCGGCGGCGGGCCGGGCCTGAGCCCGCCCCCAGGTTGAGCCGACGCGGGGGCTCCAGGAGGCTCCGGCGAGTGGCGGCTCCGGGCTCGGCCCAGGCCTCAGCCTCCTTCCCTCAGAAGCTGGAAGTGCAGCACCCGCAGCGACAGCCGGACCCGGAGCGCAGACCCCGCCCCCGGGAGGCCCCGCCCCCACCCCGCCCACGAGCCCAAGCTTGGTTCCGCCTCCTCTGTCACTGCGCAGACTCAGCCGTGGACCCTGGACCCGGCACCCTCTTTCTGGTTGCTCCCCATTCCTTAAAGCAGTCACACCCCCACAAATCCTATCCTCCCTTTAAAAATAAGAGCTTTAAATATTACGTCATTACGGGAAACTAGAGCACTCACTCATTTCAGTCACCTATAGACACCTGTGCTTCTGGTTGTCGTTCATTTCTAGTGTCATAATCCTTGGTGATTTCCGTTCTCTTAGATGATTCTTCCAATGCCCTGGCCTCTCAGATTCCTTTCCTCTAAGGATCGCCCTTGCCTCAGCCTCTCATTTCCATGCTCATACCTTAAATATCTTCATTACCAAATTGCAAACACTCTAAAATCTCAATTTTAACCATCCAACTCTACCACCACACACCCCTTACTTCTAGCTTTGTTTCTTTAATACTCAAGTCCAAAAATTCTTCAACTCTACCAAGACTTGGAACCCACTGACCCTACTAATCCTCACACTATGTCCTCACTTCTTTTCGTGAAGAGCTTAGATTCTACTGTACCTCATGAAAATCATTCTCACGTTAACCTTCTTTCTCCAGTTCTGCTTTCTTTTCCTTGTACTCACCTGACAAAACTCTAATCCTGAACCTGCAGCAAAATGATGTGGGAGTGGGGGAGTCAGGGTAGTGGAGAAAAATCGAAATTCATACTGAGTGGACTGATTTGTCTCCCTCTAAATTTGTTGTCATTATCCTCAAATAGGCCCCTAATGCTTGGCTATACCACTACATTTTTCCAGTTCCATACACCCTTCCACCCTACTAAATAACTATTTCACACCTTTCTCTTTAAACTTTCCTTCCTTCCTTATCCTCACTTAACTGATTATTTTACTACTAATACACTGAGAAATTGAGGCCAAAAAAAAAAAAGAGAGAGAGAGAGAGAGAGAACATCTACAATTTCTCACCCACCACCATGACTTCCATCTACCTACAAGTCTCCTCTGCCTGTAACTCTGCTCCAATACACTGCCTTCCTTTCTTTCCTATTAATGATTTGTCTTTTATGGGAGGTCAAACCCTTCTCAGTGCTTCTCAAACTATATGGGCTAAAAGACCTAGTTAGTTTGCTTTCTTTTTTTTTTTTAATTCACAAGCAGTTACAAACCTATAGTTTTATAAAATTTAATAAAAAGTGTTAGAAAGTATTAAAAACCAACATACAAAATGCAAGCCCAAATTTTTAAAAAGATTTTATTTATTTATTTTTAAAGAAGGGAAGGGAGAGAGAAAGAGAAGCAGAGAAGCATCAATGTGTGATTGCTTCCCGTGGATCCCCCGCTGGGGACCTGGCCCACAACCCAGGTATGTGCCCTGACCAAATAGAACCAGCAACCCTCTGGTTCACAGGCGGGCACTTAACCCACTGAACCATACCAGCCAGGGCCCAGATTTTTTTTAACCATCATATAATCACTTTTAAGTGTGCAATTCACATTCACATTGTTGTGCTACTATCACCACCGTGGAGCTTCAGAATTCTTTTCATCTTGCAAAACTGAAACTTCAAACCCATTAAATAATAACTGCTTTTTGCTTCCTTCCCACAGCCTCTGACAATGACCATTCTACTCTCTGTCTCTATGAATTTGACTACTCTAAGTCAGATTTTTTTTATTATTAGATCCAACAGACATAAAATTTCTATACAATATTTAAAGATTTTAAATTTAAGTACTTTGAATTTCTGACATAAATTGGTGACAAATTGTTCATAGACCACCACTAATCCATAGATCACACTTTGAGCAGCACAGTGCTTGGCCCCCTACTGTTTCATTTTCTCAAAGACAAAATTATAGCTGATATTATTATTATTATTATTAAGAGAATATCAATGCCATTTTACTCTAGAATGTGAAGCTAGAAGCAAAGAAGGGATGGGAAGCTATAGGAAGGTAGATTTCAGCTCAAGAAATGGAAGAGCATTCTAAGAGCAAGAACTATCCCATATAGGATGAGCCACTTACAGTAAACTCCTGGTTACCAGAGAAGTGCAAAAAGGGGCTAATTTACAAAATGTTGGGGATATGATAGACAGGAGTTACATAAGGAGTTAAAAAAATAGAATCAATAATTGTTCAGATCTCTTCTAATTCTACAAGTCAGTGGTTCAAGAAAGTTAAGTGCAAAAGCAAAGGGATAAGAATTTCAATACAATTCACTTATTTCCAAGGCAGTATTTTCTGTTACTTTTAATATCCAGTGCCCTGAATCTTTAAGGAAGGGAACCATTCTAAAGTTCTACTGTCTTTTGTACTTTGTTGAATAATGAAAAAGACTCCCAGTTAAAAATAAACAAGCTCCTCCTTCACAATTTAATAAGGGGAAAACAAACATACTGAGTTTGGTGAAATTCCAACTGGCTACTCCCAAGCATGAGGTGCTGAGCTCCATTCCAACTATTCATCAGAACCCAAGACTCAAGGCAGACATTTCCAATAAGCATCATCCATTAAGGGTTCACCCTAGTTGGTCGGCTGGCTATTTTCCATATAGAGCTAGTCAGTACCAAAGAGATTTTTTTCTCAGAGCTAAAAGTAACAATCCAGATACAGACTCTAGCAATTTCTCACAAGGTCACAACACACAGTTTTTTAGAAAATAGTTTGTCAGGCAACCTCACATTTAATCTTCAGGACAATCCCCTGGTACTGGTAGTAGGAGTTATTATCCCATTTGATAGAGACCTCACCAGTCAGCTATGGAATGGCTAAATCTGACCCCACAGCTCATTCCACTACCTTACAGCCTTAGAAGGGACTAGAATTTTTCTCTAAGGTAGGAAGGACCAGGTGAACAGGGGGTCTTTCTAATGCTTAATTTCCTACTATAATTCATTATCAACTTCTAGTGTCTATCAGAATCAACTGGAGCACTTGTTAAAATAGTTTTCTAGGTCCTCCCTCCAGGGTTTCTGATCCATTAGGTCAGGAGTGGGGCTCAAGATTTTGCATTACTAGCACATTCCCAGAAGATGCTGATCATATTGGTCCAAGAAAGAACTGGGAGAATCACTCTCCTACTCTCTCCTTCCATCTTAACATCTTCTAACAGATGCCAGAAGGCAAATGAGGATGATTTGAGCAGACAAACAGAAGGGTTTTATACCTCTCTGGATTGCTGCTGAAGCACAAGGGTGCTGTCTCAGGATGAGACTGAAGAGCACTGTGCCAGCAGTCAGAGGATTGAATTCTAGTCCCTGGCTCTGACACAGGGGAGGTGGGGCTTGGTACCTTTAATTAAGGCCACTTGGACTCCTGAGATACTGAGGCCTTGACCAAATGTTTCTTCTCTCTGGGGTGAGGGAGTGATCATCTATAAAGTGTCTGAGGGGATGAGTAGTCAGGAGGGATAAACTCCAAGGTCTCTACCAGTTCTAATATTCTGTCTCTGTATTTATCTGGCCAGAGTCTTTATTTCTCTAGGTATCTATGCCTCCAGGGTAGACAGAGAGTAGCTAATATTAAACATGGGTCACAGGAACTCTGAAAAATCAGACTGTGTTTGGGAAATCCTCTTCACATGATGGCTCTAAGGCCTCATGGTCTTTACAGCTGGTGAAAACTCCTGACTGTGGAATCAGAAAGTCTCCAGAGAGGAGAAATGTAGATTAAAAATCAATTAGGTATCTTCTCATCCTGTCTTAATTAAAAAGGAACAATGAACAGAGGGATTTGTACAGAAAGGAAACAAACTCCTTGGACCCATAAGTACAGTAATAGTAAATGAACCTTCTTACATGACTAATCAGGCTAAGGCAGAGGTCTCTAATAAGATTACATTCAACCATGCTGTGCTTTTTAATATAAGTTACAAGTTCTTCCTGTATTTTCCTTTTAATGTAAATAGATAAAGTTAACTTCTAAAGCTTGTAAAATATGTATAGAGAGTTGAATAAAGACACAAAACATATTTATTATGAGAAAGAGAATTAGTTTGAAAAATCTGCCTGCTATTATTCACTTAATCTATAAATGACCTCTATAGAGTTTTCCATTTCCTTTCTTCATTCCCCAACACACAGTGAAACCTCTGGGGTAGAAAGCAGTTAGGCAGTTAAGTCTTCTTTTTCTCCCTGAAGTTCCTGGCTTTAGCATAAAGGTAACTTTAGCTATTTCTGATTCAAATATCAGGTATATTCTATAGAACAAGAATCAAAGCAGAGCTTAAAACTTTAAATCAAGGAGGGGAGATGAGGGCTGTCAAACTTATATAGAGGGCAGGGAAGAATATGCGCCCAAGGTAGACATAGAACCGACAGTTAGATGGGGTGTCCAAGTGTCAGGGCCACTTGGTAGACCAACTTTTCAGGGCTGGTATCTGTCCCTCTTCATTGCTCTCATCCACTAAACACATTCATGGAAGATTTTGGCACCTGACCCAGGTTTCACTCTGTTGCAGTAATTGTCAAAATGTTGTCCTTAGACCACCAGTATCAGCATCATCTGGTAACTTATTAGAAATGCAAATTCTTGGGCCACCAAGACCAACAAAATTAGAAATTTCTAGGGCCCAGAAATCTGTGTTGTAGCAAACCTTCCAATTGATCCTGATCCATACTAAGGTTTGAGAGCCACTAGGCTATTGTAATCCTACAACCTGGGTGACTTCAGTGTTCACCTCGGTGACCCATCTAGCACTCTGACCTCTCTTCTCCTTGATCTTGTCAATTCTAATGGCTCTCCTTTCCACTTCAGCCACCCCACTGCCATGTCCCAATCTTATCAAACTCAAAATTTATTCATGTCTAAAGTCTGAAAATATCCTACACATACATCATAATCTTTTTATCTTTGTACTCTCTGTGCTTTCCTTGAATGGTAGCAAATTCACACATACATCATACTCTTATCTTTGTACTCTCTGTGCATTCCTTGAATGGTGGCAAATTCCCTGACGGCTTCATGCAGGCAGGGAGAGGCCAGCCTTATATTCTGATGAGTCCAACATTTTTCTCCCAAATCTTTCTCCCAAGCTTCTGACCTGCACATCCAATGCCAAATGCAAACTTCATCTGGATAGCCCACAGGTATCTCATAGCAAGAGGTCCAAAAATTAACTCCCTATCTTTCCCCAAAGCTTTTCCCTTTCTTGTGCTCCCTATCCCAGGAGCACAGGGCCACAGATAAATTCTTAAGGGTGACTTGGGTGTTATTTTTGACATCTTCCTCCCTTACAACCAAGAAATCACCCAAATTCTACCAATTTTACCTCCTGGGGGTCATATGTAAGCTACTAACTTATTCTTCAAAAGATATTGAGGCTTGCAAAGCCCTTACCAGGCCAGGAATTCTATGGGTGATTTATTTCTCAAATATTTTCCCCTTTGATATCCTATCCCCAGTGCCTTTGTTTAGATGGTTTTCAATCCTGACTTCATATTAGACTCATCTAGAGATTTTATTTATTTACTTTTAGAGAGAGGGGAAGGGAGGAAGAGAGGGAGAGAAACATCAATGTGCAAGAAATACATTGATCAGTTGTCTCTCACACACCCCCAGGCAGGGACCTGGCCTGTAACCTAGGCATGTGCCTTGATTGGGAATGGAACTAGCGACCTTTTCATTCTCAAACTGATGCTCAGTCCACTGAGCCACACCAACCAGGGTGAAATCATCCAGGAAGCTTTCAAAATTATGCAGCCTTGGCCCACTACCTAAGTAATCCAATTTAACCAGACTGGGCTGGGGCTCCGGAATAGGAGTTTGTTTTCATTTAAGACTTTTAATTTTTTTAAGGAAGTTTTAGATTCACAGCAAAATTGAGAAGTATAGAGATTTCAAAAAAACCTCTTGCCTCCACACATGCATAGCCTCTCCCATTATCAAAGTCCCACACTAAATGACCAAAGTGGTACATTTGTTACAATTGATGAACCTAAATTGACACATCATAATCAATCACCTAGAGTCCATAGTTGACATTAGAAAGATAGTTTTGGTAACAAAAGAGATTTAAAACTAGGGTCAGCTTTCAAGCACATGGAAAGTTGCTCAACATCATTAGTCATTAGGGAAATATAAATTAAAACAAAAATTATCTTTCTAATCTATATTACACTCTTGTTTGGAACTTTTCAGTGGCTCTTCATCTACAGGATAAGGTCAAAACCCTTTAATCTGACAACCGAAGCACTTTCCTATCTGGCCTGTGTCTATGCCTTGGGCAACAACACTTCCATTTTGTGTCTCTTAGCTGTGCTCTAGCCACACGGAATTATTATAGTTATTGGAATATATAATACTATTTGAAGCTCTTTTATGTTTGCTCATAGCATTCCATCTGCCAAGAAATCCTTCTTGCTTTCTTCATTTATGTCTTCCATTTGCCTTTAATACTACACTCATGTGTCTCCTCCTTTGGAAGGCCTTTCTTGATCAACCCCTCCATAATTAAGTTAGATGTCCCTTATGAGCTTTCTACAGCAGTACTATACTGAGGTTGTCTCCCCAGGTAAGCTGTCTTTAGGGCCCAGAACATAGACTGACTGGAGGAATTAATTCATAGGATCTGCATGTCCCTTAAATGCCCTCTGGCTGAAGTGCTAAGAACTTGTTCCATTTCCTCAGGAGATGCCAAAGCCAGCTCACCTTTAAAGCATCTTAAAATAGCCCAGACTACTTAGACAGAAAAGTTTCTTTCTTTCTTTTTCTTTTCTTTTTTTTTTAAGATTCTATTTATTTTTAGACAGAGGGGAAGGGAGGGAGAAAACAGAGAGGGAGAAACATCAATGGGTGAGAGAGATGTGCAAGAGATACATCGATCTGATCAGTTGTCTCTTGCACACCCCCAACTGGGGACCTGGCCCGCAACCCAGGTATTTGCCCTGACTGGGAATAAAACCAGCGATCTTTTGGTTCCCAGGCTGGCACTCAATCCATGGAGCCACACCAGCCAGGGGAGAAAACCTTCTTTCAATTACAGGAGTATGTAATAGTTCAAAGATAAGACATTTTAAAAAGGAATAATGTAGTACTTGTTAAGAGTACTGGACATAGACTGGAGCAAGCTAACCTGTCTGTGTTTCACTCCCAGCTCATACTTACTAGCTGTGTGATCTTGAAAAAGTTATGTGACATTTCTGTGTCTCAGTTTCTTTATTTATAAAATTTCTGTTAAAATTCTACTTGTCTCATAGAGTTCTCGTGAGGATTAATTAAGTTACTATTATATTTGAAGCTCTTAGAAGAGGACTTGGCAGGGTATAAGTGTAATATAAGTATTAACTATTATTATAAAATTCTCCTGCCAATCCTGAAAGCTAGATATTATTATTCCTATTTTACAGATGAGGAAACTGAAGTTTTGAGAGAAGAGTGACTTGCTCCAGGTTATAGAATTAACTTGGCCCCCAGGTTTGGTAACTAATCCAGATCTCATACTTTGTATGCACATTTTTTTCTTTGTCTTTAACCTTTCTGTTACTTTCTATCAGGGTGGGATGGGAGAAAGAAAGATATGGCAGCTGGTTTGGAACAGTCAGACTATAGGAGCCATGTCTCCAGGATACCCTTCTGTAGAGGGTCATCTCTCCACGTACTATGAATGATTCATCTGCCATGTGTTGTAAATTCCACTTCTCCAGGCATCCTTGCCTGTCATCTACTATGCACCAGTGTCATAACCCTTTCCCAGGAGGCCATATACATGTAAATAGTTTATTCTTCAACAAATATTAAATGAGGTTTTGTAAAGCCCTTATTCTTTTTTTTTTAATAAAGATTTTATTTATTTATTTTTAGAGAGCGAGGAAGCGAGGGAGAAAGAGAGGGAGAGAAACTTCAATGTGTGAGAGTCATCAATAGTTTGCCTTTTGTGCGCCCCCAAGTGGGGACCTGGCCTGTAATCCAGGCATGCGCCCAGACAGGAAATTGAACTGGTGACCTTTTGGTTTACAGCCAGCACTCAGCCCACTGAGCCACACCAGCCAGGGCCCAAAGCCCTTAGCCTTTATGTAAATTTTTTTTCAATTACAGCTTACGTTCAATATTATTTTGTGTTAGTTTCAGGTGTAACAAAGCCCCTCTTAAACCTGGAATTCTACAGGTGGCAAATTCCCTAACTAATGATAACTCTTTTACTTAACAATCTTTCCATTGGACCATGTGCCTCTTTTTTGTGTCATGCCATATGCTGGACACTGAGGATACAGAAACAAGTAAGACACAGCCTTTGCCCTTAAGGTGCTCAAGTCTTGTGGGGAGAAAAGATAAACAACAGTAATAGTATGTGATCAGTACTTTTTAAACATTTTTATTTCTTTTTAGAGAAAGCAAAAAGGAGGAAGAAAAAAAAAAGGAGAGAATCATTGATATGCAAGAGAAGCATCAATTGGTTGCCTCTTGTATGCACTCCAGCTGGGGACCTGGCCTTCAACCCAGGCATGTGCCTTGAGTAGGAATGGAACAAGCAACCTTTCCCTTTGCGGGACAATGCTCAACACACTGAGCCACGCCAGTCAGGGCTGATCAGTACTTTTATAAAAAAAAAGCATGGCACCTACCAGAGCACAGAGGAGGCATCCAGCCCAGTGGAGCCGTCAGAGAGGTCTTCCTAGAAGAGGTACTATTTGACCTGGGCTTTGAAAGACAAATAAGAATTACCTAAATTAAGAAGGGAGGAAAGAGTATTCTAGATATAGGGAACAATATGTGTGAAGGCAGGAAACCAGGCTCTATGAATAGTTTTGGATGATGCACAAACAGTAGATATATACAAGTGAAAGAGACAGATGCAGAGGCGGGCCAGGGCAGGTTATAGCACAGCAGAGGTAAGGAATGTGTACTTCATCTTTAACACTATGTGACATTTGGTCACAACTCTCTCCTTGCACCACTGCTTCTTACTGACACTTATCGTTTGGTTACATTTAGAAGCCAAGATTAATTTACCCATTTATTTATTCACTCATCAACACAGATGAGAACCTACTTGTATCAGTTCTTATGTAGGGGCTGAAAGTCTCCGGGACACAATTTGAAATCTTGTGAGCTTTTTAGAGGACATTAAATCTCAGCCCAGACTTGAGATGACTTACCCCGAAATCGGATCCCTTCGTTACCCTTGGTGTTGCAACCTGTTGTCAGTTGGGCATCCCTGACCATGCTGGAGTGAACCAGTTTGGGGGCACATTATGGGAATGACTACAATCGCAACCACTAAGCCAGTCAGCCTGAGAGGTGAATGAGTGCCTACTGTGCTCAAGCACAGGGAGAGAATTTCAAGTCCTTGCTTTCTGGGAACTAGGTCTCAAAATGCATAAAGTTATAGCTGGGAGACACCTTAGAAATCATTAGTCACATGCGATAAATTGAGATCTTACAAAGTGCTTGAGTCTATGTGGGGACCTGAGACCTGATTTCTACCCTTAAGGAGCTCACAGTCTGGTAAAACAGGTATTGTAAAAAACAGTGGCCCACAGAGCTTTAAGAGGTGGAGGAAATCTCAGCTGGCTAACCACAGTCCACTGTCAACCAGTTAAGGTTAGGAAAGTATCCTAAACAAAAACTAGAGGTGTCACAGTCTGAGCTGAAGCTAGAGAGAAGTGGGAAGGACAGCCCATGCAGAGAAAACAGCTTGAGGAGTTCAGACTAGAGGAGAGGGTCTGAGTGATTGGCTTGTCTTGTATAGGTGGAGAAGTATTAAATATCAAGTGCAATGGTAAGCGGAGGCCTGATGAGCTAAGTGGTAAGCAGGGGTCAAATGCTGAGCTAGGGATGTGGACAATGTGGAGCCATTGGCTTTCCTACATGGGGGTGACAGCGTTAGATCTGCCTTTTAGAAAAACAAGTCCCTTTCATTGCTGAGCTCCATTGTACTCATCTGTAAAATGAGGGAGTTGAAGAGGATCTTCAAAACATTTTCAATCAATGTGTCCTATGATTCTGATTTAAAGCAGTACTTCTCAAACTTTGTTGTGTGTCTGAATCCCCTGAGGATCTTGTTAAAATGTAGATTTGGCTTTAGTAGGTCTGAGTGGGACCCTAGAGTCTGCATTTCTACCAAGATTTCAAATGATGCTGATGCTGCAGGTCACACTTTCAGTAGGAAGGATTTAGAGTTGTTTCCAACATGTAAATTCTGTAAGTTGTAGGTTATCTGATTAGAGGCAGTATTTTAAGTTTTACAGTGTTTGAAGGTTTACAAAAAGGTCTACCTACATGATCCCCTTTTACTACTTTCAGTAATTCTTCCTGTGAGGAATTATTTAGTTATTGTGTGAAGCATCCTTAAAACTTAGGTATTAAATTCGTTCTGTCTCCTCCCAGCATCGTGGTGGGTTAGTGATTATGAGTTCAATGTTACAGATTAGGAGACAGGATCTGGAAAGAAAATGGACTTAGTCAAGGCCAAATACTATAGAAGAAGCAGAACAGGAATTAGAATGGAAACTTCCTGACCCTTATTCCACTGCTGTGTCCAGCATATATCTATGCTCCTTCAGGCATCCATTCACTCAGCACAGATTTATCATGCACCAACTACATTTCAGACACATTGGAACACACAAATGTGAAGAAAGTTACCTTTCACTAACTGGAAAGAGTGAAATACACAAACGTAGGGGGTGAGGAAGGCTTATTGGAGAGTGTGGCTTATTGAGGAGATGTTAGTTTTAAAGACAGGTTATAAAGTAAACCCAGTCAATATTAATTTCTGACTTTTGTACATACATTCATCAAATATTTACTGCACCCTAATCTGCACCAGGCCTTATGTTAGATTCAGATGACACGGGCATGAGTCAGACAATTCTCAGGGAGCTCACAGCTTAATCTAACATGGCATTTCACTGTTTACAAGTCCTTTCCCCATCATGAATAACAGCTGCCATTTGCTGAGTGATCAACATGTGCCACTGTTGTACTAAGCTTTATACATCATTATCATAATTATTTTAATTAATCCTCAAAAATCTCATTAGAACAAATACTAATTTAGGGCAAAGATTTTTGTTTTGTTCATTGATGTATCCCTAGAACCTAGAATAGTGATTATCACAAAATAGGCCCCTAAAAGAATTGTTGAATGAATAAATAAACAATTGTTGTGTAGATACAACTATTACCCCCATTTCACAGATGACTAAACTAAGGAGCAAGTAGGTGAAGTGCTGTGCTTGAGGCTTCCCGAATAGTAACAGTCAGAATCAAAAGACAACTTTAGAAGAACTCAGAATTATCTGACTCCAAACCCAGTGGCTTCACCCACTGTATGCCAGTGATTCTCAAACTTTAGCATGTGTCTCAATCACCTAGAAAGTTTTTAAAACACAGATTGCTGAGCTCCAGAGCTTCAGTTTGTAGATTCGGGGTGGAGGCAGAGAACATTGATTTCTCACAAACTTCCTGTGATTCTGATTCTGCTGGCCCAGGGACCATGCTTTGAAAACCACTGCTCTATACTAAACTGCCTCCCAATTTTTCATTTATTTCTATCAAGTAAATAGAAATTAATATCCCATGGAGAATGAGGACAATAAGACTATAAAAGTAACACAACTTGTTCAAGTTTCCACAGCAAATATAAGGTTCCAAAGTTAGTGTGATTCCAAAGTCCTTATTATTCCTGATAAACCTTGTTGCCTCAGATAAGGATATGTGGGCAAGGGACACAGAGGGAACGAGAAACAAAAAAGAGGGAAGGTGTTTGTTGGGAGGAGGCGAAGATAAAGTTGGAAAGGTTACCATCCAACTTGTCCTGAGGGAAGAGTCTGTGGCTTCCTGGTTCTCTCATTGACTTTCTCTGTGCCCTCGTTCAAGCCTCTTCCTCTCTCTGGACCCTAGTCCTCTTTTCTGTAAAGCCGGGGCCTTTCTAGCTTGAAGCACAGTCTGGGAGCCTTAAAGACAGGCAGGAACACAGAGGTTGCATTGAATCCTGTTTCTGATAGCTTTGCACTGGCTGGAAACCATGCAGGTCCTGTGGGGACTGCACGGTGTGCAAGCATGCTGCTGAAATGGGAGTCTGAGCAGAGCTGGCACCTGTCAAGGCCTTTCCCTGTTTCTGGTGGGAAGAAGGATGAAGGAAGGTGGAGCTGGAGGCTAAGTGGGCTCGGGCTTGGGGGATTGGCCACAGCAGGAAGGGCAGGGCACCTCCATGACTAACAAACCTCCATGACTAAAAAGTGCTGAAGGTTCCCAGGAGACCTGAAGAGAATAAAGAACTGGTGCTTTCAGGGCAGCCCTGGGAAACTCTAAGCATCCTGAGCCTTTGGCCACCACATCTACACCAGCCTGCACCAGCTACTGAGGATGGCTTGCTCAGTTTAGACACAAGTACTAATCCCAGGTCTTTAAAGTGACCTCACAGCAAATGTGATTGGTCTTGTCTTTCCCTACTGTGCAAACCCTGTCTACTCTCAGATATGTATCTAACCTTTGGGGGAGGCTTGCTGGACCTTGTGACTTTTTAGAAATCACTTTACTTCTCTGAACCTTGTTGATAAAATGGAGATATTAATACCTGAAATGAACCCATAAGACAGTGGACATGTCTAGGGAAGACATCATGTCTTTAAAAAATACTTACAAAAGTAATATATGATTATTATAAAAATAAAGATAGAACACACACACTGCAAGTCCCCTGTACACTATTCCCACTCCCTCCTCCCCAGTCCATAGCTCACCATTAACATTTCAGCGTATTTTCCCTGTTTTTTTTCCCTATGACTATATCAAAGGTTATTTTTAAAACAACTTAATTTAAAAATTAAGTTATACTATACAACTTTTTTTCACTTAACAATACATTTGAACATCTTTCAATATTGACATGAATAGACCTATTTCTTTCTTTTAAATGTCTACATTATATCAAATCCCCTATTCTTGGATATTTATTACTTCTATTCCCATAACAGCAGAATCATCAACAACAAAAACTGCAGCAAATATTTATTTGTGTAAAAATTTCTGTAGGACACATTCATTAAAGTTTAATTTCTGGATCAAAAATATAAGCACATTTTAATGACATCAAAAGCACAGGCAACAAAAACAAAAATAAACATATGGGATTACATCAAACTACAAAGCCTCTGCATAGCAAAGGAAACAACTGACAGAATGAAGAGGCCACCAACCCAAGAGAAGGGAGAGTTTGCATATCAGATATCTGATAAGGGGTTAATGTCCAGGATATATGGGGAATTCCTGCAATTCTAAAGCAAAAATCTAATAACCTGTTTTAAAGTGAGTTAGGGACTTCCCTGGCCCAGTAGCTCATTTGGTTAGAGCATTGTCTCAATACACCAAGGTTGCAGTTTGATCCCTGGTCAGGACACATACCAGAAGCAACCTATGAATGCATAAATAAGTGGAACAGCAAATCTCTCTCAATCTCTCTCTCCCTCTCTCCCCCACTTAAGTCAATAAATTAAAAAAAAAAAAAAAAAAGAGCTAGGGACTTGAGTGGACATTTCTCCAAAGAAGATGTACAAATGGCCAATGGGTATATGAAAAGATGCTCAAAGTCACTAATCATCAGGAAATTGCAAATCAGAACCACAATGAGACACCTGTCAGGATGGCTATTAAAAAAATCAAAAGACAAGTGTTGTTGAGGCTATGGAGAAATTGGAATCCTTGAACACTGCTGATGAAAATGTGAAATGGTACAGCTGCTATGGCTGCTATGGAAAACAGTATGGATGTTCCTCAGAAAGTTAAAAATAGAATTAACATATGATCCACCAATCCCACTTCTGGACATTTATCCAAAAGAATGGAAATCAGCATCGTGAAGCGATATTAGCACCCACATGTTCATTGCAGCACTATTCACAGGAATCAAGATGTGGAACAACTTAAATGTCCATTGACAGGTGAATGGGTAAGGAAAATGTGGAACACGTGCATACATTGGAATACTATTCAGCCTCAAAAAACAAGCTAATTCTGCAGTATGCTACAACATCAATGAACCTTGGTGACATTATGCTAAGTGAAATGAGCCTGTCACAGAATAACAAATACTGCATAATTCCATTTATATGAGGTATCTAAAATAGTCCAAATCATAGCCTCAAAGAATGGAATGGTGGTTGCAGGGCCTGGGTGGGGGAGAGGAAATAGGGAATTACTACGAAGGGCATAAGTTTTAGTTAAGCAAGATCAGTAAATTCTAGAAAACTGCTGTACAACACTGTAGGCTGACCTATATTCAACAATATATTGTACACTTAAAATCTGTTATCAGGATTGACATGTTAAGTGTTCTCACTAAAATAAAATAAATCAAACAAAAATGCAAAGTCGCTGCAGCATTTTGCATTCCAATCAGAAATATGCAAGGGTTCCAGTTTTTTACATCCTCATCAACACTTCCTATTGTTTGTTGTTGATTAAAGCCATTCTAGTGGTTGTATACTGGTATGTCATTGTGGAAACGTATTTGCATTTTACCATGCTGGGTGTATTTTTGTGCGTTTGTTGCCTATTCATATGTATTCTTTAGTGAAATGTCTACTCAAATGTTTTGCCCATTTTTTAAACATTGTCTTTTTACTGTTGAGTTGTAGGAGTTCTCTCTATGTTCTGAATACAAGTTCCCTGTGAGATAGATGGTTTGCAAATATTTTCTCTCACTGCCCCCCCACCAGTACACACTCACATTTTAAATGTTAAGAAATATTACCAAGTTGCTCTCCAAAGAGGAAGCATCAATATATATTTCCACCAACAGCATATGGGAATGCTGGTTTCTCAGCATCTTCACAAACATGAGATGCCACTCGTTGTTAATCTACAAAATTAAAAAATGATATCACGCTGTTTCTAATTTGTCTTCCTTTTATCATTAGGGGGAGCATCTCATCTTGTTTTTTACCAGTGCTTTTCCTCTTCTAAGGAAAAGCATGTTCTTGATGAAACTTTGCATTTTTTCAATTTTGCATCTCTTAAGCCCTAATCATTATTTAGCATCCAGGAAGTGTTTGCTGAATGAATGAAGAGTAATGCTGTGAAGAATAAAGGAGATAATGAACTAAATGAGATAATGAGATAAACTAAAGTACTAATTACAGATCAATTAATATTAGCTGAATCTATGTCCGGAGTCAGGAGGTGAGTGCTATCATGCTCTTGAATTCTCCCCTGCAGGACCTGGGATGGTTGTTGTGAACTCTAAGATTCCAAGAGGCCAGGTTTCTCTGGGGTTTCTCATTGTGTGTTTTTAGGCAAAGTACTTAACTCCTTTGACCCTCCACTTCCTGGCAACAGTCTGAAAAGTGTCTACGAGTTGCATCATGCTTATCAAAAGAGTTATTAGGCAAAAAACATGATATTAATTTATAATAAACCCATATTCATGTATTACTTGAATAAAAAATAAGTTTAAAAATAAGAAAATTTATCAGAATAGGGAAAATAAACCTATATACATAGGGCCAGGACTAATAAAAGATGCTGGCTGCTTTTGTAATGACCTTAAATTTCCTTTTAAATATGTGATTTCAGCCCTGGCTGGTGTGGCTGAGTGAATTGAGTGCCAGCCTGTGAACCAAAGGCTCGCTGGTTTGATTCCCAGTTAGGGCATATGCCTGGGTTGTGGGCCAGGTCCCCAGTTAGGTATGTACAAGAGGCAACTACACATTGATGTTTCTCTTTTTCTCTTTTTCCCTCCCTGCCCTCTCTCTAAAAATAAATAAATAAAAGGGAAAAAAGAAGAAAAATGTGATTTCACACTTGGCCCAGCTTCTCTTCCATCTTTTCCTCAACTCTCTGTCGCCCTCTACTGCTCAGGTATTCTCATTTCAGTGCATTGCAACTTAGCAAATACGATTAATGGAAATATTATTAATGGCCTCTCCCTGATCTTAGTTACCTATATCACCCTCACCAAACCTTGCTCTATTCTTGGCTCTGTGACCAGCACAAGGGATATAAAGCTCACAGACTGGTGGGGGACACAGATTTTTAAGCCCTTATAACCATTATGAGCATGACAAGAAATATTTCTGAGCCAAGCACTCTACTAAGCACATTGCATACGTGAACTTTGAGTCCTACTGACAGCATACAAGGGATCTCATTTACAGAAAAGGAATCAGTCACAAATGTGATTGGTTCAAGATCACAATTTAGTAAACATGGAACATGGATTCTGACTATGATTTGTCTGCCCTCTAAAGCCAGTCTTTTCCTACTACATTTTAACAGAATAAACCAAATGGTGTGAAACACTTAAGTGGGAGCATCTAAATCTACGTTAGGTGTGTGTACCTGGGAAGATTTTACAGCGGAGAGAATCCCTGATTTTGGCAGAGAAGCTGGTCCACACATCAAAAGCAGCAGTAAACAGGGACATAAACTTGGGACCTATTCAGAGAATCAAAGGTTGGGTGGGTGTGAGGGTACAGAGGCAGGAAATGAGCCTAGAATCAGATTGTACATCGCCTCAAAGGCCAGGCTAAGGAAAGTGGGCTCAAAATCCAAGGTCAGTGCTTCTTCATCTGGGGCATGTATACTGAGTGACCTCTGATTGTGATCAAGGTACGAGAAACCACAGGTAAATGTGGCATATCACCTGGAATTTCAGTTGTACTCTAAGGCTTGGGGAAAAAAGTAATCTTGTGTTTTTCTATGAAAGACGTATTATGGAGCCCTGGCTGGTGTGGCTCAGTTGGTCTCCCATTAACTGAAAGGTCATGAGTTTGATTCCCAGTCAGGGCACATGCCTAGGTTGCAGATTCAGTCTTGGTTGGGGTGTATGCCAGAGGCAACTGGTCAATGTTTCTCTCATATTGATGTTTCTTTCTCTCTCCCTTCCTCTTTCTCTGGGATTAAAAGATATATATATATATAGTGAAATTGGATGTAATATGGGTTTTAAAATTAAAACAGATTTCAAAGACATGTAAGCTGCTTCTTGATGAGGAAGTATTTGAAAGCATTCACTCTCTGATGGCCTTAGATATAGGTTAATAGGGAAGATATTTGGGAAGCCATGGATGGTGATGGATAGGAAACCATGGATTGAACTCCACCAACGGCTCTAGATTAGGGCTGGCTGGAATTCAGAAATGAATAGGAACTGATTATCTTTGGAGAGCTTTCAGTCTAGGCTTTATGAAGTTGATTTTGAGCAGGAGAACAAATTAAGAATCAGGTGGAGTTCCTTTCCTCTCTCCCATTTCCTTGACACATTCCTCTTGTAACTCATCCATTCTTTTACTCAAAAAATTTTCACAGCACAACAACTCTCTCTCTTCCTGTGTGACCTTGGACAAATTACTTAACCTTTGTGTACCTGTGTCTCCTCATCTTTAGAATGGGAATATAATAGTACCTATCCCATAGCATAACCAGGAGTGTCGTAGTGAGAATTAAATGAGAATTTGTATAGTGCTCTTAGAATGTGAAAAAAGTTCAGCCCTGTTTAAACATTAGCTACTATAACAATATTATTTGCACAACCTCTACAGCTACTGTGTTCCAGTCATCACCTTGCACAGCCATCAATCCTTAGGTCATTCATGTTGGGAGTACGGATTGGGTCTCACAGGAATACAGAAATAAACCAGACTTCTCTTGCGGTTTTACAGACTTTTAAGTATCTGGCATATAGGAAGTGCTCAAATTGCTCGTTGAATAAATAAATAAGTGTCTACCTACAAAACTGCAAGCTCTTTAAAGGCAGGGCCATTGTTCTAGCTGTGAATTACTAGAAGGAAGAACTTGGTGAGGCACACAGTAGGCACTTAGATGAAGGGATAAAAGACTACAGGCAAAAAAATCATCTAAAGCCACCAAGCTGGCACGAATAAAGTGCTGCAGAAAGGTTGTTAGTTTTACGAGTGTGCAGACCAGAGAAAAAGATTTGACCGTCAAAGACCTAAACGGTGAGGACTGGAGAAAGCCCTGGACTGCAGCGCTGGAAAGGCGCGCGTCAGCTCAGTCCTCCGCGGCTTCCCCTGCGCAGGCCCCGCCCCTTCGCTGGCTCACGTGACTGTGGGCGGGATTCCGGCGGGACCTGGACAAGAGCGACTGGGTAACTGCAAATTGGGTGAGCCATGGCTGGCCTGGTGGACTTTCAAGATGAGGAGCAGGTGAAGTCGTTTCTGGAGAATATGGAGGTGGAGTGCAACTATCAGTGCTACCACGAGAAAGACCCGGACGGTGAGCGCCCCCGGGCCGCCTGGGAGCACGTGGGAGCTCAAGGAGGAGGGGCTTGGGCCGTACAGATCACGTGAGCGACCCCTGAGGGACACTGGAAGAGGTCACGGGCCGGGTACACGTCGGTATGGGGCCTGTGGAGCCCTGACGACCTTGTTTGTTGGGGAGAGTTGCGTTCCACGAGGACTCTGCGGGCTCGCAGCGGGGGAGTGCTCCGCCAGTTTCACCCTGGAGGCTGGGCGGGAAGGAGAAGTGCCTGGATACTTAGGGGAGAGGGACTGGGGATGTATCAGTGAACAGATGAAATTCTCTGTCCTCTTGGAGCTTACATTCCAGTGCGGTGAATTGGGCAATAAACATAAGGAAATAAATGAAATGGTGTGTAGAAAAACAGTAAGGGCAGCTATGGTCGGTGTGGCTCAGTTGGTTGGAGTGTAGTGTCCTGTACACCAAAAGGTTGGGGGTTTGATTCCAGGTCAGGGCACATATCTAGGTTGTGGGTTACATCCCCTGCTCAGGGTCGTATAGGGGATAACCAATAGCTGTTTCTCTCTCACATAGGTGTTTCTGTTTCTCAGTTTCTCTTCATCTCTCTCACTCCTCCCTTTTCTCTCTCTAAAAAATACATAAACATTTTTTTAAAAGAAAGTGCAATAGGAAACAACTGAGAGGTGTTGGGAGTTCAGGAGGTCAATTTAATTTTTTAATAGATGTATGTATGTATAGAGAGAGAAGGGAAGGAAGGGAGAAAGAGTGGGGGAGAGCCCTGGTTGGTGGGTCAGTGGATTGAGTGCCTGCCTGTCTGCAAACCAAAGTATTGCTGCTTTGATTCCCAGCCAGGGCACATGCCAGGGTTGCAGGCCAGGCCCCTAGTTGCGGGTCTGATTCCCTCTCTTTCTCCCTTCCTTCCCGTCTCTAATAAATGAATACAGACTAAAAAAAAAAAAAAAATGGAGAGCAACATCGATATGGGGGAGATAAATAAATGGGTGGCCTCTTGTACACTCCCAGTTGGGGACCTGGCCTCACAGCCCTGGCATGTGCCTTGACTGGGAATCAACCCAGCAACCTTTGAGTTAACAGGTTCTCAGGTTGGCGATCATTGAGTGGTCAGGAGGAATCATTGAAAAAATGGTATTTGAACAATGGAATAAGGTAAGGGAAATCTATGCCAGGTGGAAGTAACACCTAGTGGAAAGGACCTAAGACATGAATGTACTGTGTGTGCTCTGGGAACATTGAGTTGACTTGAGTGTGGGGTGGATGTTGGTGGCCAGAAGGGGACACTCAGAATAGCCAGTGCCTCTGGGTGGTTATCTACTTCCTACTTTATTTTTATAAAGGAAAAAATAAATGGCACTGGTCCTACCTTATAATAGCTTGCAGTCTAGTTTCCCGAACATGACACAGCTATTTCTTGATACTAACCAACCCACAGAGTTGCTCTGTGGTGTAATTGCTTGCAAAGAACCCAGGGTTGTTCTTTGAGGGCTGATCCGTGTCCTAAGTGTAGAAAGAATTCACAGGAGTTGGAGTAACTGAGGAGCAGGAAGGTTGGGAAAGATATCTGAGGTTGGTCAGAAGGAACAGGACTTCCCTGACCACCCAGTCTGTTAACCATTCCCCCAACATGCACAACAAACTGTCTTAAAATCCTGTTTTATTTCAATAACATTTATTATTGTTTGAATATAAATTGTTCATCCATTTATTTATTGTGTTTACCCCTCTAGAATGTAATTTTTAGGAGGGCAAGTGATTGTATTCTCAACATCTGGTACATAAATGAACATAGATGCTCCAATATTGTGGAGTGAAAATGAATGAGAGATGAGTGTTACTGGGAATGAAGAAGGAGCAGAGGGGAGAGATGTCAGAGAGGCTTGCTGGGGCTAGAGACTGCCAAGGAGAGCGAGTTTATTTCCAGCTCTTTTGGTAGCTACTGTTCTTACTGTTTTCAGGCTTCATGTTCCCAGCCTGGCTGAGGAATAGTAAGATGCAGTCATTGAACCACCCCTTTCTTGCTGCTACAAAGACTAGCTCATGGACACTTTTGGTTTTCTGTGTTTGACTACTGAACTTCCTAAGAAGTTCCAGAGCCGGCAGAGTTTCAAAGTCACTGCATCTTTGGGCTGGCCTGGCTGACCGGGAGCAGAAGTGTTGGGGTGAGGAGGAGTCACTGCAGGGGCCAAGGTCTCCCCAGGCCTTATACTGCTCAGTCCCTGCCTAAGAGCAGACAGTGCCATTTGTAGGAATGGCTGAACACCACCAGCATTCTTTGTCATGCTTCAGGAGAACAGAGACTGGTCCTAAATGAAAGACACATCTGGCCTATCACACCTGGAGCCTCTCCACTGTTACAAGTGGCCCCAGACTGAAGAAAAGCTCTTGTCCTCTTTTCACAGGTTGTTATCGGCTAGTAGACTATTTGGAAGGGATCCAGAAGAATTTTCATGAGGCTGCCAAGGTCTTGAAGTTCAACTGTGAAGAGAACAAACACAGTGATAGCTGCTACAAACTGGGGGCCTATTATGTGACTGGAAAAGGTAAGGAGGGCCTTCTTTTTGTGGTCCTTGTCATTGATAGTAATGCTGAACTCATACTGAGCCTTCTTTGCAGAAGGCATTGAGGAAGCACATTGTAGGAGGCTTTGGAAATGAACTCAGCAGAGTGATCAGGGGAAGAGTACGGCCTTGGGGTCTCTCTATTTGCAAGTAGTGAGTGGGAACTTGAGCCAGTCACTTTAACTCTGTGCCTTTTACATCACCTGTAAGATGTAGAAAAATATAGTACTTGCTTCATGGGGTGGTTGTGAGAAGTAAATATATTGAGGTAGGTAACGGCATCAACGCATGCATGCCTAGCCTAGAGGAAGGGATCAATAATAGTTAAATTTGTTCCATATATCTTTTCTCCCGGTGCCCTAATTGTAGTTATCATTGGAGTAGTGCTTAAGTCACTTATTGCTAAATAGCAAATTAGCCCAGCAAACTTATTTCACAAAGTTTCTATGGGTCAGGAATTTGGATGTTGGCTCAGCTGTGTGCCTCTGCGGTCCCTCATGAATTTGCAGACATTAGCCAGGGAGCTAAGGCTGCAGTCATTTGAAGGCTTGAGTGGAACTGAATTTTCCAGTTTAAAGATGACTTACCTCATATGGCTGTTGGTCAAGACTCTGTTTCTTGCCAGAATATCAGGAGACCTCAGATCTTTGTGACATGGATCTCTCTATGTGTCCTCATGCTATGGCATCTGGCGTTCTCCATCCAGAGTGAGTGATCCAAGAGCAAGAAGGAAGCCTCAGTGTCCTTTTTTTAAAAAAATATATTTTATTGATTAGGCTATTACAATTGTCCCAATTTTTCCCCCTTTGCCTCCCTCCACCCAGTACACCCATTCCCTCCAGCGGCCCCTTTCCTTATTTCATGTCCATGGGTCATGCATATAAGTTCTTCAACTACATTGCCTATACTGTTCTTAATACCCCCCTGTTTTGTACCTACCAATTTGTCCTTTTTAATCCCTATACCTTTTCCCCCATTCTCCTCCTATCCCCTCCCAGCTCATAATCCTCCCAATGATTTCCATATCTATGATTCTGTTCCTTTTCTGCTTGTTGGCTTAGTTTGTTTTTTAGATTCAATTGTTGATCATTGTACATATTTTGCCATTTTAATGTTCATAGTTTTGGTCTTCTTTTTCTTGTATAGTTCCCTTTAACATTTCATATAATAATGGCTTGGTGATGATGAATTCCTTTAGTTTTACCTTGTCTGGGAAGCATTTTCTCTGCCCTTCAATTCTAAATGATAGCTTTGCTGGATAGAGTAATCTAGGATGTAGGTCCTTGCTTTTCACCACTTTTAATATTTCTTGCCCAGTCCCTTCTATCCTGCAAAGTACCTTTTGAGAAATCAGGTGACAGTCTTATGGGAACTCCTTTGCAGGTAACTCTGCTTTTCTGTTGCTGCTTTTAAGATTCTCTCTTTAACTTTTGTCATTTTAATTAGGATATGTCTTGGTATGGTTCTCTTTGGATGCAACTTGTTTGGGTCTTGCTCTGTGTGCTTCCTGGTCTTACTTGTATGTCTGTTTCCTTCACCAAGTTAGGGAAGTTTTCTTTCATTATTTTTTTCAAATAAGTTTTCAGTTTCTTGCTCTTCCTCTTCGCCTTCTGGAACCCCTGATTTGGATGTTGGTACGTTTGGAGATGTCCCAGAGACTCCTTATTCTGTTCTCATTTTTTAAAAATTCTTTTTTTCTTTTTACTGTTCAATTTAGTGCTTTTTTTCTTCCTTATGTTCCAAATCGTTGATTTGATTCTTAGCTTCACCCCCTCCACTGTTGGTTCCCTGTGGATTTTTCTTTATTTCACTTAACATAACCTCAATTTCTGCTTGGGTCTTTTTTATGCTGTTGCAGTACCCAGTGATTTTGAAAATCCTGATAACCAGTGTTTTGAACTCGGCATCTGATAGGTTGGTTATCTCCATTTCATTTAGTTCTTTTCCTGGAGTTTTGTTCTGTTCTTTCATTTGGGCCATATTTCTTTGTCTCCTCAACTTGGCAGCCTCCCTGTGTTTGTTTCTGTGTATTAGGTAGAGCTATTTTGACTCCCTGTCTTGATAGTGTGACCTGCTGTAGAAAAAGCACCTGTAAATTGTGTGGGGCAGAGCCTTAGGTAGTCACCAGGGTGGGGTAACCCATTGTACTGCTTTGTGGCTCTGTGTGGGGGAGGGCTCAGTGCTAATGCCTGGCCTCTGGAGATTGCCCGAGAGGAAGCTGTCTCCCTGGCACTCACTCCCTTGCCAGTCACTTCACTTTCTCTCTGTAAGCCACTTGTGCTCTTCTAGCTCTTGCTCTGGTGCTGAATTCCAAAGGGGGTGAGTCTGCATGAGTCCTAAGTCCTTTACAGGCCTTTTAATAGAAGTCTCTTGAGAATCCTGTGGTTTCTTCTGCCGCCCCAACCCCTACCGGCTTTGGTAGTCAGAAGTTATGGAGACTTATCTTTCTGGCACTGGGACCCTGGATGGGTGGTCTGGTCTGGGGCCTGGATCGCTTGCTCCCAAGGTATCCCTCCTAATTTTTATCCACGACACATGAATGTGGGACCTCCCGTTTTGCTGCCTCTCTGTGCCTCTACTTCTCCGCCCCTACCATCTATCTGGATGAATGTGGCTTCTTTAAATCCTTAGTTGTTGGGCTTCCATACAGCTGGATTTTCTGACAAATCTGGGTGATACTTGTTTTGTAATTTTTTGTAGTTTTTTATAAAATTACAAAATACTTGTTTTGTAATTTTTTTGTAATTTTTTGTCTGATTGTAATTTTTTCTGTAGTTGTACACGGAGGCAAAGCTTGTTTTCCTACGCTTCTATCTTGGCTGGAAGTCTCCTCAGTGTCTTTTGATGAATCCTCAGTGACCTACCCTAGGATGTCACACACTTTTCATTCCCATCACATTCTATTTATTTGAAGTGAGTCAGTAAGTCTAGTCCACACTAAGGGGAGAGAACCTAAAAGTCCACCCCTTGAAAGCGAGATTATCAAAGAATTTATGGGCATATTTTAAACCACTACGAATAAAGACTATAACCTTTGGCAGGCAGTTTTTTGTTTTGTTTTTTGCTGACTAGATTTTGAGCTTCTTAAGGATGTTATGATTCATTCATTCCTTGTTCCCAGTGCCCAGTCAAGCCTAGTTAGAAAGATGTTCAGAGAAAGTTTAATGAAGAAGATTGCCTTTTTAACCCTGGCTGGTATGGCTCAGTTGGTTGGCACATCATCTCAAAACCAAAAGGTTGAGGGTTCAGTTCCCAGTTAGGTCACGTACTATGGTTGTGGGTTTGATCCCTGGTCGGGCGTATGTGACCCTTGGTCCAGATGCAGATGATCTCTGGTCCAGGAGTGGATCTCTGCATAAGGGAGGCAACCAGTCAATGCTTCTCTCTTGCATTGATGTTTCTCTCTCTCCCTTCGTCTCTCTAAAACCAATGGAAAAAAAAAAATACCCTCAGGTGAGGATAAGAAAAAAAAAAAAGATGTCTTTTTAAGTCTCTGGAGCTGTGTGGATTATTTCTGCTTTCACACGGGATTTTGGATCTGTGGTTGTCCCTATTTTGATCAAAGTTTAGCATCAACAGGAGTATCAGTTCCCCTTCTGGCGCAGAGGGACATTTCTTTCTTTTAAAAAAAAAAATATATATATATATTTATTTATTTTCAGAGAGAGGGGAAAGAAGGGAGAAAGACAGGGAGAGAAACATCGACGTACAAGAGGTACAATGATTGGTTGCCTCTCGCACGCCCCTAGCCAGGGACTTGGCCTGCCCAGGCATATGCCCTGACTGGGAATTGAACTGGCCGCCTTTTGGTTCACATGCTAGCACTCAATCCACTGAATCACACTAGCCAGGGCAAGAGGGGCATTTCTTTAATCTAGCAATTCTCCTAGTATCTTAACCTAAGGAAATAACTGAAAATGCAAATAAAGTTTATGTGCAAAGATACTTACCCAGCATTATTTACCTGGCAAATTTATCATTAATTTGTACTTTACAAGCCGTGCATAACTGCATTATATTAATTACTTATTTATTTTTATTTTTTAAGATTTTATTTTGGACCAGAGGGGAAGGGAAGGAGAAAGAGAGGGAGAGAAACATCGATGTCAGGGAGAAACATCAATTAGTTTGCCCTCGCATGCCCCCAGCTGGGGGTTTGGCCCACAACCCAGGCATGCCCCTGATTGAGAATCAAACCAGCGACCTTTTGGTTCACAGGCTGGCACTCAACCCACTGAGCCACACCAGTCAGGGCATATTAATTATTTTTTTAAAAACCCTGTGTGCTAACAGTAGCAACTTAGTTAAATAAATATTACTTCCATTGGATGGAATGTTATTTAACCCATTAAAAAAATGTTTCTAGCTCTGGCCGGGTGGCCCAGTTGGTTGAATGTTGTCCTGTACAGCAAAAGGTTGCAAGTTCCATTCCTGTTTGGAGCGCATACCTAGGTTGGGGGTTCTATCTCTGGTCTGGGTGCATATAAGAGGCAGCCGATCAATGTTTCTCTCTCACATTGATGTTTCTCTCTCCCCCTTCTTCTACCTCTAAAATTAATAAAGGCATATCCTCAGATGAGGATTTAAAAACAAACAATGATATTGAAGGGAACCATGGTGAGAAAACAATCACCTCTCATCAGGAGCAACGTAAGTCAGAAGACAAAAGAACAGTAACTTAAATGCTGAAAGAAAAAAACTTGTCAAATTTGAATTTCACTTTAGCAAAAATATCTTTTAAAATGAAGATGAGCCGTGGCTGGTGTGGCTCAGTGGATTGAGCACAGCCTTTGAACCGAAAGGTCATTGCTTCGATTCCTGGTCAGGGCACATGCTTAGGTTGCAGGCCAGGTCCCCAGTTGGGGACATGTGAGAGACATCTCTCACACATTGATGTCCCTCTCTTTCTCCCTTCCCTTCCTCTAAATAAATAAATAAATAAATAAATAAAATCCCTTTTAAAAAATGAAGATGAAATAAATTCATTTTCAGCTAACTAAAAACTGAGAGAATGAGTCACTAACAGACCTATATGACAAGAAATAAAGTTGTTTGGGTTGATGGAAAAATGATAACAGATTGAAACTAGGATCCATACAAAAAAATAAAGCACATTAGAATATGAGTGTAAAAAGAAGGCTTTTTCCTTATTTCTGAATGTATTTAATAGACTGTTTAAAGCAAAAATAATAGCAATGTATTGTGAGGCTTATATAAGTAGAAATAAAACATGAAAGTAATATATATAGAAGTAAAATATGACAGCAATAGTACAGAAAATGGGAGCATGGTAAATGAAAGTATACTGTTGTAAGATTCTTACATTACAGGTGAAGTGGTATAATACTAATTCATGGTAGAATGTGGTAAGTTAAGGATACATATTACAATCACTAGATAAACCACTGGCAAAAGAACTATAACTAAAAAAGTCAATGATTATAATGAAAGGAATTAGAAATATGCAATTAAAAAGAATGCAAGAAAGAGGAAAAAGGAGCAAAAAACATTTGGGACAAATGGGAAACAAGATTGTAGACATAAACCCAGCTATATCACTAATTGTGTTAAAAGTAAGTAAACAGGTAAAAGGCAGAGAATGTCAGACTGAATATAAAAGCAAGACCTAACTATATACTATTTAACTATGAAGGTGAGAGGAATACATTCTCAAAATTGAAAGAACTCAAGGAATAGAGAATCTATGAGGTTTTTTAGAAAGACGTATGATAACCAATAAAGAGGTGAATCAAAAGAAATAATTCAGGAATGGAGACAACCTTATGGAAAGACCAGTGATGAGTGGAATCCATTTAGAATGAATATTGGGCTAATTAGGGCTACCAAATAGAATGTAAATAAAATAAATCTTTACAACATAAAAACACTGTAACATTTACTGAGCACTTGGTATCTTCCAGGCTCTTTGTAAGTACACATTTAAGCTTCTAACATACTTTACTGATGAGAAAACTGAGACTCATAGAGGCTGAATAACATGCCTAAGGTCACAAAGCTGACGAGTAATGGAGCTGGGACTGGAGCCTAGGTTTTCTGGCTGCAGAGCTCAGGCTTCATTAACCACTGTGCTGAACCCTTTCCCTAAGCTGAAATAATATAACCAACCAGCAAGAAGTAGAAGATGAGGGAGGAGAGATGGGAGGGTGTGTAAGATGCCAATATCCTCATATTTTCTAGTTGTGAGTCAGTACTCTCTAAATTTTAGTTAAAAAATAAAAACAATGACTAACCTTTTGATATTTTTAATTATTTATATCACAAGGGCCCATTTAGGAAATTTCTTTGGTGAAGAAATACTCTTCTGGCATTCAGCAGCTTCTTCAGTTTCACTTCAGTTTGGTTTTCTTCTGATAAATTCAAGTAAAATCAAAGTTAGTTTTTTACTAGCATATATAATCCAACTTTTCAGAGTACTTCTATCTAGCTGTGTATTCAGCCAGCCAGTATTTAATCTGAAGAACACTTCCTACAAAGGTGACTGGAAACAGTATTCTCTTAATGTGATGATGGTTCTTTCCAGGTGGTATATTTGGAAAGATTTCTTCAAAAAATAATGTTAAGGGACAGTTTAAATGTTTATATTTTTTGAGAATGGATGATAGTACATGGAAATTTCAAATTTCCATTAATAAACTAAAGAAAAAAAGTGAGCGCTGTAACTACCTCTGCTTAAAATGACCCATTAGTGGTTTCCCATTTATTGCTCCTAGGAGTCTAAGTCCAGGATCCTTAACACGACCTACCATACCCTGCACCATCTGACCCGTGCCTGGCTCTCCAGCTTTCTTCCCCAGGATTTCTGGGTTCTAGCCACATCGGGTCCTTTTCTCTTTATACCCTATTCCTTCTGCCTGGAACAAGTCATATTTTCTTTTCCTTCTTTTTTCTATTATTTCACAGCTCAGATGTCACTTCCTTGGGGAAGTGGTCCTTGATCTCACCTCCTAGTCTAGGTCAAGGTCCCGATATATTCTCAAAGCATCCTGTACTTTTTCTCCATACACTTGGCATACTTACAGTCATGCATTTACTTTTGTAGTAGTTTAATGTCTGCCTCATTAGACTATAAGATCCACAGACAGGGACAGAATCTGTTTGTTCCCCAGAACCTAGCATAGTAGTTGGCAAATAATGTACGTTCAGTATATATTTAAATAAACTTTTTTTCAAATGAGACCTTATGAGGCAGATCAAACAGGTAAAGAAGGCAAAAAGTGGAATGATAATAATAGCTACCTCATAGGGTTACAGCGAGAACATGGTATCTTATAAGCACTTTATTATATGTTTGCTGCTTTAAATATATACTGAGACATTCTAGGTTCTGCCCTGGCTTTGATTTGTTTTCTTTTTCTTTTCCTTCCTCCCAGGCGGACTGACCCAGGACCTGAAAGTTGCTTCCAGCTGCTTTCTGATGGCATGTGAGAAGCCTGGGAAGAAGTCCGTGGAGGCATGTCACAATGTTGGTCTCCTGGCACATGATGGGCAGGTCAACGATGATGGCAAGCCCGATCTGAGGAAGGCCAGAGACTATTATACAAGGGCCTGTGATGGCAGCTATGCCCCTAGCTGTTTCAACCTCAGTGCCATGTTTCTGCAGGGCGCTCCCGGCTTTCCCAAGGACATGAGCCTAGCATGCCAATACTCGATGAAAGCCTGTGACCTGGGCCATGTCTGGGCTTGTGCCAATGCCAGCCGCATGTACAAGCTGGGGGATGGTGTGGAAAAGGACGAAGCCAAGGCCGAGGCACTAAAAAATCGGGCCCTGCAGCTACAAAAAGAACAGCAGAAAAACATCCAACCTTTAACATTTGGGTAGTGTGGCCCACCCTGGTGCAACAGACGCTGGCACCCCCCAGTCCTGATGCACCCCTGAGAGGTCAACCTGCTGGAGCAGAAAGACTTGAGACTTGATATTCTCGTAGCCCTGGTTACGTATACCTGTTGCCCTAAAGTGTCACCGATTGGGATATAGCCTGAAGCGTTTATTTCATTAACTGGTGTGTTCTGTGAAGAGACCGACATTAATGGGGTCTTAGATCTCAAACTCTTAAACAGCTCTGTGAAAAAACAGCAAACCAGAGAGCCATAGAGAATGCGGGGGGCGGGGGGGGGGGCAGGGCGGTGGTGGAGAGAGGGGAGAAGGAGAGACAAAGAGCAGGAAACTGGAAATATTTGCAGCTACATGGCCTGAAGGAATCAGACTTGATCATCATGATTATTCATATTATTTTAGTTGGGAGGGGGCTTGAAAATCAGAAAGTATCTTGATTTACATAATAAAGGGCTTGAGGAACTAAGCACAGTCACGACTGCCACCCTCTGACTTATGTAATCATTGGTGTGGGCATTACTTTTGCCTTTAGAGTCACATTTTTCAATAAATTAAGAAATTGAGGTTAAAGGTTGATATGATTCAGAGTTGCTAAAGAGGATGAAACATAAGCCAGCCCTCAGTGGAGACATTCACAATGGGGTAGCATCCCTAGCCCCCTTACCTGGTGCCGCTCATCACATGGAGGGAGCAGATTATTCAGGTAGGGATTTGTAAGGGCTTTGTGACACATTTTTGTCCCTCAGAACTGAACCTTTTTAACTGTCCCTGTGAATAAAATATTTTGATTGATGAGTATTTTTGTTATTAATGTTCTCTCCAGATTCTGGGTAGGGTAGAGATTATGTTCTTCAGTGGCTGTGCATTTTCTGTACAATGTTTGCTTTTTCTATTCTCCTCCTAACTTGTCACTAGGGGGCAAGCTTGTCACTATCATGCTGGTAACAGGAGTGTTATTTCTGTCACCACCTACAGATTTTTGGGCTTCCAGTTTTGCAGCTGTGTTAGAAGGAAAGCTTGCTGTGTAGATGGTCTGTAAGCAGAGCTTACCAGTTTCTCCAGCTGATAGAGGAGAGTGACTTTGCTCAGAGCAGTCAAGTTCTAAAAAGCAAGTTCATTTTAAAAATACAGCTTTTGTCGTGTTTCAAATAAACAGGCCAGCAAGCATGTGAAAAGATGTTCAACATCACTAGTCATCAGGGAAATGCAAATCAAAACCACAATGAGGTAACTCCTTTCAGGATGGCTTTTTTTTTTTTTTTTTTTAAATCTCTATATATCTTTGCAAGGATATATAGAGATTGGAAACTTTATACATGGTTGGTGAGAATGTAAAATGGTGCAGCCACTATAGAAAAACAATATGATGATTCCTCAAAAAATTAAACAACATATGGTTCAGCAATTCCACTTACAGGTACATACTTGAAAAAATTAACATCAGGATCTCTGAGATATTTATACAACCATGCTCACAGAGGCAGTCACAATAGCCAAAACATACAATGGAATGTTAAGCGGCCTTAAAAGGAAGGAAATCTGATACATGCTGTAACATGGATGAACCTTGAAGACATTACGCTAAGTGAAAGAAGCCAGTCACAAAAAAACAAGTATTGTATGATTCCACTTAGATGAGGTATCTAAACGCGTATAAACAGTAGAATGGTGGTTGCCATGGTCTGGGGGGAGGGAGAAATGGGGAGTTGTTTAATGGGTATAGTGTTTCAGTTTTGCAAGATGAAAAACATCTGTAGACTACTTGCACAAAAAAGATGAATATTCTTAACACTACTGAACTGTACACTTACAAATCATTAAGATGGTAAATTTTATGTGTACTTAACCACAATTTTTTAAAAACCTGACATTTAATTTTTTTTAGATGCAAGATCTGAAATTTTTGACTATAAAAATACTATGTTCTTTTGAAATGCACTTTGGGACATAGCAAAAGAAACAATTGCTTTCACTACCCTTTACGACCTATCAGCATTCTTTGGCCCAATAATGATGTTTAACCATCTTTTAAGAATCACATCTTTTCCTAAGATTGACTTTATTTTTAATCTCCCCAGTAAGACATGTAGCAGCAGGTTGAAAACAATAACAACAAAGAACTAATGAAACAATAGGTTTCTACCCCTAGTAAGTTACTTGGCATTTTACAAATGGAAACAAAACATTTAATTTAGGCAGTCTGTCAAATAGACTATCCACAAGATCAGAGAGTGATGACTGACTTGTATAGTGTGAAAAGCCAACAGAAATCACCTGTTGGGGAACAAAAAATACAGTAACTCATTTCTACCGGCATTTCCTGTTAAGGGTAGAGTTAACTTTGCAAATCTGCCAAAAATAAAGCATCTAATTTGCTGAATGTTCTCATTTCCTAAATTTAACAGCACACTCGAAATTATTATTGGACTTCCATCTGTTGAGTAGAGAAATAGGAGTGTAAATTCAAAGATTTCAATGAGAATTTTCCTTTTAACTGCAAGGTAAATATTTATTGAATTAAAGTGTTTTGTTGCAACCACCATATATATTGGCTACATGTATCTTTAGAGCCACACTGAGTTCCTGTCCTTCCTAAGTACTTTAAAAGCTGTTTATGTTGGACATGTCAAATCATTTGGCTGAGGAATCCATGCACAAAAATCTCTTTTGCATTATTGTAACTTTTCACATAATAAATATTTGTTATTTTTTGTGAAGATTTTTATTCATTTTTAGAGAGAGGAGGAGAGGGAGGAATGGAGAGAAACATCAATGTGTGGTTGCCTCTTGTGCACCCCCCATCGGGGATATGGCCTGCAACCCAGGCATGTGCACTAAACTGGGAATTGAATCGACAGCTCCCCAGTTCACAGGCCAGCACTCAGTCCACTGAGCCACACCAGCCAGGGCCAAAATTAATATTCTTAGTCATTGGTTCATTTTAGCCGTAGGATCAAAGTTCATTAACATAAAGCCAAGTAGCATAGGCTTAGAGTGTGGATTGCATGTGTAAACTAAAACAAGATGGAAGGGGAAAGCATCACGTAGGTGTTTTTCAGATGACTTAGATCTTTTAAAAGATTTGTTAAAAGGTAATGAATTATTCCATGATGGTTTTATTTGATGTATCACTAGAAATAGTGAATTCAGTTTGATTTTTTAAAAAAATATTCACATCTTTGAAATAATAGGTTTTATAATTTTGACAAGGTTTATTTGACTTTTGGGCTATGTTTTTATAGACCTGTGGTGCCTGCCTGCCTGCCTGCCTTGGATCACATACTGAGATAGTGCTGGGAACAATAGAATAAGTATTAACAGTGTCAAAATACTACATTTTACAAAAGTCATTCAAATGCAAAGAGTAATAATTTACTATCCAGAAATGTCTTAAGGCCATCTCATATCCAGGTTGCCATGGCAAGGATTGGGTTGATAATGGTCAGCATGGCTGAGTTTCTCACTTTTGTTCAAGCTTTGAGGCAAGGTTTAAAAATGGGTTATCAGATTCTTGTCACAGCAAGCAGTATTATTACTGTGTTTTCCGACCAGTGGGCATTGGAATCATTACCAGCTATTTCCAATGCTTTCCCTCCCTGCCAGGCTTGGACTGGGTGGTCAAATGAGGGAGAAGTTTCATCATTGACTAGTGGCTTGTGTTCTCATTAGTGTTCTCACTAAAACCTCACAGTGCAATGCTGTGTGCTGTGAGAAAAGAAAGAAGGAGTCCCAGAGAAGGGTGGGAAGGATGGAGGGTCTAGAGATCTGGGTTTTATCTTCTGAGTCACGCAGCAACACTGAAGGGTTTTGAGCAGGAGAATGAAATAATCACATTTGGAAAACATATCCTAGTGTGGAAGGATTGGAGGAGAGCCATGTAGGGGGAGGAGAAGGGTGGAATCAAGCATGTGGATAAAAAATAAGCAGATTTCAAGAGTATTTGAGATCTTGCTCCCCAGCATTTTTCATCAGTTTGGTGTAAACTCTTATAAAAATTTAATTAAAAACAAAACAAAACACAAACATTTCTAGCCTGGGCCCTTGGGTGGACAGGGGGAGCCATTCATATTGATTTGGAGCCTATGAGTTCAAGATGGGGATAAAAGAACTTTCCAGAGCTGTTTGGTAATTCTTTTAAATTTAGAAATACATTACATTTTAATTTGTTAATGTTTTATGAAATTGCTTGAAAAATTTTGTGAGAGGGAAGAAGGAAAATGCCTAGCTTGACTTTAGGTTCTACCGCGTGCCACTCTGGATTAGTCAAAGGCATACTAAGCATGAGTGTTTAGGGCACATAACAAAGAATGGGAAAACAGAAATTAAAAAAGAATTTACATTTTTAAAAAGCCCAAGTAATCACCTTGGGGGGAAAATGCAAACTTTTGTTCCTAATATTTGTTTTGCGGTTTAGGTCCCTTTAATGTGAATTCTACATTAGGGTTGGGGGGCACCAGATTTTTGGAGGTTCGTAGGTCTAAAGGTCTTAACCAGTTCCGATCTGGGGTTTGCCCTTTATTGGCTGTGTGACCTCAGGCAAGTTACCTAACCTTCTGGGTCTTGGTTTTGTCACCTCTTAGATGGGGATATCAATTCCTTCCAGGAATTCCAGGGTTAAGAGGATTAAATAGTAGTTCTTATCATAGAATGATAAACGTTCCTTTAAAAAGTTCGTTTATGGGTCCAGATTTTACAATTAGATATTTATTTTCTCTCTAAGTGGCAATGTTGGCTTGTGAAGGAGTCTAGCTTTTAAAACAGGCTGCCTCTGCTGGCATTCTTTTAAACCCCCAGAGCTGATTGTGAGGCTCTCTAGGGGTATTCAGGGCATAAAACAGCTGCAGGAGGCAGGCGTAGAGAGGGGGTGGGGATGGGGCCTGCCCTCCTACTTCCTCTCTTCCCTGCTGCCCTAGTAGAGAGTCTCCGAGAAGACTTGCACCTGCTGGGGGCCCAGAGTGGAAACTATTCTCAGCTGATGCCCCTCTCCAGGCTTGAGGAGTGGTGATTGTGTTACAGTTTATAAATCAGCCCTCCCCGCTGTCTAAAGGGGAAAGGCCAAAATTTTTTGCCCAACATATAAGTCTCCCCACCGCCATGATACAGTCCCTGCCTCCATTTTTAGCTCCATCTTGTTCCTAACCTGGGCTTCTACAACAGGAAGGAACTGCGTATAGTCGCTGTACCACTGCCACAAAAATAACGAAAGCAACCAGGCTGTTTCTTTCTGCCATGTTTTTGTGATGTTAGTTCCTCTGTCTGGAATGTCTATCTTTTATGTAGAATGACCTTCATCTTTTAAGACTCTGGAAGCATTCCCTTCATGCCCTGGGCTGTTAGAGGCTCTGCCCACTAGTGCCCCATCACAGCACTGATCACACTCTGTTATCATCTGTGTACTGATGGTCTCTACTTCCCACAAGACTGAATTCCTGGAAAACAGGGATATGATCGGCTTCATCTCTATTCTCTGCCCAGAACGAGGCTGGGCCCATGCTAGGCCATCAGGAGCTGCTTGCTGAGACGGAGAGTAGAGTGGCACTTCAGTAGCCTCCCGACCCCCGCAAGACAAATCAAGTCCAGGCTGCTCTTCACATCCAAGAACCAGTGTAAGCCATCAGGCTGTACTGTTTTTGAAACTGCTTATCAAGAAAAACCCCTGTCTAAGCTGGAGGTGGTACATGATGAATCAGTACTATTTTGGGGGGTTTTATTTAGGAAAGTATCTTAAAAAATCAGTGTTGAAATAATAAGAGAGAAGGACCCAACAGTGACACCTGGCACCTTAAAGTACCTGCTCAATAACTTAATGCCAAGAAACCAATATTAATATCCTCATGGCTAAAGAACCACAAGTCCAAACATGGCACTTTCTTTTTTTTCTTGCAATACTAAGTATATCTTTCTTGAAATACTAAGAAGTAATGGTCTTTGCTCATCATTATAATCATTTGTTTTCATTTTTGTCTCCCTGATTAGTTTATGATACTCCAAAGACAGGAACCAAGAATTCAATCCTCTTTGAAATCTTTCAAAGATTCCTTGTCCCCTACAGCAGTGATGACCCACTAACCCCAATCTCTTGGGGATAGCTGCTTAAAATATTCTTGGGTTCACCTAGAGGTAATATAAATAAGCAAATCCCAGGAGATTTTTATGCATACTACAGTGCATGACCCACTCGAGTGGTACATAGTCCTAGCTACTGGACTCCACACCTTCAGCTCTTTGCATAGCAATTCCACCAAAATATCTTGCTTTCCTTCTGCCTACCCCCGACCCTGCACAAGCCAGACTAACTCCTATTAATTCTTCAAAACTCAACCCAGATGTCACCTCCTCAAGGAAGTCCTCCTAGACCCCCAAGGCCTATGATGCTTTGACAGTCCTTGTGAGTCTCACTTTCACCTTTTTTAAAAAGATTTTACTTATTTACTTTTAGAGAGAAGGAGAGAAACATTAGTGTGTGGTTGCCTCTTGTGCACCCCCCACTGGGGACCTGGCCTGCAACCCAGGCATGTGCCCCAACTGGGAATCAAACTGGCAGCCCTTTCGTTCACAGGCCAGCACTCAATCCACTGAGCCACAGCAGCCAGGGTTCACTTTCAGTTCTTTTCACGTGGTCTGCGAGAGGCTGTGGGTGCTTCAAGGGCATGGATTATGTCTGACTCATCTCTAGTCCCAGTGCCTACCTCAGACCTGGAATAGATAAGACATTTAAATAAATATTGAAGGGAAGAGACTTTGGGAATAAATCCTGTCTTCCAGTGAATCCATTGAGCATTGGGAAGGTAGTGTTTTGGGGAAAGGTTTGGATTTCAATCATTCCTCTGCCACATAAAAAGGTGTTATATTACCTGTTTGAGCCTCATTTCCTCTCCTCTGAGGTAGAGATAATGTTTATTTCACAGGGCTAATGTGAGGGTTAAAGGGTTAAATGAGATCATGTAAGAGGTACTTAGCTCAATGCCTGGCACGTTTTAATTGTGTGAAAAATCACTGAGGGACTGTCTTTTGGAAATGGAACTAGGCTTAGTCTATACAGCTCCAGAGAACAGAACTAGGCCTGATGGATGGAAACTGCAAAAAGACAGATCTCAGTTCATAGAGGTCTGAGAAGAAGGAAGCGCTTTCTACTTGAGAGAGTAGGAAGCCTTGGTAGGAGGTGAACTTTCTACTACAGCAATGTGCAAGCTGAGGGTAGATGCTCACTAGTCAGGGATGATGGAGAGGAGACTGAGGTTTGGAGGGTGGGGGTGAGTGCGGTGAAAGATGGGAGCCTTCCATAATTCATTATTTATATAACTAACACTGAGTCTCCCCTTAGCTGGGCCCTGGGTTGGTCACTGAAGATACAGAACTGAATCTGACAGGTTTCCTGTCATGTAAGCGCTCACGGTCTAAATAAGGATCCTTTTTTGAGCATTTACTATGTGCTAGATGTTCTAATCCTCGCAATAATCCTCTAAGGAAGCTTTCATTGTCACTATTTCTCAAAGAAACCGAAGCCCAGATAGACAAAGTGACTGCAGAGAGACACAGACTCTGAGTGGTGCTGCAGGGATTAGAACTTAGTCCTGCCTGTCTCCTAACCCATCTTTCCACTATTCAAGGCTGCCTATCATCCAGATGTTGAAACCTCTCTGCAGTCTCAGGGAGACCCCCACACAGCACCCGGGGCCCTTCTGGGTACGAAGGAGATGCTGATGAACACAGCTAAAAGGCTGAGGTCAGCTTCAGGAGGAGGTAGTCTCTGCAGCACACGCTGTGCTCCCGGGTTCCTCCCAGCCTGGACCATGTGGAGCGTCCAGGAGAACATCCTGAGTTCATACCTCACTGCTCACATGACCAGCCGAATATGACCAGCCAGGGATCCCTTAGGGAACCTGAAACTCGGCTGAGTTCCATGATCTCCCAGAATAGCAGCTGACCCTACCCTCCTCCAGCCAGTGACCTCTGATCAGGTTCCAGGATGCCCTAGCAGACTCCAGATATCGGTGGCAGCAAGCTTTGGTCTTGAAGCTGCTCTGGTATGGGGTAAAAATAGTTACATTGATAAGGGCCCACTGTGTGCAGGACACCTCCTAGAAGAAAGGACATCCTCCAAGGGAGGTCTAGGAAGTATGGAACTCATTGTACAGATGAGAAAAAAACTTGGGGTTTAAGATACTGAGAACTTGTCCAAGGTCACAGTATGTAGCAGAACAGGATTCAAGCTTGGGCTGCCTTGGCCAGTAAGCCTGCTTCTGGGAAGAGAGAAGAGTGCTCTGGAGACCTCAGAAGAGTACTAGGCAGAGCAGACGATTGTATCAGCTTTCAAACTGAGGTTCCACCAGCAGAGTGGAACTCGTGTGCTTAGAAACATGGGACTTGAGAGCCAGTAGAGATCCTGGAGTGCATCCCCTGTTTCCTCATCTGTAAAATGGGCATCACACCCACATGGCAGGTGCCCAACCATAAGCATAGACTTTGGAGCCAGGCCAATCTGCATTTGAATCCTGGCTCTGGAGTTTTCTAACTTTAAGACCTTGAACAAATCATATTACTGCCTCCCTAAGCCTGTTTGTCCATTCATTTGTTCCACAAATAGCTTTTGAGAACCTACTATGTGCCAGGCACTGCTCCGGCAGCTGGGGATACATCAGTGAAAAAAGCGAACAAAAATCACTATACCTACCAAGTTTAAATTTTAGAGTCATGGGAAACATCTCATTGGATTGCCATGAAGATTAAGCAGAGAAATGTACAGTGGTAAATGTAATGTGTTTGGTAAATAGTAAGTACTCAGTTTAATGATATGATTATTGTGATGTGAGCATGCCAGTTAGTACTCAATAAAAGACCACTTCATTTGATAGTGAATTCATCCATTTCATGTAATAGACAAGGAAACTGAGACCAAAGAGGTCATGATATGCCTCTGGTTGCCCAGCAAGGTAATGATAGTTCCCAACTCCTAGTCTAATGTTTGTACCACATTCACTAAACCCAGAGGGCTGTCTCTGACACAGGGAGCCAAGGAGGGAGGTGGGCAGACTGAATCTTATAGCCAGGAGGTTCAAGGTAGGCTTGTAGCTAATTGATGGACTCCGAGCCTAAAATGGCTTTCACTCTTTAGGTACCAAATGCTTTTTGTGTTTCTCAGGTGTGCCAGGAATTTTCCAGGCTCAGCTTCCACAGAGGTACATGGTAGGATGGATCGAGGAAGGGGTAGGGTGATGAAGAGACAAAGAAACAGAGTGCTGCTCAGGGCCAGCTTCACAGCAGAGCCATCTGTGCATTTGCAGAGTGCCCCATGCTTGGTTAATGCTCTGCTGTCACAGGCTTGAAATTCTTAATTGGGTTGGGTTTTTTTTTTTTTTGCCATTTTTGAATTTTCCTTTTTTTTTTTTTTAATGCTCCAGTTGAGGTCTACAGCATTATTTTATTTTTATTATTATTTTTTGTTTCAAATCTTTTTTTTATTATTTTAAAATTTCTTGGGTGTTTGGTTTTTTGGGGTGTTTTTTTTTTTTTTTGTATTGTATTTATTTCACTCTCTGAGTTGCTCACATCTGTTTTCTTTTTTTTTTTTTTTAAGATTTTATGTATTTATTTTTAGAGAGAGGGGAAGGGAGGGAGAGAAACAGTGATTCAATGTGTGAGAGATACAGCGATTGGTTGCTTCTCACATGTCCCCAGCTGGGGACCTGGCCTGCAACCCAGACATGTGCCCTGACTGGGAATCAAACCAGCGACTTTTCAGTCCTCAGGCAGCTCTCAATCCACTAAGCCACATCAGCCAGGGTGAAATTCTTAATTTTGAACAAGGGGCCCTGCATTTTAGTTTACTGAACCCCACAAATTATGTAGTTTATTATTTTTCTTGTTTTGTTTTTCATTCTTTTTTGGTGTAATTTATTTATGTAAGTGCTGTGGTCTGGGGTGGGAGGCAGCATCCCCTGACCCCAGTGGTCCTGGGATTTGTCAGAGACTTGTCAGCCCTGTGGGTCAATGGCTGAGTCACCAACATACAGGAAGGAAGCCAGATCAAACCCCCGACTATAGTTCAGGCCTATGACTGCAAATCTCTAAGAGGCCTTAACTAAGCAAGGGAGAATACAGGTTCTAGGAAAATTCTGGGGGTAGAATAGGAACCCCCAAAGGAGGGACGTGATCTGATGGGGATTTTAGCTCAGTGGCAGAAAGAATTTCCTAATAGTCAAAATGTAAGTTATTTCAATAAATCTGTTAAAAATGTAATCATAATGCTGGTAACTAACATCAATTTGGTACTCACTGTGTGTAAGGAGTTATGCTAAGCACTTAATTGAAAATATGGAGAATAGCAGAGTGGAGTGGTCAAGAACATGGGCTCTGGGGCCATACTGCCTGGGTTCAATCCTGGTTCTACCACTTGTTAGCTGTGTGACCTCGGGCAAGTTACCTGGCCTCTCTGTGCCTTTGTTTTATCAGCTGGAAAATGGGGATAAGAATAGTATCAACCTCTCAGATTTATTGTTATTAAGTGAGTATACCTATGGAAAACATTTAGAATTTGATGTATACTAAGTACCGTATATAAGGTTTGCTGGTTATTTTATTTAATCCTCAGGACAATCCCATGGTGTAGATATTACACAGCATTACTCCCATTTAACAGACATGTAAACTAAGCCTTAGAAGGCTGATCACAGAGTTGGTAAGTGGTGGAGCTGGGATCTGGCCTGCACTCAAGAAGTTTCGAGGAGGTTTCACCTTAGGAATGTAGTCAGACTTCATGACCATTACACCCAGTGCTTAGGCCAGATTAGGAATCTGGTAAATTTTTTTGTTAAATCAATCAATTAATTATTGTTTCTTTAATCTCTGATATTCTAAGCCTCTAGGAAATGTGTGCTCTGGCTAGAGGAAGATTAAGGAACCCAGCTATCTTGGCATTTCTTACCAATTATTGGTCTTGGTATAATTATCAAGTATGTCCACTCCAGGCCTTCTGAATTAATTTCCTATGTGCTCCCTCCTTTCATCATTATGGGCACTGACCAAGCTCCAATCTCTTCTTCTCTCGGGACTCTGAACTCAGGACCCCTGCATACTAATCCTGGTCTCTCACATCTGCACATTGAGTGGTTTCACATTGAGTGGTTCACTGGTTTGTGTGGGAGACAGCTCAGTACTCACGCCAGGCCTCTGAACAGATCCCAGCCAGCTAGGGCTAGTTGCACCAAACCCAGGGCAGACTGCATGGGAGCAGGGTGCAGTCTGGACATGTACAGGAGCTTGGTGAGTTACTGCTGTCTGGGCTGTGTTCGGGGATTTTCTAAGCCAAGGAGTAAACTCAAAAGGGGCAAGGCCTTCTCCAGGAAATGTTCATGGCCACTCATGCTTAAGATCTCAAATTCAAAACCGGTGCTTGGGGAGAATGATCTGAAGGCAGGCAGTCCCTCAGTTCCTCTGAAGTACAAAAAGCATCCCTTCATGAAACTACAACTACAGAGGGCTGGGTCCTAGACCTCATCCCTTCACAGATTATATTTTTCCAAATTGCCATAAACTTATATCCAGGATTGCTGAAGGACATACAGTGACATGCCACCATATCTGTATTTAACAACAACGAGAGCAGTCACCCTGTGTCAGGTATTGTTTTAAGTACTTTGTAAATATTAACTCTTAATTCTCACAGCAACCCTATGATAGAGGTATTATATTTATATAATTTATAGAAATTAAATGTTATTGCTGTGACTAAAAAAAGAGAGATGGAAAGAGAGAGACCAATAATACTTTAACTATTTTAGTCACTCAGCATGTGCCCCAGGATGGCATGTCACATGAGAGGTAAATCTGCTCTTCCTTCCATTTGGGAAAGTTCCTACATGCCTCATAAAATCCTCAGTGTGTGCACATTTCGCCACACCAAGCGTGATTCTAGTGTTTAAGGATATGTTTTGCTGCCCTGGCTGGTGTGGCTCAGTGGACTGAGTGCCAGCCTGTGAACCAAAGGGTTGCTGATTCGATTCCCAGTGTAGGGTACAAGCTTGGGTTGCAGGCCAAGTCCCTAGCAGGGGATGCACAAAATGCAACCACACATTGATGTTTTGCTTCTTTTCTTTCTCCCTTTCTTCCCCTCTCTAAAAAAATAAATAAAATCTTTTTAAAAATTAAAAAAAAAAAAAAAAAAGGATATGTCTTGCCCCAAGCAAGCCAATGCCTTCCTCAGATATCCCACCAAAGAAACAGCAGTCTGTTCCATTGCTAGAGGAGACATTGGCTGTGCCATTGAGAGATGGTTCTATACTTTAGGGTGATTAAAAGGATTTCCAAGGATTATTTTTATTTTACACGATTTTTTTAGAACATTACCCTAGGTCAGCTTTGACTAAACTATGACTCACAAATAAGGTGACCAGCCAGCTCATTTTGTCTGGGACTAAAGCGGTCCCTGTGAGGCTAAAAATGAGAAAGTCCCAGGCAAAACAGAGAAGCTGGTTACTCATCACATAACACATCTCTGGGTCTATTGTGAGAGCCCTGTGGAGGCCATGGTACATTATATCATCCTTTTTTTATTTATAATTTTTAAAATTCAATTACAGTTGTCCCCGTTTCCCCCCTTACTCTCCCCTGTCCTACCCACGCCCCACTTCCTACATTCAATCCTCCCTCCACCATTGTCTTTGTCCATGGGTCCTTTATACACATTCCATTATACCATTCTTTATGAGGATCTCAGGAGAAAGTCTTTTCTGGTCTTCATACCAAGAACAGTTGCATATCTCCCAAGGAGAAAACAGTTTGTTTTTATCTCACGAATACTGTGAGTTGTGCACATAAACAAGTTTCCCATTTTGCTGGAAGTCTTATTGCTAAATATGTGGAATGCAAATTTAGCTTTGTAGATCATGATGTTCTGCATTATTTGCATCATTCCAGGCTCCACTTTGTCTCTACCTTGTTTTTTTTTTTCAGTCTTATCTTGCTTGTCCTATCTTTAAACTTACTGATCTTGTTTTACTTTAAATGTCTTTCTGGATTAAGGCAGGGTAAAATTAAACTGTTCTGTTCTTAACTTAGAGCCCACAGACCCTGCTGAGAGTCATTGACAATCTGAAATGATATGCAAAGTTGATGTGTATATACATTTTTTCCTCCTGGGGAAGAAGCTGTAGATTTTAATAACTTCTTAAAGGGGTCTATGTTTTCCAGCATATTAAGAGCCATTGGTTAAGTGAACCAAGAAACAAATAAATGTTTTCAGTAGAAGGAAGTTGGAAGGTTGAAAGTCTGAACTATAGTGCTGATGTTTTAAAAGGTTGGAGTGATGATATGGAGGAATGTTGGTGGGGCAGAGAGAAGAACGTTGGTAGGGTAGAGTGCCCCCATCATGGAATGGCAAGGTGGCAGAATGTGCCATAGTGAAACATTAGTGTGCTAGAATGTCAGTGTGTTTGAAATGTTGGTGTCACTGAGTTCCTAGAACACCTCCTTCTAGATGTCCTGGCTTATTTTCTGCTTAATTGTACCTTAAGATCGGGCCTCTGTCTGATTCAGCCTCTAAATCTTTCATATTCCTAGCTCAGTGCCCTGTAAGAGCTCAGTAAAGACCCAATCGACTGCAAGAGCTCATGCTAATGGGCATTTGGCTGGTTCGTGGGCTTCTGTAAACTTCACACGGAGATGCTCATTCCTTTCCAACTTTGACCACTGTACTTTGAGATGGGTCTCACATGTCTTGCAGACTCAGTACCCCACTAGATTACCTTATCCACTTCCAGTGTACTTGGTGCCTGCCTCGGCCTTGCCAGAGATCATGCCAACCTTTTTGCTGCTCTAGGGCAGCCTGGCTAATCTGCTAGTCAGAGGGTTTCTGCAGAAGGGGCTCTTAGGGCTGGAGTTTAGCTTCTATAGGCATTAGACCAAAGGCGACTCAGGATCCTTGGTATTAGTTTGGAGCATGGGAAGCCAAGTCAGTAAGTTGGGGGAGAATTGAAGCCTCACTATCAGAGGAACCTGACCCAAAGGCCAAACCAGGAATTAGGATGGGATAGAGATGGCTGTTCTTCAGCCTAGAATTTAGAATGGGAATAGATAAAGGAGGAAGAGTTGGGGTGAGGACTGGGTTCTTGGATAATCTCTCCTCCTTTTCCTCACTCATTCATTTCATTAGCTAAAATTTGCTGAGGCCTCTCTGTGGCAGACCTGTCCACATCTTTAAGTTAACAGTCTGTAATAGAGGAGGCACATAGACAACAACAACCCAGTATGGTCAGGGCTGTAACATAGGGAAGCTGTAGGAGATGTGGGGGACCAGAGTAAGTCTCAACCCAGTGTGGGAGTAAAAAACTATTTCTAGAGCAATATTCTCTGAGCTGACCTTTGCGGGAACTGGAGGGGGCAGGCATCTCTGTGGTGAGAAGGCTGCCTCAAGGGCCAAGGCACATGGAAATTCCCCAGTGTTCTGGTGAGGGCCTTAGATCAAGGTGCTAATGATTGCACTGTCCATTTCTTTGAGGTGCACAAGTTTGATCTGCCTAAGCCTAATCTAATTAGCTGCAGGTTCCTCTCCCCTGCTATTCCAGTAACACACAAATTTAAGACTGTTGCAGTTCTGGTCAGGATGGTGGTATAGGTAAGTGTGGTACTTGCATCCTTCTACCACCACCTCAGAATTACAGCTTAACTGCAGAACAACCATCACTCAGAACTTCCTGAAGTCTAGGTAAATGAAAGTCCTACAACTAAAAATTTAAAGAGGAAACCACATCGAGACTGGTAGGAGGGGCAGAGACTTGGAATGGACTGGCCCCACACACATGTGGAGGATAAAAATCTGAGGGTTATCTTGGCTGCAGAGGTCCTCCCTGAGGAACAAGGAGTCCCTGCTCTGCACCAGGCCCCCAGACTTGGTTCCAGTGCCAGGAAGAGAAGTCCCCATAACTGTTGGTTGTAAAAACCAGTGGGGAATGCAGCTGGGTGGGACCGAGGGTTTCTGGAGTCCCAGGCTGTTTGTCCAAAGAGCCCATGCAGGAACTTACTGGGACTCACTCCCTCTGAGTTCCAGTGCTTGAAAGACACCTGGGACATACTGGGAGGAATTGAATTGTCTGATATTCAGGGCAAGAGCTGGCAGGGCAGCATTCCACCAGACAAAAGTGCTGGCAGAGGCCATTGTTCATTATCTGAGACCCGCTCCCCACAGAGCCAGCAAATGAATGCTATATCTGCGTCCTCATCAACCTGGCTAACACTATTCATACCATGCTGGTGATTCCCTGAGATCCCCACCCCACCCAAATTGCAGGCCTACCCAAGCTGTTTCCATGGCTTTTCCATAAGAATGGCCCGTCTTGGTTCATGCTTCAGAGTTTCCTAAAATCTCTCAAACAAGCAGCATCTGGCCTCAGCATGCCTTGTAGCTCTTGCTAAGTGGCCCCAGGCCCAGCACTAACAGCAACCAGCATTGGTTCACAACTTGGCCTCGCCTGAGCACCTCCAAGCCCAGCACAAGTGGCAGCCATCTGCAGATCACTTTGTAGCTTATACTCTGGGCAGAACACAGGTGGCAGCTGGCTTTGGCCTGCACTTCCCAGAAGGCCCTAGAGCCTGCATACCTCATGTACAGCTTCAGACCACATTGAAGCACCACCCAAACACCTCCATAAGCGACACACTCAAGGAGTGGACTCAGTGGGCACCTGAGCCCCGCTAAGGTAAGTCCTGCTTTATGGGATGGACTCCTGCACAGCTGATTCCATAGTAGTTGGTGGTCTGAGGTCGTGGCTAGTCCTTGCAGCCAATACGCCTGGGGATAAATCCCTCCCATTGATGTTCCAACAACAACAACCAAGTCTCAACTACAACAGGAGGGTGTACACAGCTCACATGAGGGTGGGGGGCGGGCACTATGAATGCCCAACCTGGGTGATCAGGGAGGCTGTGCCACCAAGCCCAGAAGATGTAGCAGCTCTACCTAATACATAGAAACAAACACAGGGAGGCTGCCAAAATGAGGAGACAAAGAAACAAGTCCCAGATGAAAGAACAGAACAAAACTCCAGAAAAAAAACTAAACAAAATGGAGACAAGTAAACTATTACAAGGATGATTAATGACCTTAGTGAAAACTTCAACCGCATAAAAAAAGACCTGGAAACTACGAAAAAGAACCACTCAGAAATGAAGGTACACTAACTGAAATGAAGAATAATTACAGGGAATCAATAGTAGAGTAAATGACGCTGAGAATCAAATCAGCGATTTGGAATGTAAGGAAGCAAAAAACACCCAATCAGAACAGCAAAAAGAAAAAAGAATTAAAAAAATGAGGATAGCATAAGGAGCCTCTGGGACAACTTTAAACATATCAATATTTGCATCAGGGGGGTGCTGGAAGGAGAAGAGAGAGAGCAAGAAATTGAAAATTTATTTGAAAAAATAGTGAAAGAAAACTTCCCTAACTTGGTGAAGGAAATAGACACACAAGTCCAGGAAGCACAGAGAGTCCCAAACAAGATGAACCCAAAGACACATCATAATTAAAATGCAAAAAGTTAAAGATAAAGATAGAATCTTAAAAGTGGCAAGAGAAAAGTAGTTAGTTACCTACAAGGGAGCTCCCATAAGATTTCCAGCTGATTTGTCAACAGAAACTTTGCAGGCCAGAAGGAATTGGCAAGAAATATTTATAGGGATGAACAGCAAGGACCTACAATCAAGGTTACCCTACCCAGCAAAGCTATCATTTAGAATTGAAGGACTTATAAAGAGCTTCCCTAAAAAGAAAAAGCTAAAGGAGTTCATCACCACCAAACCAGTATTACATGAGATGTTAAAGGGTCTTCTTTAAGAAGAAGAAAACAAGATAAAAAACATAAGCAATTAAGTGGCAATAAATACATATCTATCAACAACTGAATCTAAAAACAAACGAACAAACAGAACAGGAGCAGACTCATCTGTAAAGAGAACATTTTGATGGTTGCCAGATGGGTGAAGGAATTAAATATAAATTCGTTGTTACAGAATAGTCTTGGGGATGTAAAGTACAGCATAGGAAATATAGTCAATAATATTCTAACAACTATGCATGTTGTCAGATGGGTACGAGATTTATTGAGATGATCACTTAGGAAGTTTATAATAACTAATCACA